>NW_024040485.1:7902781-8633122 GCF_014851395.1 Micropterus salmoides | reverse complement strand
TTTATCGCTCTCGATATTAAAGCTACCAGACTCCATGGATACAAACAGTACTTTTATCTCGCAGAACACAGGTTGCTCTACTGCTGCCCCGGTCAGTTTATTTATTGTGTGACTTTAGAGCTTTAAAAGGGTTAAAACACCAAAGTCACAAAATAACACAAAGTATCAGTTTGAGGAAGCAGTAGACCAGAGAGTCTGGGAGCTTTGATCTCGAGAGAGATATAGCAACTGTTTCTGGTTAAACAAAAATGATCTTAGGTCTACCTCTGTAGGGATCTTTCCACAACATTGTCAGACACTAGTAGTAACAATCTGAGCCTGTCAATAGCAAAAAAAATAAACGCTTTAGCGGATGAATTTTAACGTTAGAGCAATTGCCTTCAAGGATTACGCTGCAGCTGTTTCTACTGACTGCTACGCGCTCACTCAAGACTGGACCAATTTCAAAGAATCTTGTCCTAATTACACACATAGACCCAAAAACATGTGAAAATTAGGTTGAAAAAGGTCCAGGTTAAAGATATCAAAGTTACTCTTCAGTGGATTGACATCATTTATGAAGAGTTTTGTGTCTTGATTGTTTAGACAAATGAAAATAAAATATCCACAAATGCCAATAAAATGATGCAAACACATGACAATGTACATGTCTCACCTGGGGAGTTAGTGTTCTTGATGACCGCTGTTTTGTGTTTCTGCGGCTGCTCCTGGTGGCAACAAAACAGACACACTTTTAAAGGAGTAAAGTCACCTGTATGAATCGTCTCAGCAGCCTGCGGTGGCTGTGAAGAGCTGGTAGAGTGAATCTCTTACCGTGCTGGGGTAGGGGAAGTCAAACTTGACGAAGGCATCTAGGTCATTTGTTTGGATTCCTGCGAGAAAGTTTATCACAAAGCATCAACCAGTGTGTGCTTTTTCTTTTCAAACCAGACCTTAAATATTTGACTGAATTCATTATGGCCTTAATGACCTGAAGCTAGGTCTGTTTAAGACATAAGATTTAAGGTTTAATTTTTCCCCTGAACCACAACAAACTTGAATTTAGTATAAAACGTGACTTTTCAGTGTTTTCAGAACCATTGTTCTAGTACTAACAGACCTACTGTACTGTATAAAAGGACTGATGGGTGAAGATTTTTGTTTTTACCACTAGGAGCTGGAAGATTCATCCCTTTGACAATAGTAACAACCATGTCAGTGCTGCTCAGCTCTGGAAATATCCTGAAAGGTAGGGAAAGAAAAAAGTAATAAGTATTAATAATTAGGTAGACCTGCAAAATCTGATGCAATCCAATACAACAGCTTAGCCATGGTCAGTTCTGATTTACACTGTCAGAGAGGTATTAATGAAACTATTGATCCAACTCTGTTTCTCAGCAGGGTTTCAGACTGATCTGCCGTAAAACAACACAGGGTGCTGCGTTAGTGGGGGAGCGTTGTTAAAGTTACCAGTGAGACGAGACAAGAGAGAGATCTCTCTCTCTCTCTCTCTCTCTCTCTCTCTCTCTCTCTCTCTCTCTCTCTCTCTCTCTCTCAAAATGACGTCCATAAAAAGTGCTTTTTTTTCCACCGAAAGGCTCATACTGTTATACGAGATGTCTAACAACATTATGAAGGGTGTCAACAAAAACGAAGGGTGTCCCTGGGAGTCACTTGTAGGGATTCTTTCCAATGTTGATGAAGCAGAAAGATTAAAGAGTTTAGCTAACTGTGCACTTTTGCAGTATAATGTAAGAAACATGTGCCCACCTGACAGTGTGAAATGATCTCTCCTCAAAGTGATGTTTAGGGGGAGGAAGACCTCTGGACTGAGCCAGCTTCAGGACCTCCAGACTTTTCTTACAACTCTCCGCCATCTTCTCAAACCTGGAGCACACACAAAAATCAGGATTTGACTAATCAGGTTTACAGTATAATGAAATACACAAATAGAAAGAAAATACATGAACTTGTTGTTTTCTGATAACAACTCTTTGGGCTCTGGTATCACATTTCTGTCTTTTGTTTTTGAGTGTTTAGAGTTTGTACGTTACTGTTAACAAAATAAAAAACTGTTTACTGCTTACTTTGTTGTTTCAGTGACGTTCCCCAGGTGTGTGAATTGCTTGGAGTGAGTGATACATTTCTAAAAGGAGGAAAGCCAGAAGAAATCTCAGATATATGTTTGTTTTCACAGCAAGAAAAGAACAGCGCAGAGAAACCAGACAGGGAATATGGAAAAAATATTATTTATTTATTTTTGGCATCAGGAGGAGAGCTGAAAATGATGATGGGAATTCTTCTCTTTGAAGTAGGGATGCAGCCACTGAAATTAATCGGCCTCGGAAAGACTGAACACATTTTACCGAACAATTACGTTGACATGTCAGCAGTGTGGAAGCACTTTAAAGTGTCTGAGAAAGACGCTGTTTGCAGACACTATTCTGCTGAATTGTCTCCTAGCACATCCACTCCATCTGGGTCAACTTGATGAATTTTGGGTCGAACTTGATGAATTTAGCGCGAGGATACACATGTGACAACGTTCAAAATAAGGTGTCTATACAGGATGGAAATAAGATTAATTGGATTAAAGTAATAAAAAAGGGACTTGATATCAGTATCAGTATCTGTTGTTATTTTGTAAACCCTGATAAGGTTGTAATCCATGCAGGAACATATACAAAAAAAAATATTATATACATAAAAAATACATCTTGTTTCTATTCTAGGTCTACTTTTAGTGCTAGTTTGTTACAATGACAGCATTAAAAAAATGAAGATGATAAACTTATTTATCCTGATAACATGTCCTAATAAAACATGATGCTCTGGTTGGACACTTTTGAATCAACATTTTCATTTTTATATATTTCTACAAAGTCTCTACAACAGTTTTACCTCATGCTGCTCTTTGAGGATCTTGACCAGTTGTGTGTAAACCTGCTCTGCTTTCTCTGAGATCTGAACTTCACTGTGATGAATCAGGATGAAGTCTCCGTCTTCGTCACCAGGGGGCGACGGCACCTACAGGTACAGCACACAGAGGATCAGCCACAGCTGGGATTACCAATATACAATATCTCCACCATGATTCTACGATTTTGTCCCAATTAGGCGATTTAAGTGACAGTGGTAAAAATGCACCTTTAGATAGCTCAGAACATGTAATATCAGAAATAATACAGGTAAATATTTTGTGCCCTCAGCGGGTGACACACATTGACTTATTCTAGGGGTGGAAAATTAATCAGAAGAAAATCTTAATTGAGACAATGTCCCACATGCAAGACAGAAATACAATGTTATAATGTGAGGACATGTTTATTTCCTCTGGCTGGTTCAGTTAGGGGTTCCCTCCTGTCAAATTGTGTCAGATTTTGGATCTTCTCAGACCAAGATGGCTCTGAGTGACGTCGACCATGCTCATTTTGCTGAGGCAGGCTGCACCTCTGCTTCTGGCTTGGTCTATAATTCTGGGAGGTGATGCAGGTTGATGCAGGTGTTTCAAGAGCAGGAGCTCGTTTTGGCTCCACCTGTAGGGAATTGATGCTGAGAGTGAGGACACCATGGGGCTCAGAATGCCTCGTCATGGTGAGTCTCTGCTTTTCAAATCCTTTTGTAGCTAACTCACGTAGCTGTCGACTGGTTTGGGTGCGTGGGCAGGCTGCCACACCCAGATGATGACTGGTAGTGGGGTGGAGGTTTTGGATAAAAAGATATTTGAAGTTTAACTCTTCCTCCATATCTGGCTCTTTTTGACACCAAAGTACGCTTGTCTGAGTCGGTTGTAGTACTGCTGAGGAGGTTCTGGCCTCCCTTGCTTTACAGCAAGTGCAGCTGTTAGACCTGATTGTGCTGTCAAGTCAGAATATTCCTCTACCAGTGCCTGGCAGAGCGAGTCATAATCTTGCCTGACATGCCTGGGCTGTCACCTTGATCAGGTAAATCTTGTCGTCAGTGGTGGCAGCAGGGAATTTCCGCAAGTAGTATTCAATATCTTTTAGATAGATACTGGTCTCATTTGAGCCTGTAGACTCAGGCTCGAAGCGTGTTATGTGGCAAGCGATTTTGTCTCAGTCCCTGTCAGAGGGGCTTAAGTCATGGTCAGCAGTTGGCGGCGGATGCAGCCGGGGGGAGTAAGCCGTCTTCACCTGAGTAGGTGGAGTGCTATTCACCTGTCGCTCTGTCATATGATCCTGTGGGATCAGTTGTGGGAGTGACCATCCTCCTGAGGCTGGCAAAGGGGAGCAAGCCTTGTCTCTCTCTGGTGGGAGTGTTTTGTAGGAGGGAGTATGTTGGGCCGTCTCACATGAGAGCTGGAACTCTCTTCTGGTATCAGCCAACTCCTCCTCCTTGTTTTCCTGCTGTAGCGGGGATTGGGTTACTCTGTCCCTATCCTCTAGCTGTCTTCGCATTTCTTGCATGCGTTTTTGGTCAGCTTCTCTAAGTTTGCTGTAAACCTTGACTCGTAATTTTAGCTCTTTAATTTCCCCCACTGCTTGTCTAAGGAGGGTTTCTGATTGGCCAAGGGATTCAGTTGTGTCTTTAAATTTATTTTTAGTCCACTCTAACTCCTGTTCTTGCTGAAAGAGTGAGTGTTCAAGCTGATTGGTCTTTTCCTGCAGCTCAATTTTCTCCTCATCGACTCCACCCTCCTGTGGGAGGTGGCAAGGAGCTTGTAGGTCAGTGATGCGTTCTTCCGCTTCACTTAGCGACTGCCTGGTGCTTTCCAGCTGCTGTTCAAGCTGGTGCGTGTGCTTAGACTGGGCAGACATTACAATAGCTAGTTTTCCTAGCATCTGGGACAAGGCTTTGTCCTTTGAGGAAGTGGCTAGAGCGGTTGTTACCAGTTCTGCAAAAATTGTTTCAAGGTTCACCGCATCGGTGCCTTGTAGTTGGCTTGAGTAGCCAGGTATCAAGGTCTCAGTCATGTGGGCCAAGATGGAGTCAAAGTGTTCCAGTGGGTCGCAGACAACAAACAAGTGTATCAACTCAGAGGATATGCATAAAAATACAAAAATAAATGGGTGTTGCTTCTATAGCTTCCTGGAGCTGTTGATGTTCCGTTAAGTTAATTTGGAAGGTTGGAATCTGAAGAACAGAAGGATCAAAATCAAATCTATGGACTCAGTTATACAATTTGCTTTAACAAAATCAGAAGTGGACTACAGGTGTTAGCTGGTACAGCAAACCTGTTAAACAGAGTTTCAGCTAGTGTGTTTACTAGTTGAGAAAAAGGAATGTCAGGTTGGGGAAAGCTGACTATCAAGTCAGACTTAAATGACCAAACTGAAAATTCAAATTTAGGATGAAAGCAAAAATAGGAAAAATGAAATTAACTCTCACTTGGGATTAAAGTTAAATGCTATAGATCAAATCAAAGTTCATGTTACAACTAGCTTGACAATCAAAGCTCAAAGCTGTAGGTAGTTTTAATAATTATACAATTATTACTAGTGATCAGTTAGTTAATAATCGCTCAATTATCTTAAATCAGTCAGTCAGTCTCATATCTAGGGTCAATTCTCTTGGCAGGAACTAGAAATAGGCAACACACACAGCTCTTGATTATATTACAGTGAATTTATTCTCTAACTAAGGTGATAAAAAGATGGTTGGATACAGGGAACATAAGCATTTGCTGAACAATGAGCCTGGAGGTTCGATTGTGGGAAGCATTTGACTCGGGGTTGACGCGGGTGGGGGGCCCACAAGCCCCTCGCCCAGCCCGGGGAGAGCCACCCTGGTAGGGTAAAGTGGCGCCCAGAGGCCTAGACCTCTAGGGCTTTGGGCAGTGTTTATCGGTAAAAACACTCTGTCATATTTTCGAGCGAGTGAAATTTTGACTTGTTTTTACCCATAAACACTGCCGAAGCCCTAGAGGTCTAGGGCATAGACATCCAGCTGGGGAGGGGGCGCTTCCCTGGAAGCCTGCCCAGCCAGGGCTCCTTGCTCTGGGCCACACACATCCAGCTGGGGGGGGCGGCTTCCCTGGATGTCTGCCCAGCCAGGCCTCCATGCTCTGGGCCACACACATCCAGCTGGGGAGGGGGCGGCTTCCCTGGATGCCTGCCCAGCCAGGGCTCCATGATCTGGGCCACAGACATCCAGCTGGGGAGGGGGCTGCTTCCCTGGAAGCCTGCCCAGCCAGGCCTCCATGCTCTGGGCCACACACATCCAGCTGGGGAGGGGGCTGCTTCCCTGGATGCCTGCCCAGGGAAGGCTTCAGGATCTAGGCTATATATTGCCCTATCACTGAAGTAAATGTGATCCTGTTGAAGAGAGAGCCAGGCCTATGAGTCAGTAGCAATTCTGCCCTCTTCGGTGAGACTTAAAAATGCATCACCTGGGGAGAGGTTTACCCTGTACTCACCTGAAAATGTAAGAAGCTTCCATGTTGTCTTTGAATTCTGGGCCTGGGCTTACAGTACAGAGGAAGAGCTATGCTTTAAATGTGTGTGTCATTAACCATATATGTGAAAATGCTGGGCAGAAACAAGAACATAGCAAAAACTTTAAGAAATCTGACCTCTGACCCCGGGCGGACAGGCATGCCAAATTGAGTCTGTCCTGGTGTATGTGGAGTCATCCAGTAGAGTCATCAGTCCTACTTGAAATTCAACCCCGAGTCCAACGGTGCAAACCGTTTGGCTCTAGCACCTTCCTATCCTATGGCATTTACATGTTTTAATTAATTTACCCTGGTCTCCTAGAGCAGAAATAATGACTTAAATGAAAGCTGGCTGAATCAGAGTGTCACACTCTCATTCTCAGCCTGTGGACAGATGCAAATGCCCCCCTCCCCCCACAGGCAGCTGTAGGACAGCTATGACTGTCTGCAGAGTTGCCTGTGCACAGGGTCTATTATACTCTGATCACATGTGATACAAAGGAAATTCAGCCAAAATCAACAAGTTAGTGTGTAGGTAGCTCTTTAGTGTTAGCAGGTTTAAAAATAGGTGTTAGAATATTTCTCCTCAACTTCCACGCTACGTTCGGTTACCTAACAACAGACATTGTTGAGTTTTTCAGTCTCAGAACAAGAATTTTCCAAGAAATGATCAGCTGTTACAGTGCTTATAATCGAATTATATCAATCATATTCAGCCTTATAGAGAACTTACAGCAGAGTCCTCCTCTGCGAGGGAAAATGTTGCACTCTGCTTTGTGGACGCTGTCAGTTCACTGACCCACATTCGGATTCGTCCCTCAACATGTGTCTTGTTGACCCAATCTGAAGCCTGGAAAACAAATAAAGAACACAGTGGGGATTAATGACATGACTACAGGGTTTCCTCAGTGTGTATAAAGTCAAAGTACTTACTGTAAATGCCCTCACTGCTTCTGGTCGCTGGAAGTATCTCAGGACCAGGATGGCTTCGCAGAAGTAACGGAACAGCGTCCTTTGGTCTTCTTCCACATGCTGCTGATCCAGGAGCCTCCCGCGGATGTCCAGCATGTCCATCTGTGACACTCTGAGGACTCTCTGGCAGTCTTGGAGAGTCGGCTGAGCAGGTCTCGAATGATTTGATGAAACAAAAAACAAATAAGGTTGTTTCTGTGCCTGGCAGCGTTCCAAGATTTAAATTTAATGACTCTGCATTAAATTAAAAGTAATACTAGTGAATAACAACTCACTTTTTGTTGCAAGTTTCAACTGCAGCGCCTGGTGGTCTGTGACTGGATTCAGCAGGTGTGTCCATGGGGTCATTAAGAATTAAAAAATGCATGTCACGAAGGTCTTCCAGAAGAGCCTGTCTGGAAGCCTCATCGGGGTACCGCCTGACCATGACGTTGTAGTCCCAGGTTCTGCCTTGAAGGGTCCAGGCCTTCATCGACTTTTTGGCTCTGTCCACCTCTGCATTCCTCTCCTCATTTGTGTGGTTCTTCAGGCAGACTCTTAACAGGTGGTTAGGCAACAGCTCCTGTGGTCTGAAACACTGCAGACAGGAAACGATGCGGCGATCCTTGTCACTGTGAGAGAGAAGGTAGACGGTTTAGTTTGATTAAAATCGTTTCATAAAACAAAATAATCCAGAAAGACTTGAGATAAGGAAGTTTTTGATTTGGCGCTACATAAATAAAATTGAATTGAATTGAATAGAGTTGATGGGAAAAAAAGATTGGATTTGACCTAAATGGCACAATAATCAAAAAAATCAGTTCTCACATTGGCCTATCACATTCTCAACACAGACATGTTTACTTATGTCATATAAAGAAAAACTTTGAAGGTGAAACAGATTCAAAAGGGAGGGGGCTGGTGTGATCCTAATACAATGAGGTCCAAAGTGGGCACTCTAATTACAATGCCACAATGCAGTCCAGACTGCTGCCTCTGAAAAAGCCTTTGTTTTTGGATTTTAGGCCATGATCAAATATATGTTCTTGTCAAATTATTATTTTATGTACTTATTATTTCTAAGTCAGGGACAAAACACATACAGCTTGTAGTTAACTCAAAGTTAAGAAAAGAATAACTGTAGTAATTTAGTCATTAAGGAGTGTTTTGCTAGATTTTTGCTCATAGTATTGTCAACCAACAGGCCACACTGGGTACAGCAGTAAGGCTGTTAAATAACAAGAAATAGATTATTTACTTAAGCTTACATATGTTAGTACACGTGAATGCATTCTTAAAATGTAAAGACAGAAAATACAAATGATCTGAACTTACCGCTTGGTTCTTCACAAATGAAAAAGCTAGTTTACAAACAAAGGAAAAATGCAGGAGGAATCTTCAGTGTTGAGGGAAACCCTTTTCTTGAAGAACTGAGTACATGGTGCCTCTGAGGTCTCACCTTATATGTCCACTTGATAGTCCCTCCCACCTTTCTGCAGCAGCCAAGAGGGGGGTGGGCTGACCATGACTGATTTGTTTTTAAATAAAGTAAGTCAAATGTAAGAAAAGACAAAGATGAGTTACATAACACATTTTATTACATGTTCAGTGTAGGGAAATCTGATTATTCTGATCATTACATACAATGTTGGCCTGAAATACTGAGCCTGACATTTTGGGAAATGTTTGAATTGTAGGCCTGGGCTTGCAGTACAGAGGAAGATGAAAGCTTTAAATGTGTGTATCATCAACCATATATCTGAAAATGCTAGGCAGAAGTACATACCAAAAACTTTAAGAGATCTGACCTCTGACACCAGGCAGACACAAGTTTCAAAATAAACAATGTTGGTCTCCAGTGAAAGGCCTGACTCTAGGCTATAGATAGTATAGTAAATGTGATCCTGTTGAAGAGGGAGAATGTTACCCTGAACTCACCCAAAAATGTAAGAGATACAGTACAAGCAGACTCATTTTACCCTGGTCTCCTAGAACAGGAATAATGACTTAAATGAAAGCTCGCTGAATCTCAGCCTGTGGACAGATGCAAATGCCCCCCTCCCCCCACAGGCAGCTGTAGGACAGCTATGACTGTCTGCAGAGCTACCTGTGCACAGGTGCAAGTTTACCTGGAATGTGGTTGTTTAATTTAACTTTCATCAGAAATAAGTTGTTTGCAGCTAACTGCATTCTGCTGTCCAGTCAGGGAGCATCCAGCATACATACAAACAATTTGTTTCTGTCTGTAAACAACCTGTACAGTTAACACTCCTTAGTGACATGTAAATAGGTTTGATGTATGAATACATCTTTATTAGCAACCACTCATAGTTTGACATGTGCGTCTATTATACTCTGATCAGTGATCTCAGAACAATGGAGGTGTGTTTTGGACACACTCATCAGTATGGCACACATGTCTCAGTTTTAAAGTTTTTAATCATCACATGTGATAAAATGTTAAGAAAGAGACTACATGAAAAAGTTAGTGTGTAGGTTTTTAATGAGGTGGAATAGAAGCTCTTTAGTGTTAGCAATTCAAATTGCTGTTTTCTTTCCTCCCTCTGCAGATGCTTTCTTCCTTTGCAGGCTGATGGTCTGTGGCCTGCTTTCTTCTGTCTTCCAGCACACTCCATGTCTTCCCTCTGCAGATGTTTGGAGCTCTGTCTTGTCTGCAGAATCTGTCTTGTCTAACTGAGTGTCTTGCTTACAAAGTCACCCCCCCCCCCCCCCCCCGCCCCCCCCCGCTAAACAATAGTAAGCAACCTGATTGGTCTGCTTGACCATGACATCACACAGATAATAAATACTGCAGGTAAGGAACCATTCATTCACTTTGTTTTCGATTCTGACTGCAGAGACCACCTTTTGCCCTTTGCAAGGACACTTTCAACTTGAGCTACACTCCTGTTTTTGTGCTCCTTGTCTTTGGCAGAATTTTCTATACTTTCATCCCAAGTCCCTTTCCAAGGACTTCTTTTTTTTTGGAAAATGGCAGCAGAAGCCGACAAGTAAGTTCAAATTTCTTTTCTCTAGTGGATTTTTACTATTTGTGTTGTGTCTGTTCACATCTGTGCTTGTTATTGACAATTCAGTTGACATGATATGGATAAAAGCAGGATAAAACTAATGTTGATAATAAGCAAATTGTGACAAACTCAAAGATAGTTTTCTATTATCTGTTTAAATTAAGGCTTGTTTCTCATCCCTAAAACGTGTGAAATAGATTCCAAAGGAGTGACATGTAACTTTTGGTGACCTTAATTAGGTCAAGGGTGAAGTGTGAATTGGTCAGCCACTTTAGCACACCTCAGGCCTCTGTCCTAAGAATGCTGAGAAACCAGTTCTGGTAGCACTACAGTATGAGAGGTTTTGCTTTAAAAGGAAACTGAACTAGTGGAATACTTCCCTCTTAAACAGCAACTTTATGTATATTTTTTATTTCATGTATATTTTATATTTTAACTGTATATTTTATATTTTAACAGATATTAACAGATATTTTTTGTTTGTCTCTGCAGATGCTGGACGCATACTACATGTGGATCCGCCCGGGTCAAGATAATGAAGACAGGCTGTTTTTGTCCTCAGCGGGCACAAAGGTCAGGAGTGCGGGCAATGACGTCACTCGTCTGCACGCACAGTAAGTATTAACAGCAGTCCATAGGTCCAAAAATATCTGTTGAATTAGCGTAACGGATTTGTGCATTTAATATATAGATCAGCCTCAAGAAAATTATATAATTCAAGTTTGGGAGCTTCATATGATATTTCTCCCCCATTGCAGCTACAAACTGCCGGACATCAAGAGCCAGGAAATTCGTAGGACCGTGGAGACAGATGCTGCTGCCAACTTCACGGAGGAGCAGAAGGCGTCTGTGGCACACTACATGGCCCATTCGACTGCTGTGGCAAACCAGCACTACCGGATGAAGACCCTGGACACTGTTGTGGCGACCGCGAACCTGCTCAGCTCCCTGACACGGTATGTAATCATCTGAAACAGTCAATTATTAATTAAATATTAATAATTATATTTGTCTCTCAGTGCTCATCCACCTGTTTGTCAGTGTGTAACCTGGAACTTCCCCTGTGAGTGCCACCCGTCTCTGGAAACCGCAGGGAGATGGATCAGACACTCCAAAAAGAACTTTAACGTGCAGCCACGCCACTGCACAGTGACACTTCCAGAAGGAGACAGACACGTCCTGCTCTTTCAGGCCACAAAGGACATTGTCAGTGACGAGGAGATCCGCTTCGACCACGGTGTGAAGAGGAGGTCTTTTCGTGGGGAGGAAGAGGAGCTGAAGTGGCTGGATGTCTGACAAGTTTCCCTGACAGACTCTGTCTTACTGTATTATATTGTACAGCTTGTGTTGTTATTGTATAATGAATGCGTGTAAATAAAGTGTGTGTGATTTAACATTAACCGTTTCTGTGTCTGACTCAAATAAGGGGTACCTCACTATGGGCCTCTCCAAATGGCCACATTTTCTCACAGTAAAATCCCAGAGACCCCGGCGTTGGCATAGACATTGTGGAAGGGGCCACGAACATGAGTCATTTGAGGCATATCTGCTTACATCAGTAATATGACAAACACATGCTCATCCACTCAGTGATTGCTAGTAAAATACTGCCAGGATCTCACTGATTTATGCTTTAATTTTAATCATCTCCTGTGTGTGTGATGAAACAGGTAGAACTGAAGACACGACCCCTGACCCAGCTCACAATAGCTCTGTGTTTGGTAGAACTGAAGTCATGACTTGACTGAAAGCTGGCTGACTGGCTGGTCTCTGCCTCTGTACAGATGCAAATTTCCACCACACCCCCCACTGTCTGCTGCAGGACAGCTGGGTAGCAGAGGTCGTGTTAGGTGTTTACTGCCACCCAGTGTTCCCAGCCAAGATGACACAGGTTATAATTTATAAGAGAAGACCAGCCTGTTGACTGCTGATGTTGTTTGTAGTTCAATGTACCTACAGGCCCATAGCTGTGGTGGAAGATACTTTCTCATTTTTTATCTCTGTGTGTGGAATTTCTTCTGAGGAAATGAGGCAATAATTTACTGTCCATTTCTTTTCCCTTTTGATTTTGGGAAGATTTACACGAGGACATGACATGGCGTGCTGAAATGAAAACAATGTGTACAGAAATGATTTTTTTCTAAACTCAAATCTATTTGAATGTTAAATATATTGCATAACAAAGCACGACATTGAAAAATTAGGTTTTTCTAAACGAGACAAAGGGTATTTTGTTGAAGACAACAAGAGGGAGCACATGGAAACTCCCCTTGATTGAGGGATTGAAATGAGAAGACTAAGTGTCTTTTTTATGTTAAAATAAATAATTAAGGATTTCTTTCATTGTCTTACAGATGTTGACTTCCGTGCTGCGCTGATCCTGCTGCCCTACATCTTTAAAGAGAAGGTCGACCAGTTCATCACATTGGGACAGGTATGCAGTTATGCAGTAATTTTAGTCCACAGAGGTTTGGGGTAAAACACATGGTTGTGTCTCTCTCTAGAACATTGCCTTTTTAACTTTTCAACCTGTTTTTGCTAAACACTGAGTGGTCTGCAACCTTGCTCACTAAGCTGGATTTGTTGTCTAGGTGGCTGACTTCACCTTCTGACATTTGTTTTCTTTGAACAGTGTGACGCTGAAAGTCCCTACCCAGCTGTACAGCTGGTAGACAACGACTGGAAGATGGCATTTTCCTGGAAGGTTCCAGTTTCTGTCAGAGTGGATGGTGTGGATCTGTGCAGGGGAGCAGGAGTTGAAGAGGGATTAATTGCAGCCTTCTGTGCCTACTTTGTTTTCAACTTGGCTTACCCACCCTACATGAAAAATACGCTGACCTTCCTCCAGCGTACTATGAACATTTACTGAGGTCGGTGAAAAGTCCCTACCCGTCACTGTGACTCGAATGATAAACATTCTCTATTAAAGATGCCACGACCATATAAATGTTAATATCACATGTGGACTTCATGACTGCAAGTCAACTTTTAGAGTATATGAATCGTTCAGGCGTCATGTGTACCGTAAACATAGGGAGCATGTGCTGCCTGATAGCGATGAAAATGAGATGGACTGACACGAACAACGACAGTGACACGGAGAGCACAGACAATGATCTACCGCCTAGAGCCGACATACCACCAAGTATGGATGCACTTTAAAGACAATCTCTGTAGTTTCAGCCTGTAGAGAGAGAAACCACATTCCACAGGCTGTCCAACAGGGAATTGTAAATGACCAAAACTTTTTATTTTGTTTTTTTAAAGAACATTACAATGCTTTTATTACTTACCATCTTCAAAAAATGGGTTCAATATTTTGGAATGTCCTGAACTGAGAGAGGTGATACAGTCTATTGATTTTTTTTTTTTTGAAAAAGCTTCAGCAGCTGTTAGATCTCCATACATGTTGAAAGAACATTGTGAGTCTACACTAAAATTGGTTGAACCTGTGCATCATGTTTTGGGGTCAGAAAGTGGACACAAAATAGGTACATACCCTTTTGTGCCTATCACTAAGGTTTTAACAAACTATTGCTCACATGAGGACATACTTGATGGAATTCAGGCCAACGGATTCAAGGCCAGAGATCCAGATTATTTAAGCGACTACTCTGATGGTACTTACTTCAAGGAACATAACTTCTTCAAAGTTAATCCACATGCCTTGGAATTTTAAGTTGTCAACCCCTTAGGCTCTAAGCGAACCAAGCACAAGCTTTGTGCTTTCTATTATAATATTGGCAACCTTGAAAGCAAACATCGATCAAAACTTAAGCATATCCATCTGGCTGTTTTAGTACGTCAAGCATTTGTGAAAAGTTGTGGTTTGCAAACCATCTTAAAACCCATGTTAGATGATCTTAATAAACTTGCAAGTGATGGTATCACTAATACCATGGATGGGATTGAGCAGACTACTCATGCTGCACTGGCAACATTTTCAGCTGATAATCTTTCAGCCCACATGTTGGCTGGTTTTACTATGTCATTTAACTCGCACAGAGTTTGCCACCTATCGCATGGCAACATATACAGAGATGAAAGAGAAATTCTACAAGGACGATTTTGTCTTGAAGCACAGAGGCACATGAGTATCATCTGACATGTATTGAAAACCCTGAGCACATATGGAGTAAATGGTTCTTCTCCATTAAATGAACTGAAGTATTTTGATGTGACAAAAACATTTCCACCTGATATAATGCATGACTTACTGGAAGGAGTTATCCCTCTTACGATTAAACTAGTTGTGTGCCAAGCTCACAAAGAAAAGCACGTAACAATTCAAGAGATAAATGAAGAACTACAACAACTTTCAATTGGTCAAAATGATGCGAAAAATAGACCTCTGGTATTGCAGGGGAAAGTCTAAGTATATTAAGCTTACTTGTTTGTGAATTCCTTGGAAAAATGAAAGATACTTTTGGTAATGTCATAACTCCAAAAGGTCATTATATGATTCACTATCCCAGACTCATTACAATGCATGGTCCCCTGCATTCACTGTGGTGTATGCGCTTTGAAGCCAAACACCAGTATTTGAAGAATGTTGCGAGTAGCTGCAGAAATTTTATTCATGTAGCAAAAACTTTAAGCGATAGACACCAGATGCGCCAGTGCTAGGAGAACATACTTGATGACTTTGAGATGGTTACAGGTTTTCATCGCTCCCATTAGAGCTACAGAGATGTCTTGCTAATGTACATGGGAGTGAAGATGCATGTAAAAACATGCAGCGTGTGTCAAGGGTGATGATTTGAAAATATATAAATTGAAAGTATTAGAAGTAAAACATAAATGTCATTGATAAATTGTGTAATGAATGTCAAGTTTAATAAATGTGGTAAGACATTATTTCTGACTGTTTCACATGCTTTGATTACAAATTTGCCATCATAAGGTAGAAAGGGCTTATCAGTGGGGCAGTACCCTCAAAAGGCCACATTTGTACCATTTCTAAAAGTCCATTTAGGTACCATAACATTTAGGTCCATATTTGTCTCCAGGGGTACATATTTGCCCACATAAGGTACAAACTGTAACGGTACCAATACGTACACATGTTAAGGGGTACAATGGTTGTACCTTTGAGGGTACTGCCCCAGTGACAAGCTGTTGGACCCCTAAAAGGTACAAATTTAGCACATTATTTCTAACAGTGTAGACTTGGGTGAAGGGCTGGCGTCTGACGCCGGCCCGCTTAAGCAGCCTGATGAAGTACAGCCTCTGTTGAGCTTTTTTCACTGTAGCTGTAGTGTTTTTAGCCCAGCTAAGGCTCTCTGTGATGTGAAAGCCCAGGAACCTGTCAGTCTGTTCAACCTCTGTCCCCATAATGATGACAGGCTGCAGAGGGGGGGCTCTTTTCCTGAAATCCAGAATGACTTCTTTTGTTTTATCTATGTTGAGGACAAGATCATTGTCCTCAACATAGACAGTGATCTTGTGGACCAGGTCCCTGTATGATGACTCATTCCTTCCTTTGATCAGGCCAAGGATGGTGGTGTCATCCGCGTACTTAATGATGATGTTACTGTCCTGTGTGGAGGCGCAGTCAAATGTGTACAGTGAGTTTAGGGCTGAGACAACAGCCCTGTGGGGTTCCTGTGCCGACTGTGAGCTCAGCAGAGACCTTCTTTCTGTCTGTAAGGAAGTCCAGGATCCAGGTATGGGTGGGTGTTGGTACTCCCTGCCAGCTTGGCAGTCAGCTTAGGCGGTCTGATTTGAAGGCGGAGCTGTAATCAAGCAACAGTATCCGTACATATGTGTTGTTAGAGTCCAGGTGTTGCAGGGTGGAGTGAAGTGCCACCGCATCATCCACTGATCTGATTGAGCGGTAGGCAAACTGAAGGGGATCCACTGTGTCTGGAACCACAGAGTTTATATGTTTTAGTACCAGTTTTTCAGACACTTCATGTCAACTGGTGCGAGTGCCACGGGTCTGAAGTCATTCGTTGTGTTTGTTTTTTTGGGGACCGGCACAATAACAGAGGACTTAAAGGTGCGTGGAACTGTTTCCTGTGAGAGAGAGGAGTTAAAGATGTCTGTATACACCTCTGCTAGTTGTTCTGCGCAGGCCTTCAGGACTCTCGTGCCGCACGGTCAGGTCCTACTGCCTTGCGGAGGTTCACCTGCCTCAGAGCCCGGAGGACCTGTGTGTGCGTCAACTGGAGTGCATTCTCTTCTGGATCACAGGGGGCCTTTTGGGGAGTATCTGTGTTGTGCTGGTCAAATAAGGCGTAAAAGCTGTTGGGGTTGTCTGGTAGAGCAGCATGAAAATATGAATATTTACAATATTACAGTTGCACTAAACATGAAAAATATATAATTTTTGAATAAATAGGTGCAACTTAGAAAGGAAAAATGTGCTGTGTAGTAAAATCTTTGCAGCAACTTATGGCTTGATCATCCTGGAGAAGAATCTCTTGATCTTCTTCAGCCACTTCTTCCGGCATTTGACTTCAACAAAGTGTGTGTTTCCTTTATCATTGTTAGTGTTGCCCTCATGTGAATTATGACTAACAGGAGCAGCTGAAGCAGCCTTATCTGTGCCTGATGCTTTCTCATCTGTCCCAGCATTGTTGGGGTCATTAAAGCCAGAACTGGCTACTTTGTCTGGTAGTCCAGTGTTTTTAGTTCCAGCAGTGACAATGTCAGCTGTGGCCGGTGGTTCATTTTCTTCAATTCTATCATCAGCTGAAAGTGTATCATCCAATTTAGTAATGGACGAACCATTTCTGGATGTTTTAAAGGGTTTGCGTTTAACCAATGAATGCTCCAGTTGGCAGGCTTCCATGGCCAAACAGGCAGATCTCACATAAGGGTCTTCGTTAGTGTGAAAGTGTTTCATTGTGACAAAACTGTGCTCTAAAGCTTCGCTGGGGGTGATTCTTTTTTCAGGATTCACTTGCAGAATCTTTTTGATGAGGCTTAAAAAGGCCCGTGTGTCTTTATATTCAGCACGATTCTTCACTTTTGATCGGGTCTTCACCATGTCATCCAGACTGGTAAACCTGTTGTAATAGGGGAAGAACCACTGGCCTGTCTTGTTGTAGTATGCATTGTTACTATTCAGCTTCCATCTATAGTTTTTAAAGTGGAAAAATAGGTTGGTCTTTCGTCCATTTCTCAGCATGTGATCATCAGGCAGACCCTGCATCTGCACGATATCGCTCATGAGGTCATACTCACATTCAGACAATATTGGATAAAGGTGCTTTCCCAGGTACAGGAAGGCCAAAGTGCAACCTAGTGCCCACATATCGATGGCCTCGTTCATTGGGAGGCCCAACAAGTCCTCTGGGGCCCTGTAAATAAGCCATTGATCGGTGGTGCCATACCTCAATGTGGAAACTGGTCCTGCTGCACCAAAACCAATCAGTTTCACCTTGAATGACTGCAACTGATTCACAAGCATTACCTTATGTGGCTTGATGTCTGTATGAGCCAGACCGATGCTCTTGAGAGCATTCAGAGCCACCAGGAGCTGTTGTGTGATTACTCTGATCTCAGATAAACACAGTGGCTTGAAGTGCCTCCTTTTCATGAAGGAATACAGATTTATGTCGAGCAGTTCATATTCCAGACAAATGTGGGCCCTGTGTGTAAAACGCCAATTGAACCTGATCAAGTTGTTCTTGTCTGGGTCAAGCTTACGGAGTTCTTGAAGCGCGGCCAACTCCCTTTTATCAGGCATGGGGAAGGTATAAGGCAAAACCTTCACAGCCACGTCCCTGCCATCCTGAAATAGTTTGCACCGGACCACACGCCTAGTAACTCCTTTCGCCAGGTGCGCCCTTACAAGATACAGTCTTGATTTATCAAGAATGTAATTTTCTTTAACGAGATGATTCATTTCTCTAGCGAATATTTCAAAGGGTTTGCGTTTATCCAATGAATGCTCCATGGCCAAACTGCCAGATCTCACATAAGGGTCTTCGTTAGTGTGAAAGTGTTTCATTGTGACAAAACTGTGCTCTAAAGCTTCGCTGGGGGTGATTCTTTTTTCAGGATTCACTTGCAGCATCTGTTTGATGAGGTTTAAAAAGGCCTGTGTGTCTTCATATTCAGCACCATTCTTCACTTCTGAGTGGGTCTTCACCATGTCATCCAGACTGGTAAACTGGTGGCCTGTTCTGTGGTAGTTTTCATATTTATCATTCAGCCTCCATAAATAGTTTTCACAGGTGAAAAATGTGCTGGTCCTTCCTCCGTCTTTCAGCATGTGTTCATCAGGCAGACCCTGCATCTGCACGATGGCTCTCATGACCTCATATTCAGACTCTGTCGGATAAAGGTGCTGTCCCAGGTACAGGAAGGTCAAAGTGCAACCTAGTGCCCACATATCGCTGGCCTCGTTCATTGGGAGGCCCAACAAGTCCTCTGGGGCCCTGTAAGCAACGCACTGGTCGGTGGTGCCATACCTGAATGTGGAAACTGGTCCTGCTGCACCAAAACCAATCAGTTTCACCTTGAATGACTGCAACTGATTCACAAGCATTACCTTTTCTGGGCTGATGTCTGTATGAGCCAGACCGATGCTCTTGAGAGCATTCAGAGCCACCAGGAGCTGTTGTGTGATTACTCTGATCCCAGATAAACACAGTGGCTTGAAGTGCTGTAGTTTCATGAAGTCGTACAGACTTTTGTCGAGCAGTTCATATTCCTGATAAACGTGTTGAAAGTCTTTAAAATGCCTATTAAACCTGACCAAGCTGTTCTTGTCTGGGTCAAGCTTACTGAGTTTTTTAAGTGCGGTCAACTCCTTTTCACCAGACCAGGGGAATTTATTATGCATAATCTTCACAGCCACGTCCTTCCTGGCCCATTGAAATAGTTTGCACTGGAACACTTTCCCTGTACGTCCATTATGTAGGGCCGCTCTTACAAGATACAGTGTTGATCTTGATTCATCCAACACACAGTTATTTTTTACGATAGAACTACACAACTTTAGTTTAGGTAATGCTGATCCCATTTCTACAAGTTAAATGTTTCCACCAGCTCTCATTCAGTATCCTATTGAACTTTTTTCTTCTTTTTTTTTTGTTGTAACTTGTGCCAAAAAAAAACCTGCTTTGAGAAAAAGATTTGTGAAGATATCACCGTGGGCTTCTGACTTAATGTATATATATAAAGTCAGAAGCTGGGTAGGTCATTTCTGCCAGGTGATGTCACATTTTGAATGCAGTGTAACATTTTGCCTTTATCTTCAAAGATCAAAGCACAACGTCACACCTGATTTAAAAAATAATACATCAATGTAGGACGTCAAAGAACCTTATTATCGTGACGTCACATTTAGTATTGGTTTGAAATTGACCAGAAACATTATTACGTTTATGTAGGCTCTAATCAATCTTTAATTATTACGTTTATATATGACGATGAGATGAGATTTCTCTCTGTCAGTGCTGTGTGTGTTCGTGCTGTTCGTGTCGATTCATAGTTTTCACGTGACATCACACTCCAATGAAAACGCTCCCTTGAATGGCAAAAAGAATTTCCGTTGCTGTGTATCATCAGCTTTACTTTTTGCGTTGCCAAAATGCTGGATGCTTGTTTGTGCTTTTACTAATCGAGAAGACAAGCCTGAGCTATGTTAGGTGAGGGATTCCCCAGAAGGTAAAAGTAAACATTTCCGCAGTCCGAGCGGTGGCCGGAACCTGGCAGTAGAAATACGGCAGCGGATGCTGTAACGTTGTATGGATCAGATATGAAAAACACTTGCAGTTTGTGTTTATATCTTTCTTTTTGTTGAGTTGAAAGGTGATCCAAATAAAATTTGACTGCTGCGTCTCTACGGGGGAGTCGCGGTGTGAGCCGCTATGTTGGTCCGTTGTTTTGCCCTCCAGGTCACTGTGCATGTCACGTGACTGAAAACTATGAATTGCTGTTCAAAACGTTGATTCAATATTGGTGTAAGATCGCCAAACACTACTGGATCTTCGTTTCTCTGCCAAAGATCTAGTAAGGTTTGATCATGGCGGATATAAAACTTTGCCCCCGCTCCTATCGGGAATACCTGCTTGCCTTTGCCGCTCTGAGGCTTCACATCTCCGGCGTAGGCCTAAGCGCTACCGCCGCCGGGGAAAACGCAGCGGTCAGCTGGTGAGGTTGAAAGCCTGTTTAGCGTCTTCTTCCTGGGCTGAGTACCAAGCGGTGCCTCGGCTCCTCATTCCTCTGCGATTGCTGGACCCTGTCGACGCCTGGTAGGTACCTGCTGTCGGCCTAGATGAGGTGTTCCAGCCATGCGGCCCCTGCTCTGTTATAAGAATGTCTAGAAATGTAATTGTCGCCATCATCCTCGGTCACCAGCTTTGAGCTGAGCTTATATCACACAGTGTTGTGTGCAGTGGTCTACCGGCCTCCCAAATACAATAAGGACTTTGTAAATGACTTGTCTGTAAATACGATCGTGTCCTCATTGTTGGGGATTTTAATGTTCATGTGTGTTGTCCTGAAAACCCACTGGCAAAAGACTTTTTACACCTCATTGACTCTTTTAATCTTGTGCAGTCTGTGTCTGTATGGGATTAATATCCCGCCATGATTCAAAATTTTGAAAACTCAAAATCTTACAAAACATAGTTTTGTAAGATTATAAGAAAGAAACATAGTTTTGTAAGATCGAAAACTAAGATTTGCAAGCCTGCAAACATTGTTGTTTTTGAGTTTTCCTTCTTCAGAACATTTTTTTACGATGTTGCACAAACAATTTTGTTCTCCCAGTGCATTAGTTTGTTTTCCAGGTTTGAAACCTTGTAAATGATGATCTGAAAATTGAGATTCAAAAGGGCAAAACTTTATTACATTTGCACTCCTATTGCAGACTTTTTTCAGAGCTGAGTTTACAACACACACTTTGCAGAGATACGCCCACACGGTTGCAAGCTTGCGCCTCACGTGATTTGTGGCATAGACTGTATATGAAAATGGACGTAGCGTTCATGACGTCACCCGTTGGTTTCTGCAGAGCCGTTTTGAAGCAAGGGGGTAAGCCAGAGAAGGGACAGTGAAGCCGATCAAAGCCTGCATGGAGGGATGCATGTAGGCCCAAAAATGATGTCAAAACCCTGTGAGAGGTGTAACCGTATTGCTTAGATTATAAACTCTCGGCAATCAAAAAAAAAAACTATCAGAGCAATCATCTGCTTTGGTGTTTGACAGGTGAACCTTGTAGGTGGGCTGATTAAACAGTGATGATCCGAGTCAAACACACTGAGCCATGAAACGTTTTGTTGGCGAATTTCTACAGCTACCAGAATTACGGTGTTTCTGCAGTTCTACGTCATTAAACCGCGGTTATGCTGCGCGATCATGCGCAGTAGACGCTGGTGCTAACAGGAAGTGGCCCTGTAGTAGTATTTTATTGGTCCAAAACTGGCTTCACTGCTCTCCATTCAAATCAACGGGGTGGCTTCGTCCAGTAATATGTATGAAGCTTAAAATTGGCGGAGCTGGCTGGTGTTCTGTCGATTTATGCTATCGAGATGTGCTACTTAGCAGTTCTGCGCATGACAGCTGTTCCATGTTTTCCTGCTCTATATTTGTTACTTGTTCACAAACGGTCCAGCAACACCTACCAACCCTTAAAAGCAGTGGACCTCAGTCCTCGGCAACATATGTAATAAGCTAATGTAATAACAGACTATTGGACATCATACCTTGGTTTTAGCCTTACTGCTTGTTGTTTCTCCAGTCGGTTGGTGTTCGGCGGCCCCACGACTAGTCAGCGCTTGGGCCTTGGCGTCTTGGTACGCCAGGAACAGCTTTTTACTAGCAGGTTGTCCAGGGGGTCCGCCTCGGTCGGCTTATTGAAGAAAACTTACAGGGATAGGATGCTAACCTTGGCTCGGGTTGTCGGTTTGATTGTCCTTTATTACTGCTCCCGTAACTAACCACGTGGCTGGCCTTACAAACAAAAGAAAAAGATAAATTCAACAAACGTTTGCTGGAAGACAAAGAGAGCTTTAAAAATCTGCTGAAGAGCCGAAGTACAAGAGAAGAGAGCTAGTGCTGTTTTGTCTGTCTGGCCGCTTGGGGCGTGTCCCCAGGGGGCTTGGCTTCCGGTCTCCTTTTAATATGGTCCTAAAGGCTATATGCGCGTATTTTAATCAAATATCTTCCCACAATCAAACCTTTAATGTCAAACAGTTATACCGTTCTTAGTTTTAAGCATTTGATAAAAAGAAAGGAAAGTTACTTAATCGTTGTAATATTAGAATGGTTACCAGTTAAACACATTTTCACGATTTCAGAATGAATGAGACTTAACTCAATATTTCCTGGATAATATTGGCTGTTAAACACGAACATGGCATCAGATTATGAACATTGAACTACAGAGTAATACATTAAACAGCAGAAGCGGCATTTCAGAATGATGGCATGTAATACTAAGTTTGTCCTCTTGGGGGACACTGGTTCCATGAGAGAACAATTGAAAGGTCAACTCCAGGGGAGGAGGACCTTTCACTTTAGGTTTTGGTCAGCCTGTCTCTAGTGCCCCCCCCCCCCCCCCCCCCCCTTCATCAGGGAGAGACAAAGGAGATTTTTTGGAATCTCATAATCGCATAAAATAAAAAAACACACTGGCTGATCCACTACAGTAATGAAGGTGCGTACTGGTGAAAGAAATGGTAGGACCTGGGGAACAAAGTGTTGACTTACCACTTATTTCTCTGTTTCCCATTCAGGCTCTGATGAGCTTGTTTGTAATGTTCTCTAAAGATGGCTGGATGAACATCATGTATGATGGGCTGGATGCTGTGGGAGTGGACCAACAGGTATTTCTGCTAGTAAAGTAAATTATTGATGTGTTTACACTGTTATTTATACACAAGTTGTTTTGCCTTCTATTGACAGCAGTGCAATAAATGCGCCCTTGATGTCTCCTCTCTGCTCTTCTCCTCTCAGCCTGTTTTGAATCACAACGAATGGATGCTGTTCTACTTTATCACCTTCATGATTATAAGCTTCTTTCTGCTCGACATGTTTATTAGTGTAATGGTGGAGACCTTCCACCAGTGTCAGCAGAATCAAAAAAGTAGCGATGGAGAGTTACTTGAAGAGGGAGGAAAAGTCCAGTGCAACAGTAAGGAGAATGAAGGGGCTTGTTGGCGGTCTATTTTTCTGAGCATTGCCTTTCACAGTCTAACAAACAAACGAGAAAGACTGTTTAGGTCAAGCAAACAGTGGCCGATCATATTGGCCAGGGAGATGCATGTATTCGGACTGGTTTCGACCAGTGGGTTTAACAGAGGTAAAAACAGCTGCCTGCTGCAGCTGGATGTAACGTTGATGAGATGATGATAGTGAACCAAAACAGTAAAGTGTGAACCATAAAACCAACGTTGAAATGCTTTGTAGACTTGAGATGACCTGCAGAATGGTGTGATAAGCCTCTTTGGGTTCATCACTTTGAGTGACTCCTTTTGCATCTTTTTGTAGCCATGCGATGTAATTGTTGATGTAATAATAATATTGATTAGAGCAGCTCTAAATGTTTTTAGTGTTTGTTATATGTTCCTTTTTCTGTGTGTACATCTGAATGCATCTTTGTGTGTGTGTGTGTTCCAGATCCTGCAGCTACAGATTCTCCGGGTAGCAGCAGCAACTCGGACCACTTCATGTCTGTCGTTATTATCAGCAATGTTGTGATGATGGGTCTCCAACATTACAATCAACCTCCGGTAATGCGCACACACACACACACACACACACACACACACACACACACACACACACACACACAATCACTCTCAAAAAATGTATTTGCATTTGCATTGATTCTGAGGCAATAGAATAAACCTTTTGTGTGTCTGCTCAGTATATAGGGAGGATTACAGAGTATTACTTCTGTTTGGTCACCTTCATCATGTTTATTGAAGTCATGAAGAACCTTGTGCAGTTGGGCATAAGGGAGTTCATAAAAATGAGGTGACACCGTACAATGAGCAAGAAATTAGCTTCTCTTATTTGCATTTGTGTGTAAGCGCCTGAAAAGTGTTCAATGACTTTTGTGTGTGTTTAGTTGGAATCTACTGGACGTTGCTGTACTCATGGTTTCCATCGTCAGCATTGTTTTGCACCAGATAAATATGGCAGACATAGTTCCCATTAATCCCAGCATCCTGGGAGTATGCAGAATACTCAGAGTAGTACCAGGTACTATACACACACTGAAAGCGTAATACTAAACGTATCTTTGGGTGACAAATATAAGTTATCTGTGACAACTCTTGTGTCTCTCTTCAGTCCTGAAGGTCAGAAAGATACGAATTCTGCTAAAAACCATCATAAAGACTCTTTCACAGGTAAACACAGACAATGAGGGATTTATTTAGTTTTTTTGTCTAAATAAATCAATATAAATTATTTGGTTTTGCACAGGGATAACCTTGCTCTTGCTGCATTTGGTGCTTGATTTTTACCCACATTACAGTATGAAGAATCTGTCCCTGGGGTATCTCTGTTTGTGTGCTGTTTACACACTAGGAACCCAGCGACAGTGCTGTGCTCGCCAGTCAGTTTTATTTTTAAATTTGCATGTTAATAAAAACTAATCACATCAGATAGGGCCTAATTTTTGGCCGTCATAAAACTCAAGTTGGCTGTACAGCCGGATTAAGTGATCACTGATCAATTAAAGGGATACAATCCTTTTAAGCTCAAAAGATGGAGGAAGTGTGTAATCATAGCCTGTCTCAAATAAAGTAGTTCCTTTTAGTTGAGGTACAAAATGGCCCCGGCCCGTGGTTGAGAATTGAGAGTATCTACATGTTAGCGTTTGTTGTGCAGCAGATCTAACACTGATTTTGATTCCAGGTTGGGAATATTTGTGTGATCTTCATGTTGTCATTTTATATATACGCTGCGGTGGGAGTGGAGCTCTATGGCAAGCTACGTAAGTTACACTACTAGCAGAACACACACCTTCACACGGGGTTACTGCAAAGGATCATGGTTACAGAGCTGATCCCAGATTTGCCCAGTATCCACATTGTTGACAAGGAAATCCAGAAACCCTTTAGCTAATCCTCAAGGAGAGTCAGCCTCAGGAGGCAGCCTTGTAATAATAATAATAAATTTTATTTATAATGCACTTTACATTTCAACGAAATCTCAAAGTGCTACAGAAGCAGGGGGTTAAAAACAGTTCCCAAAATATAACAAAATCAACAAATAGAAATAAAACACCACAAAAATAAAATTAAAATCATGAGTGTTGAAAGGCCTTTTGAAATAGGAATGTCTTTAGGACCTTCTTAAAAACCTCCACAGTTTGCGGGGCCCTTAGGGTCTCTGTGAGGGCATTCCAGAGCCGTGGGGCGACTGCCTGGAAGGCCCTGTCTGTGTGGAGAGTTTAGTCCTTGGTTGGTGCAGGCAGTAGGTAGAGGTGGAGGAGCGGAGGTGGAGGAGCGGAGGTTTCGTGAGGAGGTGTGTGGGGTGAGGAGTTCACTGAGGAAGGCAGGGGGCAGTTCCATGTATGCACTGATGGGTGAGGAGACAGATTTTGTACTAGATTCTGTGTTGAATGGGCAGTTTTTTGCACCTCCTTGTCAGGACTCGGGCAGCGCAGTTCTGAATATGCTGGAGCTTTTGCAGGCTCCTGCTAGGGATCCCGACGAGGAGGGCATTACAGTAGTCCAACCCGGAGGAGATAAAGGCATGGATCAACTTCTAAGCATCCGGTTGGGAGAGGGAGGGGCAGAGTTTGGCAATGTTTTTGAGGTGGAGGAAGGAGATCTTACAAAGGTGGCGGATGTGGGTGTCAAATGTGAGATTTGAGTCAAGTCTGACTCCGAGGTTTGTAACAGAGGTAGACGGGGCAATGTGATGACCAAAAATGGGTATTCTGCTGAGGGAGGAGGACTGGGTTTGGTGTGGGGTACCGATCAGGATGACTTCGGTTTTGCTGCTATTTAATTCAAGAAAGTTGTCAGACATCCATGCCCTTATCTCCTCCAGGCAAACCTGAAGTGCAGATGGCAGAGCTGAGGGGAGTGTGGAGTATACATTTTTATGTATAATTGTGTATCGTCTGCGTAACAGTGGAATGAAACTTTGTGTTTATGGATGATGTGACCAAAGGGTAGTAAGTAGATGGTGAAAAGGGTCAGACCGAGGACGCACACTTGGCGCTCCACAGCTGACTGTGTGGGGTGATGATTGGGACTGTCCTAGAGCCACATACTCCGTCCTTACCTGTGAGGTAAGACTGGAACCAGCTTAGTGTGGTCCCAGAGAGTCCTACCACAGACTGGAGACGGTGGAGCAAGATGTTGTGATCCACGGTGTCAAAGGCGGCCGACAGGTCCAGCAGAAGGAGGAGAGATGGTGAGCCCAGTCTGCAGTCATAAGTAGGTCATTCATGACGCGGACCAGGGCTGTCTCCGTGCTGTGTGCTGCTCGAAAACCAGACTGAAATTTTTCGTATATGTTATGGATGTGAAGGTGATTGTGGAGTTGGGCTGGAACAACTTTTTCCAAGACTTTAGACAAAAACGGCAGGTTTGAAATGGGTCTGTAATGAGCCAGGATTTCGGGGTCAAGTGACGGTATTTGAAGATGGGGGCGGATAACTGCAGTTTTGAGAGCTGGAGGAACCTGACCGGATTTGAGTGACTGGTTGAGGATTGCTGTGATGCATTTTGTGATCCTCTCCACCTCTGTCTGAGAAATGCGTGAAAAGACAGAAAATGTGTTGAATGGGTTTGTGAGACTGATTTTTGGAGGAAGGTGAAACTGTGGCAGAGAGGTTGGACCGGATGGAAGCCACCCTGTTGGTGAAAAAGTCCATGAACCTATTGCACTGGTCTGTACTGGTGTCAGCATGTGCATGTGTGGGAGGTTTGAGAAGAGAATTTATTGATGCGAAAAACTGTTAGTAAATACCCCCCCCAGAGCATCATTTAGCCATTAACTAATCCTAAAATTACAAAGGAATCTGGATAAATATTACAGGCCTACTCTTATGCCACACTATCAGTATGTTAAAATAAGAAAGTGACTCAAACACATATCTGAAGGATTTTAATTGGTTGAAGCCAACATGTCCACTGTGCACTGAAGTCAATATCTGTATGTCTGTGCTGTGTGCCTCTGTGTTTATCAGAATGCAGTGATGACCACCCGTGCCTGGGTTTACATGATGAAGCCAACTTCAGACATTTTGGGGTGGCCCTGATCACACTGTACGCCATATGCACCGGAGACAACTGGAACGTGATTATGAAAGTATGTACTCACTCCCTCATGACACACAAGTTCTATACATACAGCATAGGATCCCCCAACCACTGCCCCCCCTGGCAACTTCCAATTAATTAATTTCGGGAGTGTTTAGTCAGTGGACAACAAGTCAGCTAAACAATTTGTCTACAGGGAGCATACAATTCAACATATATGAAGTACATATATGAATAATTACATTTGATTAAAATGGAGCAGTTCTTTCAATGAAACTTCTCAGGGAATCATTTGGGGAATCGTTAGTAAATTACAGACCCATAAAACAAAGCATTACAATGATGTTGTATCCTAACTTTTGCTCTACCGTTTAGTTTCCAATTGTCAGTTTATTATAATTTCTGTGGTTTTGAAGTAAGAATGATTTTGTAATGTTGTCTCCAGTCTGTGTGCCAGTCCCTCTTCCTTTCTGAATCTTGCTCTGTGTCTCTCAAGGACACACTAAGAGAATGTCATCCTGATGAGCACGGCTGTATGAGATACCTTTCCTGGGTCTCTCCGTTGTACCTCATCAGTTTCGTGGTTATGGCTCAGTTTGTGCTGGTGAACCTGGTGGTCGCATCGATCATGCAAGCGCTGGAGGACACCAAAGAGGTACAGTTGCAGTACATACATCCGTTCTTTGGTTAGAACAGAAGGACTGTGCTGTGGGAGGAAACATGACAAGAACAAAATAATAATAAACAAAGCTCTGATTTCTAACTTTGACATTGTCGAACCAATGGAAGAAGAATATTTGTATATCTCACAACAAACCTACTGACTCTGCTGTCTTCTCCCAAAGGAGGAAGGCCGGCTGTCTCCAGGGGAGAGCGAAAGACCAAGCTCCAGCCACGTCAACGCAGAATAAATTGCAGAATGTTTTTATCAATAGTTATTTAATAGTTATTTTAAGTAGAGATATTATCTGTTTAAATAAACTGTTTATATTAGATTTAATGTCACACGTTTGTTTAGATGGCAATTGCTTTAATTATAGTATTTTATTAGTGTTTTTTAAATTGCAGAATGTTTTCATCAATAGTTTGTTATTTTAAGTAGATATTATCTGTGTAAATAAACTGTTTATATTTTATTTATTGCCACACGTTTGTTTAGATGGCAATTGCTTTAATGATAGTATTTTATTAGTGTTTTTTAAATTGCAGAATGTTTTCATCAATAGTTTGTTATTTTAAGTAGATATTATCTGTGTAAATAAACTGTTTATATTTTTCATTTTTTGCCACACGTTGTTTAGATGGCAGTTGCTTTTATTGCTTTATTTTCATGTTTACGTTCAATAAACTTTGTATAGATGTTGTTTCCTTTGTATAAATTTCTGAAATTATTTTTTGAATAAATGTATCCAACTTTACACCCCAACAACTGTTTTAACATTTTTATCCACTATTTTGTTGTTTGAAGAAGTGATGTAAACTGGTTACACCAGGAGTTTTCAAACACCTCTAGAAAGTGCCTCGTAAGACGGCAGACAGAAAAAAAAAATAGGAAAATGAAAAGCAATCCTTGAGAAACAACCTATTTTAATAAATAAATTCTGGTGTTATTTAAAATATTTAAATCCTGAACACATAATATGTTGCCGAGAACTGAGGTCCACTGCTTTTAAGGGTTGGTGGGTGTTGCTGGACCGTTTGTGAACAAGTAACAAATATAGAGCAGGAAAACATCAGGAACAGCTGTAAAATACTGGTAAACAGGAAGTGCAAACTTGATCTTTGAAAATGGCAGATCTTCCTCCTACAGGCAGAGACCAGTGCCCCAGTTCCATAGTACATCCAAATGGAATCGCTTGCATTGTCAAAGTATACTGTTTTTGCAGTTCACAATAAATCGTGCAGTTACACACATTTTGGAAATGAAATAAATGCACTGATCACGTCCCCCAATCGCACTGAAACCTTGGAACGCTACTGTCAAGGAAAAAACTAAATGCTTTTCAAAGATTAAATACTGTTTTGTTGGATCTTCCTCGAGCTGCCTGTTTTTCAGCTGCTGCATTTCTTCTCACAATCTGCAGGGCTTGCTCTCGAGCACGGAGCCGCTCCTCGTGAGCAAGTGCTAGTTCCTCATTCTCTTTATCTTGCTGATACTGCAGCAGCTTCCTGAGTGGCCAGCACACCTTTTAAACCAAAGATTGCTAATGCTGGCAACACTTCAAGTTGTCCTAACTGGCAAGTTGTCACAATGACCTCCTTACGACCCTGCTTTGGAAGGCCTACTTCATAATACTTTGCTATTCTCAGTAGCTGGTCTTTAGTTTGCTTATCAAACAATCCCACACTGAGACATTGTGCAAAATTCTCCACATTAACCATCTTTTCATCAGGGAGACACCAGCCAATAAGTCTTAAAAAAAATGGAGACAAAGTTCCACTAACTAGTCCACGAGCCAATTTGGTACCAGTTTGTTTGTAGCGTCAATAAGTACTAAGTACTACATCTCTTCGGTGCTGTTGTAGAAAGAAGGTTTGCTGTGTCTCCCAGGAAAGTCTCAAGATCATGGAGACACCACCCTCATTGGGCTCATCTCATGAGTCTGCCTACAGGTGGGAGATCGACCAACTGGTGACCTGGTGCAGCCAGAACAGTTGGGAGCTCCACAGTTGCCACTGTGGACCTTCCGCTTCATGGGCTCCATCATCTCCCAGGACCTCAAGTGGGAGCTGAACATCATCTCCCTCACCAAGAATATTATTATCTATTTTTAATAATTACTTGGGTAAAACAACACAAATGTATTTGAGTAGTATTTGAGTTACAAAACAGTCATACAATGTTAATTTATGTGAAAACAAATATTTATATACCGTACTATATCAGAATTATAGATTACCTTGTCAGCCATCATGTTACTTTCTGTCCAGCTAGTAACACACATAGAGCTGCAGGACGACAGTGGACATAATTTGATAGATGCTGCCACCTTGTGGTTGAAAGAGACTTTGTACAAAGAGGCAAAGATAAACACATTTTTCAGATATAACAAAGTTCCACCATCTTTTCTACACCATGCATCACCATGCCAATCTTCTTTATTTGTAAACACTTTTTTTCAACATGTTTCTTAGAGAGCTTGAATCCAGAGACTTGTTGCTTCTGCATTTTTGGAAAGTCTTTAATATAATCCCTTTCGATCTGAAGACAATTCATCATTTGAGGATTTAAATCACTGGGTGTAAACATAACGGACAAAGACTTTTAACCTTTATTATAAAAAAAATCATAGTCCATAGTTTACCTGACTCTCACACTGCACATCCCTGCACAAACTAGACTTTGCTGTTAGTACATATCCTTTAATATTTTCTTGACCTTCAGTACTTGTTTTCTAAATACTACAGTTTTTGTTATGTAGCAAGATACAAAAGAAAATTCCTTGGATGTGTAAAACCTTGTTGGTAAAAAGGTTTCTGATTTTGATTCTTCTTTAGTAAGTTAGTAAGTATGTTTCTACACATTTTCAAAAATATAATCACTTAATGGTTTTAATTTGACAATGTTTTTAATGTTGATTTCACTGTCTATTTTTATTCACTTTTTATTTTATAAACTTTATTTTACTGCAAAAGACTAACTTTCCATTGGTACTGCTTTGGTTTTACTATGCTTCTGAGTGTTTCAAAAACTCTCCTCTGCAGTGATGGTCGTTGCCACAAACAGCGGCAGGTCAGCGGTAGTTACCGTGGAGGCAGCTGTTGCTAAAAACAGCAGCAAGTGCCCCAGTAAGTCTGTGGCATCTCAGGCTGCCACACAAAGTCCCACTGCTAGCTGCTGATGCCACTATTTGAGCCAGCCATTTCCTGGAGAAAGCCCTGCAACATATACTGCTTCCAAACCCAGGAGTAATGCTGCATGTGGACCAGGTCCATCTCATTCTATGTAAGGAGCAATCTACACTGAGATTTGTGCAAAAAAATAACGTCAGATATCATTGAAACCAGACTTGGTTATGTGCGGTTGTCAATCTAAAAACTAAATGTGATGCTACAGAGCAAGACAAACTGATTAACGTGTTTAGTGTGTTTAAGATACCTTTAAATTTCCCACAATTAAATAAAGCTGAAAGAATTGTGGTACCATGTGAAAAAAATCGGCCATCATTAATCCACTTACGTTCTTCTAGTATGTAGCTGTTGATGAATTATATGAATGACTATGATCTCTCATCCAATGTGTTATGACCTTAACCTCTTCATCCATGTGGTTGGATAATGTGTCCATGCTGATGATCCTGTTTAACTGTGACTCTGGGCATGTACAAGCACTGTGAAGAGACGAACATCATCCTAGAGGTCAATGTGAGCCCTGCAGTGGCGGTTCTAGACCAATTTTATTAAGGTGGCCAGGCTGGGGCCAGTTGTGTTGTCAGGGCCCGTGTCCACCAAAGCGTTTTTTCTGACGCCAGCGTCAACTCATTCCAATGAAAGCGCCGCGTTTTTCCAAGTTGGTATAAATGGCAGGAGCGTGACGAGGCGCTGAGTGCTGACCGTTTTTTTCCGGTTGCCGAGAGTTGAAAAATGTTCAACTTTGGAAAAAACGCTGCGCTCGTCACTGTCACTTTTTACTCAGCTGTCCAATCACAGTGCAGGAGGGGCGGGACAAACACCGCGTCCTCGCTCGTGAAATGTCATGAACCCGCATACGGACAGTCTGTGCACTCATGTTTCAGCCTTCTCTTCATGCAGAGCAAAGGCCAGAGCAAGTTGGCCTACATACTTTGTGGTGATATTTTTACATTCACTAAAATTAATAGGCTACCCTACTTGCAACACATCGCCTCCACGGAAATTATGTATGTATGTATAAAGCTACTGTTATTGCTTTTTGTGTATGAAAAGTGCTGTTTAAATGCAATGCATTATTAAATTTGCGCCATCAGAGCGGGGGCGTCCCTCTCTAACTTCAAGAAGCTCTTGAAAACGAGAAGACTTCCTCTTATAACACCTCTAACTCCTAACCTCTAAAATGCACTTCCTGTGCTCTTCTTCTTCTATCCCCTACATTTATCTTGTATTGATGGCATTTTTTGTTAACTCTTACTTTCTTCCCTATTTGATGCTCTGTTGATGCTTGTATGTTGTTCCTCAAATGTAAATCGCTTTGGATAAAAGCGCCAAATGAGTAAATGTAAATGTAAATTGTTATGATAATTTACCCTTTAAGGAGGGGGACTCAGAACAATTTCCAAAGGCTATCCATGCAATGGAAACATGGATTACAAGGACAAAATATTGTCTACAATGCTGCATACAGTTTAATGTACATTTCGTTGCAAGGAAGATATATTACTATGATCACTGTAGACCAGGGCTATTCAATTGGACCAGATTTTAAAACCAGGACACAGAGATGGGCTGGACATTTTCTCAAGAGTTGGGATCATTAGGATTTTATTGACACACTTGTATTGGTAATCCTTATTGGTTCAGTTCTTTATCGATGCTCTTATCAGTCCTATTTATTACTAAATCACTGCATATATTATTAAAAAAAAAATGTATTAACTAAATGTATCTAGAATAGCATCAAAGTCACTAATATCTCACTGGAAACAAATCTAACATGTCAGTAAAATAAATCATATTCCTGACATCAACATACTGAGTGAAGTTTAGAAAGAATGAACAGCTCAGTCCCTCCTCTCCTGCTCCTCCCTCTGCTGCTGCTGCTGGTGGTAGAGAGGAATTTCTGTCTCAGCCACCAGCTCAGTTTATACTGTGCCATATTTTAATGTAAGTGGCAAACTAAGCTGAACAGTTACTAAAGACAGACACTTTCATTGTAGCTTGTTTGTAACAATAAGCCATTATCCGAACTAGCGCTGTGCTTGTGGAAAAACAAAACACAGCTGCGATGGATGAGAGACTGAGCAGATTAAAACATTGTGTTTATTAAACAGGAGTTGGTAAAGAATTGGCTTTTTACTTGCTAAGTTTTTATTGCACCACGTACATACACTAACCAGCGTAGTTGTCAATGTCCGCAGATCAGCTGGCTGACTTCGATCCGTGTGTGCACGTGCGCATGCGCGGAGGCGCTCTGCAGACCCAGGAGCGGGAGAGGCTGCAGGTCGGACAGTTAGGCTATGTTGAGCCTTGATTGGCGGTGATCGGTACAGTGCATGTGAAACTCAACCCTGATGATAAGGAAATGATATAGCTCACTCTTTAGCGACTTCCATTCACTATAGGCCTACATGTAGTTTACTTTTGTTGTTATATATTAGATTATGGGCTGGGCCACATGCTTCAGGCGGATGTGGCCAGCGGCTGCCAATTCAGTGGGGCTACTGTAGACTTTTCGTTCAGTGTGGGGGCCATAGGGGGGTCCAAGGTCCAAGGTGGCCCCTGCCCCCCCCCAGAACCGCCACAGCACCCCTGCACTGTTACTAGTGGACACTGGCAGTGGAATGTACATTTACACCTTTTTAAATACAATTAAAAATGGTTTAATCTGCATTTCCGTCCTCTAATGAAAACACACCTTCTAAAAGTATTTAAAACTCATTACCTCAGTTTCTATTTCTGCAGTGTGTCCAGATACCTGTTCTGTGATCTTTCATTGGTTACATGGTGTATCTGTAAATAAAGAGACGAAAGAAAGTGGCCATATCACGTCACATTTGAGACCAGCTAAATTATTAAAATAAAAGGCTAAAGATAATCAAAATGTGTTTCTCTATTACAGGGCTTAAAGTTCTCTGTGCCGCGCTGTGCCAGAATTCCGGCGCGAGGCGTTTTTGTATTCAACAATATACAAATATGTCTGTGGAAAATATTCTTGCATATTTTTTAACTGTGTTAGGTGTGTGTGATGCTCCAGTCTTCCTCTGCACAATTGGTGGCTCGGTGTCGGTGTATACCATAGACAGTATATTACTGGACGAGGCCACCCCGCTGATTTGAGTGGAGAGCAGTGTTCCGGTCGCCCTGTAGTTCCCTGCTAAGTGGACGCAGGGTATTCAGCCATTTTAAGTGAGATTCCAAACCGCAGGGAGCACAACATGTTCACTTCAAAGTGCACTGTGAACTGTGTAGGGAAGAAGGGAACAACGGTTCATCAGTTCGCAGGAAGTTGATAAGAAAGATTACCCATAAGCCTTTGCGCCTCATAGGAGCTAACAATAGAGCAGACCACAGAGTTTGTATATCTGTAATTATTGTCATTGTAACTAATGTTATCATTATTTATGATTATTTCAGAGGTTGACGCTGCTTATCTTGTAAATTAATCCAATGACATTCATTCACAAGTTACATACATTTTAATAGAATATAAATAGAAGAAGTTATGGAAATATAAGTTTTGTAATTGTATCAGTTTGTTTTAACATATATTCAATATTTAATTTCAGTAAATGTTCACAGTAGCAGCGGGGATCCGGCGGAACTTACGTGTGCTTTGATGATGTTGCAGGGTGTTCCGAATGGAAACATTTTGTTCCCTTAACCGACATTCCCTGAGCAGGGATTACTGTTTATATACACTGTGGATCGGAACGCAGCCTACTACAGGGCCACTTCCTGTTGGCACCAGCGTCTACTGCGCATGATCGCGCAGCATAACCGCGGATTAAATATATAGAACAACTGCAGGAACACCGTAATTCTGGTAGAGGTACAAATGCGCCAACAAAAAGTTTCATGGCTCAGTGCGTTTGACTCGGATCATCACTGTTTAATCAGCCCACCTACAAGGTTCACCTGTCAAACACCAAAGCAGATGATTGCTCTGATAGTTTGTTTTTGATTGCCGAGAGTTTATAATCTAAGCAATACGGTTACATTTCTCATGTGCAACGGGGTGTCGCAGGGTTTTGACATCATTTTTGGGCCTACATGGATCCCTCCTGCAGGCTTAGGTCGGCTTCACTGTCCGAACTCTGGCTTACCCCCTTGGTGGATACCAAAAGAAAGGGGACTTGCACTTCCTGGCAACGTGGACACTCATTGGCTATTGTAAGGCATGGAATTTTCTATTGGGTCAATTAAGTTGTCACTCAAAAAGTCAACATGTAGACGCGTTTTTTGTTTACATGCTAGCTGTAGTTAGGCTAATATAAAGCGAAGCAATAGCAGTCCGTGTGTATTTATTGAAATAATAATGCGTTTTGGACTAAATACTTTACTGGATTGGATTATCTGGACCTTTGCCAACATAACAAGGCCAGTTTTGTGGAATGTAATCCACCGGTGGAATACGGCTTCACAGTGGTGTCAATTTTGATAATAGGCAGTGCTTGAAGTGGGCCACCGATACCAGTAAGTTACTTCTACATTTTGCTCTTCGTCCCGGGACTTTTCTTGCGTACTGGTGGGCTCTATGTGGGAGAGGGTCCAGCTGCAGCCAGCAGACAAACGTGACGGAAACTTCCATATATGATATTAAAAAAGTCTGCAGAGTGCATGGCTCAATCCCAATGTCCCCCTAAGCCCTAAAGCCCTCAACCCTCACAGACTTTACTGACATCACTTGGAAAGCGATTGGCTCCAAGGGCTCAAAATGCTGTAAACAGGAACGGGAAAGCACTTTGCCACATTATCAGGTTACCTTGAGGATGCTGAGTTGCACACTATTTATTTTATGCTTTTGCCTCATTTTAAGTCCTGCAGGCTCTTGCCCTCCAGAGTGGAGGAGAGGTAAATGTAAAAATGTATTTGTCAATAATCAATACACTATTGTTGGTCAAAACAGCATCATTAAGCAAAAACTAAAATAAATACTTGAATAAAGTGTGTATGGTGATTGCATTCCTCTGACTTCATGTGTTCTATCATCTTAAGTTAAGAAAAATTCTAACAATCTTAACATCACCAGTTTGGATGCTTGTTTGTTTACCGTTTTCTTCTTCTTCTCTTATAACGCGGATTTGCTGGGATTTTTGTCTCGCTTCCGGGCTTCCCCTGGTAACTTCCGTGTGTCACGTCATACCGCTATGAACTGTGGGCAATTCCCTCAGGCGAAGTCTGCAGAAATGCGGACTTACGAAAGGGTCTAAAAACGCGGAGTAGAGATACATCATGAGGAAAACTCAAGAATAAAAAGGTGGAAACTAGATGGAGCAGATTGGGACACATTTCAAAAATTATGTAAAAATAAGTGTGAGAGTTTAATCAGAGAAGATTTATCAGATGGGGACCAATGTAATAAAAAGTTGGTGGGAGTCATTATAACGATACGAGGAAACGATACCAAGAAGTACAGGGAGCAGAGTGAAAAAGAACATTGATAGAATACTGTGGAAAAGTTCATTGTGAGCACCAGAACCAGACTGAGAGATTAAAGGCTTCAGAAACCTTTGCAGGTGTTGCAGGTGAGCTCTTCTCCAGTTGACATTTCTGTATAATTTATAATACAGAAATTCTAAAATGTTTATACATTTTGAGATACTGGAGTTTTTATTTCCATGAGCTGTAAACCGTAATCAAGATGAAAACAACACTTCACTTTGTGTAATGAATCTATAATATATCAGAGATTCGCATTTTGAATTGAATTACCTTAGAAAATTTACTTCACCACAATATTCTATTTATTAAAGACTCATCTGTTTTTACTTTATATTTTTCATCACCTGAAGCATTTATTACACATTTTCCTCCTAGAGTCACACTGTGGACCAGATGTCCCACCTGGTGCCAGAGAGCTGCAGAGACCTGGAAGCCTTGTTATTGCCGTGGAAGTCTGTATCTGTTGGCGTGGACTGACGTGGAAAGGCGTTCTCTCCTTCTGTTTACTTTGAGTTTTAAATATTGTCCTTATTTGTGTTATAGGTCCATTTAAAAAAAAAAATATGGTTCACATTGTAATAAATTATATATATATTAGCACTTTCTGTGTTTACTACTTACTGAAAAGCTAATCGTATACCACAGATAAAATATAAAACATTAAAACTGAACTCTTGCTAAAGAATATCAGTCTAGGATAAGTTGAAAAGTGAAAATACTCCCAAGATGTTTCACATGAAATGTTGAAAAGTAATTATGCAGTGTATCTGTATCAGTGAGCCATACACCCAGTACCCATAGACTGTATAACAGAGCCTGAAGTTCCTGTAGAGTGCCTTGTTTGCTGCTTTGATATAAGTCTAGTTTAAACACAGAATAATTTGGGCACATCCAAACCATCCTGTGGGGGTAAGTGCTGAAACAAAGAATGATCTGCACAGAGTAATTATGATTCCCACTAGGTGGTTTTCTTGCAAACTCTGAGGTCTCAGAGCTGACCGAATGCACATGCAGTAAATAGGTCTATACAATGTAAACCACACAAGACCTCCTCAGAGGTCGCACTAAATGACACCTCCTACAGGGCTTCAAAACTATTCAGTGTGCAGATAATTCTTTGTTTTCACTACAGAGTGACTTCTCAGTCAATGTCACATTTGTCTCTTAAAGAAATGTCAAAAATAAAATGGTATATTACATCAACCTTTCACTTTTTACTTTCTACTAACAATTGTAAAACGTTAGCCTATAAATAACATCTTAATATTGTCATTTACAGCTGTTAACTATAATATTGTTAAGTTTAGATCACACTATTTAAAATTTAAATATGAAACCGATGATGGATGAAGAATGATTTTATGTATAATTAGTTTGATACACTTTATAACAAAGTATTCCTAATACAAAAGCAATAGTTTAATAAATTAAACTCTTGTCTTGTATTCATAACATCAATATTAAAAGGTTACAAATGTAAAAGTAGTTTTGTATGACTTGAAATGTGTTGAGTTAATATAAGGATAAAATAGGCTGAGAAGAACCCAGTGTCATAATTTCACGTCAGTAGTGTTCAGGTGTTGTGAGTAAAAAGAAAAGCAGGAGCTGAAGACCTGGAAGCTGGAACTGTTCTCTCCTGAAGAGCTGGACACAGCTAATAACATATGGCGGGTTCTGCAATCAGCTTCTCTGGCACCTGTAAAGGCAACAATGGTAGACAGTTAAGCAGCTTCTTCCAAAGTGCCATAAAGCTACTGAACTCCGAAATCGCCTCAGCATGATAACCTCATGTATGTGAATGTGAAATACACTATTTCCTAATATGTGCAATATACGGTTTTCTGCTGGACACTGTGCAATAATAACTACTCAAGTCAGATCTTATTGAACGTTTATTATAAAAGGATCTTATTTTATATTTCTTATTGAACTGTACTACCTTTTTTGGCAAATTCTAATCCACCAAACAAACTCAGAGGCGGCTCTCACACACCTAATTTCTCGCCTTAATTGAACCATCGCCTTAGTTACAGTCCAGCTTCCTGTCTGCAGGCATAATGCGCGTTATATGCTGACAAAAAAGGTGGATGAAAATCTCTGCAGTTGGCCTACAACAGCTGTTCTGCCGAATTATGCATCCACCTCTTAAGCTCCTTATGAGAAACGTCGCTGATCAAACGCAGTTATCACCTCAGAGTGTTTGCGGAATCTCAAGGAATGCTACATCTACTGAGTGTATTAACTTATTGATGACTCTAAACGGCCTTTAATATGTACTTCGATCAATCAATCATCCCCACTGATGAACCCCTGCGTGACAGTTTCAGGCAGCCGCTCCCCCCTCGGATCAGGTGCAGCCACTTATAATAGTATCTGACTAGTATCTAACTGAACAGTGATTCCGTTACAGGACGTAGCTAAATCTCACATCGCCCGTAAAAGTTACCAAGGATCAAAACATCACTATCCTACCTGCTGACAAAGGAAGATGCACGGTAGTACTTAACACAGCGGACTACCAGAACAAAGTCAACACACTACTAATGGACACAAACACATATGAGACACTGAGACGAGACCCAACCAGCGGATACAAGAAAAAGGCCATAGAATGTCTGCAACAGTTACAGAAGGACAACACCATCACCCGTGAACAATATTACCTTTTGTATCCTGGAAAAGCCATTCCATGCATTTATGGACTACCCAAGATACACAAAGAAGGAGCCCCACTCAGGATGATTATCAGCAGCATTAACTCGGTCACCTACAACATTGCCAAACACATTTCTACCATCTTAGCTCCTTTGGTGGGAAACACGCCTCACCACGTCCAAAACTCTATTGACTTTGTAAACAAAGTTCGAGGACTAAAACTGGATCCAGATGAAACCATGGTATCCTATGACGTGACTTCTTTGTTCACCTGCATCCCCACCATAGAGGCAGTAGAAACCGTTAGGAAACGGCTAACACAAGACAACACCCTGGACAACAGAACTAGCCTCAGCCCTGACCAAATCTGTAAATTACTCGACCTCTGTCTAAACACCACCTACTTCCAGTACAACGGTGGATTCTACAGACAGAAGCATGGCTGTGCCATGGGCTCACCGGTATCCCCGATTGTGGCAAACATCTACATGGAAGAAGTGGAGAATAAAGCCCTCAACTCCTTCAGAGGAACAGCACCGAGCCACTGGTACAGATATGTGGACGACACCTGGGTCAAAATTAAAAGCCAGGGAGTGCAAGCCTTCACAGAACACATCAACTCTGTGGACAGTAATATCAAGTTCACACGAGAAGATGTTCACAACAACAGTTTGGCCTTCTTGGACTGCGCTGTACACATTGAAGAGGACAGGAGCCTGCAGATTGGTGTTTACAGAAAACCCACACACAGACCAATACCTACTCTTCGATTCACACCACCCACTGGAGCACAAGCTAGGGGTCATGAGAACACTGCACCACAGAGCAGAAAACATACCAACAAGCGCCCAAGCCAGAGAGAAGGAACAGAACCACCTGAAGGGGGCACTTACAGCCTGTGGATACCCTAAATGGACCTTTGTGAAAACACAAGATCCAAGAAGAACAAAACTACAAGGGAGGAGGAAAAGAAGGTCAAACGCAACATTGTGATTCCATACGTGTCTGGAGTATCAGAGAAACTCAGGAGGATTTTCAACAAACATAACATCCCTGTGTTTTTTAAACCCAAGAACACACTAAGACAGATGCTGGTACACCCCAAAGACCGCACACCCAAACACAAGAAAAGCAATCTAGTGTATGCGGTCCAATGCAGTGAGGAATGCACAGACCTGTATATTGGGGAGACTAAACAACCACTACACAAACGCATGGCTCAACACAGAAGGGCCAATTCCTCAGGTCAAGACTCTGCAGTCTACTTACATCTGAAGAACAGAGGACACTCGTTTGAGGACCACCAGGTGCACATTTTAGACAGAGAAGATGGATGGTTTGAAAGAGGTGTCAAGGAAGCCATCTACACCCGGGTTGAGAAGCCGTCATTGAACAGGGGAGGGGGTCTACGCCACCACTTATCCCCCACTTACAATGCTGTCCTTTCATCACTTCCCAGGAAACTCAACAAACGTAACCTCTTGGCCTCAGGTGAAGATACCAACGATGGTCGTTCAGTCTTGGCCTCAGGTAGTCTTAACGACTGTAACGACTGTCGTCACAGCAACAAAGAACACTAACGAACCAGCGGTATCGATGACCCGGGCCAACGACCCCACTGAGGTTAAATAGCTGAGCTTCCCTGCCAGTCAGTCAGAACTGAAGAAGTCCTTTGGATGATGGACGAAACGTCTTCCAGTATTTTCAACCAAGTCCAGTTGCCGTTGATTTTAACCTTCGTTGGATAACTATGACCTGGATGACTGAGAATCTTCATAGACATATTATCACCCTAACGTCTAACACTAAGGTTAATCTAATAACGTTACATTTTGGCTTCTCTCTTCTTGCTGACTTGTCTTTGACTCATTAAAAGCTGCGGTTAGAACACACTAACTTACTTACACTAACTTAGCAGCTTGGGGCTGCTGGTATTTGGCCAATTAGCATAACGAGCTAACGTTAAGCTAACAAGCTATATGCCGACAGCGATACCTGTTAAATGTTAACACATAAATAAAATACAGGACATGGATTTCCTGGAGGTTCTCTCTTCAATGAACTGCACAGCCTGCCATTATTCATCCGGTTTCTGCATGTATAAATGTCCAAAAGGCTCCGACAGGCTGAGCCTCAGAGCTCCGTGTAGCTGAGTGAGGCTAACAGACAGCGAACCGAGTGCCCCCAGTGGCAGTGGCTAAAGGTGCCTGTCAATCAAAGCGACCACGGACCTAATAATGCTGAACTTTAAGATTTATTATAATTTAATAAGGTGAGTTATAAAACAATTCACCCCCCTCACAGTTGTCACGAAGGGCAAACTTAGCGATATGCACTAAAACCATTTTTTGAACCAGGCTGTAAACATGTTTTATTCTGCTGTAAAGTTGGGCATTTTAACATGGGGTCAATTGAGATTGACTCCCTTCTGCAGCCAGCCTCAAGTGTCCACTCCATGAATTGCAGTTTCAGATGCTTCCGTATTGGCTTCAGGCGGGAGATTGGAAGTTTGCCGCTTGCGTGAAACCCGGGGGTACCAGTAATAGTACGAAGCTGCAGTGGGGGCTGTTTCTCCGGAGGCTGCAGTTTCAGGACCCCCGCAATCCTGGGACCGCAGTTCTAGGACCCTAGTTCTTTTGCGACAGCGCCATCTAGTGGAGTGGGTGGCGGTAATACACAGCAACACGAAGGAGGTTAACCCTGTCTGCTATCACGGCCGATGTGCGCAGCTGTAGGGTTAACCGGTCGACATGCATATAATAAATAACTTAAGTTTAGGCACACACTCGGTGGTAGTTGTGGTAAGGATAATTGGCTTCGGGGGGCTGTAAAGAGTAACATAGATAGCTAGCTAACTAGCTAGCCAGTCAGCTAGCTGGCAGTATCAAAGTAAACAAGGTGCTGGAATTGCGGCCCTGAAACTGCAGCCTCCGGTACTGCAGCTTCATGCTACTCATAAAGGTAGCAAAACATTTTTTTCAACGGAAACGGTGGTCCCCTGAACACTCTGTTGTGTACGCAAGCGCATTGCATTTTCCTGGCTTTTTAACGCCTTTGTGTTTACAAACTTGTTGCAGTTGATTGGGCAACACATGAGACACGCCCACCAAATGGGAGAAAACATACCTAGAAACCCGTTGAAGCCGTTCAATCTGAAAATGTTGCAAACCGGTGCAAAACGTTTTGAGATTGAGCTCGCCCCTGGGGCAACTGCAACAAGTTTGTAAACACAACGGTGTTAAAAGGCAGGAAAATTCACTGCGTTTGCGTACACGGCAGGGTGTTCAGGGAACCAGCCTTTTCGTTGAAAAAAACGTTTTGCTACGTTTTGTCGGCGCTGAACTCAGCCCAAGGGAAGCGAGACAAAAATCCCAGCAAATCCGCGTTATAAGAGAAGAAGAAGAAAACGGTAAACAAACAAGCATCCAAACTGGTGATGTTAAGATTGTTAGAATTTTTCTTAACTTAAGATGATAGAACACATGAAGTCAGAGGAATGCAATCACCATACACACTTTATTCAAGTATTTATTTTAGTTTTTGCTTAATGATGCTGTTTTGACCAACAATAGTGTATTGATTATTGACAAATACATTTTTACATTTACCTCTCCTCCACTCTGGAGGGCAAGAGCCTGCAGGACTTAAAATGAGGCAAAAGCATAAAATAAATAGTGTGCAACTCAGCATCCTCAAGGTAACCTGATAATGTGGCAAAGTGCTTTCCCGTTCCTGTTTACAGCATTTTGAGCCCTTGGAGCCAATCGCTTTCCAAGTGATGTCAGTAAAGTCTGTGAGGGTTCAGGGCTTTAGGGCTTAGGGGGACATTGGGATTGAGCCATGCACTCTGCAGACTTTTTTTTAAAATGGCATTGCTTTTTGAGTTTAATGTTACATAACATAGGCTACATTTGCATTGAACTGACACAAACATTAAACATTAAATATTATTACCCTTTAGTCCATTCTGTTCCCTAGTATGGTATTAAATAATTCAAATTGTGTGGGTTAGACAGAGGGGTTTAGAGTTGTAACAATAACTCTACATTTATAAATTATAGAAGCTTTCAATCCTAACCCTTGTTATAACAACACGTTTCATGTAGTCTTGCGCCTAGCTGTTTCTTGCAAAAAGCCTACGTTTTTAGCTATAACTCAGGACACAGAAATTACAATCTAATAGGCTATTTATTAGTCATTAGTTATCATAGTAAGAATTATTAATAACGAGTTTCCCCTCTATGAAAGCACACTTCACTTACAGTGAGCCCACTGTAACAGGAGGGATCCGCCCCTCTAACGAAGTGGGGGCGGGATGTAGGTGTGTGTGTGTGTGTGTGTGTGTGTGTGTGTGTGTGTTCCTGTCTTGTAATTGGCTGGTCCCATTGGGAACGTCATGATTGACGCTTCAATACATACATGCTTGCGTGAAACGGTAGTTCTGACTTTCAACTAAGCCGAACCATGGCAAAGAGGTGAGTCTTGGATGACAAATGACATAGCTACAAGAGAATAATGAATGTTTTAAAAGTTCTTTAGCTCCTGTTATGTGCATGTTTCTTATCAGCCGACCGAATGAGACCATCAGCTACTTTAACACAGTTTTAACAAGTTTGAAAATTTGTTGTAGGGCTAAACATTATAGACCACATGATATTTCTCAGAGTTCTTCTTGATGGTAACGTCGAGAAAAAGTCATGGTTTGTAGGTTTTGTTGGCAAAACACATCTGTCGTCCTGGTTCAGACAAACAGCCGTTCATGGTGGATTTCTTAATGTTGCGTGTTAGAGCCAGGGCTGTTGTTTGTATGTGAGTTTAGGAGGGTCTGGTTATGATTAGTGGGTTGAATTATACAACAGAACAAACAGGACATATAGAAACAGCATCTGCTGAAATAAAAGTCTCTGTTCTTCCTTGTAATATTCACAACCATACTCTGGTTAAATTAAGAACAGAGAAGTTTCTGTATTAGTAAGAGCCTCTTCCTGTCAGATGCTTCTTACTCAACTTTTTTGTTTCCAAGGTGCCACACATCTGCTCTGTTTACATGGCTGGAAGGATGTTGCACATTGTGATTATGAGATACTTTTAATGTCATTGACACTTTAAGATAAGATAAGATAACTTTAAGATAATGTACATTGGAAAGGAGATTATGCAGATATAAAGGTTTTAAACCCATGAAAGCAAATGATCTCTAACATTATACCCTGAATCATTTTTTGTGTGTTTTGGTCTATCTCATGTTAAAACATAGATTTTGAACCATGCAGATGTAACTTAATGGTAGAGGTGGGGTCATATTATAACAAAGGTTTTCCAAACTGGCCTGTCAGTAGTTTTCTGTCATTGTGTTTAACAAAAGAAAACACCCAGGAGCAAGGCAGGAACTTTTTATATACAGTCTGTGGGCAGGAGAGGTCCCTGGGAACTGAGACGCGAAGTGCAACATTTGCTAGGTTGTAATGTAGGACTTATTGTTCAGAGTTCTTAAGATCCCCTTTATTAACATACTTAAATGGAAAAAACACAGGGATCCTATTGTAGCTGCGTTTGTCTGAAATGGGAATTGCACCCAAACCACAAAAAATATTATTCCTCTTTCCCTTTAGTGATACTCAGCCTTGCAGATACTGTAGTCTGGTTTCATTTGCAGAGCTTTTGCGATTTCTATTGCCTGAAGGAACATGTTGAAAATCCAGTTTCAAACAGGTTTACAAGCTGACCAGCAGGTGTAGTTTGTTATATTAAAACAATTTCCTATTAACTGTTAACTGAATCAAGTAACCAAGCAACACCTTTTCGTAAAAGGGGTAAAATGATCAGCACTGTGACTTGTTTGATTGGTTTAAGAAGTCATTTCATTCATTTAATGGACTTAATCTTTCAACCAAAGACTAGGTCTTTTTCACAGAACAAGTCACAGAAGGAAAAGCACTGGCGCAAATAATAAAATTGAATGATGGCTGAGTTCCATTTAGCTGCTTGTCTTGTGCTTGCTGGCTCACTGTCATGGCTGTCACTGGGAGACTTGATTAGAACAACACCATCGTTAATGTTGTTAGTAACATGTGACAAGTTAAAAGGTCTGCTAGAAGGTCTTTCTCTGAAGAACAGAAACCTCTGGAAAATCTTTATTAGTTTCAGCAGATTCCAAAATGCATGTTTCAGTGTCAGAAACAGACTCATTCCATTGCACAGTTTCTGTTTTGTCTGCCACCGTACTCTGCTTGATTCACTGTTTGCTTGTTGCTCTTCTCACAGTCAACAAACCAACAAGGAGCTCACCGAGGTGTTTAACCAAATCTGGTGCCTGGATACCAACCGTCTCAGGCCGGGGACTGATTACATCATTTCCCTCCAGGTCTGTACCACAAGTCTGCCACCACTGGTTCTGCAAAACAGCAGAGATACATGCAAACATGCAAACCCCACGTGGAAAGGAGTCACAGAGCAGTGCTGTGTGCATTCTGCTATGACATCACAGAGAATACAGGGCAGTTAAATCCTGTAAAACCTGTTCTGCCGAAATTTCATCCAGTTACCTGTTAGTGCAAGTAAATGGAGCCTCAGACACTATGTCATAAAAAGATAAAAAACACACCACCTGGATTGTCATAATTAGCTGTACATTATCTGTAACATAAGAACAAACAAAATTAAGAGTCTACTGCTACGCTAATATCTGTCTCTTGTACTTAAAAGATAAATGCTATTTGCAGCATGCTCACAATGAAATGTTAATCAAAAATGCACTTGAGAAACTCAGCGGATCACCAGAGTCAGTTGGATTCATCCTCTGGGAACCACGACCGTGCATATTTTCATGGCAGTCCATCTAGCGGATGTTGTGGTATTTCGGTCTGGACCAAACTGGGCAGACCTGACCAACATTGCCATACCTAAAGCCACGCTTCCAGTGTGGGTAAAAAAGGTATCTTATTGTCATTATAACTTAAAGAGCAAACTTAAGGATAGCATTATAAATTACATTAACTCAATTGCATGACAAAATAGTGAAAAATAAAGCATACAAACACTGCCTCTTAAAGTACTGCTTATATATTATTGCTCATAATATACTTTGTATAAGGGCTAGAACAAATAAAGTGACAAGTACTTTTTTTGATTGATCATTTAGTTGTTAAAAGGTGCAGAATCAATGGTTATGCTGATTTTTGCTGATTATGCAAGGAATGGCCAGTACAAGTTTCTGAATCACTTTCAACGTGCTGATGTCTGTCTGTGTATTTGCTTGTATTTTATTCAGGGAAGGGCAGGTTTTGTGGCTCAGGGCAGTAACAATGCCAGAGACATGGCCAGGGCTCCGCTCTTCAAATATGTTAATGAAGCCAAGCTCAAGAGTATCAAGACATTTGCAAGTAAGCAGGAGTTCATGTATTCCCCATCACTTACATGCTCATTTGCTAAAAACACTTTTAACAAGCATATGTCTTTTTTAAATGCAGATTTCATCAGCTTGCTGGACAACTATGAGGTGTCTACAGGAGTAGCAGAGACAGTAACTCCAGAGGAGCTTCAAGAGAACAGGCTCTTTATCGATTCCATAATGGAGACGGATGTCATGAAGGTGCGGTAGCGGTAAGAGAGGGAGTCCTCTCTTTAACACTTCTGTCATCAACAAACAAAACAGCCCACTGATCCTACACAGCAGCTTACTCTCCTGGGAACCTCCCTCAAATGTTGACAGAGTTTCAAGCTGTGACAAGTTGAAGGAGGATTTGTTTAATCGCCACTGACGTATCCCACTCGGATGCCTTTTTATAATTATTTAGTTCAAGGACAAATCAGTCATAAAATGTTTAAACATGATGATCTTTGTTTTTCCAAAGCTTTCTCACCATAACAAGAAGCATTTTAGAGGAAACACTGGAATTCATCTGCACATTTGTCCAGCTGTCATGGAGTAGATGCTTCCCTGAGCACTTTAAGGACTTTTCGCCCATGTTGGCTTAAAAGTTTGTTATTGACCTTGTAAACAGTTTCTCTATATCTATAGGCGTCTATCTAAAATTGAAATGTAGACACCAAGAGGCTGAGTAGGGAAAAACTGTCTGCCAGACGTGCTGGTTGTCCAATAATTCCGGGATTCCAAGTGCTGCGTTTTGATGGTTTATTAATAGGTAAAGTTAGGCTGTACAGGTGATCAGTTCCATACAGCGAAAATAACCATAAAATACTACAAACAGTGTGAACCGCGGTCAGCAAAAATGAGGCTTTCTTTCCATCACCCCCTCTCTCTTCCACTAACTGACGATTTCCTAAATTACTACTGACACCACGTGACTAAAGCCTGTGAGCAACCAAGAAAATGGTGTTCAAGAACACATACCTGGCTCCTACAATATCCAAGGCCAAGACTGAATTTTCAATCTCAAAAGTAACCGTAACCCGATAAACTCTCTTTGTGCCCTAAACTGTTCATCTGTACTGTTCTTTGATCCTGTTTTTTACCTGGAAGCCTGAAATGTCATCATACTTTTTGTTTATTTGTTTTTTTCATAGTGTGCTCACAAGTATCTGGTTAAGAAGGGGCAGTCGCCTGCAGACCCTGCACAGTTCAAGAGACAGCTGTATGACATCTGGTTCCGTCTCTACCACAGGGACAGGAGTGGAGGGTGAGTTTCAAAATAACAGCAGGGGGAGCTACTGCAATGTTTAGAGAGACAATCCTGGAAGTCAACAGAAAGAGCACAGGACAGGTTTCTACAGAATAACTGATGGAAGTCAATCTTTGCCATCTTCAGGACCTTTTTTCTGCAGCTCAATTAGCTAAGATGGAGACAGATGAATTTCCTTCTCAAGAATCAATAAGGCATCTAAAAAATATAAATATGAATACATACAGTTATACAACATTTAAACCCTCTGTTCCTATGTTGGTGTTCTTTTTTTCTTTTTTAACCAATAGTTTAGTTATAGTTACTGCATATAGTAATCCTGAAGAATAAATCTTTTGACCAAAAATAAATACGTCAAGGTCCACTCAATAGCTTTTCTGGAGCCTTTAACTACATCTCACGGTCTTCATCAATTAATAGAGCTATGCTCAGTTGTCATCTGTGGACTTTTTTTAGTGTACTTTCATCTTTAAGAATACATCTAAGTGGATGAGTTTAACTTCAATAGTGGTTGATGCTTTTCATTACAGTGAAGATTCCTGTGGATTCGAACATGTGTTTGTGGGAGAAACCAAGTTCGGCCGGGAGATCATAGGTCTTCACAACTGGGTCCAGTTCTACCTGCAAGAAAAAAAAAACCTTGTTGACTATAAAGGCTACAAAGCAAGAGACAACAAAGATACAGTAAGAAAATACTGCCCCACGTTCATTATGAAGATACTGAAGACAATGGTTTTCTGAAAAAACAACAACTTTATTCATGTTTGTTTCAATTAAATACGATACATATATAATAATACTATCTATTTGAACTGTTACTGAATTAGAACAAGTAAATATATGAGTTTTAATTCACTCATCAATCACACAATCATTGTTTTATAGCCTGATGAAGATGACCATGTCCTGAACCTGCAGTTTAGTTGGAAAGGCTTGGTGAAGCCAGTTTGCGGCTGCTTCATCGGTGTCAGTCCAGAGTTTGAGGTGGCCATCTTCACCATCATCTTCCTCATGACGAATGAGAAGATGACAACTGTGGTGGCGAAAGTGGACGAGTACTTGCTGGAGTTGGTTGTTTATCGGAATGGGAAATCCATCGGCACGTCCTTCCCCAAACTGCTCAGCAGTAACAACAGGGATGTGTAATATTACACATTCACCCGAGCAGTCAGCTGTCATGTACCAAATTCTGTCTTATGGAGTAAATAAAATTTCTTTCTTTACATAGTAGTGTTGGCATTTTTATTCTCCTGTTAGTGAAGTTAAGTCAGATAGGTCACAAGATTTAGAAAGATAAAACAAAAGAGCAAATAGTTGGACTATTTTAATGACTGGATAAAAACATGGTAGTGCTTAGCCCCGATTTTGGTCTGTCAGTAGACCTCCTCTTCAACAGCATAAGTCATGGAGAGCTGAAATGAAACTGAAAGTACCAGTTTTTATCATAAGTCATTATCACACCAGGTATTATTTCTGTTTACACAAAAATGCAGCACAAAAACAACAATTTGGCTGCACTGCCTTAGTTAGCTGCACTTCCCAGAATTATATAAAGATATATTAATATGTCATAAAAATAATTATATAGGATATATTATATAATTATTTATTCTCTGAAATTCTGATACATTTAGAAATAATGTTATTCTAAGAATTCTCAATTGTTTTCTTCAGTCAAAAATGATGACATGCTGATGAAATATAGATTTTTTAATTGTTTTTTGTGCATGTTAACTAATTGTACATTCAGTATTCACATTGTTTACTACTTTTTGTATACAGTTAGAAGTCTATCATGTACCAGTGACACAATTTTGTAAATTGTATTGTTAAATTGTTGATTTGCGGTGTTGTATTTACTTCTGTTGCTTCATATGCAGATGACAATTACACATGAACCTGAATCACGTGATGACTGTAAAATATTAACCTAGAGTTAGTACACATGTATAGATTTATTTACTGTCTATTTTATTTATTCACTATAAAGCAGTAAGGGAGTCACGTCTGCCTGGCAGACATGACTCAGGACTAATACTTTGTAGTACTTGACGCGCCCTTGCTTTGCGCATGCGTGGTAAAATAAATCCATTACCATGTCAAACCACAGAAATGAAACTCATCCTCTGAAAACTACCAGGTGAAGTGAACTAAACGCGCAGGTAAAGCCACGTAAAGCTAGATTAAACTCTACTACATGCTTGCTAACGGTGACAGTGCCAGTTGTCTTCTTGCTCATGAACAAACTTTTCGAGTTAGAGGCAAGAAACAAGGTTAGCTAAAAGCTAACAGCTAGCTGTCAGTTGGCAGCTCGTTACTATCTGACAGGGAGCCACCTGACGACCGCTCACATGATTAAACTCCTGCGATCAGACCCATGACATTACACAACTGGAAACAGATTCTCTTGGCGTGTTTGTGTTTGTATGTGTAGTTTGGATCACTGGAGTGCCGCTTAGGGGCTTGTTAAACAACAAGTCACAGCAACAACAACATGTTTGGTAAAAAGAAGAGAGCACCGCAGCCTAAAGGCCAGGGCGCTGCTGCAGCCAAGCAGGTAACAGCAACCCGGACAAACTCTACAGGCGAAATGTTAACTGTAACGTGCTCTCTGGGGAAAGTCTTATCTTTTACTTTATGGTTTCAGATGGGTCTGTTTGTAGACCTGGACCCCGAAGAGATGATGGTGGGTATGGAGGAGAATCTGGACGACCCGGACTTGGAGGCTGAACTTGCTGCTATCACTGGAAATAAAGCTGCTGCTGGAGGAAGAGCCAGGCAGAAAGGGAAAAGTGAGTGCAGTGGTTATAATGATTTATAATCATGTTAACAGTATTAGTTGCCATGATTGGAGTAATATGTGCATGAAGTTGAGGGCCACGGATCTGAGGAGCTTTTCACTTGTATGTGAAGCCGCTTTGGCCCCATGTCAAGTAGTAGTAGATCAATACTAATAATAATAATAAGATATTTGAAGCCGATAATGCTATTGATATTTGAGTTTCTCTCAAACTCAGAGAATGAAATAACACCTGATGTTAATTTTCTTCAGAAACACATAAAACACAATGAATTTTCTTTGGTGACCAGGTCCATGGCAATAGTCCTAATAGATATAAATATAAAAATACGAAATTAAGAAGAAATAACAGTTATAAAAGAATAACAGAGACTACAACCCATAACATAAATGAACATTTTGATGAGGATATGGTTCTCCTAAAACATTTTGCAACCAATAAATGTACTGGGCAGGACATTTTACAGTTGAAAAATGAATGTCACTACTCTCTGGTGGAGAAAGTAGAGCATGGTGACACTCACATCGGCATTTATTTACTTTATTTTCTTGTCATTTATCGGCTGGGCTATACGCCCATCAGTGGCAGACTCAAGCTGGCAGGGTAAATAAAATAACAATACTCTGGAACCACTAATGCCACTATTAACTTTACATTATTACTACATGACAATGTGATATGTGTTGTTGATCTCGCATACAAACCCAGCGGGATACATGGTATCATGTTTGTGTCGTAGACCCGCTGCCCATGGATGACATTGCAAGAATGGCTGACGAGTGTATGAGAGATGTGGATGAGGATGAAGAAGACAGTAACCTGGAAGACGATGAAGATCTAATGGTTGGTGTTTATTTATCTCTGCTCTCATACCGAGGTTTGTAGATTTCAAGGTTCTGGACGAAGTAGGCCATTTACCAGACGCATGTTTTAAATACACAAGAAGGAATTCAAGTAGCTGTACAAAACCTTTTGTTTGGTTGCTTGTGCGCCTTGTGGCCCTCAACCTTGTGGTTTAAAAGTCATGTTGCTTCACACACTCATTGTGAGCCTGTAAGTTGTCAAGTCTTACATTTATTAAATGGTGGACACACAAGTATACTACTTATTGGTCTGAAGTAGCCTGTTGTAAACCAAGTGGTACAAAGCTACATTGTGCTGCAACTTCAGAAGTAAAAGAAGAAAGTTTTCTGTAACTGACACAAATATAGATTTATCTTTAGGGTATTGCCCTACGAATTACAAAAATTCCCAGAGCAATCCCACTGTCAATATGATTCATTTCTAACTGCGTGGTGGACGAGACAAACTTTGGAAAATGTAAGTGATAATTGTAAATATTTGTCCTTTGAACTGAAACATCATGCTGCACAAACTCTTTTTTTCCCTTTTTGGATCTCCTAGTTTTCTCTCCATTGAGAATTAGGATCAATAAAAAGGCAAGTTTAATTGTATAGCACCTTTCAACAAGATATAAAAGAAACACAAGGCAACATAACATTACATATTATATAAGCAAAATTAAGTAGACGTTTAAAAATAAACTACAATTGAATACACATTAAAGTGAAGAATAGAATTTACAGTGCAATGCACGATATGAGTGATTAGTGGAGATGGAGGTGGAAAAAAGAAAAGCCTGAATTTTTAATTATTAGCATAAAAAAACTTAAGAGTTGGACCAGACCTCAATTTCTGGGAGTTTGTTCCGGATATGTGTTGCATGAGAATGCTGCTTCTTCATATTCAGTTTTGGCCGTAGAGACAGTAAGCAGACCTCTCCCAGGCGACAGGCATAGCAAGCCTTTCACACACAGGACGTCAGTGCAAAGAGTCCTGGAGGGATGTTTTCCACTTTGTTGTGGAAGTGAGGTAGCCGTGTTCTGAATGAGCTGCAGCTGTCTGATAGGATCTTTACTGTAATCTGCAAAGAAGACATGCCTGTAGTCAAGCCTACTAAAGATAAAAGCAGGAACAAGTCCCACTATAAGTCCTTTAATTCTTGATAAACTATATTCGTAATGTGACTTTGTTTGTCACAAAGTTGATGTTCCTACAAACATGTGGAGTTATTTATCCAGACACTGATCCTCGTCTCAACCCTATTAAACAGCTGGACAGGTGCAGACGTACATGTAATACTCAGCTATGATAACCATCAGAGTCACATGTGTACAGATTGGCGGCTTACGGAAGACTTGTCACACACTCTGCACATCTTAAATCCAGCCTTGCATATGACCAGTAAAAGTTGGCTGTAGATCGGTTGCTTTACTTTCCCCCCATCAGGCAGAGCTACAGGAAGTGGTGGGTGAAGAGGAAGATGAGGATGCTGTAACTGCTTCCTCCACATCCTCTGCCACCGCTGAATCTCAAGCTGAAACGCCAGAGTCCCCACCTCTGCAGGTACAATACTTGTTGTTCTCTGCCTTCTTTGTAATTGAGACCACGAACCACAAAACAAGCATGTCAAATAACGGAAAATTTTAGCTGTTGCCGGTGACAGGAAATCATGGACGTATCTGGCCATCTTGCCTCCTGCTGGTGAACAAAATTAGCTGCTTAATTTTATCCTAAATCACCTCTATATATAGCTATATCTTCAAACAATAGTTGGTTACTGAATAATGTGGCCTGTAGAATAGATGCACTGTTTCCTGGTAAGTCTGTGCTTTCTTAAAATTTATCCCACTGGTATTTCTGTCTACTTGAAATGCTTTGTGTGCTTACTATTTCAAACAAGCGATTAAAGATTAGATATACACATGTAGAAATAGCGATCAGGTTTTTATTTCCTCCTATTGTGTATCTGTGACAAATACTTTGTTCTCAACCCACACTTCTTCCTGCTTAGTCATTCTTGACCTAGCATAGATTTACCAGTTGTTTTCAGATAATGCTGACGGTACCTGCCTGTTGTTTTGGTGAAGCAGCAGGTAGTAAAGGTCTCCTCAGCGGCGGTCGGCAGCCTTCAACACACCCTGGAGGAGAGAGCAGCCATGTACAAGACAGCCTTACAAAACGCAAAGACTGCAGGGGAGACCTCCAAAGCCAGGAGGTACGATCGCGGACTGAAGGTGAGTGAAACTGCTGCAAAGATGTATGCTCAAAGTGCAGAATTACAGCAACAGTCTTCATTATGAATTATTGTCTCATTGTTAAAATATGGGATGTTGTACAGGAAAGGGTATCATGGGATTGTCAGATGTAATGAAACGAGAGACAGATTAGTTTTTGTTGTTTATGGCTTTATTTATTGTGGCTGAAAAAATAATTTACCAATGCTTTATCTGTCATAAGCCGTTAACTAGTACAAGTGCAAGGTTGCGAAATATTTATATTTATCCGTTTTTTGGTAATAATGTTAGAAAGTTATGTTTGTAATCTATTCATAAATGGTAACTGCAATTCTAATGAGCCATAAAGTTTAAACTTGTAAGTGTTCATAAGTCATTAATAAAGTATAGTAAATATTAATAAAGATAATAATCAAGTTTGCATTTGTAATTTGTTAATAAGGTGTTGATGAATGAATTTAGCCTTTTCCTAACCAGTCAAAGGGATTTTTCACAACCCAAACGCTGTTCTTATTAATGGTTTATAATTGATCTATAAAACATTAGTAAATGAATTACCTCTCTAGAAAGTGACACAAATTTAGGACACAGTCAATGATTGTCCATTATCTTTAATAATAAATTTAATTAAATAATAAACGAAAAAAATACAATAACTCTCAAGATATTTACTCATTTCCTTGTGTTCGTAGTTTTGTTTGTTATTTGTGCCTGGAGTTACTGGGCTGGAAATCCTATCCAATTGTAGATGATAATGAATGTAAATTTTGGTTTCTACAGACTCTGGAGTCGATGTTGGCTGCTGCGAAAAAAGGGAGACCAGTGAACGAGGGAGAGATCCCTCCTCCTGTTGCAGCTGGAGCCCCAAGTGCCGCCCCTAAGCCAGCTGTTCCCAAACGACCTGCTCCCTCTGTACCTTCTCCCTCTGAATCCACTCATTCGGATCAACAGGGGCATTCGGAGGCCACGCCGTTACCGCCTGCTGTACCAGAGATCATCACCCCCAGCAGCGAAGAAGAGCAGTCGTCCTCCGCCGCCCTGCCCACTCTGAGCAGCGTCTCATCTCCAGAGGAGCCGATAGAGGAAACGGCCAACCAGCCTCAGACACGTGAGTTGGATTATACAAAGTTATATCAGTGATGATATTAGGTATCTAAAGGGGGTTGAAAGGTGTAGATGTTGCCGTATTGTTTCCCAAACATTGCTTAGGATTTGTAAAAAGCTGGAGTTGTGAGCTTGTGGACTCAAGGAAATATTGAGTATAATTTTTGGCCTTAAATTTGAGACCAGTTGGTGGGATGTTGGTGCAGTAGGCTAAATAATCCATAAGTAAACTTTATTTTAATACTTTGATCTTTAATTTGATTTCCCATTCTGTAGTCCAGCACACTTTGCACATTGCAATTGTAAACAAATTGCAGGGAATGGGTATTTCTGGCTTTCTCAGATTTATCAGTAATGGTGACACGTTTAGTTTAATTAAGGTTTGTGTGTGAAATTATTTTTAGTATTTATTAATGTGTTTTTCAGACAGATAGATGAAATTGTTGAGAAAAGTGGTTGTCTTCTAGCTTCTCAGTATCTGATGAATGTGGCTTTTCACTGTGGTAATTGTTCTCTTTCTATCCCGTGAATCCACAGCGGACGAGGCGACCAAGGCAACACTTTTGGAGAGGCAGAAAGAATACAAGATGGCAGCTCTGAGAGCCAAGAAGCAGGGAGACGTGGAGCAGGCTAGGCTTTACTTTAAGACAAGTAAGGTGAGTAAAAGACTACAACCCTAAGTGATTTGTGTAAAACCAAGACAGTGTCTCCTGTGCATAAATTTGTATCAGCCGTGTCGAGTACAAAACAAAGGTCTGTCTGTGGTTTGCAAGAATTGTATTCTCAGTGAATAGTATTATTTTAACATGGTGTTCTGGAAACTACTGTGTGGGGGAAATGTGTTAAATAGATGATTAGTAGACTAATGTGTTGAAATTTCATAGATAAAAAACGCATGTGGTATCTGTTTATTTTGAGTCAAATAAAATGGCTTCAATGCTTTTTACAAACTTGCACAACGTGTATGATGAAATTCTTGTACAATATCAGCAGGATAAATCACTATTATCTTCCCCTTATCATTAAATATGTAGTTGACGAGCTACAACTGTCCAAGTAAAATACAATTTTTACACATAATAAAGCTTTGTTTCTGCCGGAACTGGAAGCAGCATTCAAACTACTTTGCTGAGCAAAGCAAGTTTCTGCTGTAGGAATGTAGCAGCAGCAACAGCAGATATGTTTGTGATAATAGACACATAACACATTGTGTTTTGTTTTACCTGATGCCTTGCAGGATTATTGCTAGAAAGAAAATATCTTCTTACTTGTTTCTGTTCAGAATTATGGTCTTGTACTAAACTTAAATCAACATCTTCAGTTCAGATGCCAGACCTCAGTCAGGAAACTTGAAGGTGTTTTAATGTCTCAGAAATATTTATGTTTTGATATTCAAAGGGAAAATACAATTACGCATCATTATTTGTGCAGTCTGTTGTATGAGTCTGTTGCTGCTTATTCCGACTGCGGGATTTCTCTCAAGTATGTGAAACATGCCAACAATTTGGACATTGACAAAGACCACTATTATGTTTGACAAGAGTTTGGGTTTTTGGTATTCTTTGGGTGCAGAGGTTTGATGCAGTGATTGAGGCGCTGGAGAAAGGACAAGCAGTCGACCTGAGTGGCCTTCCTCCATCTCCGGGACAGGGTAAGGAATTTTAGTAAGCAAGCAGAAATTACACTATGATTTACAGGAAGAATAATAGGGAAAATATAAGAGACAGAAGCAAACAAAGACAGATAAGTCTGTAACACACAAGAAAGAAAGAAAGAAATAAGAAGTAATTGCACAGGTGACTTATGATCAATCCTAAATAACAACAGGAGCAACATATTGTCAAACAGCTAACTATTTGAAATGTTTCGTTTTTTAACAAAAACCTTGGATTATATTGACAGACACGAGAACAAAATAGTCTAGAGACCCAACAGAGGTCACAGGGATCTTCCAGGAAGGGAATATAAATAAGGAAATGTATAATCGGCAGCTTCATAAAGAAATATCTTCAGCAAATGTATTAAAACAAGTAATTTTTCTGGACAGAAACCTGCTGTATCTGCTTCTGCATGTTTATCTTGTGTTATTGTGTTATAGGAACAGGAGGCAGCTTGACTCCAGTGAAGGAACCCTCCTTTGGGCAAAATATAGAAGTCACCCAACCGGTTGCAGCAGCTCCAGGTAAAGATAATTTCAACTTTTATCCACCATATGAATTCACTTTTATTGCTGTTGTTTCTGACCATTCATGTAGTTCCGTTTTCAATTACCTACTTACCTTAGTATTTATATGAACCAGCTCGAGTCAGCTTGACATTTAACATAAGAGGTGACTTCAAAGAGGAGGAAACACTTTGCTTGTGTTGTGCACAGCATGCTTATGTAGAAACACGTCTGCAAAGACCGTTTGAAATAACAACAACCATACATTGACATGGCAGATAATGAATCTTAATGACGATTTTGCAGGCTGCCATGAGGGAACAGTTGAACACAGGATGCAGTCAAACAAATGCTACTTGTCACTTAAGCCATGTAGCAGACAAAAGAAGTTTTCCCAAAAGACCAACATACTAGTCTGTCACACATCAGCAGACGGGTATCGAAGACTGATACTTTTTGACTACCAACCAAATTGCCTCCACAAAACTGAGCATGTTCGCATGTAGCTAAGTAGCCTCACAGCGTTGGTTTGGACTCTTAATCTTGTTAGTTTTGGATGCAACACATATTGAGAAACTCTTGTTTACTCTCATTGTTGCCTCCCTCCCTCAGGCCCTGCTCCCTCATCAGCCGCTGCAGCTCCCAAAGACGTGCTGGAGGCTCTCGAGCAGAGACATGCCAAGTATGTGGAGGCGTCTAATCAGGCCAAAGCCAGTGGAGATGACCGCAAGGCCAGAATGCACGACCGTATAGCCAAGGTACAAGGAGAGACTCTCCTCCTGATGTCTGTATTTACCTTTACAGAACTCTACTGAAACTGTGTTTGTCGGGTTTGGTCTTGCTACATGATTGCCTCTCTGTTAAAGGTAAATGGTACCAATATAGGTAAAAGGTACCAATATAAATGTTTAACCTTTGTCAATATGGACATGCTACACAGTGCTAGATCTTTTAGATTTTTGATAATTCAATCATTGAGTCCATTTCATGGCAGATTTAACATCACGAAAAACAAGAGAGATGGAAAAAGAGATGACTCCCTACCTTTTGAAGCAGTCATTAAGTCTAAATATCTGTCCATTCCTAGATTATTTTCTGTTCCTTTAGTCCTAACGGTCCAGCGATCAAAAGAATCAGAACTTTCATAAAAATTCATCAAAGTTGGAGTAATTACAGTAACCTTTACCCCCATTACAGTAGCATTAGCTACTAAAATATTTAAACTCTTTCCTCATGCAGCAATACCAGAGTGCCATCCGAGCTCACAAAGCAGGAAAATCAGTGAACTTTGAGGAGCTTCCTGTTCCCCCTGGTGAGATTCTTTTGTGATTCATGTTTTTGAGTTGACAAAGTAATTTTTAAAGTTACTTTTAGCTACGTAAAATTGGATTTGAATTGTGTTTCTGGTTCTGTAGCCCTGGGTTGTTATTGTGTATGCTGTCAGTGAGTCTCTGAACCAGCGCCACAAGACATGTTGACCAAAAGAGTAAATATAGATCGCAGTGTATGAGAACTGGTAAACCAGACAGAATGAGAGTTTGCTTTTGTCTCTCAGGTTTTCCTCCAATCCCGGGCCAGAAGGCGACAGGAGCTGAGCAGGGATTCATTGCTGCTCTGGAGGCAGCCGATAAGCTTGCCTCCACTGATGCTGCTGAAATAGCAGATGAAGATGAAGAAGACGAAGAGAAGGTGGGCTATCACCAGTATAAAATAATTTTTTGATTAGGTTTTTGTGGATTCATTTTTAATGCAGTGTTTTGCGTTGGTTGCAGTCTAAGCCGGCTGTTCCAGAAGAGCCAAAGAAGCCGACGTCGGACGTTCCCACCGCAGGTGAAGGAAGGAAAAGGACTCCGGCTGCTTCTCCTGACAGAACAGCCGCCAGGGAAGGACTCTCAATTACAGGTCTGCCCCCAAAAGGAAACATGTCCTCAAAAACACTCTTTTCAGCCTCTCGTTTAGCACGTCACAGAAGTCCAATTAATTTCTGTAGCAGTCTGACAGGAAGTAGCACAGTTCTGTGATGTAAGCTGGACAATTTTCTAAACAATTTTGGAAGTTTTAGTTTGAGTTTATTAGTTTTATTATGAAAGAAAACAAATAACACATTAACAAACACGACAGAAATTAACAATGAGAAATGCAACTACGCAACAATACTAATTAAAACTGCTGTAATTAATTAATTGATTACTCAGTCAACATAAAATTAACTATTGTGATAACTTATTAATTGTTTGTCATTTTCCAAGCAAAAATGTCAAGTATTCTTCTGTTCCAGCTTCTCAAAAGTGACGATTTACTATCATATATGACAGTAAATGATTGTCTTTTGGCTTTAGAGTCAGATAAAACAAGCAAAATCAAGATGTTACCATGGCTCTAGGAATGCTATTTTATCACAATATATTTTTCTTTTCACGATTGAGAAAATAATCAGCAGATTATTATTGGCCCTGGTATTAATAATGTAACAGATATTGTCCAGACAAGAACAAAAACACTGCACATCTTTCACACACAGGTTCCCCATCAATGACTTCAGCCGTGCTGCAAATCACTTAACTTTATTTGGAAGTGGAAATTTTCCAGACACGTTAATATTTTATTTATTGATTTTATTTTTAGGTTTGGTGTCTACCTTTATCTTGTTCCTGAAACACAGAACCATTAACTATTAACATTTTGAAAATGGTGACATCAGCTTTTATTATCACATCACGTAGCAACTGTGTCCTCAAAACTTAAACCACTTGAATGCCAGGCATATCATGTACTCAACATCCCGTGTTGAAACAACATACATCTTCTAAACACATTTTTTTTATTATTGCTGCGATGCAGTTTGCATTATTTCCACCATTTCTTGTCTCACACTGAGATAATGAGCACAATAATGTGCAGTTCTAGGAGTAAACCTGCTTGGTATATTTGGATTGAGAATGAATTTGATTCATAAAAATAACATATTATTAATTATTCTCACCTAATATATTTGACTGCTGCTGCAGTTTGTCAGAGTGCAACGACTGACAGTGGTTAAGAGTCAGTAAGATATTGATGTTACACCTTTGAAAAAGTTGACATCAGCTTTATTGAAAGTACGTTTCAAGAAAGCGATTTTAAATAAATAAAATTCAGAGATTAAGTGAGGCAAGACAAAAAACATCAGGATTTACGTGTTTTTGCAAAGGTTTTAAACATGACATCACGGTCACTTGTATCACACACAAGGGTAAAACTATAACCAGAAGAGACCGTGGTGGAGGACCACAATGAAAACAAGCTTTGTTGTGTTTTTATCCTCGACAGTTTAGTTTCATGTCAGAACTGGGTGACCACTGTCTTGTAATTATCTTTTGTCAAATAATTCTTATCTGCAGTATAACTTTAAGGTATGTCAGCTGTCAGGCAGCAGCACAGTACTGTGGTTATCAACTGTGTAACAGAGTAAGACAGCCATAATAATCCTTATATAGCACTAAAATTACATCTAGATGTTTACCGTCTATTTACTTTAGATCTTCCATCTTTCTTTGTCCTCCAGCGACTCAGCAGCTGGAGCTCCTGGAGGGCAGGAAGAAGCAGTACATGAAGGCAGCTCTGCAGGCAAAGCAGAAGAACGACATGGAGCAGGCCAAGAGTTTGCTCCGCACCGCCAAGGGCTTCGACCCCATAATTGAAGCAGCGCGCAGCGGCAAAACCGTGGACATCAGCATGGTGAGCAGACACTTACTCTGCAGCTGGAAGTCAAGTGAATATCAGAAATAGGCCTAATTCAGTCAGTAGAAATGCATCTCAAATACTTTCTTCTGAATATAAATGACTTTGGTACATAGAGGTTAGTATTTGTTTTTTTTGTTTCAGGAGTTAAAAATGTTACATTATAACATTGTATTTCTGTCTTGCATGTGGGACATTGTCTCAATTAAGATTTTTTTCTGATTAATTTTCCACCCCTAGAATAAGTCAATTCTAACTTCTTTATAGTGTGTCAGTGCCGCTGAGGGCACAAAATATTTACCTGTATTATTTCTGATATTACATGTTCTGAGCTATCTAAAGGTGCATTTTTACCACTGTCACTTAAATCGCCTAATTGGGACAAAATCGTAGAATCATGGTGGAGATATTGTATATTGGTAATCCCAGCTGTGGCTGATCCTCTGTGTGCTGTACCTGTAGGTGCCGTCGCCCCCCTGGTGACGAAGACGGAGACTTCATCCTGATTCATCACAGTGAAGTTCAGATCTCAGAGAAAGCAGAGCAGGTTTACACACAACTGGTCAAGATCCTCAAAGAGCAGCATGAGGTAAAACTGTTGTAGAGACTTTGTAGAAATATATAAAAATGAAAATGTTGATTCAAAAGTGTCCAACCAGAGCATCATGTTTTATTAGGACATGTTATCAGGATAAATAAGTTTATCATCTTCATTTTTTTAATGCTGTCATTGTAACAAACTAGCACTAAAAGTAGACCTAGAATAGAAACAAGATGTATTTTTTATGTATATATATATTTTTTTTTGTATATGTTCCTGCATGGATTACAACCTTATCAGGGTTTACAAAATAACAACAGATACTAATACTGATATCAAGTCCCTTTTTTATTACTTTAATCCAATTAATCTTATTTCCATCCTGTATAGACACCTTATTTTGAACGTTGTCACATGTGTCTTCTCGCGCTAAATTCATCAAGTTCGACCCAAAATTCATCAAGTTCGACCCAGATGGAGTGGATGTGCTAGGAGACAATTCAGCAGAATAGTGTCTGCAAACAGCGTCTTTCTCAGACACTTTAAAGTGCTTCCACACTGCTGACATGTCAACGTAATTGTTCGGTAAAATGTGTTCAGTCTTTCCGAACACCGAGGCCGATTAATTTCAGTGGCTGCATCCCTACTTCAAAGAGAAGAATTCCCATCATCATTTTCAGCTCTCCTCCTGATGCCAAAAATAAATAAATAATATTTTTTCCATATTCCCTGTCTGGTTTCTCTGCGCTGTTCTTTTCTTGCTGTGAAAACAAACATATATCTGAGATTTCTTCTGGCTTTCCTCCTTTTAGAAATGCATCACTCACTCCAAGCAGTTCACACACCTGGGGAACGTCACTGAAACAACAAAGTAAGCAGTAAACAGTTTTTTATTTTGTTAACAGTAACGTACAAACTCTAAACACTCAGAACAGACAGAAATGTGATACCAGAGCCCAAAGAGTTGTTATCAGAAAACAACAAGTTCATGTATTTTCTTTCTATTTGTGTATTTCATTATACTGTAAACCTGATTAGTCAAATCCTGATTTTTGTGTGTGCTCCAGGTTTGAGAAGATGGCGGAGAGTTGTAAGAAAAGTCTGGAGGTCCTGAAGCTGGCTCAGTCCAGAGGTCTTCCTCCCCCTAAACATCACTTTGAGGAGAGATCATTTCACACTGTCAGGTGGGCACATTTTTCTTACATTATACTGCAAAAGTGCACAGTTAGCTAAACTCTTTAATCTTTCTGCTTCATCAACATTGGAAAGAATCCCTACAAGTGACTCCCAGGGACACCCTTCGTTTTTGTTGACACCCTTCATAATGTTGTTCGACATCTCGTATAACAGTATGAGCCTTTCGGTGGAAAAAAAAAGCACTTTTTATGGACATGGTCATTTTGAGGAAATGCGTTGCAGGCACTGCAGCCAGTTTTCGGATGCCAGCTGAGGACATCTACTGCACTGATTCCAACATTTTTTGTACCTACTAGTCATTTAGACACCTAAATATGTGAAATAGGGCCGGGTTTAATAACACCAAAATTACATTTTAAAGCACCTGGAGACAAATTGTGGTTTGTGAGATATATATATATATATATATGAGAGAGAGATATATCTCTCTCTTGTCTCGTCTCACTGGTAAATTTAACAACGCTCCCCCACTAACGCAGCACCCTGTGTTGTTTTACGGCAGATCAGTCTGAAACCCTGCTGAGAAACAGAGTTGGATCAATAGTTTCATTAATACCTCTCTGACAGTGTAAATCAGAACTGACCATGGCTAAGCTGTTGTATTGGATTGCATCAGATTTTGCAGGTCTACCTAATTATTAATACTTATTACTTTTTTCTTTCCCTACCTTTCAGGATATTTCCAGAGCTGAGCAGCACTGACATGGTTGTTACTATTGTCAAAGGGATGAATCTTCCAGCTCCTAGTGGTAAAAACAAAAATCTTCACCCATCAGTCCTTTTATACAGTACAGTAGGTCTGTTAGTACTAGAACAATGGTTCTGAAAACACTGAAAAGTCACGTTTTATACTAAATTCAAGTTTGTTGTGGTTCAGGGGAAAAATTAAACCTTAAATCTTATGTCTTAAACAGACCTAGCTTCAGGTCATTAAGGCCAAATTCAGTCAAATATTTAAGGTCTGGTTTGAAAAGAAAAAGCACACACTGGTTGATGCTTTGTGATAAACTTTCTCGCAGGAATCCAAACAAATGACCTAGATGCCTTCGTCAAGTTTGACTTCCCCTACCCCAGCACGGTAAGTGATTCACTCTACCAGCTCTTCACAGCCACCGCAGGCTGCTGAGACGATTCATACAGGTGACTTTACTCCTTTAAAAGTGTGTCTGTTTTGTTGCCACCAGGAGCAGCCGCAGAAACACAAAACAGCGGTCATCAAGAACACTAACTCCCCAGGTGAGACATGTACATTGTCATGTGTTTGCATCATTTTATTGGCATTTGTGGATATTTTATTTTCATTTGTCTAAACAATCAAGACACAAAACTCTTCATAAATGATGTCAATCCACTGAAGAGTAACTTTGATATCTTTAACCTGGACCTTTTTCAACCTAATTTTCACATGTTTTTGGGTCTATGTGTGTAATTAGGACAAGATTCTTTGAAATTGGTCCAGTCTTGAGTGAGCGCGTAGCAGTCAGTAGAAACAGCTGCAGCGTAATCCTTGAAGGCAATTGCTCTAACGTTAAAATTCATCCGCTAAAGCGTTTATTTTTTTTGCTATTGACAGGCTCAGATTGTTACTACTAGTGTCTGACAATGTTGTGGAAAGATCCCTACAGAGGTAGACTTAAGATCATTTTTGTTTAACCAGAAACAGTTGCTATATCTCTCTCGAGATCAAAGCTCCCAGACTCTCTGGTCTACTGCTTCCTCAAACTGATACTTTGTGTTATTTTGTGACTTTGGTGTTTTAACCCTTTTAAAGCTCTAAAGTCACACAATAAATAACACAAACAAACAAACTGACCGGGGCAGCAGTAGAGCAACCTGTGTTCTGCGAGATAAAAGTACTGTTTGTATCCATGGAGTCTGGTAGCTTTAATATCGAGAGCGATAAAGTGACTGTTTCTGGTTAAACAAAAAGGTCTACCTCTGAAGGGATCTTTCCCACAATGTTGTCAGACACTTATAATAACAATCTGAGCCTGTCAGTGGCAAAAACTACTACTAAGCACTACTTTGCTCTACGTACTTTGACAGGGCGCACCTGCCCGCAAGGATTAAGTTGCAGCCATATTTTGCTACTGCCGGCTGCAGCTACACCAATTATTGTAAATGTTTTTTTTTCCATTTTATATCTTGTTATTTTTGGGATTATTTTCTAAGACACATTTACGTTTAGGAGTGATTTTATTACAAAATAGTCAAGATAAAAATAAATCAATGTGAAGATGTTTTCTGTCTTAAGAATACAGTATATGGAGAATTAGATTTGGTTCACAACAGTCACAATAACAAAAACATTGTAAGAGAAAAGAAGAAAAACAAATTTTGCAAAAGTCAAGAATGCTAAATATGATATAAAATTTACAAAAAAAAGTAAAATAAAAACAGTTTTTTAGAATGAAAAGAGCTGCTCACTGTTTCAAAACAAAGAAGGTGGAAGTATTGACTAAATGTGGAAATGTTGCAGCTGTGCAAATAAATGAAGGTTAATATGGATGAACCGTTTTTATGGTTTATTTGTGTGAAATACTGTATGTGTAAGGTCTCAGAAGGCAGCTTCTCCATCTGTGCTCTCTTTTCACCAGAATATAACCAGAGTTTCACCCTGTCAATCAACCGGAACCACCGCGGCTTCAGGAGGGTGGTGATGTCTAAAGGCCTCAAACTGGAGCTGCTGCACAAAGGGTGAGTCACAGAAAGCTGCTCACGCCGCAGGGCAACATCCTCACTTAGCTAGTAGTTTGGTCATCGACAACAGCAGAAGGACCGGAAACGGTGAATGTGATGGTATTTTTGGAGTGTGTGACTCAAATGTCAGAAGTCAAAGCTTCTTGTGTATGTATGAATCCTTCTCTCTATGCCTATCTATACATATATACATATGTGTATGAGACAAGAGTTCAGAATTTCAGCTTTCATTTCCTGGTATTCACATCTAGATGTGTTAAACAATTTAGGACATATCACCGTTTGTATTAGACAGCATTGTTAGGTGAGCAAAAGTAACAAATAACATAACATTTAATATTTGATGGCATAGCCCTTCCTTGCTATAACTGCCTCCTGATGAAGTCCTTTGTTTTGTTGGCAGTGTGCTTTGGCTCATTGTAAACTGCTGCATGACAAACTTCCTCCCCATTAGTTTCAATGCATTTCTCCGTAAATTGGCAGACAAGATGTTTCTGTCCACTTCTGAATTCATTCTGCTGCGACCATCATCAATAAATATTAATGAACCTGTTCCAGAAGCAGCCATGCACGCCCAAGCCATGACATCACCTCCTCCATGTTTCACAGATGAGCTTGTATGCTTCAGATCATAAGCGGTTCCTTTCTTTCTCCACACTTTAGTAGAGATTAATCTTGGTCTCATCAGTCCATAAGATTGTGTTCCTGAACTTTTGCAGCTCATCTCTGTACTTCATTGCAAATATCAATCTGTTCTTCCGATCCTTCCTGCTGATGAGTGGTTTGCATCTTGTGGTGTGGCCTCTAGATTTCTGCTGAGTCTTCTTCCAACAGTGGATTGTGATACCTTCACCCCTGCACTGTGGAGGTCGTTGCTGATGTCACTTACTGATGTTTTGGGGGTTTCCTTCACAGCTCTCACCATATTTCTGTCATCATCAACTGTTTTCCTTGATCGACCTGTTCGACATCTGTTGCTCAGTACACCAGTAGTTTCTTTCTTTTTCAGGACGTTACAAATTGTTGTGCTTGCTATGCTCAATGTTTGTCCAATGGCTCTGGTCGATTTTCCTTCATCTCTCAGTTTGACAGTGGCTTGCTTTTCCCCCATAGACAGCTCTCTGGTGTTCATGTTGGTTTATCCTCTTTAACAGGAAACGCAGTCTTTATAGGTTTGAACCAGTCATGCAGAGCTATTTAATGTTTGGACAATCAACCTAAAAGGCAACACCTGGGCAACAAGAAACATCTGACAGTCACATGTTCCAATAGTTTTGCTCCCTTGAAAAATGGGTGGAATCAAACAAAGGGTGGTATGTCCTGAGGTGTTTAAAGCATCTAGATGTAAATACCAAGAAATGAGAGCTGAAATCCTGAATTCTTGTCTCGTACTCACCTTTTGATCTTAAATCCAAATATCTTCAGTGAAAAACAAAGGAATTTGCCTATTTACCTTACCGTAACAATACTTTAAGAGGGGACTGCATCTGTCTCTCGCTCACTCTCTCTCTTTCTCTTCTCACAACTGCATTCATGTCAGAGTAGATGAAAGTAAGCTTCAGTGTTGTCGTGTTCAGACTGTGGCAGTGATGCTGTCGATGTGTCGTCTCACAGCGGTTTCTTGCGGAGCGACAAGCCAATCGGGACGGCCCTTGTAAAGCTGGACAAACTGGAGTCACAGAGCGAAGTCAGAGAGATCGTAGAGGTGAGTCGCCTTTTACATCGAAAACTAAGCCGATCGAGAGAGAGGAAAGATCAGGAAGGAAGTTTGTTGCTGAGTTTGATCCTGACAACGTCCACAGAAACAAGTCTTGTTCTCTAAGATGCTCACTGATGACTTATGTGCCTGTAAACATCCGTAACTTAGATCCTCGTGTCTCTCATGACAGGTGATGGACGGGCGTAAGGCCACAGGAGGTCGTGTTGAAGTGAAGATCCGACTGCGGGAGCCTCTGAGCGGACAGGACATGCAGACGAGCACCGAGCGCTGGCTGGTGATCGATCAGTCGCAGGTAACATGAAATACACGGTGTTAATATTTTAGTAACCTGAGGTTGTGTAAAACTTCTGATGTTGGTTGTTTTTATCTCCAAGGTTCTTGTTTAGATGCTGCTGCAAGATTAAAGATGATCCACAAGATAAAGGTAATTTTCTTCCTCCTTTTTCTGTCTGAATTGTTTGTTTACTTAATATTATTCTGCTTTAAACTCTTTCAGCTAAAGGCATAGTAGGAAGGTTGATATGATGCATGTGAAAAACGATACTACTTGCTTGGCTTAGCATAAAGTCGAGGGGGAAACGGCTAGCCTCACTCCGTCCAAACGTGACAAAATTCCCCTGCCAGCACCTTTTTTTTTTTTAAAAGCTCACAAATTTACACATTCACAGCCTGTTTGTTTAATCTGTACAAAACCAAAGTGTAAAAACAACAATTTGTGGGTTTACTCTTTGAGTTATATAGCGGACTGTGTTTTAACTGGGAGCAGTGACTTCCAGGAGGTTATAAATAATTTAGTTAATGAGCTTAGCAAGCTGTTTTCCTGTCTTCGTTAGTTAAGCTAACCTGCTGCTGGATGTAGCTTCATGTTAGTCTACAGATATGAGTGTGGTATCAGTCTTCACGTGCAACTCTTGGCAAGCAAGCCAATGAGCTTTCCCGAAATGTTGAACTATTCTTTTACGTGTAGGTATTCGAGTATGATCGAGCGTGACCCTCCTGACTGATAACAACTTCTTTGTCTTGCAGATTAAAGGCACTCAATTAGAAACACTGAGGAGGACGGGGTTTGGGATGTTGTGATGAGGACGGTCTGTCGTTCAGACTGGACTCTGACCTACACGGGTCTTTGACTTGTTCAAATGTTTTTGCACATTTGCGAGACACAAGCTCTCCCTTTCACACTGCAGTCCCCCAGGAGGAGACATGGATCTGGTTTACAGTAGTTCAGCTGATCTGGCTCAGCGACAGGAAGCTCTTCAGTCTGAGCAAATGGTGACTCCATTTAAATCGAGGGAAAGGTTGTTCTCTCGTTCGTCATCATCTGTAAACTGTAAGCTCGTGATGCATCAGGCAGACGAGGTGGTAGGCTCCTTGTGACATTTAAACCAGAGAAAACTATTCAGGCAATGATTACAGTTGTCTCTTTGTGCATCGCTCCATCTCCTGGATGTGTCCTCTGCTAATGTTGAAGGGGCTCAGTGTCGAGCTAACTTGATCCTGCTGCCCCACATAACTCTAGTTAATATATCAAAGAATGTGTACATATTCCTCACATTATACAGCTCTGGTATCTAGAACTGCACCTATGCACTAATACCAAAGTAATCACTGTTGCTGTAAAATCCTGCATATTTGAAATCGCCTTTACCTGCCAAACCTGTTACAATGATGAGAGCTTTACATGTGACGGGACGCTGACGGGCTGTTTTATTATTTTCCCACACAATTTGTCTGGTTTGAGAACGCAGGCGGATGCAGCACCCTCACAGATGTTACAGGAGTAAGCCAATAAATTATGATACTATACAAGGTACGATTTATGTTTTATTGTTTTGAAGACCACACTCGCTTACTTTGACTAATAAATCCTCTAGCTAACTGGGGTCACTAAACTGCACTCTCACTTATCTGTGGCTTTTGGTGTGTTAGATTTATATTTGTCTTGTTTGCACCTAGTAGCACATCAGCTGAGTGTGTCTGATCTTTGTGTAACAAAATGTGCTTCAGTCTAAAAAGCTAAATATTCATTTTATTACAAAGCAAACATCCATTATTGCACAGATAAGGAGGTTAAAAAGTAATTTTTAAATGAACATCATTGGATGACTGAACTTTAATCTCATCCTGTATTTTAGTTTAAGGAATAGTTGAACCTTTTGGGAAATTAAAGATGGGGCTGTAGTCTGGAGGCAATTAGCGTAGCTTAGCGTAAAGACTGGAAGCAGGTTGAAAACGGCACTCTCCAAAGTTCAAAAATACACCTCCTAACACCTCTAAAGCTCAGTTATTAACATGTCGAATCTCATTTGTTTGGTCTGTACACAAACTGAAATGTAAAAGTTTCAGAGGGTGTTGTAAATATGTCTTGCCAATTGACTTCCGAGAGCCTCATGGTAACAACAAGACTCCAGTGAAGTCAGCTTTAGGTTTTTTACTTTGGACAGAGCTAGGACTGTCACCCTGCTTCCAGTCTTTATGCTAAGCTAAGCTAATTGCCTCCTGACTCCAGCTCCATCTTTAAACACACAAACAAGAAAGATCTTCTCATCAAACTCACAGCTAGAAAGCAAAGAAGTGTTTTCCAAAATGTTGAACTATTCTTTTTGTTAAATACGTTATACAACTATGCAGCAGGTACTGAATATTTTCATGATTTGTTTTTTTTTTTTTAAAGAGCCAGTTCACCCAAATTACAAAAGGCTTTATATTTTATTACCTTTTGCGGCATCAACCCACGCAGACTGGATTTGTTTTGTGCTGCTCAAAGCTTTAAAAGAAGTCTTTAAAGTGAAAACTTTAAATTTGAACACCTGTGGTGAGATGGTTGTGTTCATTAACGTATCAAAGTAAGTAGTTTCATTGGAGAAACTTTCTACCTAAGACTTATTCGGAACAAAACATGGCTGGTTTGAGTTATAAAGAATAACCAGAACGAAAGAAATATAAGGTGATAATTTTTTGGGAGTAATTTGAGTGAACTGGCCCTTTTTTAAAGTTTAAACTGCAGCATTGTAATAAATGCTACACAAGAAGCCATAACAAAACACACTGAGCCAACTACTTAAATACCATTTTCCAACACTTTTACCTCGACACTGGCTGCAACATTATTTAGTTGCCAAATGTTACTGTGGTCGCAACATTTCTCCTTTTTGTTTCTGTGCAGCACTTTGTAGGAAAACATCACCAATCCAGTGATGTTAAGTTTATTATAAACATTGGCCTAAATAATGAAAACACGCTGTTAACCATCATCTATACTTGTTTACAAAAGATGGTCACATTTATATTTACAAAATGCTACAAAAATAACCTGTAAGACAGAATTAAGGCTATATTATGTTTTTAAATTATGGGTTTTAATCGCCTTACCCTGCTTAAAAATGTACCAATAAAAAATACTTTGTTTTAATTCTGCTCTGAGTATTTAATATGTTCCTTTCTTTAATCTGATTTAAGAATTAAACTACTGAAGGACTGTCGATGCTGAACAGAAGGCAAAAACTATGTGCTTGTTTAAATTTTCTATAAGTTTTTATTTTACATATACTACAGTTTTTTGATAAAGACCACTTCTTGACATTTGTAGTGTAAATGAAACAAACAAAAAAAGATGTACAAGGTTTTTGGCTTTTCAAACATTTTTCACTGATTTTAAAAAAAAAACAAAAAAAACAATGAAAACTAAATGAGTGGAGTATATTTTAAGTTTCATCCACAAACCATAAAAACTATTAATGTGAAAGCCGATTTGCCCTCTTCACACTTGTTTCTGTTTGCATGCAGTGTTATAGTTTGGATGGTTGATCTTACAACTGAATACAACAACAAAAAAACTTCTTGCCTCAAACAAATTGCACCTTTTTTGGGGAAGGGGGGGGTGGGGGTTCAGGACATATTGCACATGTCAGATAACGGCAAAATAAAATGTAGGAGGAAGTTGGAAAAATCTGAAGAATGTCACTCAGCGGAGACACAGTGATTGAGATACACCAACTCTGGTATGATCACAGTAAATAACCCAGGAGCTGGTGACCTTTGACCTCTTATTCAGTGTCTACTGAACATTTTAATCAGCTTCACTATTATTACGTTGCTACAGTAGCTCATAAAATACTTCAAATTGAGTAATAAACAAATACAGAACAGCTACAGGTCTAATTTAAACGAAGCATCGGCTCGTCTGCAGATTTTTAATGTGATTGTCTGATTCTCACTTGTGATGACGAAATTCTTTTTTTCCTCCAATAAAATGAGTCAACAAAACCTCTCGTACTGTATTAGCAGTACTTTTTGTGTAGCCCCTCCTGGTTTTATATTAGCATGATTAAAGAGGGTGCCATAATGCAGAATGATTACTGTACAGAGCATTGTGGACATGACAAGATGGTTTTTGGTGATTAGTCTAGCCAGAAACAAAACAAACAAATCACGCTGCAGATTCTAACAGAAAAAGGAGGAATACATTCTTATATATTTTTTCCAGGTCCATGTTGCTGAAGGAGAGCACAGTCCAGAGCAGAGAGAGAGAGGGGGGGGGGGCTGCAGCAGATCTGTTTATAGGTACACTAAAACAGTTGGAGGCCTTTTGAAGACAACAGATCAGCGACCTACAGGGTTCCTACTCATGTCTGCAAAGTCTGGAGCAGGGTGTTAGTGATTTCAGGGATTTGGAAGGACGACAGGTTGCAGGAAATGTGAGATGAAATACATTCAGCTTCAGGTCATTCAAAACACTCATTTCTGCAGGATCCCTGGACCTTTTTTCTTCTTCCTGCTGCTGAAAAAACATCTTCCAGCACACAGTGGCGACCCCCGGCCCTCGCTTTAACTCTCCTGTAAATGGCTTAGAATCCAGTGCAATGCTTCTGCAATTTAATAGTTCATATTCATATATCTTTACATCTTCAACAGTTATTCTCTTTGTATGATTAAAAAGACCAAAATAACTTGAGTGGTTTCTCCCCGCAACCACTGCCGGACAAACAACAAGCGTTGATGATGATTCGATGAGATTAAAAACTGATTTTTATCAATAAAGCATTGGAACCTTTTTTTTTTTAATCAGTTGTCTACTGTAGGACAAAAAGGGCTTTCAGAGTTAACATGTAATCTTATTTCACAGAGTCAGATGAGTCCACGACGGTCACTTCAGTAATGCCGTCTTTAACTGGATCTCTGGAGGCTACAGATGCAGAGTTATAATGAAGAAATTGTTGTTAACACCTACAAAAAATATGTACAACATGTCAGTGTGTCTGTCCATGAAGTAAAGCAGCCGGTGATTGACGAGTAAAGCTTAAGAGGTGAAGCCAAAATGTTTCTGCTAGATGAAACGCTGCTGCAGGCACTGAGCACCACGGTGCAAAAAAAAAAGAAATAAAAAATTAAATCCACCATACAGACGCGCCTCCCAGCTCCTCAATCTGATGATTTGTAACTTTGTAAAATAACTTCAGAGGACGAGTCCAGACTTTTCAGTGGTGGATATGAGTCTCCCTTGTTTTCGAGCATCCGTGCTACACAGAGGCCTTTGCAGATATTACTCAGAGTTCAGTGCTGCAGGGCCCCTGGCTGCCACAGTGACGTTGGAGTGAGGGGTGATCAGGAACCAGAGGAGCTACGTACAGTGTCTATGGAAAGTATTCATATTTTACAGCATTGAATTAAAGTCGATTTAATGGTTTTTGACACTGACAAACAAAACTATCCTTTAAAGTCAAGTATCTAGTAGCTGCATAGTTAGCCGCAGTTTTCCACACTGGAAATTATTGAGCTGGGTCAGATCTGGGGCCGGTTTCTTCAGACAGACGTCTAAATTCTCCTGTTGCAGCCGTTTAGTACTTGATTAAATGTAGGTAGGACTGACGTGTATTGGTGGAAAGTAAGTACTTTTCCTTGTTTCACTCACTTTACTTGAGTATTTCCATTTTATGCTATTTATCTGTCACAACAATTCAGAGGCAAATGTACTTTTTACTTGATAACTCATTCAGATTGATCCCTTGGTGAAATGGAAAGCTACCCAGCAGTATATGTAACTAATAAGCTCCACCTTTACCAGCTGCAGCACTGAAGTAATGTACAAATGAATTTATCAATATTTATAATTAAATAAGATAATGAGATCATTTTTCTGATTTGAGCCATTCTGCATAATGAGTACTTACTTTTGATGCTGATACTTTATTTTAGATTTCTAGAGTACTTCTATCACTGCTAATTTGCAATTTTCAAACTCAAAAACGCAGCAGACCGAGCAACAACATGAAACTGCTCAGCTCCCTTCACTCCCGAGTCAGAAAATACAATTAAACTGTTATAGGGATCATTTAATGTTGCGGAGCTGAGATGCAGTGGCTTCTTGATGTGGCAGAACTCGTCTGCTAACTCTTCAGTAGTTTCTTTGGCCACATGAAACCACTGATGATGTCCTCGCCGCTGTTACCGCAATCTCTAAAAACCGGTGATGCTTTAGATGTTTTAAAGGTGGGATAAGGAAATTCTAATGCAATACATGTCTTCTTGTCAAATTCAGCTCAGGGTCCGCAAACTGTCCCTTCTGTGTGTGCGCTGAAAATCAATGTGGTGTGTGTACACAGCCCTGGCTCTGTAAATGGGAAACAAAGTGGATCGGAGCGAGCCACACAACACTGTTCCAGCTATGATTTGTTTGTCAGGTGACATTAACTGACTTCAGCTTACTTTGTAGTTCACCAAGACATGCTGCTGAGGGTATTTGTAGTTCTTCTGTGTCAAAAAAGCTACATCAAATCTACTTTGATTCATGTTGTAAAACAATAAGATGCCGTTCGTACTTTTTATAGGCACTGTAACACCACACTGGGACAGACAGACCGTACGATCTCCGGTGTTCATTTCCTGCTCGCAGCACCTCATATGAACACCAGAGATCAGAGCACCTGTCTGCTGGGGTTCAAAGCAAGGGACATGTGAAAGATGATCCTGCTCAGAGCGTCCTCAGGCCCCAGGCGGCCTCTGGAGCAGAACAGACGGTGGTTGGATGCATAGGTTTGACTTGAGGAATGCTACCCCGCCTGGGCACAGCACAGTTTTCAGGCTCTTTTGAAGTGCAAACGGTTGAAGGGAGATGATGGAGAACCAGGCTGTGAGAGGACGTCAGAAGGGAAAAATAAATAAATAATCCAATTAAAAAATAAAAATAGATGTTTCGGAGGTGAAACTCCAAAGAGTCCTAGGAGATGATCTCCAGGATGTAGAAGACAAGCTCCATGACAACGGGGCCCTCGCTCAGCTGACACGCCCCGCTGTGGATGACAGGGATCAGAGCGCTGTCCAGGTCGCTCAGGTACTGAGGCAGCAGAGGCTGGCCGTTACTTCCTGCTAGGTAACCCACCTGCAACCATAAAGAAAGGTGTTAGACGGGTCCTCGCTCAGCGCAGAGGGAACCATTGAGATTCAGCAGTATTTCTACATAATAGTTTATTAATTAGATTTTTATAGCTACAGACATAATAAATGTATTATTAACTAAAAGATATCAAAATAAAAATTCAACTGTCAGTCAAAACAGCTGCAAAACCCACAGTGTTGCATTTTTATTGATACGAAACTGAGACAAGTCTGTTTTCAAAACAGCTGATACCAACACATTTGTTTTTTCTTTTTACTGATAAAATCAACAGACACCTGTATTTTTTTTTATATTTTGTTGTTTGTCCACATAATGGTCTTTTTAAATATATAATATATTTTAAAAGTGCTATATAGAAGCGTGTGTGCTTGCTTGATTATCATAACTGGACTAGATGCAGCCAAATCAATAAGCAAATTGTTTCAGAACAAAAACGGCTTCAGTCACACAGAAACCCCCTCCTGACATGTTTGCTAGTCTACAATTCCTCTCAAAAATGTGTTGTAACATCTGAACCTACCTGGTCGGAGTCCAGAGTGACCCTCAGTCCCAGTTTGGCCATGCCGTCCTCCTTCAGCAGTTTCAGGTGCGGACAGAGCGCCATGCAGAAAGCTCTCGCCACGTTCTCCGTCAGCCGGCTGTGGTCGGCCGGGTCGCTCAGACCGTTGGGTTGATCTTCACTCTGAAGGAAAAACACCTGAGGGTATCACAGAAACACACAATAGATACATTTTTTTGTTTGTTTTTTACTGTGCACATAAACAGGCCGCTCTACAAGAACTAAACGTGACTTAGATCCCAGGTACTTTAGCATGGCGTACACAGGTGCGTAGCACACGACATACTCTGAAGAAAATCACTAGATTTACATTCTTTTTTTTTTAAAATATTTGATAATAAAAGACAAAAGAAAGTCTTCATGGGAGGTGAAATAGGGCTGAGCAGAAAATGTATTGTCACTAACTTGAACAAACCTTGAGGCTGAATTCAAACCTGAACATACACACAGTTACACTATTCGTTGCTCTTGTGTGTGTCACATCAGAATTTAATTTAATAAAAAAAAGACAAGACGTTCAAACCTGCAGCCTCAAGCGGCTTCTGAATAATCAGAACGTTGGTATTGATACTCCGTAAAATGAGTAGTGCGAGTGTCAGATGTATTGTACCTCGGTCCAGCGGATGACTTTTCCATTGGCTTTGAACTCTGAGCCGTGGAAGATCTTGACGCTGGTAACAGACTCCATAGTCTTCCCATCGATCGGACTGATGACACTGAATAAATCAAACAAAACAACAGCGCTTAATTCAACAGTTTACAGATTTAGAGACAGAACATACAAGTAAATGTAAAGCAGAAGTGAAATAAGGAGGTGGGGTGGAACGACTGATTAGGACTCCAGGCAAGTTATATATCTGGGTGGGGGATGCAAATACAGACTTCCCTCAGCGGCTACTGTCAGAGTGTCCTCAAGCAAGGCACTGACCTGCCAGCTGCTCGGATGGAGATCGTTGGCCAAAGACTGTGGGCTGCACTTTTTTTATTTATTTATATATTTTAAAAACAGGACACATGCTGATCAACATTTAAATGTAAAAATATCCAAAAGGCTAATGTATTTTTTTATTTTATTTTATTACTGTCTTTGGTCCAGTGGTCATTTAACAAAAAAACAAAAATAACTTTGAATTGCCAAGAAACCAAAACATAAAAAGGCAAATAATGGATTAGGGAGCCTCTTCCCACAAAGAACCTTCTACTTTAATTGCAATCACCATATTAACCCCCCATTAGACCTCCCTCCAAAGCCGTTCATAGTCAGTTTTGTTACTATATTTGTTCTATACATTGCATGTTTTTTATGTTTTGGCGAGCTAAAGATGTCCTCTCTGGTGGACAATAAAGACTGAGGAGAATGAAACTCAAGAGGCAAACAAACAAAAGGACAGGCAGCTAAATATGTAACTATCATGATCTGATGGCAGCGTGACAGCAGACGGAGTTGATTTATCTGGAGGAGTAAGGGTCAATACTGAGACTACGCAGAGAAAATTCTGCTAATGAAGTGATACAGCGTCTAGTGAAAGGTCTCAATTAAATTTTAAATTTGCAGATTTCATCAAAACTGCTGTAAAACTGATTGCGTTGCTCTGCATTTCAAAGCCATGTCAAACCACATCATCCCACCCTGCTAAGATTTTCCTCCAGAGGGCTTCCCCGAGCATGCATAATGACTTTTTATAGCAAAGTAGTAAATGCAGCAGTTGGGAAGCTATCAGTTCAATTGTCCATGACGTGAATGCATGTCTTCCAGCTCCCTCTCTCCTCCTCCTCCTCCTCCTCCTCCTCCTCCTCGTCTGTTCGCGAGGCCTCCTCTCTTCCTGTCTCACCCCTTGTTGAAGTTGTGGTCATCCTCCGTCCACTGGATGTGGACCACCTCCTGGTTCTCCTCCTGGTCAGCTTTACCACACGTGATGGTGAAGTCTTTCATGTCCCTCAGGGCTTGCCGTAGAGAGTCCATGGTCTCTGCTGTGATCTGGATCATCACACCATCTAAGGGGCGGGGGGAGAAGATCCCTTATGATTAGTGCTCAAACAAATTAATCTATGTGTCAAGTGACAGACCATTACTCAACAGTTTTGATAATCACTCACTCAGTTATGACAAGCTTGTTAAAAACCGAAGATGTGAAGCTGGACAGACGTGAGATTTACCAGGCAAATGAAAAACATTCTTTCTGTATTTTGACCGTTTTCTCTTGTGAGACTCCCAACTTTATGTAAGTGTAATACTAAATCACTGGAGTACCCCCTTTCAGTCATTCATCAAGCAGATATGCCAAACATTCACTGCTTTCAGCTTCTCAAATGTAAGGATTTAGCTGCTTTTCTCTCTTTTGAGTTTTTGGTCATTGGTTTTTCAGTCGTTAACTTGAGCTTTAGGAAATTGTGAGGCATTTATAACCATTTCACAAATTGGAAAATAATGAGCTGAATAATTGGTAATTAAATTATCGTGCAGCAGTGAGAAATATGCATTGACAAATTATGATCTAGTCAGTTTTCTACACAAAAATCTATTGAGAATTGTTTGTAGATAAGATAACTGGATGTAGATGTCCTATTCTGGGGTGTTCCAGTGTATTAACTGATGACTGAAGCATAATACACCCAGAGATGTGAGAAATGGCTACCATGCTCCCAACGTTATAGCAAAATCTTTGCTAGTTGGTAAGTTTATATCTCCATATATCAACATGGGTTTTATTCTTCATATGTATTAGGGCATTTGTGAAGTAGCCTCGTAAAAATATACTGAACTGATATTTTCGTATTTTTACAGCCAACAAGTCGTTTATTGTCACACTTCTCACCTTCCACAATGCTGGTCTTGGCTAAGAAGCCCGACGAGGCTTTCAAAGCACCACTGAACACAAAGAAGCAGGCTCCAGTAACTGTAGAAAATACAAAAAGAGACAAAAGAAAAAATAATAACTTCTCGAATCAACAACTGAATGAGGCCAATTCATTTTCAGGCAAACAGACAGGACAAGAGAAATAATAACAGTCAGTCAGGAGGAGGATTTCCAGGCAAACAGAGCTCTCTAGACAACAAGCTGGACATAAAAAACAACAACAGACAGCTGGGGGAGAGATAAAGGAATTCTTCAATGTGATGAATCTGTTTCTGTGTGAACAACCTTTGCGAGGCTGGTGATGGATGCTGATGGCCTGCGTCTGGTAGTTCCCGTCGTCGTTTTGGACACACACCAAGTGCGAGTCGGCCCGGTCGTTGAAACACGCCCCCATGGCCAGCACGTGTTCGTTGGACTTGTTCATGGCCTTCATAAGCTGCAAGGACAAATAATATCGGTGTCTAATTAAGCTGCCATTGGGGTAGGTGCTGAGGAAAATGGACTTAACTGAGACCTCCTAGTTAAGCCTAATTGCAGTGGGCTTGTGGGTAAAGTGCTCGAGTTAAATGGGATGGCACCGAGATGACAGATTGCGAAGAAAGACACTGGCATGGGTGGATATCAATAGTTGAAAGATCCCACATATTAATTCCACTAAATCCCCTGCCTCTGTGTCTCTTTGAAGCCATCTCTTCGAAATCCCAAATAAAACTGAAAATCTGGAGGGCTTTAACCACTTGCTGCGCTATAGACGTCTGCAAGCTGGTGAGAAACAGTCCCTACTTCACATTACCGGGTTCCCATCTGTTAGTGCATCAGCAGCCAAACGCTACAACCAGCACCGCTCTCTCTCCGCTGTGGCTTTCTTTCTCGGCCAAATGGTGCTTCGTGCGTATCACTTCTTCTGGTTGGACATTCATTCACACCCTCGGCGTTATAACAAGTCGGCAGCCCACGCCTAATGCTCAGCTGCAGGGACCCTGGAGAGTTTGTCACACGTCACCTACACAGAATGAACATGTGTGTGTTGATGTTCATGCAGCCTAAGAGGAGCTTCCTCCTGTCATTTGTCTGGTGGAGATTTTAATTTGGATAGAAGAGATTTTGGAGGGGGAAAAAAAGCTCAAATGTGCAACATATAAGACACTCTGATGTCTAAAATCTGTTTTTATATTTACACGTTTGAATCAGAAGGTTTTGTAGTTTTAGGGTTCTGTGACGCCTAACAAGCTGTGTGGTTCGGTTCGTTTACGCTGGGGTGGAAGCTGTTAATCAAACTCCGGTCTGGACTAAACAACCGGACGGAGACCACGTGAAAGACTGTTCTTGCTCTGCTTCCAGTCAGACTATGGTGCAGTTTGTTTGTGTGATTTTAGTGTAAATTCTAAAGCAAAAGAATTATAAAAACTAAACTATCACGCAAGTGATCGGTATAACCAGCATACGTATATATGTCTCCACAAAATGCAACAAACTACATCTGTCCTATTCCATGTATTTTAGTAGTTTCTTATTAAAAGGGGAGTGAAACGTAGCAACCATAGTAACTATCCCTGTGTATTATTACGGTAGAAGGTGCCTCTTTCCTACCTGTTGGTCATTATTCATAAGATGAGGTCTCAAATGATAATACCCAGGATGGTTCCAGCGTATAGGATCCATGAGGGTTTCTCTGTTTTATATATTATGTTAAATTGAATTTTTAGGTTTTAGACTGTTGATTGGACATAAAAATAATTGATAGCGTTTGCTGGGCTCTGGGAAATGGCTCATTGGCTGCAGCTAACAGAGGGCAATAAAGATCCAATCCTCTACCACAGTGTACATTTTCTAGAAAATCTATTGAGAAAGTTGATAAAATAATGAAATACCTACCATAACTAAAATAATATTGTCACAAAGCAGAAAACCAACAAATAATGCTCATGATTAGTTCTTGATTTGACACCAGAGAACATAAATATACACAGGAGGCATTAAAATGCTGCATGAAATTTGATTAAATTACCACGTGGGTCTATGTAGCACTGGACAGCTGCCAAAACTGTCCGATGAAAGAGTTACCTGTCAGTCTGTATAACCTAATGTTTGCAGCATTGGTTTGTTTGTAAAAAGTCAGTGTGAACAAGACACGAACCAGAACTAAGAAGAAAACGGTGCATCACTTTTTTCTTTACTCAAAATGAATCGAACTACAGGTGTGAGAGAAACCTTATGTTTAGCTGCTATGTGGTGCAGGACACTTACCTCATTGTATCGATTACTGGGGATCTTAATGCTCGTCTTCTTCACCTCCATGTCTACGACCAGACCTTTCACCACCGGAAGCGTGTACTGGTAGTTACGGAAGTCCTACGACAGACACGCAAAAAGAAGAGGATAGGAAAACAGTTTAACTGAACACAGTCTCATCGAATAACTAATAGTTTCAAAATAAAAAGAAATCAAAAGCACTCAGGGCACTTTGTAACAAAAATGACATACTTGTTTGACAAAATCATCCTGCTACACACAGAAAGCACTACATTTTGGAAAATGTATGAGGCAAATGTTAACATATAGCAGAGCTCTTCAACCTTGAAAAATACAGGACGAGAAAAACAAAGCACTTACTGCGAGCAGATTCATGATAGTGTGACCAGTCTCACCGAAGAGGGGTTTTCTGAAGCGAACACTGAACAGTGGACACGGATAAACTGCAAAACAAAAGTTTGGAAATAATTTTTACATTTTTTCAAATTTTTACATTTTTTCACAGAAATGGATATCTTGACTTCATTTTATTTTACAATCTTCATTGCTGTTACAATATTCCTCCCTGTTTGTTGTAGTAATGCATTTCAGCCTTGGCTCTGGGTCTTTCATTTCATAGGGAAGGTGTTTCCATGCCTTTTCATGTTTTTATTAACTGCACAACTTGTATTTCCTGGTTTTCTATCCTCTTCACTCATGAATGCAAATTAACTAAATAAAAGACCCCACACAAATCCAAAACAGCAAACTGTGCCTGCAGTTAGGAGGAACGCTCCTAATCCACAAGTGAAAAATAAGGCTTTTTTTCCCCCTCCAGCCACGAAAGCTCCTTAGATGACTATTTTTATCCTTATCTCAGCAAACAGCTGGAAATAAGATCTCACCACAAACTCTCATTAGCAATAAAAAAACAATCTCGGCCTCAATCTGGAGTTCAGTTCAGTAGGGATCCCTATGCTGACAAGCTGCCCGCCCGACCTGCTGCTGGCCACTGCTTAAAGTAAGAGGCAAAAGTGTAGAGAAGTACACCGTGTGGTGGATTAATTTCACAGTAATGCTAACATTTTGTGTTTAAGAACCTCAACTGTATGTGGCTTTGTTAATGTATTCTATCCGCGCTCGCTGGAAGCGGGCAAGAGGCTTAGCAGAGGCAGGCGGCGCTCGGTGCTGGCAGATCTGGCTGTGCGAGAAGGGGATTTGGTGGAGAGGAGACTCTCTCTGATAAAACCCCACACTAGGCGTCCTGGTTCACGCGGGAAACTGTGAGAAACGTATGAGAGCAGGTTGATATGATGTCTACAGACTTCTGACACCTGACAGGCTAAGCTCTATGTGGATCTTAATACTTTACCATAAGAAACCATCAAACCATTAGAGGACACTCACGCTCTTCATTTTTAACTTCTATATGTTTGGTTCTAATGCTTTATAGGAGCATGTAATCTGTCTTAATTGAAATACAAACAAATCAGAGACTATTTTCTAATTAGACTCAAATCTGAGGCTCCATCTTGCTGGTCACATTATACCAGTCCTATACCAAATATTTGCTTTGTCTCCCATTCACTTTCTGTTGAAGCCCATAATTCAAGCATTTCCTGTTTTGGTCTCCAGCCGGCTCAGACAAACTAGCAGGTCAAAGTGTTGTGTTTGTGCAAGCCAATAGAGACACTGATCCACCACTTATTAGTCTGGCATGTTTTATCATTGTGTTTAGTGCAATATTACACTGCCAGACTACAAACTGCAACATCACTTTCGCAGCCTTTTTATAGGTTTGTGACTGTATATCAATATTTATTCGTTTCCCACATCAGAAATACAACATCGCATCTTTTTTGGGACTGCAGGCGGGGAGATATTGAGGACTAATGTTACTGTATTGTCTTGGTACAGACCATAATGTCTCCAACTTCGAGTATCAACAACTGTCTGAATGAAGTACAGAAAGCTGATATACAATGCTTAGATGTTGATCAGTTTCTTATTTCAACTTTACTTAACATTTGGGAAGACTGTCTTCTTTTATTAAATGAAAAAATTTCTTGTAGCAAATGTTTATATTCCTCAAAGTAAGGTACCTGAAAACAAACAAACAAACAAAAAAAACAAAACTAACTGAAACCCTGCTGAGCAACGTGCAGATAATGAATTACAAACAGGCCTGTTCTAAATACATCTAAAATAGTGTTTAGAAAAAAGAAAGACATACATTTTCTGTATGGATAATGAAACTAAATGTGAACTCAAATTATACCTATTCCCTACATCACCATTACTGTATTGAGTGAACCCCAGTAGTCCTGACTCACATCGGTACTCTGCGCCCAGACGCAGCATGAGGCGGATGGGGAAGACCTTAGCCCAGGGCGTTTCCCACTTCTGTATCAGGATGCCGAAGAGGTAGGGCGGGTTGGGCAGCAGCAGGTCCTGCAGTGACTGGAAGGAGGGACTGATGTAGAGGAAGCCACCATGCTCCTTACTGCCCAGGAAGCTCTGGGTGAAGAATGAGTGACTCAGGTGGCTCAGCACGTTTCCTTTAGGAGACGAGGAAGGAGGGGATGGGAGGAGAAGAGAGAGGTTAGTGATACAGGAGATGTGAGGAAGAGGAGGGGTTGGTGAAATAGGAGAAAAGAAGGCACAGCAGGTTAAAAAAAAGCAGGGAATGATGAGAAGGAGAAAAATAAAGAAGGATGAAATGTAAGAAAAAGAGGAAACAAAAATGAGAAGCAAAGGAGGAAACAGAAAGTTGTCATCCTCTGAAAGGGGAGGTCTGTTAATAAATAAATATATATGTATGTAAAGACAAAAGGCTTTTGGTGTATCCCTGCGATAAATGTGTGGATTAGGAGCAAAGGAACAATGAACAACAACTTATACTGCCTGCTTGCCCTACAATCTCATATTACCCACAAAGGGTTCATGTTACTAATTATCTGTGGGAGGGATGCCTGGCTTTAGACTCCACATAACGCAATAACCCTGATGGTATGACAAAGCTCAGAGGCTGGGACTTGCCAAAGCCAGCACTTCTTTGAAGACCTCACTGACTGCGATTTAATCAGGAACGACACACACAATATGGCTCCTTTCCACCAGCCTGAAACTGCTCCAGTGTGAATATGAAAGAGGAAACAGCCTGAGGGGAGCGCGGCATCAAAGTCACCTGATATTAGCAGATTTTGCTCTGCAGCATACGGAGTTAAAAACGCAAGGCAAGCTGTAGTGAGGTGTCACGCCTGGAGGGAGGGGACCTGACAGCAGGATGCTAATACGTGGACCATTTTTCATGAAAAGGCTGAGACGCAGTTCAGCAGTGGTGGAGGGTAATCTGATTTCCAAATAGAGGGCGGCTAGGTGCGCCTTTCGTCTGTACAGAACAAAACGTAGAGCTGGAACAATCTCCCCTTAACAATTATACTACATTACTTTAGGGGTACATCACTTATTACTGCAGCGCCGAACAGAGACAGGTACACTCACCTGTGGAACTCTAGACAGACAATGACTAGCTGCCATCTCACCCAAGAGGGGCCCATGGCGGCGGTGGACTAATTTCACAGTGTGCCGCCTGGTGGAGCTGTTGGTTGTGTTCTTACCACTGAGGGCCTCCTGGTAGAGCTGCACAAAGTGAGTGAAGATGTCTTTAGGGATGGTCTTCTCATCAGGTAGACACTGGAGCAGAATGACCACCTCTGCCTGGCCGACGGCGTGCATGCCCTTCGTCGTCACGTACCAACACTTCCTGTTTACATCTGTGGGTTGAAAGAACAGTAATCTAGCCTGTCATGACAGACATACAGGAGGTAGTTACCCAGTTACCTCAGATCCATTAACATTTCATAAGCTCCTTTCAAACATGTATGTACACTGTAAATATGATGGCAATTTTACGGGATTGTCTCATGTCTGAATAAACACTGAAGTCACTTTTACAAAAAAGTCATAAGGGCAATCTTACTACGGACCAAGCAACGTTTCTGTAAAACTTATAATACGTTAATTGAGTGCCGTCAAATTTACATAAAGATGGATATCAAGCTTTTTTTATTCCATCTCGTTACGCATCTCGCTGCGCTTTGTACGGCACAAAGGCACTGACTGGCTGGGTAACTCACAGTTGACAAGCTTGACCATGGAGAGCAGGTTAGCATTGAGCACGAAGACCAGGGGGTCTGGGCCTCCCTCCTCCAGCTGCTGCATGAGGACGATCTCCGACGGCCTCTCCTCCACTGCATAGTCTGCATCGGGTGAATTCGGGTGGAGCAAAAGAAGGAGAAGAGGAGGGAGGAGTCAAGGCAAAAAATAGATGAAAGGACAGGACAGAACCAAGGGTGACAGAGGAGTGGAGATGTCAGAGTGAGAATCAGAAGGGGGGGGGTGAGAATGATAAAAAGGAGCTAGAGACCCTCTCAATATCTGAAAACCTCATCAATGCACTCACATGAACAAATCCCCCCCCCACCGTTGGCAATGAGAGGTCAAAACACGAGCCGTGATATAAAGCACACAAAAAAGCACACTTAACAAGCACAAACAGCAGCTGACGGAGCAATGAGGAGGCAGCACAATGGTGAGGATGAGGGCAAGCACCTGTGATGTGGCCTCCCGTACCTCCTTTGACTCCGGTAGAGATGAGGATGGGAGGAAGCCCGTCCTCCGGGATCAGGCTGAGGGAGCTGCCCACTGGGGCAACGGGTGTGTGGACTGCCTGGGGATGGAGAGGAGAGGTGGGGGTCTAGGGTTAGATGTAGTTTAATGGCTTTGATTACACATCCATCTGGGTGCTATTGCTCACATGGAATAGGGGGCATCTGAACAGTTTTCTTTAAAATAAGAATTATCCCTGACTAGCTTCTTGGTTTCTTTTGACTAAGAAACTAATTACACGCGAGTTATTCGTAGGAATTACCAAAACTGCTGGGAAGAAATCAGTTTGTTTGATAAATGATGGTAAAAATACTTCACGCCCAGAATTGGTGTACTTAAAGGGTAACTTGGGTATTTTACAACCTGGACCTTATTTCCCTATGGTTTTGTGTCTGTGTGACTAATTGGAACAAACTTTTTTGAAATTGGTCCAGTACTGAGCAAGTACGCTGCAGTCAGCAGCAGTGAAACAGGGCTGTAACAAAACCGTGGCGGGCAAATGCGCCCCATCAAAGTAAGTCCACTAAAGCGCTCGTTTTTGCCACTGACAGGCTCAGATTGTAATAGTAAGTGTCTGACAACATTATGGAAAGGATCACTACAGAGACAGCTCTTTTTTAAAAATGGTAAAATCCTTTTTGTTTAACCACCCACCAAAGTCCATCATTTTTGCTGGTCTCCCGCTGCCTCGGTCGATTACTTTGTTTGTGTTACTGTGTGACTTTTTTTGTTTTGTTTAACATTTGACCACATTCATCAACCCTGTTTCCAGCAGCAGCAGGCAGCTATTGAGTTAGTGCCCAGCTTGTAAAAATAATGGAGCATTTAGCAGCTACGGGGGCCAGATATTTTTCTCAGGAGTTGGTGGAGACCAAACAGAGATAAATGGACTCACGTTCAATAGGTGGCCAGAAACACAACTAACTGAACACTAATTTTGATTCGGATAGCTCAATGTGTGAACAGGCAACTGTTTGCTAACAATTTGAAACAAAACAGTTAAGATTAAGACTGCAGAGGCCAAGATTTCCTGACTTTTAGTTCCTAGTACAAGTGAAACTCACTCACAAACACGGGATGCAAATTTATTGCATCTTCTGTTAAGGCCTCCCTGCCTGGTGAGTTTCTTTCAGACTCAATGCAACCAGTTTGTAACAGAAGCCTTCTGGTATAATTTACCATAAACACTATGCAACTCTTTTCACAGGCCGAGTAGCAAAAGCACAGTAGGAGCCCTGTACATCAATGGTTCACCACTTTTCCACTGCTACTCATGAACTGCAGTAGTTTCCTCACTGTGAGTGAAACCTTTGAGTTCATGCCAGTATGACTTTTGTGGTGTCATGTGAAAGTCTGATTTTATATTCCAGCTCTGTCTACATAGCATCAGGCCATCTGAGATGAAGCCATTTAAAAGCTTCAACAATCATTCTGTTCAGCAGCCATGAATCATCCTGATGGGTGGCATTCAAGTCCAATGAGTGTACAACACGACCACAAAAACAACCAGATTCAACTTTCAACTGTTCTGTTATTTGCTGTGAGGCAAACATGTACATATTTTCCTTTAAGCACTACAGGATTTCTAATTCTGATTAAGCAAAAAAGGAATGTTTCCTTTGAACTCCGTTTACAGTCTGTTTGTTGCAGTCTGTGACCCAGCCACTAAACCACCAAGAATCCCCCAGAAAGAGTTCTTTGGCTTCCTACAGCTAACTGCATAGTGGTTAATATGACCATACAAGCTAACTTAATAGTGTTAGCTGTGGGTGAATATTTGTCGTGCCAGGCCTACCTCTGAGAACTCAGAAGTGGAGGATTTGTTTGAATACGAGGAGACGGCCAGTGACTGGGAGGGGACTGGGCTGGAGGTCGGAGGTTTGGGGGACTCTGCTGCGTCTCCGTTAGGTAGCACCCCATCAGCAAACCACACTCTCCTCTGCTCCCGTGACAGGGATACTGAAGTTGAGATGCCCAAATAAAATTAAATTTTACCTTATTGTCTTACAGACACAAGCACAGTGAAACAACAATAAAAATAAAGCATTTTTATTCTTGGTAAAAGGTTGTACCCTCATTGCCAGGCTGTTTCAGGACTCCGACGGGCACCATGACGGTAGGAGGAGGGGAGCTGAGCACCCCAGAGGCCTGGGCCTGCTGTAGAGGGGGCACCGTGGAGCAGTACTCTGCTGGGTTGTTGGGGTTCGGACTGTGGTTGCTTGCAGTGGCCGTCGTCTCCCATGATTGAGCTGACAGAGGCAGAAAACATCACTAGTATAAGTTAGGAAAAATGTGTCTAAAGTCTAAAAACTATAAAGATCAGGGGGAGATGTCTTTAAAGCAATACATCAAATCCTACATGTAAACAGATGTAAAAAGTTTAAGATGTGTGTGTGAAAAACTGATATGGGCCAATGCTAATAGTATTCCCATACATATGTATCTCTTAATTAATGGACATCTTTTGCAGCAGACACCGGAGTTGTTGTAGTAGAACAAGCACAGGTTTATCTAATTTTGCATGTTATCACGGCTCTCTCCCTCTCCGTGTGTATTTGTTTCTCCTCTAAGTGGGAATGTTGTTGACCTCTTCTGTTTTTGTGCAGCCTGTCCTCTTTCCAGGTCTCTATGGTGGAGAGGAGGAGGTGTGGCTCAGATCATATTTAGTGGGCGACACGTGAAGCTGCTCATTTGTCCTCCCGAGTACCTCCTTTTCACTTACTTTTTACAATCTACATTTTGTCACTCATCATAACTGTATATACTATGACTTTCTGTTGTGAATCTATATTGTGCACACAACATGCACGTCTGTATATCCTGGGAGAGGGATCCCTCCTCTGTTGATCTTCCTAAGGTTTCCTAAAGGAGCTTTTCCTCATTCTAATCGAGGGTCTAAGGACAGAGGGTGTAGTATGCTATAAAGTTTGTAAAGCCCTCTGAGGCAATTTGTGATATTGGGCTATAAAAATAAGAGGATCTGTTCCAATATGTGGCCCAGTAAGCCATTCTAATGCATTTGTAATTAATGGTGATTACACTTGTGCCTTCCCTGCTATGACATGTCAAAATGTCTGCAGTGAGACATTTAAGAAATTTCATTTCTGTCAAGTGAGAGTTTTGAACAAAAAAAGTCATGCTGATGCAATACTTTTGTTGTCTTAAAGCTCCCCCCCCCCCACACACACCTTTGCTTTCTCTTCTTTAAATATTCAATGAGTACAGTCTGATGAGTTTTTTTTATAAATGGAGCAACATCCTCTGATACGTATCATTTATGTGTACGTTTTGTATATGTAAATGCATCTGTTGTAAAGAACTAACTCTCTACTTGCAATGATGCTCACCACTCATCAGAGCAGAATGACAGATGACACAGACACGAGCCTCCTTCCTGTCCATGTACGTGAGCCTGCACTTTAGGCCGCAGCACGTCGCACAGAACACCTAAAAAAATAAATAAAAAACAAACCCACACACAGCCACGTAGAAAAAGATTATTCGTAACCACATTCCTACAAGGGATAAGCACACTGGGAGAAAAACATTTATCCAAATTATGTTCCTTTATCTATGAAGATTTTTATTTAAAAAAGGTGTGGAATTGAAAATAAGTTGTGATTTTTTCCTTTTATGGATATTAGTTTCCTTTACTTTGCCAGAACCTCAACGAGCTGCAGCTGTGTACAGGACACTTTAAATGGATTAGCACCTCCTTACACGTCATTATCCAGTAACATGTATTTAGTGGAACATTACACAGAGGGTGGATGATCCTTTTAATTTCATCATCATAAACTGGTTTGTGCATGATCTACCAGTCTGGTGGTGGATGCACTAAGGATCCCGCTGCGTCTGTTTGCCGCCCCAGTGCTGGTGTCAGTATTACTGCAGTGCTAGCTCCTCCCTGCTCAAGTAGCAGAGAGTGTGTTTGTTTACCACCTAGGGAAATTAAGTAGCAGTCCGGCGATATTCCAGTGCAGTGTCAGCGACCACATATTCACTTTAAAGCACTGTGCGGACATCCCGCTGCATGTGTGGGTGGCTGTAATCATAGAAAGCTACCTCCACACCCACTTTCGGCAAGAAAGGCCTAAAAAAAAGAACACATCTATTGTGTTTCATTTAATTTATCTCCTTACTCCACAGAGTTCAGAAAATCTCTTTTAAAGACACGGGATATACAAATCATATTCTCCAGACGTAAGGGAACACTCTTATTTGGTACAGACCCCAACAAAAACCCCATCATAATTTAAAAAAAAATTTTCCCCAGTGAAAATGAAATTACCATTCCCACCAAAATCTCTGTCAAAATAATCGCAATAGCATTTTCTTTTATCGTTTAGCTTGATTTGGTGGGAAAAAACAATTAATGTTTCAAAAGATCCCACAAGGCTTCAGTACCAGCTAACTCCCCAAAATACAAAATGTAGAGAAAGACAGAAAAAAACAAAACAAAAACAACCTTCCATTCTGTCATACACATAATGCTGCTATGCGGTGCTACTAAGTGACGTTTAGTGCATTCCAGGAATTATTTTCTGCTGAAGTGTGTAGTTTTCCCTAAACCTGCATTGACAGGCTAACATAATTTGGTAATACCCAGAATGCCCTTTGAAACTGCTTTTTGGCATGGGTTTTTCAATGTCATGCACCTTACTCTGGATGATGGTGCAAAATGGATTCTCTTTAGTTCTGAATGGTTGACCCCAAAAATGACAGCACACTGTCTAAGTTTGGTCAATTATTATGGGATCAATAAATAACCAAACAACAGAATTGGCCTAGGTATACCAGGTGTATTGCTATAATCATTGTTAAAACACATTTTAACAATGATTATAAAAGCAGCTGTAGCACTCCACTGACCTTGCCACAGGCCCTGCAGTGGTGCCTCCTCTTGGTGAAGGTGAACTTGACATCACATTTCATACAGACTGGAGCCTGAGAGTCGGGAACCCACACAGGGGCAACTTCTCCCAGGGAGCTTGCAGGTTTCCTGCACAGAGTGCCCTGTTGACCTGCCTGGAGGTCATTGTCTGGGCTCTCTGAAGGCATCAGCAGAGGAGAGTGGACAACACCATCTCCGTTCACCCCGACTGCACTCTGATCAGTGCCACTGAGCGCAGTTTCAGAGGATGTGCCTCTCCGACACTGGTTCTCATGGTTTTTGTTCTTGCCGACGGCAGATGGGCCGAGCTGATTTAGGACCTGGCCCGACAGCTGCTGTGGGATCTGGAGCTTGAGGCTGACTGGCTGCTTTGGTCGTGCCCCTCCGTAGGGAACACTGACCGGCTGCAGCCGATTGTTATTGAGTTTTGGTTGGATGCTACCTGACCCCACTGCTCCTCCTTCACTGCCCTCTTGCTTGCTCTCCTCCATTTCTTTCTCCTCAGTGACAGAGTCCTCTTTGGAGGGGACAGGAGAGGGAGAAAAACCCTCCTCCTCCTGCTCCCCCCTCTCATCTGCCTCCTTAAGCTTGGGATGGCTACTGCTGTTTTGCTCCAAACCATTGGGAAGGCTGGTTATTCTGAGGAGTTGGTCTATCTGTCCCTCTGGACCATATCTCTTCTCCTCCTCCACTTCAACCCTGTCAGGGGTAGATTCACCATTCTCCTCCACCTCATAACCAGCCTGAACGTCTCTCCCTCTATTCAGAACACTTTCTATCTTCTCTTCCTTTGAGTTTGCAGTTTGTTTTTCTTGACCATTGCCCTGTAAAACAGCTGTAACAGCCTTATCTTTGACATCTTCCCCATTTTGTGTTGTTGGTTCCACATTTGGATGAATTTCTGGGGACAGAGTTTCTTCCTGTCCTAATCCAACCTCAAAGGTAAAGTGAGTGTGACTGACAGTGGAGTCTCCTCCTCCTCCTCCTCCTCCTCCTGCTGCTGTTGCTGCTGCTGCTGCTGAGGCAGCTCTCGCCTCCTGGTCAGAAGCATCAGGCCGGTTGTCTGGAGGAGCACTTATCTCCTTGCTGAGCCCATCTACTTGTGGGCTTGCAGGGCTGGCAGGGCAGCCGTTCTCCACTGTACTACAGGCCGTCACAGGGGGCGGCGAGAGGTCGTCTGTGCCCACCAGTTTGCCGATGTTGGGCTGGGGAAGGGGTGGGCTGTGAACGTCTGCCGGCCTCTCCTCTACCCAGGATGGAGGTTCGGGACTGGTACGTCTCTTAGGGTCGGCCCCCGGGGAGACGCTGGAGGAGGAGTCGGGGAGGGTCTTGAAGGGAAGCGGACTCTCCCGTGGGCTGAGGTCTGAGTGGGCCAGGGCGGGGTTCAGAGAGAGCAGGTGGGCAGGCGGGGCCAGGATCTGGGTCCACTTGGCATCCGAGAGAATGGGACTGTCGGTCTCATCTGGCAGAAAAAGAAGAGATGACAGATTAACATGAATCTCGCTTTGCCTTCTTTATCATAAACGTTAGTCCTTATGTTTGTGTCTTATTTTGCATAGCTTGCAGGTTTTTTGTCACATTGAAGACATGAAACAGAAAATAGGAAGTGGCTACCAGCAAAGAGATCATGAACCTACAACAGCAAGTCAGGAAGCCTCAAATGAACTGCCACAGAGAACTAATACAAAAAGATACACACTCCCAGGTGATTGAAAGAGCTAAAAATGGCAGAAACAAACCAGGGGACAAAATGAGAAATGAGGTTGGCATGGAGTGGGAAATTAGTGTGTGGATGGACTGGGAAATTCTGAGAAAGTGGGCCAAACAGCTTGGCCACCCCTAGGAGCCATCAGTCGAGCTGACACATAAATGCTGCGTTCTTCTAATATTTATTCAAAAAAAGACTCTCTCACACAGCCCTGTCAGCTACTGTATATTGCGCTCCTCCTCCCTCCACTGGAATTCATGCTAAGCTGTTTTAGTATGTGCTGTACCAGGTTCAAGCGCACACACACATTCACTCACACAGAGTTAATCTGCCAAGCTGGATCTCTGGCAGAGGACACACAGATAATCGCTCACAGCCAAAATACACACTGAGCTCACAGTACCATCAAAATATGCTGTGTGAGGAGGACCGGCGTTTTTCTGGGGTCATCATCCCTAAAGCAGTTTCTCGTTTATAATAAGCAGAACGTTTGTACAGGACAGCTGGGCGTCTGCAGATACACACGGCTCAGTAATGCAGTGTTTACTTTACAATCACCAAAAATAACCCCTGTTGAAGCGGCGTTTCAAAAAGGCGGCCATAATACAACTTCTTTACTTAAGTGTGAAGGAATGAACTGACAGACCTCTTGTCTTGCACCAATAACACAGTTTCACACAAGCCCGAGGGAAATGGAAAATCCAATTAGTCCTATTCCCTCTATGCACACCCTCAATCCCCACCTGCAAATGTTACGCAAACTCATCGGGCGGTGGCTGATTGTCTGGCATCTTGATGATTTACATCGCGACATTCTAACCACAGCACCTCTGAAACTTTAATCCCACAGCTACACCTTGGTTCCATCAGTCTTTTATCAAGCACAGTGACTCATTGTCTGTCCCCGTCTCATTTCTAACAGCAGCTCACCTTCGTTCTGCTCAAACTCGTCCAGCACCTTGTCCAGGTTGAAGGCCTCGGCCTGGAAGTAATTCTCCATGGGTCAGGAAGCTCCACCCTGCCGACGGCCGCGTGAACCTGGAAGCAGGAAGAGCGTGTCCTTAATACCAAATCCGTTCACATTTCCATACTGTATGCAAATGTCCCCCGTGGCCTGAATCATATTTCCTTTTTCATATCTTTGTCCTCTACTCACTTTAATACAATTTGTTTAAGTAGAAATATCACCTCCAACTCTTTCGCTGTTACTTCTCATTTACCTCCGATGCAGTGCTCTCTTCTGTGATCACTCTGGGGTCACAGATAATGAAAGGAGGGTTTGGGTAAGTATGAGTTAAAAAGGATTTCTTGATTAGGAAGGTTATGGAGTGAATTATATATGACAGCAACAAGGTGACACCAAGGATATGAATAGATCCAAGGGGACATCTTTAACTCGCTTCTTCTGACCAACAGTCCCAAACCTCCAAATATTAAATTTACAACGCAAAAACAGAGAAAACCAACAAATCTTCACATTTAAGAATTTAAGCGGCTTGCCCGGTAGCTCACCTGGTGGAGCGGGCACCACGTATCCTGGCTGAGTCCTTACCGCAGCAGCCCGGGTTCGACTCTGGCCCGGGCCCTTTGCTGCATGTCATCGTTCTCTTTCTTGCCTGCCTTTCCTGTCTCTCTATACTGTAACTATAAAGTAAAGCGAAAACGCCAAATAATTTATTCAACAAAAAACTGCTTTTCAAAACAGTTGCGGATAAATTTTCTGGCGACCGGCTAATCATTTCAGCACCAGATGACACAACCACCCAGATGACATGAGCATGATGTTTACTTTTCCAACTATCTCACAGCATGTTCTTATTTTCTTTGGGTCAGGAAAAGGACATCATTTTGTAGAGATTAAGATAAAGTCTGTACTGTATCTCTAACCATTTCTTAGTAAGCAAGACCTGTTATACTACAACAATCTGTGGAGGTTTGTTTGAATGATCGCGCTAAAACATAAAAATATTCTCTTAGCTGCTACACTGACAGCTGTTGACCGTTTTCAACGTGAAACTCAAGATAGTATTATGCAAGTCATATCGCAAGTTAAATTTACTTCGGTGTATATCCAAGCATCCAAGGCCAGCAAGCTCTATGGGTTATTTAGGTATTGTTAACTTTATCATGATGAACTGTTTGTTTTATAACTTGAAAATTACTATGTTCATTTCTATACTTAATACTTGTATATTTATGACTCCTGTATATAAAATTTAGCCATGAAATAATGTTCCTGTCTCCATCAGTCGTCACCTGCACAGAGGTCCTCCTCAGCAGTCCCAGGCGGTGGCTTTTCTCAGCGGTTTTCCCTCTCAGTTCTCACTTCACCCAGTCTGGCAAGCGCCCAGCGCCCACACCTTACGACAATGAGGGAAACACAATTCATTAAAGAGCTGCTTCTCAACCTGCTTCATTACAAGATGACACAATAAATATGGTTACAGCAAAAACAGTGAACGTCCTACATGCTCACAGTATATGAACTTTTAGATGATATCAAAAGTAAACCCAGCTAATAGCCTGCTTCATGCTTAATATTTCACTTCAGGTGGGTGAAAGGTGCATAGCCTCAACACCTGAGTTTTATTGGTGAACAGACGGTCACAGTGGTGAATGATACTTCTTTATTTTGAGTACCACTTGGTGGTTTAGTTTAAAACTCACAATTCATCTAGAAATCAAATAAAGCTTTGTATATTTGGTATGTTGAAGTGGAGCCAAAATAATAAGTCAATCAATTAACAGTCAGTTGGCAGAAAAAATAATCAGCAGCTACTACAATAAACAATTAACTGTTTATTGTAGTAGCTGCTCAAATGAGATGATTTGATGCTTTTTCTTTGTCATACACAATAGGAAACTGAATACCTTTGAGTTTTTGAATCATTAGCTAAAGCGCTTTTTTAAGCAAGAGACAGATTTATGAAATAAAGACAATAATCACATTGCGCCTCCTCCCATCATACTGACAATGAAAAAAAAAAAAAAACATCTTACATTAGCGCGGACGCTCTAGTTTCAACACCTTCAATTGATCAGTAAAAAAAATAAAAAAAACTAGCTTATCGTGTGCTTTGCACATTATCATACATAGTGAGCAATTACCCATCCACGCTCGACAAGGCAATCAGAGTCGTGAATGGAAAACGGTGGAAGCCTGAATCACTGCACAGAAAAGCTGCCCAGTCTGTCCTTGCTGATGAGAAGACCTTGGAGTGAGGATGTGATGATGTGAGGCGTGAGGAGGTGTGTCGCCGTCTGTGTGTGTGCACGCACAGCTACAAATGAGTAACTGCCAGGCTGAACTCCTGGGTCATTCTCATAAGGACAAGAGCGACCAGGGATTACACGAGAGACTAGATATTTCGCAGAGCAAAGGCCCTAGAGAAAGGAGTCAACACATTTTCCGCTTATTTTAAAGGTGCAAGCATGGGCACGCTGTCAGCACAAAACAGCGAAGACACCGGACAGCACATGTAGTGTGTATTGTGGGTCAAACCAATGCTGCCACACCAAGAACGAGGACAACACTGCTATCAGAGCAAAAAATAAACAATTGCACTGACTACAAAAAGGCTTCTTTAAAAGTAAGAAAAACACAAAATGAATAATCCAACATCAAATGAAACAAAGCAACAGTGCTTTATTTAGAGCATTATACAAAACTTTAAGCAAGCACAGTCCAGATGGAATATAATGACTCAGTTTAGACACAACACAAGCCAAAGTGACGTCAATGCTCAATCAATACAAGAATGAATTCTACTTGCTAAAATAAATATAAACTATGACAAGTGTTTTTTAAATCTACTCCACCTCTACTGAGTGCATTTAGGAAAGTCCAACACGAGTCACCTGCAAAACATTGCTATCAAACAAAATCGTACTTATTTGTTTAAGTAAGAAGACGTGAATAAATATATAATTTGTGCATCTGGTCAGGTAACCCAAATGATTATGCATTTGTGAGGAATAATGCATTTAACATAATGTAGCTCAACACAATAACAGTTTGATTATTGAACTTTAGAAATACTAGGTTGTACTATATAGTACTAACTTTTGGTCCAGAAACAAAAATCTTGATACATCAGAAAAATACAAATCTGTTTTGATGCGTGAACACAGAAGTAGGGAGAGGTACAAGGAAAGACCATACTCAAACCAGAGACGTTGCTACACAAATTGGTAAAAGTTTAATTTCAGCAGGAACTGCTGCTAACTAATAAAATAAGGTAAACAAGGAAATTAATCTGACCAGACATTTGATGGGTTCAATACCTAGCTCTACTCCTAATCGCCATTGCAATTATTTAAATTATATTTTTCAGTCCTGACAACATGGATTTGATTATAGTAACATTACCCTCTACAAGGGAAAAACAAACATTAAAGTCCTAACCATTATTTATTTCTTGTGATATTTATTTACTGATTGAAGCTTGACCAATTTAAACTGCAGGTATTTTAGTAAAATCATAGAACAAAACTGTTATTGACCAACTCCAACATGAAGCTGTTGATGTGATGACATATGAGCAGTAGTAATTCAGTGTTGGACCTGAAGTCCTACTGAAGTTGCTTCAGCAGGCGCAAGCATGAAAACGACCAGGTGTTTAAAACTAAAAAAATCAACAGGCGAAAAACTGAAACTAAAGATGATCCAGTTTGGTTAGGTAAATCACCTTCACTTTACCTGAAGCGACCACTCAATGGGAGCAACATCTAAGCACTGAAGTTCAACCTTGTCCAACCTCTGCACCTTTTACTTCAGCAGAGGGGGTTTCCTCTGTGCTGACTTCGTCTTGCACTGTAAGAGCCTGAAAAGCTCCAGTGGACTGAGGGCCTGTGCACACCGACAACACTCACACAAACACATGTGAACAAACACGCACACACAGACACGCCTTCATGAGGACAGGAGCCTGTCCCTGATTAAGATTTAATTACTCTGCAGAGGTATTGAATAATGCATCTTTAGTCAAAGTGCGTGAAGGAGTTGTATTTTTAGACATGTAAACTTGGGAAGATGCTTTAAAGGAGACATGTGCGCATGAGAGTGTGCCAATCACTAAAGGAAAAAGGTCCTGCGGCTAAATGATCTTAATAAAATGCTCCAATTGCTCAATTAATCACAGACGCAGGCAAGTCCATGTGGTACGGCCTGTATATAAGAATATAAAGATTGTGCATGACAGTGGAGCTCACCTGACAGTTATTCTAAATTATCTACAAACTGTGTGCATCACAATCTAACAAAATCCATGATGCCGTCTTAAAATTATTTCTAAATATGAACTGCTTGTTATCATATCAAACAAGCAGTTGTTCACATTTGTGTAGCTGTAATCTGTAAAGGTTTGATATCTTTAACCGTTCTAGCAGCAGGATGGTAACGTCGGTCGGTCAGTCCACCACTTGGGTCCTGACTGAAATATCTCAATCTCTCTTTTAGATGGATTACCATGAAATATGGTACAACTCTTAATGTTGCACTCATGATAACTTTGTCACTGATTGACCCTCTAATTTTTCATCTAGTATCATCATGTCAAAATTTCTATTGACCAAATACCTGCCCTGTTAGCATGCTAACACATGTTTACGCTAAACTAAGATGGTGTACACATTACATCATCATATCATCAGCATGTTAGCACTTCTTAGGTTCTTAGTCTTGTCACTTGATACATGACTTAAACCACAGATAACCAAAATTGGAATCCGTTTTATGTTAATTCTAATAACTCATAATTTCAGCACTAACTATTTGTAAAACACTACAATAATACGGTCTTTAACTTCACCGACTAATCTGATGATTGCTCTGTCTTTTTAGAGATTGTTTGGTCTGTCAAATGTCACAAAGCAGTAAAACATTTCCATCACAACTTCCCAGACAAGAGACATCTTTAAAATTACTTGTTTTGTCCAACCACCAATCCAGGACCTAAAGATATTCAGTTTAAAACAGAAGAAAAGCTGCAACTTATCACAGTGGAGAGGCTGGATACAGAAAATATCCTGTGTTTTATCTTGATAAGTGGGTAAAGACAACTAATCAATCAGATTAAAAAGTCAAGTTTAGGGCTGCAACTAACGATTATTTTCATATTTTCTCAGTTAATTGATTTAGTTGTTTGGTCTGGTGAAAAAGCTCATTTTTGTCCTCAACCCAAAGATATTCAGTTTACTGTCATAGGAGTAAAGAAACCAGAAAACATTCATATTTAAAAAGCTAGAAAAATAGATTTATTTTTCTTTAAAAATGAATGAGTCGATTTTCACCATAATTACTGATTAAGTTTACAACTAATCGATTAATAGTTTTAGCGCCAGTCAGGTCACTGCACAGATAATGAATTATGAAATGAGGCCTACCTGTGTGTCAATATAATGACACAAACGCATATGAAAAAGGGGCAAAACATAAATAAGGGAATTTTGTAAATTGGTGTAAAAGTGTAACGTATAATGTTGAAACATGACTGACAAGATCAGGGTCTCCATTTTTAAACATCAAGCGAACTGCAGTTGATCCCCATTCACCAGCCTACAGTGTCAGCCAGACATGCTAATAATGAAATGGCCTAACAGACTACTAACACGATAAACCATGCCTGACTAGACATCCTGGCATGGCAGTAAAATTAAATAAGACAAGGCCATACCCAGGGAGGAAACTCGGAAAAACTAGAATGCTAAAACAGTTCATTAAGTCCTCGCTGTCAGACCAAGACTCTTGTTTCCTGTTGTTGTTTCCTGTGAGAGGGCTGCATTCACTTCCTCAATCAGGTGGATTTCCTTTGCAATCATTAGTGTTGTTTTGTTGTGTGATATATATGGAAATAAAATTCATTTTGGAGCTAGTTTAGATGAATACTACTTCCATATTTTGGGATTTTTTCCTTCAATATTCTTTTTTTCCTGGTTTCTTTCCTTCCTTCTGATTGCTTCAATTAGAAATCCTTGTGATTTGTAATTGTTATTTTCTGGAGGTCCACTTCCTGCATGAGGACCGTGTTTCCAATTACACACATAAAAATAAACCCTGTATTCTTCCGCATTTTGGCATCAGGCCTTTTTCACAGCATACATTATGTCACAGCAAGAAAATGACATGAATGAATGAAAATGAAATAAGAGCATTTAAGTGCCCCATAACAAGGATTCTAGTAGTGTAACATGCTGTCTCTAGGGCTGGGTATCGTTCAAAGATTTTCAATATAGATACCTCGCCTTCGATACCAGTTCCTGGACGATACTTTTTTCGATACCAATTTTATTCTCAACAAACAGAGAACCATTGTTGTTCATATAAAGTAACTTAATTATCACATTATTATCATTAATAGTTTATTTTAATAATTGTTCCTTTGAAAAAATGCTACTGCCAAGACATATTTTCATTGTAACATAGGTCTATATTGTCTTTTTGTTGTTTTTATTCCTCTCTTTAGGTTTTATAATGTCATTTCATTGTTTATTAATTATATATTTTTGAATTGTTTTTTAATGTGATTTTGTGCTCTGGCAACACTGCAACCTAAACATTCATGGCAATAGGCCTGAAAGAAAGAGAGAGAAATCTCTCATCTCATGGAAACAAGTTTCTGCCACTACATATCAAAGTTTCCTCCTCACTAGAGGAAGAGGTGGCCATGCAACATCTATCACAATAGAAAGTAAACTCAGCCGCAAGTGTCTTTAATCCACTGCAGCAAAGTCGCAGACATCATCCCAAGGATCGGAACGTGATGTCACCGTCACACGGAAGCGCTTCCGCCGGCTGCACATACAGGTCCGTGTGTGGCGGTGGCGTCACTTACTGATCCTTCACAAATACTTGTGTAACACTAAATGTGGCGTGTGTGGAAGCTACCGCGCTACTCGGTCAATAAAAGAGCTTTGATTTGATTCAGAAAACAGCGACGCTGCCACCAAGATACTGAGAAATGTAGGTAAACTAGTAACGGTGCTACTTGTAGCGACGCTACTAACCAAAACACTGCTTGCATGTAGGGCGCTGAGACGATGACTGCACCGGCTCTGTCTTGTTGCAGCAAAGACGGAGCAACTTTCTGCTCTTAAGTCTATTCCATGTACAGTCAAGTCTTCACAAATATTACATCTTGCGCTGTTGCATCAAGCCACACTTTTGATTTTCTCCACTTATTTTACATCCACGAGCCACGCCTCTGTGCGTAACCGGCGTGAACTCGTGTTTACATCACCACAGCCAATTACAATCACTTTTAGATGTGGGCACATCAAGAATGCTGCATGCTTATTGGCTCTTTGGCGTTAACAAGAACCTTTAGGTATCGAACTTTGGTACCGAAAGACGAGGCATTTTTTTATACTCGATGGTATTGAGGCAATTCGGTCGGTGCCTAAAAACTCGATACCCAGCCCTAACTTTCTCACTGGCATGGGCCACTTAAATATCCCAACAATAATGTTATCAATTCCACATGTGCTTTTCTTGCTGTGAAAAATTAATATATCTGTCCATAAATTTAAAAAGGCAACTAAACATTTGGGCCTATATGTATAAAGACATCCAAGAGTAAAGGTTCTGTCTCAAATACTGCTAAATTCAGAGAGTGATATAACATTTCTTCTTCAAATTAACAACACATTTCCTCCATAAATTTTCCAAAGTATCCTTATGACATATAGAGAAGTGCACACACTTACTGGCAAAGAAATTATGTTTTGGAAATACATAAAGTCATAAACTCCAACAATATGAAGAAGGCATGACACTGTGAATATAATCAAATACAGAAATTCTTCCTAATGTACCTATAAGTTAACCTACACCTAATAAAAGTCCAATAATTATAACAATGGCAAATTATAAAAACACTGCCAGTCGTTTTGTCTCACACACACACACACACAGTCAGGAATGAACTTTCATGCTTCCAACTGAACATCTAACTTTCTTACACATATTTAAGATTGTTATTTACTGTATTTAAATAATATCTAAACATACTGGTAATTAGTATTACAGGCAAATACATCTTATCATAGGCTTATTTCTTGCATGCTTCAATATACTGAAGCATATGAGGAGGAGGCTTTCAAAGGAATTAAACATGACAAGCTGTGCATTAAACCATGATGAATGGTGTGATGCAGCCCTGACGCATAACCCTTGAAGGCCTGCTATTGGCTGATTTTGGGCATCAGGGAGAGTGTCTGAGTAGACGTCGCTGTAAGCCTTATTTTGCAACACTTGGGAATTAGGATTTTAGTGTCTTGATTGAAAGCAGCCCCACTAACTGTTTCACTTGTTAATCAAAGCTTATGACTCTTTAAGATTTTCACAAATTTTATAATTACTGGCCCCAAACTTCACCAAGCGGGATATGAAGGAGGCCGGTAGTATCTGCTAACAGCTGGAGAGCTTTGAAAAGGTACATTTAAATAGAGCTGAAACGTTTTGTTGATAAATTAATACATAATCTGCAGCTATTTTGATAATCAATGAATTGTTTCAGTCATGTCTTAAAAGGAAAAATGCCCCATTTGCTGCTTGCACCTTCATAAATGTGTGGATTTGCTCAGCAAAAGAAAAGCAGCAAATCCACACACAGACACACACACATACGCGAACGATCATAAACAAAGTATATTTAATTTTTTCACTAAATCTGTAACATTTAGTTGATTTATTGATTAGTCGATCAACAGAAACTTAATATGCAAATATTGATCCATTACTTTAAGGGAAAAGGTCAAGTTTTCTCTGGTTTCAACTTCTTACATGTTTAACAAACAGACAAATTGAAGACATCTTCAAAATTTAACATGTTATAAACTAAACGATAAATCAATTTGAGAAAATAATCTTCAGATTAATCGATAATGAAAACATTTGTTAGTTGCAATCCTGTTTTGGACTTTTGGTCAATAAAACAAGCAACTTGACTATATTCCCTTGGGCTCTGGGAAATTATAATGGGAATATTTTACTACTTTCTGACATTTCATGAAAAAAAAAAAAAAAAAGCAATAAGGAAAATAATAGTTACATTTAAAAGTGCTGCATGATTCACTGGGGGTTTTGGATTAGGAGAAAACGGTTATCTTTTTGAAAGTGATAATGACAAAACATAAGTTTCTTTACTGCCCCCCCCCCAGTGCTCCAAACTTCCCAGGACTCCAAACTTCCCAGGACTCACATCCTGAAAAATAGCGTTTTTAGATCTGTAACCAACACTGCTGTGCTCCAGACGCCATCTACTTCAGGGTGAACACAGGAAACCTCAAATAATCACTTCCTCTCTTTAAGAATAGATTGACATCACTTTCTAACAACATAATCGCATGACTGAGTGACACATAACTGTGTAATGTTTAACGCCCTGACTGGGAGTTGTCCTACCCTCCTCCAGTAAGTTTTTATTTTTATTATTGTAATTCCCTGAAAACATGTAAAATAACATGCCACAGGTTTGCTCCAAAAAGGTCACACTCCCTCAAAAACATAAGGAGAAAAAAAAAAAAACAGTAATAATTTCATTGACAAGGTAAATCTGTTGAGACTTGAAGAAGGTAAAGAAGAGAGTAGCCGTCCTCCAGTTACAAAGAGCTGCTTTGCTTCACAGCAAGTGTCAAAAGCTATTATGAGCTTCTTTTCTCCCGTATGTTTTGATCTACATTTAACCACCACAAGACAGAAAAAAACCTGCAAAAGGAGACAGGCTGCTGGGCTGCCATCAGGGAGAGACTAATACTTTCTGAAAGCATATAGTAACCTACATCTGGGAAGTCTCTGCACATGAGAGCTCGTCTTTGCGTGGGAGCCTGTTGGATCGGCCTACCCAATCAACCTCCCTGGGTTTTAATACCACCTGAAGATGTAGTGAGATATCGTATTCCCCTGCTACAGGTAAAAACCCTGATCAAATGTCCAGTGTATGTTTCAAATCCAGCATGGACAGTCAGTCATACCAGGCTGGAGTCATGCCAAGTCAGACCAGAGAATAAAATGATGGGTATTATAAAGTCTAACTAAGTCTAAGGGGACATAGTTTGATATCATCTGATCTGGCTTTCTCATCAGTGACAAATTCATTTTTAAATTCCTCACTTGTGATGACTATTCAAGGTGGCATTTGGATGGGAGCTCTTCATAAAATCCACCTCCAGAGGCCAAACGATGAGGTAAACCCAAAAGACATGTCATCTACAAAGCTCCCCAAACCAACTCTCAAGAGCACATAGATGACCATTAGCTTGGATTATGCAACCATAACTGGCACTATGGCTGTTGCCTGATGCCTACAGGCCAAACACTGCCTCAGATGGCAAATACTACTGACAGATAGACTTGCGTAAACACATGGAAAACTACTCTGTGTTATTAAATGCAGTGAGGTTAAAAGTGAACAGCTGCAAAATCACAGCAGTTGAGGTTTGTTTGCACCGGAACTTGAGATAGTTGTATTAGCTGGGCTGCTAGCTGAATTTAACGTCCACAGCGAATCCGCTCAAAGGCCACGACTAAGTTTCCAAAACAGTTATCACCAAGTCGATTAAACAAGATGATTTAAAAAAAAAAAATTACTATTCAGAGGACAAATAACGCCACTGTATGGCAGCATGCTGTCTCAGGGGAATGAAGTAGCTAGCTAGTATTTTCTCCAACGGTTCAGCGGTTAGTCGTGCGCCTAGTAACGGCAGCGACTCGCTGCTCTGACGGACACTCACACCGTCGCTGACTCGGTGGTCTTTGTGGCGAACGACCAGTTTCAAGTTAACGGTTTTAAATTAATTTAAAAAGCTTTCCCTCTCAGGTTAACCCAGTCCCTTTCTTATAGTCACTGACATTATTTGCCCACCGCCGCACTGCTAGTGTTTTTCGTGAGTGATTAGCTAGGGAGAACGTTAACGTGTTGTGCAGTTGACGTAACATAGTGATACCGTAACACCACCTTCTCGTCATTCCTTAACCGCTGAGCTAACTAAACAGACCGTAAAACACCACAACACCCTCCACACTGACTTAGGCTTAGTTAACACTTGCCGTTGCAATGGCGGGCTGTAACGTTAGACCAACAACAGACCTGTGAAATGTCATGAAAACAAATCCAGTTACTCACCGGAGGAATCCTCATCTTTACGTAGAGTCCCGCGGAGCCCCTCCATTAGTATCCGTCATACCTAATCGCCTTTCAAAGCTATTTTTGAGTATCCTCGTGCAGACTCTCCGCTCCCTGCTCAACTCAAACAGCGCAAGTCTGAAAGTACAGCCTGTAGTCTACCGTAAATGTGCGACAGCGCTCAAGGATCCCTCCCCCAAGGTTTAATATTGGGGAAAAATAAGGAGAAACGTCAAGACAGCCAGAATGGAAATCTGTTACTTCCGGTTATGCATTTCAAAATAAACTTCCTTTCCACCTGTTCTGTAAAGTCTATGGTAGCGACACCAGTGATTCTCAAAGTGGGGTCGTTAGGAGGGGGTTCCAGGAGGTCCCCAGCAAAAAGGGGAATAGTTTATTTTCACAATTATTTCATCCATCCAACAAAAAGACTGAATGCATCATCATTTTAGTCATAGTTTTTCTGTACAACATCTAAAAGAAAAATGCAATCAATTGGGGGGACCCTGGGACAAACTCTTATCAATTGGGGTTCATGGTCTAATTTGTGTCAGTTTAGGGGTCCCTGATGTGCAAGGGAGAACCACTGAGCTACACTATGCAATAAACAGAGGTGGAAGTAGTATTCAGATCTTTTAAATAAGCAAAGGTAATACTAAAATGTCAAAATACCCCTGTAATCAAAATTCTACTTAAAGTCCCCCTCTACTCAAAAATGTTGCTTGTTGTTACTTCTCTTGGATATTTGACCTTCACGGTGCAGAATTTGACACTTCATCAGCTTAAAAGGTGAAAGTGCTCACTTTAAATCTGTGTTTAAGACATGAACATACAAGATACATTTGTGACATAAGAACTCATGGTTTAGAAGCCAGTTGTGGTCCACTATGCAACTTACACATGTGGACTGAGGTTCCAGGCCTCTAGAGCAACCAGGGGTTAAGTGTCTTGCCAAACTCAGATCTCCCACACCAAAGGTGTCTTGTCCACTGTTCCATCGCCACGTATACATTACAAATTATTATTAAAAGCAGTATTTTAAATGTCTTAAAACATGTACTTAAAGTATAAAAAAAACCAACCTAATTATTCAGCAGAATTGCCCCTCTCAGCATTATAGTGTATACTTCATTATTGGATTGTTATTACTGGTATATCAATGTGTAAGGAGCATTTTAATGTTGTAGCTGGTGGAAGCAGTATAATAACAGTAAATATTTTTCCTCTAACATGTAGTAAGTTAAATAAAGGTACAAAGTAGTCTACAACTGAAGTACAAGTACCTCAAAATTGTTCAGAATTTTCAAGCACAGTACTAGAATAAATGTAGCTTACACATTCCAATACCATTTGACAAATCATCCCAGTAAAAATTGATTCACTGGTCCTTTACACAAATCATCTCAATATTGTTTTAATCAAAAAGTTTTTAGGAGCTCTTAATTTTAAGACGACAGCATATAGTTTCCGGTTTGGATGCAGCTGTCACCGTCCATCTTGACGCAGCAGTAAAACGCTTTGGCTCCATGCACCTCTGCACTGTGGTCCCGCCGCAGCAGCAGCAGCAGCAGCAGGGACATTTTGGCTTAAGCGGTACTGAAGGTGGTGTGGTGAGCCCCGGGGCGGGTCCGCAGCTCCGTCCAGCTCAGGGCACGACAGACTCCTGCCGAAATGGCACATTCATCCCCGGTAACCTTGTCAGACCTCAACTGCGGCGCAGAGAATGACAGCTGCAGCCCATTGATCAGCACGATGCAGCAGAGGAGCGTCAGAAGTGATCAATGAAACGGGATGTGACAGCGTTGGCGGTGATGTAGTGATGTGCACGACCCACCCAAACGCTGTTAACCCCTCCTGATTTACTACACCCAATCATAGTTGCCAATACTGTTATTTTTATTATAGATTGAACTACTTTGTAAAATAGAAAAAAAGTAACCCTCGATGTTACTTGAACCCAAGGTAATTAATAAAGTAACTTATTTTCTGTGACCAATAGTCAGTATTTGACAGCTGTAGTTAATAGTTACCTTGCAGATTAGTGCATGTTACTTAAAAATGGCAAAACATTTAACATAAAATATATTCCTTAAAATAAGCCCCCTTGACAAGATCCATTAAAATAATAAAATATAAATAATAACACTAGTAGGGGCCACTTTTATTGTAATGGACAATGTAAGTATTTATTGTTCTGTTGCTATTTTTACTTCTGAATCTTCTTCCATCACTGCTGATTGATGTTATGCTTGATTTCATTCAATCAGCACTAGCGCAAATTCTCATAGCAACATAAACAGTTAGCAAATTTATCAAACCGATACAAAATTTAAATGGCTGAGGAAAATACAATACTGTTGACTTTCTGTTTCGCCATTAGCTGGCATTGAGTTGACAAAACAAATCTGGGGAGTAATAAAACACAAAAAGATCAATAGAGAAGATTCAATAGCCCAAAAATGTTTTATTAAATTTATAAATCACCACTCGATTGTAAAGTGAATTGTTCGCTCACTTAAATTGTAATTTAATAAACAATCTCTTAAATACTAGCCACGTTTAACCATGTAGAAAGCTTATCTCCAAAGTAGTTTGAGTCCTTTGGGTGCTGAGAGTCGTACAGATTCTCGTTTCTTCGGCGTGTCCACAATATCGCAGCCTACTGAAATCAAGACTTATGTTATCTGCATGTTGCTGTTGTGCTGTCATGGCAGGCTAAACCAAAGGTGGTTCACATCTCCGGAGAAGATACGCTGCACCTTTAACAACCGTTTCCCCACAAGAGGAAATGCCCTTTGTGAGTCCGTAAGAGGTAAAAAATAAAACGGTTAATGGAGGGAGAAAAAAATAAAATAAAAAATTAGGATTCATCAGTTTGCTTCGTTCTTTGAGGCTTCATCAAAGTTCTCCACGAGTTCTGGAAGAAAGAAAACAAAGTACATCAGGTGACTTGTGATATTATTGTCAAAAAACATCTTTATTTCTAACATTCTGCAGCTGAAGAGTTGATACAAACCATTTCAAAATAGGCGTCTTTGGACCATTTTGTCCGCATCCTTGTTTTCAAATTATTTATATCAACTCTTTAGTTGGAGAATGCCTTATTTTCTTAACTCGCAAAATAGTAACGCAATCGGAAGTAAACGTAGTATTTTGCAATCAAACCCTTTTATAATCTACAAAGGTGACGTTTAACAGGAGAAGCAGCACCAAGTTTTACCATAAGCCAAAAAAGCATGATGAACAACACGTCAATGTCAACAACTATCTACAAATGTACCTGGTACGTCGTCGTCCTCTTCTTCTGCAATTTCCTCCTTGACTGCTTTCATGTCCATTGCTACAAAATATATAACGGGAAAAAATAAATATACGGTGAATCAGAAGTTGAGCTGATAATTGGGAAAAGTAAATTCTGTGAGAATAAATACATATTTATGTTAACAAGTCCCATCGTTTCCCCCCGAATTCCCAGACTCAATATCTTGTTTTGCAAAAACTCTGAAGACACCAGGCCACTGAAATAAACACTTGCACAAAAATTAAATAAATAGTGCTGCTCAGAAAAGTAAAAATACAACATCTACAATTCCATGACACCAGGCCAAACTCAATACCCTTGTGAAGAGACTGTTTTGACAGTTGCAGCTCTTGTTTGCACACGTCTACTAGCAGAACTGGTTGAATCCTTTGCTCATCAGCCTTCACTGTGCAACTGTCTGCAATATCACATAATTGGCGCTGTTGCCGTGTAGAAAAGCTGCACCCATTTCCCATGTACAAACTTAATCGTCTAGCTTCTCAGACTGTGCAAGATATCTGCACCTTTATTAATAATCAGTCTCTAAATGTCCACACTTTGCCTGCTGCAGTTTTTTGCCCTTTCCTCACAATGCTTGTTGTTCTCTTCAGTTTCTGTCGCTGCTATAACCAGTTTCTCTGGGTCACACGTACAGATTTAACCTGCTCTGGTTCTCCAGTGATTCTAAACAAACACACGGCTGCACAAAGCTGTCACACAAATCTACCTAAGGACACTGGTATGTTAAAGGCAGCATTTTCAACTGTGTTTTTGTTTTAGGCAAGTTCAACCACGACCTGCGGCCTTTAATGACCACGTGACTAACATTTCAGCACCTGAACTCTTACTACATCATCTGTCCTGCTCATCTAACAATTCATTAAAAAGTTGATGACTTTGCTGACCCCACTCAGCTTCTACGAAAATCCCTGATATTACACGACCACAGAGAACTCCGACGTTGCGACTGTGAGTGTTGACGCATGCGTGTGACTCACATTGCCGCGGGAACTGCTCGGCCAGCTTGCGCAGGCTGGTGAGGCTGTCGGCTCCCAGCTGGCTCAGGATGCCCGGCAGCATCTCTGTCAGCTGCTTGGTCTCAGCGTGGCCCGTGATGGCAAAGGTGTTGGCAGACAGAGACGCCTGCACTTTGGGGTTGTTGAAGTGGATCACCGTCCCATCATCTTTTATCATATTCACCTGAAGTGGGAAAAAAAAACTAGCCAATCAAAACCTGACACAAGACTGTGTACCATCAAGGCATTATTACGTCTGTAGTACTTTGTTTTAATGCCTAAATTATTTTTGGTGTCAACTGAAAAATTGACATGTAAAAAAACAACTGTGCATCAATTACAACAGCACAAAAGTATAAAATATATATTTTATACTTATAGCCCAAAATCTTCATTTGCCTCAAAGGAGATATAACACCCTCTATCGCTATGGATAAAAGAAAAAAAACTTAGACCTTAAATTACATCTTATTTGCAGTGATTATCTTAACAATTTCATTCATTTACTGTAAAATATAAAATGTAAATTCAGCCACAACCTGAATGAAGGAGACAACGTTCATTTTGTGCATCAGGTTAGTGATTCATCCTTAAGTTTTAACCCCATTTTTGTGCTTTGATTTATCTGAAACACTTTGTGGGAGCTTGTTGGATAAAAGCACTCTAAAAATAAACTAGATGCTTTTGATTGGAGAACATGTTGGTAAGGCTCGCCCTGTCATTAATCTTTTCTGATCGGAACTCTCAAAAAAAGACGACCCAAAAAAAAAGACAAAAAGAAAGGCGACAGCTACAGTACAACGCTGACATTAGTTTGCCTTTGATAGCTCACCTCTTCGATCCCTGCAATGTTGTTCACTGCCAGTTTCTTCAGTGAGCCCTGGAGTTTCTTGTCATCAGCTGTTGCCGTTTTGTGAACAACCTTTTTCTTCCTGCGGGCCGTTCCCTGAGGAGAGAATAGGTGTGGACGCCAAAAAAGGATTAGATAACTGAATCGACCAAAATGTCAAATACAGTTAATACCACTTAACGTCAGACTTAAACGTACAAGGGACCATTTTCCCATTATAAACTTGGACACATTATTTACAAATTTCTAGATAACAGCAGTTTCAAATTCAAGACTGGAATGTGCAACACTACAAATGACCTGTTATTGTACTGTAAAAGAGCAGCTTTTTACATTCTGTTTAGTGTTTTTAAATTGTACTTTTACCAAAACAGGGCTTTTACTAAAGGGGTACAAATACAGTACATTTGCCTACTTACTAATCCTGTCAATAAGTTGAAAGGACAGAGGAAAGGAGGATGACTGCATTAAAAAACAGTGAAGGAAGCACTACTTGGATCTGACTATGATGATTAGTAAGCTAAATACTGTCCACAAGAAAGGGAACAGATTCCTCAAAAGTCCAAGCCACAGTGCTTTGTACAAGAAAGCTTTTATTATTGTGGGTACATGACTAGAAATAAGAAGTTAAAAGGGACTTGGAAAACTCTATGGTAATTTGCAGCAAATAAGCTGATCTGGCTTTTAACCTTATATTAGATACTTTATTTTTGCCATTTCCATTCCCCCCCCCCCACTAGTTTGAACAAGCTTCAGAAGTCCTAAAAGTCAATCCCATCTCCCACCTCCATATTTTTTTTAAATAAAAAAAACGAGGTCTTTGTTTTTACTTAACTGTGGATTTTACTACTCAAGTACTGACTTCAACAAAGATCTAGACAATTATAATAAATTATGTTTGACGAATGCCCAGGATCAAAAACTCTAAACTGAGAAGTAACTCTTTGTGAGTACAAGTAGCTGACAGTGTGTGTGGGATCTTCTTGTTACTTCTGGTAGAATATGAATAAAGTAAATATATTTTGTATTTGTCAGTGTGGGAAATCGCACAAGGCGCTGTCTGTAGACTGTTTATAAAAAGGCCCCGTCACAGCAAAAATAAGAAATAACGCCACCTAGTGTGAGGCTGGAGACCTCTCAATACATCTGAACAAAGCCCTAGAGGCCCCAGATGAAGGGGCTAATGCTCTCTCCCATAAAGGGAATGCTGAGGTCAGGAGGAAAGACCTAGCAGATGCTGAATACTATCACTCTCCTTAAAATGAACAACTGAACCAACGACAGGACACAACTGAAAGCCTTGATTGCGATTTCAACACTGAATATTTGACATGTATCAACATTACTACGCTAACAAAGTAAAAGATTTAATAATATGTCCAAAAAACAGTAGTGGTTACCTTTCCACCTATCCGGACTTGTGCCTGAAGTTTAGCAAGCTTTTCTTGATTCATAGTGTTCTGTTTTAAAATAAAACAACAACTTTAACATTATGTTATTTTCATAGTTTTCACAGGTCAGAAAACAACAAGCAGTTTAAGGGAGAAAATGTGATAACTTGGTGAAATGCAGAGAACACAGAACAAGTTAACGTTAAGCAATCAGAGCTACAATAATCCTCATTTCCACACATTAACGTTAGCACTGAGTTAGCACACGGCTAACAGATTAACTGACAGTGATACTGAAGCCATACTGACGACATTGACCAACATAAATTAAATAGGATAAAGAAAAGTATTTAGACTGAGACACTTTTTTAAAATGACATTTTTGTCTAACGTAACTGTGGCTAGTTAGCTGTTGCTAACCAGATGGCTAATTTAGCTAATATTAGCATAACGGCTGAAGAAACAAGATAAACGAACTGGCTTTTTGTTCCCGGCAAGTCAAACAACTAACGTCAACTTCAAATCAAATGATAAAACAAATCGGCTCCAATGTTAACCACAAAATGAGGCGATTTTTTACCTTTGACAAGGAATTAACTAACAGTCCGCTGAACTGTTCTCGCTACTAATGAGGCTGAAGACGTGCAGCTTAAAGCAACGTCAAGCAGCAGCAATAAAAAATATACTTCCTATTAACGTTTTCACAATAAAAGTGCCCTGACTCACACAACAGGACACTTTTGATTTTATCAGGGAACACATCAATGGTAAAGGAGAAAAGATATAACGTGTAATATATTTAGGTTGGATTTAATACGTGAAATACCTGAATGTGTTTATTCTAGAAATATTTTTGTGGCTTTTAAAATTTGTTTCGCGCAACTTTCCGGTCTTTTCCTGGCATTTCGTTGTCTAACTTGACCAGCCGAGGCCGCAGGCAAGAGCACGCGGTTTTGTGGATGTGACGTCACGTAAAAGGGGGGGAGGTAACTGCCACACATGCGCGCGCGCACGCACATTTCAACATACAACTTTATTGTGAAAATACTTTTATTGTGAAATGTAACGGTTGAACGTCCGGGTCTCTCGGTTCACGAACAGCTGCTGCCGTTAGCTTCTAGCCGTAGTTGTGTGCGAAAATAGGCCAGTGAAAATGCAAACGTCTCTTGTAAACATCGCTTTATTTTCGTCTCTGCAGGTCTTGCTGTCTTTGACGTGTTTTCAGGAGGTTGTCGAAGCAGCCAGCGGGAGAGGTGGGTTTATATTTTTGAGTTCATGCATGAAGTGAAGCGATTGTGAGCAGGACAGCGGTGTGTAGCACGGTCATTGATAGTGTTACCACAGGCGGAGGAGAGCTAAGTTAGGCTAGCTGTCTTTGTATCAGCATCCTGGATCACAAAGTCTGTGTCCTGGACAGGTAGTTTGATGACGGTGACGAGGTGTGCTTTGTCGGCCAGGCATGCATTTTGAATTTCCAGTTTTTCAGGTTAACCAATTTATTTTATTGTTAATATTGTAAACATTGCAAAATATTTTTGGTATTCATAATAGAAATAAATATATACATATTGTTTATTTACTAAAATAATCAAATATACATACAGGTGCATGGCACACATTACAATCAATGAAATAAACTGTAAAGCAGCCAAGTTAAGAACCTAAGTACAGTTTTATGGTAATTTCCTTGAATATTTCCATTTTTTGAGATTAATGCATTAGTAGTTATAATCTAGTAATATATAAGCATGAGTACTGCTAATACTTTTGTATTTTCACCACTGCTGTATAGAAAAGGTGCATCAGTGTTACAAAATACAAGCATAAAAAAGAGTGTATCACACTGCATGGAGGAATGACATTAAGCAAAGAGATGTTATTAAGATACATTTTTGCAGTTTTGTGTTGGTTAAAAGGCATATAGCTCTGATTGGTCATTTCTTTTTTCAAAACCTACATTGACAAGCTGAATGAGATCCATGTAGGATAAAGAATGAAAAGTTATTTAAATATTTCTCACAAACACTGAACCCTGATGAACAACAGCGTTTTCATTATATAGTATAGTATATTACTGATACCAGAAAGCTTAATTATATTATATCTAAAGCTTATGTTCTTTAATCATTTTGTTACACACTGTTCTCAAGGTGGATGTACACACTGCACACTGCTTTTGCACAAATTGTTAAAGTTGAAGCAGAAATCATACAGTAACAAGACATTTTAGTCATTATGAGTTGTCTTTAATAGCAAAGGGATCATAAGATGTAATGCAATACTCATGATCTGTGATACATTGTGATACATGTGTAATTGGAAGAGGAATATACACTTAATTCTAAAAGTTTTAGTCCTAAACATTACAGCTTTGCCTTTAGTGGCAGTCTTTCTCGATATAATTACTCAGATTAATTCCGCATTTCTTTGGTGTTATTGACACCTAATTGCAAAAAAATGTTTCTGTACAGTGGAGAAGCTTACATCCTTTACCCAGATATTGTACATTAAAGTTCCCACTGTGAAGGAAATTTAATTACTTAAAAAAAGAATTGCTTGCACACGTGCTTCTCATGAATACATATGTATTGTTTTTACATAAATAGACATACTTATGCCATACCATACTATACAATGTACAGTAGTCACACCAAGAAATGTTACTTACAATAAAAGCCACATGGTACTTTTTTGTTCCAATGACATCATCAATTGTCTCTGAGTACACAAACAACATCCTTCAAATGTAAGACAGATAAAGCCAAAAATATAGTCTATTGCTGTACTGATTACTTATCCACCGCTACCATATAAACCTACAAGCTAGTTACTATAAGTGGAACAGGTGACAGAGCAGAGTCGATATTTCCCTGCAGCTTGATATTAAATTACCACTATTAATTTGTCATTTTGCCATAGTTCCCTCACAGTTATTTCTGTTGATACTGTATTTAGGACAGACCCACCCTGTTGTAGAAATATAATACCAGTTAAACAATGCTGGTGTGCTCATTCATTCATCCCCACCCACAGGGTTTGGAGATAACATCCACTGGAGGACGCTGGATGATGGCAAAAAGGAAGCTGAGGCCAGGTGAGTTCACACAGAGAGCTTAAATATTACACTTCCTCTAACCATACTGAGCCATCTTTTGTACAACTATTACCCTGAGGTCTGAAACAGCTTTTAAAGAAATCCCTCGCATCTACATTTCACTAATGACTGGAGCAGACTGACAAGTTTCTATCAGTAGCTTCACATACTGTTTTGTTTAGTGTATATTAGAGTGTATATTTTCATTTACTGCAGTTGCAGTTCTGACGAGCTGATGTCCGAGTTACAAGTTTTCAGTTTCTCTCCCGTGTAGAGTTTTGATCTTGACAAATGTTTTAATGGGTTTGCATTGACAGCGGGCTGCCAATCATGCTCATCATCCACAAGAGTTGGTGTGGAGCCTGCAAAGGTAAAACAATGTTATCCCCCTTTTACATACTAAAACCTCAGGTTAGGATTTCCTAATGACAAGGTGTCTTACTGAACTAGTAAGATTAGAAATATTTACGTGCCGGACACTTACTCTAGGTCTAAAAAAACATTACTTTAACAGATAAATGTAGCCTGGTTGTTGTGACTTTTGTGATTCAGTGATTCAGGTTTTAGTCAACTAAATCATTCTCCCATTGAACGTCAATAAATCAGTCCAAAAGACAGAGTTGTTACTCAGAAATATGCTTCCCAAAAACAGTAAAGAGAGCAGTACTTTACATGACACGACACATATACACTCTTTAAGATAACTTTAAGATAGTGGACTGTAATGACCAGTCATTTTTTTTTAACAGCAGACATTTCGTCTTGTCATAACAGTAAAAGCACAGGCGTAAGTCACATTAACGGTGGCTCTAGTGTTCTATTTAAGTGTCCCACTAAGGTGCGAGCTCTAACGGTGATGCAGGACCCTGAAACTGAAGCAGCTAAATGGAATTCACTTGTTGTTCATTTTATTATTTCCTACTGTGACATGGAAAAAGGCCTTTCATGAAAAAGATCTATTAACTTGACCTTGAAAGTAGGTAAAGGTTAGTGGTCTGCACTATGATATTCAAGTCTTAGTCTTGTAGTGTTCTTGCTGGGTAACAGAGATATTTTTTGATACCCACCGACTGAATGTTAGTCAACGGACACCACGTCAGTTATATGGTACTTTAGACTTAAAGCAACTGGGCTAGAAGGGAATATAGTTTTTGTATTTAAAAGGCATAATAACTTTAGTAAAACGGCACTACATGACACTGGGGAAAATAATATTTCAGTTCAACGTGACATGAATGTCAAACCATATCATATGCAAATGAATAAACATTAGTAAGCTTATCCTACAAGCTCAACCAAATCACCACCTGGAATGTGGGCAAACAGGAATTGATTATTAAAGCTGCCTGGGGTAATGGCTCTAGGGCTGGAAGGACTGTCGGGAAAGTGGAAGATTGACAGATTAATCATTTAATTTCAAAGAAGCAGGGCCAGTACTGTTTTGTGTTAATAATCAATATGATTTGTCCTGGATTTGATGGCGACACACAATAACAGTCATGTTTTTTGCTGCTTTTTCATCAGCATTGAAACCCAAATTTGCCGAGTCCAAAGAAATCTCTGAACTTGCACACAACTTTGTTATGATCAACCTTGAGGTAAGGAAATGTTAATTGACATTTCCCAGCAAACTGTTCATTTCAAAAAATATTTCATATGAACTGCAATGTAGTTTGTATTTGTGGGGAGATTCAATTACTTTTATTTTATACACTCATTTCTATCTTTTTTTTTTTTTTTTTTCCTCTCACCTGCGCTTCCGTGTTTTATGATTACGCCCACAAAGCCAACATTAACACACATTATTAGGCGGCGGACACTTGTTTCCAAGCTTGTAAATGACGACTTGTCTCTTATTTGAACAGGACGATGAGGAGCCCAAGGATGAAACCTTAAGCCCCGATGGTGGATACATTCCTCGGATTCTTTTCCTTGGTACGGAGGGGGTTGAGTCACCCTTAATGTAAACACTTTGTGGGATTCCTGATAACACAGTTACTCTTCCTGAATAACATGCAGTGCCCGATAATGTTTCAGTAGGCTGGATTTAAGTTTCATTGGCATGTTGCTGGCATTTGGATTACAGAGTTAAAAATATTTACAGGTAAATAAGAATAAATAGCAGGTACAATTAGTCAACATCTGATTGGATTAAAGAAAACAAAGTGATTTTGAATATCACATGTGATGTTAAATACAACCTGTGTGTAAAGAATAAAGGAACAAATCACACAGATGTTATTCCAGGATGCAGAATATTGTTATAATGTTAAATACATTTCAATACAATTTAGAAATATTTCCTTGTTTGCTTTGGGGAGTTGTTAGTAGCATTTTTCACAATATTCTTGGATTTTATAAACCAAATAATTACACGATTGTAAAAGTAATTTTTTGATTGATTCATAAAGAAAACAGTGGCTGGTTGCTGTCCTATATTGTATGGATTTTAACTTTAATTTGAACCGACCATAGCTTTTTATTTGACTCACTATTTGTTACCCGCTCACAGATCCCAGCGGCAAAGTCCATCCTGAAATTACTAATAAGAACGGAAATCCAAACTACAAGTACTTCTACAGCAGCGCAGAACAAGGTAAAAATCCAGATTATCATTTACCTACGGAAAGTATTCTGTTACATGTGATATATTCAAAAATGATAGCTGGGATTACAGATGACTCACATTTGAGGTGGAAATTCCCTTTAAAAAGCAGTTGATATTTTCTGCCTTTTATTCCATCCTGCTCAGTTGTGTCCGGTATGAAGGAGGCGCAGGAGAAGCTGACGGGCGACGCCTTCAAGCAGGGTCACACTGGAGATGAGCTGTGAGGAGGCAGGAACGGGCATTAGGCTGTAAGGGCTACACTTTCTCTACCTGAGCCTGCGCTTCAGAGCTCCCATCAAACAACCCCTTTCACCATTTATACTCACACTTTAGACAGTCTGGTCCATGTCACTGACCAAACCAAGCCAACCATTAAAAAGGCGACGGTGCTTGAGTACTTTCGGTCCTGTACGGTTTTTCCTACATGACGACTCCTTTTCCTGTCTTTGTTTTAAAACATGTATTTGTAATCTACTGTTAATTAAACATGTACTGTACTTACTGTCTGTAGAGGATATAACCAACTCAAGTTAGCCAAGTTTATTATTAACTCTCACTTAGATATGCTGGTGTTGGATGGAAAATTTACATCTGGAAAGTGCCATGTTTTTGGTTTTTAACCAGTAGAGTTACGTTTTCACCCAACAGCAGTGATATAGTACTTCATATTAGTCAAGATAAATATTTAACACCTTCAGTGATGTGCTTCCAAAGATCCTCTACAGTATGTTAATTATATCTGTGACAATATTTACCATGTACTACAACATGGACTCTGTACTTCTCATTTCTGTTATCCCCAGTCTTTTAAACATTATTCATTTAATCCTGCCAAATTGTGTTATTTACCTATAACAGTACTTTCCTGTTCTGAGTTTGTTTTGCTGCTCGTGAAGTGACACCACTCGGTTCTTCTTTTTTTTTTTTTACCTCTTTGAATGTGGGATAAAAACATTGGTTAAGAAGTGTCTTGATGTATTTTATACATGTACACAGCCAAGTGTACAAATAAAGTTTGTCGTACGGAGTCGTTTGTTAATTGTTTTCATTTATTGTCAGCCAGATGCATTCATGACACAGTTGTAGTAATAGTATATCAAATTTTATTGTCTATCCAACAATAGTGATCCCTTATGGTTTGTCAAACAATATGCAACTGCTACAAACAGTTAGCAGTAGATGACACTAATCAAGTCACTATTTAAATTCAGTTTGACAGTGATTTAAATAGTGCAGTTATTTAGGACATTGAATTGCAACTGATCCCATTCCAGACACAGCCTTCAAAATGGCTTTATATAGGAAAGAACCTTTCCTAACCTTTCATAGTGAGCCACTTATTAGTGTAAAAAGGTCTTCCAGCATGTGATTTTTCATGAGGACATAAATTACAGGCGTGCATCTCTTAATAAGCCTCATTTCATGACATGTGAACAGTGTTTACAGACTATAACAACATGACAAACATAAGATATGTCAGTGGAATGTGTGTCGTCGAACTTAGCTAAAGACATTCAAAGATAAAACCCTTTTGTTCTGCTCCGTCTCTGACAGATGGACGAAAGGCTCAACCTGACGTGTGGATGGACAGAAGAGTTCACAACAATGTGAACGTGGCCAAATAGCTGACATTTTGGCTACAATGTGAGGTCATTTAAAAAATAAAAAGTTTAAAAGGTTGCTGAGGGGAAAATATTGCTACTAATCACCGTAATTACACAACGCTGCTGCTGTAAAATCAGCGACATTTTTACATATAAAAAAGCCTATAAAAAGCTGTGTGAAACATCTTTATATTCAAAATGATACAGTGATATAGTGATTAAAACAGTGATTCTTTTTTTCATTTAATGCCATTTCATAAGTGTGTGATAGACCGCTGTTGACTCTGTTCTGACAGAAGAACAGCATCATGAGCTTTCTAAGATACAGCTCAGGGGGTCTTTAAAAGGTTTAAACAACATCTGGAAATAATCACCAACTCTTCAGCTTGCAGGAGACATGTCCAGTGTTGGAAACTGCATTCCACATTTCATGGATACCTTTACAAGATGACACTGAAACGCTGACATGTTAAATTCCTTACGTAAACCCACATGACCAAGTCCGCTTTAAGACACTCCATCCTAGTACAAAGCTACACCTAAGAACACATCATCCGCCCCTGTTTGTGCTAGTCAAAGTTTGTCCAGTTTGCTTCTGAGGATATTAAGAGGTGAGTTGGCGAAGGAGGGAAGGAGTGTGTGTGTGTGGCTTTTTTTTCTTTTTAAGGGGTGGGGGCAAACTTAAAATCTTCCCTGCTTGGCGTCTCCAATGGCCCCCCAGACATCAAAGACAAACTCATCGGGAAAGGCGAAGTCTCCGAGGGTCTCGTCTAACGCCATGGCAAATTCATCCGGGTTCTTCTTGTCACGGCCAACCTCAACCATCGTAGCAGCTGAAGAGGGAAGATCAGAATACGTCACTGAGTAAGAGCTTAAGAGTGAGAGGATTTCCTTGCTCTTAATTAAACTTATAAAGAGACCATTATTTTTTTAATCTATTTTAGATGTTATCCAGCAGTGGGTTTAACCTTCAATGGTCTATTCATGGTCTCACAGATATCTACTGTCTGCCCTGAATGATAAAATCTTTGCCCGGATCGAAACCAATGTTTAAATGCAATATTTCCACAGACAGCGAGGGCCACAGCTCCTGGCTGCAGAGTACAGAGGAGTGGCTTGATAAAATAATATTTTGTTTTAGGGAACAGTTTATGACTAAATCACACACAATGTCTAAACATACAGACTGAGGTCACAAATAGGATTAAGTGAGGCCTAAATCACTTGGCTGAAACTGGATATTAACCCATCATATCAAATCATTTACTCTAAAATGATATTAAAGAAGCCTCATTAATATGCAATATATCAGCTGTTTTCTTTAAAGACCTCTGCTAGAAGAATGACTTTGAACCAAATCACTTAACATATATGTATTCTAGAAAGACTTGGCAATTAACCTTAAGCTTATAATACACGGAGCAACTTTTAGAGCAATGGTTCTGAGCAATGTTGCCGTGAATGGTAATGAGTAAAGATTACTACAGCAATAACCTCCCCCCGCCTCTCCGCCCCGCCGCTATCCGTTCAAAACATAGTCGGACTTTCCACCAGCAACATTGCCCAGAAACATTGCTCAAAAAGTTGCCCTGTGTATCATCAGCTTAAGATAATTATTTTGCAGGTAATGTCATTATGATACATTAAGTATGAAAAAAGGTAAATCATCATCTGATCTCTCTGACATCTCAATGCTTGTTCTTCGTACTTGCTCATGTTCATGAATATTTACTGTATACTCACCGAGTTCAGTATCTCTGATGCCCATGTAGCTCTCCAGGAGGTCATCCACTTTCTTCACGGCCTTCTCCTCAAATTCTGTTGGCTAGAAAAACACAAACAACTCAGTTTTAATCATTCAGTATTACATTATTTTGTTGGCCAATTGTTTACTTTTTAACTGACACTTGCACTCTTGATATGTCACACCTAAAGAAACTTACCTCCTCCTCTACAGTAGCTGGGCCCTTGGATCGAAGTCTCAGAGTCCCCCTCCCTGTGCCGATCTTGTTGTCACCAGCAGGTTTGGCACCCTTTGACCTGGGCTCAAGCATTTCTGTCAATCAGAGGGGAAACAATATTACAGAAAGTCACGTTTTTTGCAAACTGTGCTGTTTATAAACACAAGTGAACTTGTGAAGTGAAAACACTACCAGCTATGCTTTGTCTAAGCTGTTCATTGTCCTGAAAAAAATACCACGCCACAACATTGAACCAAGGTATAATTTGCCAGTTGCCACATTTTAAAGCACTTTTCAAAATTCGTTTTTCTTATGAAATTAATCCTGTAAATGCACAAAATGATCTCATGAGCTCTGGCGTCCTGGCCTGAATGCTGAGAACCACTGCAGCACAAGATTCTGCTCGCATATGTGTAGTCACTGAATCCTGAAGGTGAATCTGTAGTCAGTTTACTATGTGGGTCAGTTATGAAACATGCTGATGTGTGATCACCTACACTTACTCTATATCATCTTTCTTACTCACCAAAGGCCTTCATCGGCTCAACCAGTTTCAGGGTGAAATTTTTGTCTTTGGGCAAATCTTTAAGCATGCGGGCGACTTCATAATGCCTTGTCCCGACGATGTTACGTCCATTAATGCACTCTACGTGGTCACCCACACAGATCACCTTCACCCTGTCCACAACACTGCCCTCTTTGATTCGCTGCCATACAGATAGAGAAGGGGAGAACAGAAAATGGATTAAAGTAGAGACAAATATAATAAAAAGACAGCAACATTACGTCATACATGTTGAAGTGGCACACAATGAGAGGTTTGTTTGAAGGTTTTTTCCAAGCAACGCATGACAAAAATACCAATCAAAACAAGAGAGCAAACAAACCAAGAGAGTGTGTGGGCGTATCTTGGGAAATACTGCTCTTTCATCATGTGAAACCAGATAATCAGTTTTGGCTTTAATGGAAAACTAAATATCAAGAGACTTCAGAAGCTTAAAAAAGAAAAACATTTTTGATGCAAACAGATGAACTGTACCAGCTTAGGAGCGTCTGCACTGCATGGGTTTGAGAGTTTTTGATTATGAATGATACTTCCCTGGTCTTTTTTCCTCCATCGTGGGACAAAATATTTTATAGTGAACATGTTCATTTCAATGCATTTTCTTTTTTAGACCTGGTAAATGCTTCCTGGCCTACATTTTGCTCCATAAACCTGTCAACATCAACATTTCACTGCACGAGAAAGTGTGAAACAGTCCAGCTGTGATAGAAATTAGTCTCGATTATTTGTCTTCTGAAGTTTAGAAGAAGTTTAGATAAAGATGTTGGAAGGGATAAAGTGGTTACATTTTCCAGAAATCAAAAAGGTCAAATATAAATGAATCTGTAAATGTTGGCCTGACGTGTTCAAAGGTGCAGCATCTCTTTAATAGTTTGCATACTACAAAAGCATCAGCGAGACATAAACACTGTCAAGGTATATGGATGCAGTGCCGTCTCGGCATCACATGATGGCACATGTGAGCACTTTGTTATGGTGGAGTAAGATGACTGGAGACCAAATAAGTTCATTAGACCCGTCTACATCAACAAAGGCAACATGTCAAGTTGAAAGATGATTTCCACTATGAAATCAAGTTTATACAATTGCTTTAAATATGGCAGTCATGCAAACAAGTCGATCTACTGCAAAACATCTATTTAACTGTTGTTTTCTACACGCTGTGACATCCACAATAAGGTCATTAATTATCTTGAATCAAATATTATCAGAAGCAGTCTGATTGATTTTAATAGTTTACTTTACTCATTAAGCTTGCAGTTTATTTACTACTTTACCTGTATAATGTAATTGGTATTATATAGGAGTACAGCTGAAAGAATTAGATGCTTATTTGATTTCTTAAACAGTAATATCAACAGATTAATCAGTGATAAGTTTCATAATAAGTTCATCCTTTTGGTTAATTTCCTTGTAAAAACGTCCCAACATTTTTTACTTTTACATACATTTTTAGTTGTTTTTTTCAGTTAAACAAAATCTGCAAACTGAAGACTTTACTTTTGGGCCTTGGTAACGTATGATGGGCAGTCTTCATTACTTTTGAATATATTTAAACTAATTGATTATCTGATTTGTTCAAAAATGAATCAATAGATTCATAAGGAAAATGGTTATTAATTGCATCCACATGCATCCCCCATCTGTGAGACATATACTGCAGGTACACAGTATCTACATGACCTGGCAAAAGCAAACCATTGTTGAGTTTACATTAAACCAATAAAAAGTTAAACAGTGGAGTTTATAATAATCCTAACCCTTAATACAACTGAAAAGTTCCTTTTCTATCAGTTCAATTAATATTAATTAATTCCCTGACAAGCCTCATTTTGTGACTCTGTATTTACTTTGTATGTTACATAATTCAACTCCACTGTGAGACATAAACGTTGATGTCGTAGCGTTCAGCATGAGAGTTTCCGTTTCTTTTTACCTTTATGAAAGCGTATCCCGCTCCGTTGTCGGTGATGGTGAGGCCCAGAGCATCTTCAGATTTATAAACTTCCACCTCCTTCTTGATCCCTTTAATGTGGGCGAAGATAAAATCCTCAAGGCCGATCTGGCCCCCCAACAGCTTGTCCATGTCAATCTTGTGGGTGTTGAGGGTGCAGAACATTATCTGTACACACACACAGACATGTGGCAGACAGACAAAGAACAGACATTACAAATGTGCACATACAAAGTCATATACTCAAAACACACACACACACACACGATTTGAATAAGCTACAAAAGTTGTTAAAAAAAGACTCACAATATAAAACTCTTTAATAAGCACTGAATACAATGAAAATGGACAATTAATAATTTGTCTTTTTAAAAAAAGAATAAAAGAAGAGGCCATGCTGTGAAGGAAAACCCCAGATACACAATCAAAAACAGAATCCCCGTTTTCAGTCACAGCTTGAAAACTGAGCCAGATTTAAAAATACAAGTGTAGATGACAGAGCACTGTCTCAGTATGCTAAATACAGGAATCATCAGGGAGCTCCGTCTTTAATGCAGCAGCCAAGTTATGCAGTCATGCCCCTCTTCCAACCCCACGGTTTCATCAGTGTGTGTGTTGTGTCTCTGTACCCGACAGAGCTGAGGTTGGGGCAGCATTCGATAAAGCAAACGTGGAGAAAATGACCTTTCCTCCTGAGCCAGAAATGTTGAAATCTGGCTTCACACCTTGTGGCTGCCACGTCTTGGCAGGACAGAGAGAGAGGAGGGAAATGTGTTCGCCAGGAACACGATACACAAGTAGCCTGATTTAACAGCACTTTAAAACAGAGACTGGACGGTGAAACCCAGGAGGATGTCAATCTATTTATTCCGCTCTTGCTCACCTAAACAGACAGTGAAGCTATTAATGAGTTCTACTTTAATTTCTATTTACGCAGATAATCCTACTCAGTTATGCCCATATTCTGCATCCAACTTCAATTGTGGGATCAGCGTCCTAGTAGGGCTTTGAGAAATAATGAGCCAGGATTTAGTCGTCGACATCCGGGTTGAACGGTAGAAAGGGATTGATTCATTGATTCATCAGGAAGATGACCTTTGTGCACCAATCAAGCTTTGGCAGCAAGGTTTGCCTTGTTTGGGCCCTTATTTTTTTTCCCTGTGTACCAACAGGCGCTTTTCACGCACACATGAGCAGACATGGCCTCATGCGTTGCCTTGGGTTACTAGACTATAAAAGAGAGGATTATAATGGAGAGAGGCCGCTAGAGGAGAAGGGCAGAAAAAGAAAGAGCATAGAGGAGAAGAGGTGATGTCTGAGGCAAGGGAGGGGTGTACTGTAGCTGAATTGATGACTGTCTTCATTTTTCAGAACAGATAACCCCCCCCCACCCTTTCCTTTACCTCTCCCCAGGCCAGGGTATTACCCAAGAGCGTGTGGGAGGAACAGCAGCGGACGCCTACACCCGGTTACCAAGGCTGCCGACTACATTAAGCTGCTTCTCTGCGACACAGGCATCTCTCAGCACTCCTTCTCCTGCTGGGCGGACAGCCGCAGCGTGTTCACACGGCCGGGATGGAGTGTGCAGCGTCACACACTGCAGTGACTCTGCCTCTCCTCTCACGACCTGACTCAGAACAACAGATACTACACCTCCCACTGCCTGCCGCCACACTGACCAAAACCTTGATAACCACATGGGAAAGGGCAAGTGAAAGGAGAAGCACTGCAATCTGTTCAGCATCACCCGCCATGACAGAGCTAGTCGTGGGTCAGTGCCTTCAAAAGAGGATTCAAAACATGCGAGAAGAGAAAAAACACACTAAATCAGATTAAATATTGAGTTTGGAGCTAATATTCATGTGCTACTTTGTATAGATGCACGGTTACCGGCAGCAATGAACCGGGGCTGATGAACTGCAGAATGAAGCACTTTGTTGTTGTGAGCGTAAAAGATCCTTGATCCATTCATTATATTACATTGTTGGTTGAGTGTGCAGTCTCTCTACTACCTCAAACACTTTTTTTCTGGGTACATGTTTGCCGTTATCAGCACCTCCGGCACTGCAGGACATGCTGGGCACAAAACTCTCTCTTCTCTTCTCCTCGCAAATATTTGCATTTTGGAGGACACGAGATGTTCCGTACTTTACTGTAAAATCCTTTATCAGTGGTGGGAAAAAAGGCAGTGGCGTTACATCACACACCGAAGGCCGTGTATTAAATATATGAGGCGACTGTTTAAACCGTCATCCAGTAACTATACTACACTGGTGAGATGAGATGCGTCATGAAACTGGTCTAAGCAGGCCACGTTTGATTAATCACATGACAGCATTCGCTTCGGAGTGACTAATCAAAGCAAAGGTGGAATTACAAATTCCGACGTATTTGTACATCACTTTTTGTAAATTTTAAACTGCTTAATACTACATTTTAGAGTACTTCAATAATTTTATTTGTTAATAAATCACTTTCACACAGATAATATATGATGAGATTCCTTTTTATAGATAAGCTACACAACAAAGACATTTAAGATTATTACTACACATTAAAGCATATATTAGTACTACAATAATTATACAATATACAATAATTCTGGCCTTTAACTTGTAATGGAGCATATTTTACATTGTGGTATTTATTTACTTTAACCTAAGTAAAGGATTTGAATACTTCTGCAGCACATTCCAATATCAAACCAATCCTTACCACCTCCACTAACTAATTTCCTGGGTAAATCCCTGATATGCATTTGTTTGCTAGTTTTTAAAAGACCATTCATTACTTTTTTCCCCCTGAAGCGATCAGTAGCTTCATTGATAAACCGATCCAGACAATTAACCACCATTTCATTTTGGAATACGAAGAAATTTTGGGCTCTGGAAAATGGACAATTTTTGATATTTTCTTACTTTTTAATAGTTCGCCACAGCCCTTCTGCTTGTGCTAATAGTTACCCAGTTTTATAAATATACTGCATTTCAACAAAATGAGAGGAATTTGCCCAGCACACATATGATATAAATACTATAATACAAGCATTGCCTCTTTGAAATCTCTACCTACATTTATTCTCTACAGAGATCACTTCTCCTGGCTGTGTGAGTTAAGTAAAGCCTAGATAAATACAGCCTTTAATTGGATCTCCCTCTGAATTATGCCCTGCATTAAAACAGTGTTGACTGAAAGGGAACCTGTTTCATGGACAACTGAACTGCTGTCCATTTCCAGCCTCTTCAACAGATCTTCTTATGCCAGAAAAGAGGGTTAGAAAGATTAAACAGAGAGTATCATGCTTACACAGGGGAATTACTCAGATGTAACAGTGGAATCATTTTAGTATCTTCATCAACTGTTATTTCTGTGTTGGGTGTTTTTAGTAGTTAACAGGGAATGCTGATGTAAGCTGTGTGTAATGTGGTGTAGCTCTGTTTCCACAGGGTATCACATTCATCAGCATTTAAGCCAGTGCAATCATTTACCTAATTGCGGATGTGAGATTTTTAAGAATGACAACTAAGGGGGGTTATATAAAGGTGGCCCAGAAAAGCAGAGCTTACTATGAAAAGCCTCCCTTGAATGAGCCTGACAAACTCTAGCAAGATTAATCAGTTTCATAAAGAGCACATGTGATCCTGTTTTTTTTATAATTATTATTATTACCTGAGACATCAAGCACATTCAATTCACAGAGAAGACAACAGACATGTAAAGACAAGACTGTGATGCTCAAGTAGCAAATACTGAACTTATAATATGAAGAATAAAGTAACACAGCAATAAACAAAGCAGAAAAGCTGTTGTTAGGTCAGTTTGTTGAACAGTTCTGCTTGTACATGTAGTCATGTCCTTGTGGGTTTAAGCCTCATATGATTAGTGTAAATATTAGTATATGTGCTGAAAATTATAAATTACAAGACGTGACATTAAACAACTGTGAAACTATCAACTGCCGCTAAGTAATCAATTTTAAAGCAGAACAATACAAAACTAAAGCTTTCTATAAGTTGGATTGAGATATTTGGTTTGTGTGACATAACAGCATATGGTGGAACTACTGCTACCTTTTCCCTTTTCCTGTTTTAATAGACAGATTTCTTGGTGTCTGACTGGAGCTTTCATTTTATTTAATGACATTTAAAAAGGAACATATTGTGAAAAAAAGCAACGCAATATGGTTCTATACCCACACACACACACACAGGGTCTGGGTCTGCAGCTTCACACACTCCTCGTTAGCATTGCGTTTGTTTCTCGCACACAGGCACACAGGGAGAGTTCATGCTCATTTGCTTGTCACATGTGTAATGAAGCACAATTACCAGTAACCACATGTTGACTGGAATCATGTTGCAGAATAATTTCAGAACGTGTTATTAGGCAACAACACAATGTAACTTGGCCTATTTACTATGCAAGGGGAAAATACAGAGTGAATAAAGTAGACATAAATTAACTCAGGGAACATTAGCTTTCCTTTCTAATACAATAAAATAATCCCACTAATCACATATACTTAACAATACATATCAGCCTTTCTGCAAACAACGCTGTTTGACATTTTAATGTATTTTTCTAGCTATTGGTTTCCAGTCGTTCCAGTAAAGCATGAAAATCAATAAGCAGACTCTTGAAACTTGTTGGAGTTGCATTCGCCATTTCTGAAATGTGAAGATTTGCTGTTCTAAGTGATGAAAACTCTTTCTTTAGAGGTTTTGGACTTGGTCAGACCAAACGTGCAATATGAACATTTAGAATTATTAAAACCAAAATTTGATTATAAACTAACAAACTAAGTAAATGAAGTTCTTGAATATCAACAGAAAAAACACATTTCATAATACTGAACATCAATGTGATTATAATGTCCTATATTGTGATATATGGTAAATTCAGTGGCCACTTTATTAGGTACACCTATAAAATGTAATGCAATCCAATACAATAGCTTAGCCACAAATTCTACCTTTACATAGATAATAATGTTCAGTTTCAGAGAGGTATTAATTTAGCTATGTGTTCATTATTGGGGCTGTAGTTTGCAGTGGCGTTGAACCGGACTACATTGTGATGACATGTTTCCAATGTTTGCCCACCTACCATTTGAATATAATACAGTCCAGTACAACACCACCTCTAACTACGACCTAAGTAATAAACATATCATTCAATTAACAATTCTCAGAGTTTCAACAAAAACCATGACCATTATAAGTTTTGTAAAGGTAGAATAGGTGGCTGAGCTGTTGTACTGGATTGCATTAGCTTGTATAGATGTACCTAAGAAAGAGGCCAGGGAGTGTATATTGTATATATAAATTATATAGTATATTGTAAAATACTATGAATATGGTGATTTCAGTTGTACTGCTCCGCCCATATGGTGTTTTCTACACTGAACTGGGTGTTGTTTCAGACCCGAGTACAAAATGGATTTCTGGTTCTCATAAGAAGTCTCTCGTGCTCATATCATGCCAGATGAGAAAAGCCCTCACTTAACATTCTCTACATACCAAAAAATAAATGAAATAGATAAATCACCAATCCACTAATCACCACAAACCATTTCATCTAAATGGTGTGACAAATACAACTGGGTAGCTTTATTTGTACCGTTGTTCCTCATGATATTTGCTCGGCTAATACAAACAGCAGACTCAATCTCCATCAAACAAGATTGTTTCACCTAATCCCTTCCCCCGGGATTAAGAAATGTCTGGTTCCAAACATGGACGTTCAACTTTCTGGAAAACAAAAACAAGATGTGTGGTTCTGTTCCAGTACCCACAGCCCACATATTCAAACTGTAGGCAAATAACTGCGTTTCTGGTGACGCTGCAACAGGTGGATAAGAAGCAAAGTCAGAGAACCACACCTCAAACACTGCAGGCTGCAGGGCCAATAACCAGACTTTGACCTGAGCAGAATGACCACGTAAGAGCCCAGTCTTCATCTAAAAACACTGCAACATAACAGTCACGGCTTTCAGTGTAACATAAGGACTACTGTCTGATTAAGGCACAATAATACAGTGCCCGGTCACAATGAATCCAGACACACTTTAATGCAATGTGATGTCTGTTTGGAAGGAACCGTCTAACCGATTAGGGGGAAATTAATACAAGGAAGGAAGACAATGCCATTGTTTATTACATAAGTAAAATCAGGCTAAGCCAAGCACTCGTGTAACCTCAGCTTCACAGAGACACTGGTTTACAAAAGACCAACTATGGTGTCTAGGTGGCTCCATGCACCACTCTTGTGTGAGTGTCCTCAAACTTATTTTAGTGTTAGCAGCTTGATAGAGAAGTTACTCAATGGGTGTTAATGATTTGTCTTTTCACAACATGTGATCTTAAGAATAGACGTTTGCTCTGCTAAGCTGTGCACATTGTTATTACCAGCTGTTCATTTATTTCACTAAATTAACTGCTTTTAAAATACAGAATTGACATTGTACAGCAACCAAGAAGAAAAGCTGAGTAAAGTCAGAGATATATTTATGTTATATTGCTTCCAGGCTGAGAAAAACTCTTCTCACTGCTATTTTGGTGTTTTGAAGGAAATTACACCAGAAAAGAGGGAGATAAAATTTCAATAAACACAAACTATTTAAACTCACAATGATGCTAGCATAAACCATAACATCCGTCTCAACTGAGGCAGTAATTTTACAGTGATTATATGTTTGAAAATATCTTATTTAAAATGAAACCACATTTAATTTTAATACAATACTTTTTTCTTAAAAAGGAACAAAACTATACTTTCAATGGTTGAGACCATTAGGTCGCCCCACTAACTGTACACTGGACATACAAAGACAAGGTCAGCAACAAAGGGCTTCTTTTAACAAGTTCTGAAATTTGTTTGGCTTAATACATTGGACGCCATGAGACACTGCTTCAGGGACACCTCTTATCTGAAGCAAAGCGCTACAGCTAGAAAGTCAGCTAATAGACCTTCACATTTGATGTTTTGAAACCAGAAAAGAGGTTTGATAAATTATTTAAACTCACATTATGTTAACATTTACCGCAGCACCTGTCATAACTGACTTTTACACTGATTAAATGTTTAAATTAGTTTTGTTTAAAGTCCTCTTAGACTAAATCCTTTCTGAGACCTGCCAAAACAAACGAGTTATCTTGATGCAGAAGGCTCTGGTTCATGTTTAACCTCATTCTATTTACAGCTGTTTATGAGAGGTTTTAATATGTAAATATGTATTTACAGCTGACTTACTTTGTCATAAAGATTCAAGTCTATACAAGAGCTAAAGCAGATGGCGCATTGAAATTATGTCTGACGCTCAGTGGGAAATTTGTCTTGTCAGCACATTTTGAGTGCAGACTGCATTTGACAGTTTTGTAATGAACATGTCGAGCACTGAGGCCTCCTCTTGCTCCTCACCTCACTAAAGTATATCTGGTATTGGCAGCAAACCTTAGGTATCAAATTGGCACTAGTACCCAGCCCTACATGCAGGTATCCATTAAAAATGCATCTTCTTAATTTAAAAGCTGAGTTTTGTTGGGAAATAAGGCTTTCATCTGATCTCTTTTGTCCTGTGTGAGACAGGTCACGTCTAGTCAACATGGGGAACCAGAGTCACATGAGCAGCAGAGTGAGGCTTGGTGGTGTTTATGGAGGGAGGAGGGCCTGGGCAGAGCTGCTCCCCGTGGGTCCCCTGGGACGCCTCTGGCTGTGGCTGGGACAAGTTATCTGGTTAGATTTTGAGGCTATGCCCACCGAGCCGGACGTGAGGGACTTCCTGTAAAAAATGTCCAACAACTGACATTATCACATCACACTCCATCCGCCTGTCTGCATCTGTCTTTGTCTCTGTGTAACTATCTGTGCCACATTTCTGAATAGGCCATCATCCTCATTGGGTCACACTTTCTGCATCTATCAAAGAATGCTGATGTAACGTAACTGTTTAACAGGACAGACTGATATGCTGCCATTCGGGTTATGTTTTCTTTGCTATTTGCTTGGCAAGCTTTGAGGTATTATTTTTCTCATGATGTTGCACCTACAAAAATAAACACCAGTGTGATTATTTAGGGGGCCAGGGGTCTAGATCAGTAACAGAACAATACTACAAAAGATGATACAAGATCAATGTCTTACCCAAAGACACTTTAGCAGGGCAGCGTACGCAGAAAAAGAGGTATGAATCCAGTCTGCCAACGCAGCCTGCTGAAAATCTGCTAAAATCTCAAATCTCTTTAGCTCCTCTGTAGTACTGTGCTTGTCGTTAGAAAAAGAACACACCGGGAGGCATTTTCTGTACTAAACACAGGTCTTGACAGAAGCAGAACAGCCCTAATAAGAATAATTGACATGATGGACCAAATACCAAATAATAGTTTGTCAGGTATCAAATGGCTGTGTAATGGATAGATCTTGCAGGGTTGAAGGTGTGCAGGCTGGCAGAGAGTTGGCAGGGTGTGCCTTTACAAACACCAACCAGCTTTGACATGAGACAATCAAAGCTGACTTTAAATGGTCAATTAATCTCTTAGAAAAGCCACTTACAAAACTGTTTACCCAAACCTTTCCAGCAATTATTCATCTTTCAGATCCTTTACTTAAGTAAAAGTATTGTGACCAAACTGGAAAAATGATCCATTTCATGTATTTTAACTTAAATAGAAGTACTTAAGTATTATCAGCAAAACACTATTAAAAAAATACTTCTTCTGCAGAAAGGTAGCCCCTGTAACTGATTTATTATTATTATGACAGTATCAGATTGCTGATACGATGTATCAATTAGTGAGTAGCAGTTTACTATTGTAGCTAGTTGAGGGGGGAGCTAGATTTAATTACTTTGCATACTATTAAGTAGTTAAGTCCAGTGGTTCCCAATTTAGGTGTCAGGCCCCCTCCTGATATGATCAATAGATCAGGAAAGAAGAAAATTAAAGTTACAAAGTTACATAAAGTTGCATTTATTACTTGATCATTTGAGGTTTAAAGGGCAATTTGGTGGAATTGGTGACAACCCAGACATCTGAAATGGGATGAGGGAGCCCCAACAGTGTCTAGTTGGGGCCCCTTGTCCCATTTGAGGTTTATGTGTAAGAGATCACTAGGCAAAAACATTGGGGACAACTGGTTTAATCTTTACCAATGGATTGCTTTTTATAATCTAAAACATAATATCATCATCTTAATTGGAAAAGAAACTAGTCACCACAAATGCCAAATAAATGTAGTGGGGTAAAAATACTACATTGATAGTATTGTATATCTATATATAAAATGTAGTCATTTGTAAGTATATATACACACACACACACACACACACACACATATATATAGTAAGTATAAAGCAGCATGTTGCAGCTGGTAAATGTTAAGTACTTAACATAATGATCTTGATTTATAATAATATATCATATTTTATTTGTTGATTATATTTTAATTTTAAAAGAATGTGACTCTGCAAAGTAACGAGTAACTAAAGATATCAAATGAATGTAGTGGAGTATATTGAAAAGAATCATACAATGGAAATACTCAAATAAACTACAAGTACCTAGAAATTGTACATAAGTACAGTACTTGAGTATATGTAGCCTAAGTTGCTTTACCACCAGTGCTTATACTTTTGTAAATCTCTAGAAAGGGTATCGGTGACTTTAAGTCGAATCGAGCTTCAACCCTTGAACGCAACACTGAACTCACTTCCATGACCTTTACCCCCCCCCCACCTTCTTTAACAGGTGAGATCTTACCTCAGGTGGCCTTATATTAAAAGCCTCTGCTATTTTCGCGTACAACTCCTTCACGTTGGAAAATCCCTCGATCCTGCCGGTGGGGCTTCCGTGAGCCAGCTGCGTGTGGAAGACCAGTTTGGGCCGCAGGTTGGCAGGTGGAGGCGGTAGCCCCGCTCCGTTCACGGCGGATTTAGCCAAGCTCCCGGGACCTGCGTGTCCGCCGGTGACCTCCTCGTTTTCCACCAAATGCTCCTTCGTCGGTTTGTTTTTCTTCCTCCATGGTCCCAACGGCATTTTCTTGTTGTTGTACTCGTTTGTTTTTCGACGTGGAAAGCAAAAAGTCCGAGCCGCTGCTATAACATTGAAGTGGCTAACCTGTTGAGTCCCAAGCCCCAACGGTCTGATGTCCTTATTTACTTCCTCCTAGCTTTCCTCAATTCCTTCCTTCCTTCCGCGAACACTTTTCCCTGCCTCACCTGCCCACAGCTTTTAGGTTTGACTTTTGTTCTTCGACAGTGACTCGGCCCCTCGCTTGCAAATAAACTGTGTGAATATTCAACAGGTAGGTGGTGAGTACGTGATAAACTCTGTCACAACCTGCTGGCTGGTCCTCGGCTAACAATAGCCGCTCTTGTTTGTCTCTCGGTGTGCAGCGTGACGCAGGCGCAGTGGGACGAACCCGGGCCATTCCCTGTGCACCTGTGCACCATCACAGAGGGGGGTTATCACTTTAAAACAATGAGTCGGGATAAGGTTTATTTAAACACATACTGCTAATCTGGATTACAGTGGCCTGAAATTATATACATATACAGAAAATCTGGTTTCTTGGTCTGGATTTGTTAAATCCAAGGGTGTAGCTACAAAGCAAGGTTCCCAGCATAGACCATTGATTTTGGCTTTTACTGTCTAACTACCACCTCCTTTGATGCCCCCTCACCCCCAAAAATCATCACTTCCTCTCACATCCCTAACACTAGAACTGTTTGAGTCCAAATTAAAACTGGGTCTAAAGGAGAAAAAAAGTAAAGGCTGAAACCAGCTGTGGTAGAGCTACAAAAAAGGACAAGTAGACTAGCAATACCACAGTGTAGAAATACTCTGTTACAAGTAAAAGCCATGCATTCAAATTTTTACTCAAGTTAAAGTACAAAAGTATAAGCATCACAATATATTTATGAAGAATCGCCCATTTCAGAATAATGTATATTATTGGATTATAATTACAGATCGGAGTAGGCTACATTACTTTAATGTTGCAGCTGGTAACGGTGGGTCTAATTTAAATTACTTGCTGCTGGACATCTTAATCTAGAAAGTCTTTTTTTAATTGATTATATGTTGTATGTAATCTAGATAGATTATTCATCACTGAAGAGAAACTGCAGTGTTGCAGTAGCAGCAGTTTACATATGATAAAATCAAATCAAATACACATACATACAAAAAAAACCTGCAATTTAAAACACATTTACAAATATGAACAAACAACTAATATATCTTTAGGCTATTATATAAATGTGTAGAATGGTCTGCAAAAAAACAACTACAACAGACTGGTAAAAAAGAAATTGCAACTTCTTGCTGCATACATTAAAGGAAAAAAGCTCCCTCAAGAAGTAGAGTCTGCTCTGTCCCATCTGTAGACAGTGTCAGTGTTACACTTCCAGTCCAGTCCTCTTAAAGTCACCAACTATCTCCTTTGTCTTGGCCACATAAAATGAGATGGTTTTTCCCCACACCAAGACACAAAGCGATTGGCCTACTCCCTTTAGACTCCTCCTGGAGTCTCCTCTCCACCACCAACAAAACCCACAATGGCAGAGTCATCTGAGAATTTTTGCAGATGACAGGATTCAGAGTTGGACTGCAAGTCTGAGGGGTATATAGTGTAAAGAGAAAAGGTATGATTACAGTCTCCCTGTGCTGCTAACCACCTACTCAGACACACATCACTCAGTCGCACAAACTGTGGTCTGTCCATCAGGTAGTCAATAATCCAGGAGGTTGCGGAGGCTTCTCCCGCAGTAGTACTGTATATGCTGGCCTAGGCATAGGGAGGTGGTCACCTGAGGTCTGAGATGAGCCAAGACCAGTCTCTCCAGGACTTTACGTGGGATGTTAATGCCACGGGTCTATAATCATTGAGGACAGATGGAGAGGACTTCTTTGGTACCGGAACAAAGCAGGATGTCTTCTACAACACTGGGACCTGTTAAGATTTGCTGTATGGATCCAGGGCAGGTGAAACAGTCAACTCGGGTAGATTTATATAGCAACAAATGCAAAGAGTGTTCAAACAGGTGAACTGAGAAGTGGGAAGCAAACAAACAGGCGAGACAGCTCCCAAAACACTACATAAGGCTGTTAGGCAGGGGCTTCCAGGGACACACAGCTCATTGCTGAAGAGCAGCGTCTTACAAACCGGAAAAAAGTGTGTGATGAGCTGGTGTATTTCACTGAGAGAGTTGATTACTAGATGAGCCACAGGTGAGATATGCTGCAGATGCCAGCCAGGAGGGAGGGAGCAAGAGAAATACAACCACACACACACACACACACAACCTGACAGAACATGGCATGTAAACTGGCAGAGACAGCAGGGAGGGGGAAAAGGGGAAACATGAAGATAGAGGTACTGGCAAGGCCAAATCATGACAGAACCTTCTCCTGGATCCTGCTGTAGCTGTCTGTGCAGGCCTTCAGGACCCTGGGGCTGATACCATCTGGCCCAGCAGCTAGCTGTCTCTTCTAACTAGTAACTCAAGTTATCAAATAATTGTACTACAATAAAAAGTACAATATTTATATAATATAATATACAATATAAGAATAAAGCAACATACCATGGAAATACTCAAGTAAAGCATAAGTATCATAAAACTGTACCAAAGTACGGCACTGGAAACCAGAACAAATCAAATCCTAATGAATACCAAAACTTGCCCAAAACAAGTCTAAATGTTTTCCCCCCAAATGTCAATAAATGGATAGATGCAGATCTGGTTTTGGGCATAATACATATTTCTTTGCAAATGTGATCTTTGCTGCTTCACTCATTTAGAGAAGAAAAGAAAAATCAAGAACATAAGTCTAAGTAATAGCTCTGTCATTTTCCTTTCCTGTTACTTGTCATGTCACAGAGACCCAGTTTGGTCACACATTAATGTCACAGACTTTGGTCCGAGCATTCATATGACAGTTATAAAGTAGTGAATTGTCAAACCTGTGGAGAAGTACTGTTGAGAGATACACCTGTATTATTTAAATGGGATTATTCCTTTCAATCGATTTTGCATTGCAGTCCTATAACATTGTTGGGCTCATGATGGAAAGTTTATTAAATGTATTTCCTGCTTAAAAATAACGTATTTTCTATTTTAGATACCATAGTTTAATGCCATAAGGATGCACATTAGACTAGCAAATACATTCATTAAAAAGGAGCGGGTGTGTTTACTTTCTACCATCCCTGGATAATAGTTCATCATTTGCACAAATCTCCAACATATGTGATTAATACATCTTTTCACCCGGCATTTGCTTTAAAACAAGATACATATGTACTACTACCACTACAAATCTACGTAGATAGAAACGTTGACAGATAGATGGATAGATATTGGTGTGTAGTAATAAAACAATGCTAAAAATATGATATGGTATGATATTTGTGATATTAAATTAAAATGTATGCGTAATACACGCACATTACCTCCTTGTAATGATGTAGGAGCCATGTATCATGTTGTTTATTGTTGCTTTTTTGTATGTATATACACCTATTTTTCACATACTACATTATGTTTTTGTATTTATTTTCTCTTTATTCTATCTTTCTTCAGCTTTGTTGTCTGGAGTTAAATTCCTTGCATGTGTACACATTCTTGGCCAATAAAGCTGATTCTGCTTAAATAAGGCTTTACTATAGCCCAAACACTTTGAACTTAAAAATGAATGAGTACAAATGTTAGCAGCCAAGGGGCCCTCTCTGCCTCACAAGGACTCCACCTCTGTGGGCCCCCGAGCCCATGATGAGTGATGTGGCGTCCCCTGGTGGGAAAATGTAAAGGTCTCTGTGTTGGCAGTTGATCACCAGCAGCTGAGACCAGACAGCTATATTTACACATTCATAGTTCTGCCATTTGTAAGCATTAAATTCAGTCGATGTATTTTTAATATTGATCTTTGCACATGAGAAAAGTTACTTTATAAATTTCACAACAACAAAATATACACATTTTACTATTAAAATATACGTCTGAAGAACCATTTGGTGCTGCAGAGGACTCATTTTATGTAATATTGCTATGCAGACTATTCACTGACTATATATAGGCCTAAGCAGTATTAACGGTTTTAAAGTGATTATTGTTAATACACTGTTTGTTTCACAGAGGAGGATTCATCACATGCCTCTCCACAACTGCACAACAACAGCTCAAGCTCACTTCATGTGGAAATATTTATTTTAAAATTCAAGTTCAATATCTTCACATGTACGATTCTAAAATGCACACGTGACAATGCATTTGATTCAACCACTTCCTTTCTTGAATAACCTGTACACACATTTTAAGACAGCCTCCAAATTGAGACGTGTATCTCTTAATGACGAAATCAACATGAATGACAGTTAAAAATGTCAGTAATTAAGCTTGTAAAATCTAAATGAGAGCAAGAAAAAATGTACTGTTTGGCAATGCAATGTTTCCCAGGATCACTGGGGTTGTGTTAGGCAACTGTAGACTCTTTCACTACCAAATATTACCAACAAACAAAAAGATAAAGTAATTATGGCAAAGACCCACATACATACAATGTGTACTTTCAGATATCAATAACCCAGACAGTCTTTCACTTGCACTTATATCAACTTGGCAGCATGCATGGTATTTATAAAACCACCACGTAGCTCAAAAATAGAAATTGCACATTCGTCACTAGCTCCATCTGTGAACTGTCAGAACTGTCCTTGTGTGTGTGTGTGTGTGTTGTGTGTGAGTGTTTGTGTGAGTGTGTTTGGTAATGAGGGTGAGAGCTGTCATGTGGTTATCTCCCCTTGTTCAGTCTGAGTCCTTCGTCCTAGGTAGGTAAATGTCGTTTCAGGACGTCCTTGGCGTTGCCGGGCAATGTGTCAGGAAAGTTCACATCAAACTCCACCACCAGGTCCCCTCTCTGCTCTGGGTTTTTGGGGAAGGGGAGACCCTGTCCGGCAACAGTCTTTCTCATGCCAGGCTTGACGACGTCCGTGATCTTCATGTTGCACGTCTTCCCGTCTATTGTCGACACGGTAACTGAGCATCCGCACAACGACTGAAAAGACAAGAATATGGAAGTCAGAGTGAGAATAAGGAGAACAGCAACCCACACATGATCTACTGTGGGCACAAATAACACATAGATCCGTTCACTGGCTGAGATTAAAGCAAAAAGCTTCTATTGTGTGAAACTATGGCTGGATAATATGGTTGAAATAAACACGATTTTCCTAACGATATGTTCTGATATCAATATATTACACAATGTCGCAAATGTATGCAAATTCACATAAAATAATCAAACTTCCATAGCAGCTGGCAATGATCCTTTGCTATTCATTACATATAGTCAAAGTTTTCAATGTGTAAAATAAAAACATTCATTTGACAGATATACAGATATTTGTTGTACAATAACAGGAAATGATCATGTCAACATGATACAATTCAGCTGAAAGTTCAGAAAGGATGGCATTGCCCAGCTCTGCAATAAACACAGAATGCAAACTTCTATTAACACTATTTTCAGATGTACAACCTGACCGATACTGGATTTTTGAAGCCAATACTGATATCTGTATTTGACAGTTTAAAACAATTTAATAATAATACTTCTGCCATTTTTCATCCCTGTAGCGAGCTGGATACTTGGGACTACTATTAAAATATGACTGTGTTTTCAGTGTTCTCAGATGGACTAACTGTATAACGCTGACAGTTTCTAAATTGAAAATAATCTCAATTTAAGGTCCATATCTTTTCCAGAGTTTTCAAACGCTACAGACAAGATCAGCAGTCACAATTAGTGGACGGAGTTTGCTCAGCTGTTATGGAGATGGCTTAGCTGTCGTCAGGTGAAAACAGGTGGTCGTAATCTCTCTATTCAATGATTTTGTCTTTTCTTGTCTTTCTAACAACAGGTGATGCTGTAGAAAGTTCTGGAAAAAAGCTAGCTGGCCCTTGAGTTAAGATTATTTTATCAGGCTACTGTTACCGAAGTCAAGACTGAACTCTCATGCTGATATACAACTGTTCTATTTGATTATAATTACATTAATTGTTTCACTGACGAGAAACATTTAATGTGATTTAAAATATGAGATGAGGCCGTGAGATCCTTCTCAGAGTGTAGGAGGAACCATGTAAGTACATCTTGCATTGGGTGCGCGTGGGCGGGCGCCGCCTCGCTGCCCTCCCTGTGATACAGCTCCTATTTCTCAATGTTGATGATCTAGATTACATAAGTGCACAGCCAAAGTGTGCGTGTAGATCAGTACTATGCTCATTCAGTACGCCTGAACTTTCCAGGGAAAACAGCTTTTGAGGCAGACTACCTAAGGCTTATTGATTATGAACATGCTTTCTGGAGCGTCACAGCTTTGAAGCAGCACTCTAAACTAAATGTGAGCTTGTTCTGAATCCCCCCCTGTTTGTGACTAATCCATCTATCAGACTCTATTAATACTTCTGCACTCGGTCAAAGTGGCTGCCAAAATAGAAAACGTCTCACCTGTCGTAAGCTCACGCGCACAGGATAGACAATGTTCGAGCCTTCCCGCCTAAAGTGAGGGTGTGGCTTGTCCTTGATGACGAAAACAATGTCAGCAGGAATGGTAGTGGGCGACTCGTCCCCCTCCCGCGGGAACGTGATCTTGGTTCCCTCTTTCCAGCCCCGCTTGATCTCAATAGTAAGAATCTTATCCTCAGTGCGCATGGTCCTGCCATCTGGATTTAGCCTTTTGCGAGAGATTTTCATCCTCTTGGTGCAGCCGTGGAAGACCTCCTCCAGGGTGACCCTCAGTTCGTGGATGATGGCCGGGTCCTGCTTCCGGCGCTGCGGCCCTCCGGGGCCGACATGTCCGTCCCGAGGGAATCCGTTCAGGTTGAAGCTGGTGAAGGATCCGAAAGGGTCGTTTCCGTCCACCTCCATGTCATCGTCGTCTCTGCCGTTGGCTTTACGCCCGAAGAACATCTCGAAGGGGTTTGAACCCCCGAAGAAAGTGGCAAAGGTGGCGTGAGGGTCCCCATGGAAGGTGTAGGTGAAGGTGCTGCCTTGTCCATCACCAGTTGGACCGTTTCCTCCCTTGAGACCTGACAGACAACAGAAATGATCAGTCAGCTCAACATTAACACTCAGCATTGGGAGAGCTTTCTGCCACAGGTGAGACATAGGAGGACTAGCACAATCCAACCCACAGCTTGTTCCAGCTTCTCAAATGTGAAAATGTTGTGAACTGAATGTTTGTCATATAAAACAAGACATCTGAAGATATCGTCTTGGCCTCTAGGAAACTTTTTTCAATTGACCAACCAATGATGAACCAATTTAAATGGTAATGGCCTATACTTGTATAGCACCTTTCTAGTCTTCTGACCACTTAAAGCGCTTTTAGGACCACTCAAATTGATTTTACACTACGTCACCCACTGGCATTCACCAATTGGCAGAGGCTAAGGTGCCAACTGCTCGTCAGAAACAGATATTAACATTCACACACATTCACAATTTGGGGTTCAATATCTTGCCCAAGGACTCTTCGACTTGCAAACTGGAGTAGTTTAGAGTCTTAAATTCATCACGCCGCCTCAGTTTTTAGTACCATATCCTTAGCATAGTTTTACATAAAAATGATCCCACAGATAAAATATGGCAAAAAGAGGGCACTAGTATGGAACCAGTATCTCGGTCAATACCATGTGTTGGGGTATTGGAATTGGTATCAGAAGACTAAAACATTAATAACTTTAACAAAATACTATAGTGGTGCTTTTTAAATGACAGCCAGGAACTTGGGACTTTGGTGGACTTAAGAGTTTCCATTTTTCTTGGAGATATTAGCCTACAGATGGCAATGTTTAGAAGCTTGCAGTTTATCACCAATAAGGCACACAGGCTTGAGAGATCCTTTAAAGGAGTTATACTATTCATGTCTTCATTTTGGGTTTCTAGCACACTTTTGCATGATTTACTGTAGAAAAAACAGCTTGGTACACTTATACAAGCCCTTTCTAAAGATGTTCAGCATGTACCCTTTGCTACATAAGGTAAATTCATGAAAAGCATAATTTCCCACCTTTTATTTGTTATAGAGGGATATAGTGATGCTTGGTGGTCTTTTTCCTTTCCTCACATGCTTCCCACCAATAACGATGTACTGAAAATTAAACCTCTATGTTCAGATACTACATTGTAGGTAGGACACACCCACATTTTTAAGAAAATATGTGGTGGAAAGGGTGACAGGCCTTTTATTTCTCTTATAGAAGGGGCTTATAACTGCAGCTATAGGCATAGTGTAATAGCTAATCCTTAAATTACACAGGGAACTGGATGCCTATGATCTGCTTAACAGCTGTTTTCTAGGCCTGCTGGTTGCAGTGGGTGACTTGAATTAAAGCCAGCTGTGTTTTACATCCAACCATCCAGGCTTTATAACTGGATTATAACGGTGTATTGAAGGTGAATTAAAAACCGTCACACACGGGTAAAAATGAGAAATGCGATATTTAAAAAAACACATTACCTTCCTCTCCATACTGATCATAAACTTCTCTTTTCTTCGGATCACTGAGGACCTCATATGCCTCGGCGATTTCCTTAAATTTCTCCTCGGCGGCTGCAGACTTGTTTTTGTCCGGGTGCCATTTCAGCGCTTGTTTTCTGTAAGCTTTCTTAATATCCTCGTCTGTTGCTCCTTTAGAGATACCCAGCGTTTTATAGTAATCTTTCCCCATTTTTCGCGTATCCCAGAAAATAAGAAAAAGAAAAACAGCAGCAGAATAGCCCCCTGGAGAAGAGCTGGTAGACTGTGGACTGGGTCGACTGGTCTACGGATGGCAGTGAAGCGGCGTCAGTCCGGACTGATGAACAAGAAGCCGCAGACAGATACACAGTGCGGGATGAAAACCATTTAGAGGCGCTTAGTCAGCGCCGTGGACCTCCTGTTATTTATCCGTGACTGGGCGACCCTCTTTAAATAGGCACAGCTCCCTCTCCTGCATCCACAGCGCCAACGTCAAGTTCAACACCAGAAATAAATCTGGTTCCGGTGAGCTGAGACCCGCTCTCTCTCTCCGTGTGTGTGTGTGTGTGCTACTAATTGGCCTACTGTAAAAATAATCTGTTTCAAGTAAAAGCATCATTCCCTGGATTGAAAATATTACTTTAATAAAAGTAGTTGGCATTGGAAGATGTAGGCTACTTAAAGCATTCAAAATCTGGCTGTTACTAGGCCTGTAATATAGAATTCGATCATTGTTAAGCTACTCATGCATTAATGTAAAAGATAAAATGATTTACTGCTGTAGTTGGTTGAGGTGGAGCTAATTTTTAACTATTCTGTATTGGAGTGCAACAAATGATCATTTCCATTATTCTTCTTTTCCCGATAATTCGATTGATTGATTGATTGATTGGTGTGTAAAGGATCCAGACTGACACCTTCACAATGCTTATTTTGTCCAACCAACAGCCCAAAATTCAAACTTTAATAAAAATAAAATGGAAATGATTACAATGCTTAGAAGGAGCAGCAGTAAAATTCTCACATTTGTGACACTGGAACCATGAAATGTTTTTCAGCATGAAAAACGACTTCATCATCACAACAGTTGACAGTTCATTGACTAATTGATGACTAATCGTTTCAGCTGTATTGCTATACTGTACCTTTGTTGGGTAGTTTAAGTTCTAACACAATATCATATATGATGAGCTCTTCGGGTGTTTTATGTGCAAAAATAAATACATTTGTAAAGTCACAACACTGTCAGATAATTGCAGCGGAGTACAAGTAGCAATAGTGGGATGAAAAGGCTCAAGTAGACTAGTCGTAGGCCTACCTCAAATTTGTACAGTACATGAGTAAATGCACTTATTTCCGTGTCTGCTCTCTGCAAACTCCGTCTGCAAGTCCTTAGGTAGCCCTAGAGGAAGAAGCACGTGATGATTGAAGAAGAAGATGATGATGATGATGAGCTGTGAGGGGCTCTCTTGCAGCAACAGCGTCACCTGCTGTCCCACACTTGAACTGCATTGGCACTGCGCTCCGCCAATGAGTCAGCGTCAGAGAGGAGCTGCAGGTCAGTCATCTCTAATTATTAGCAATACATTATTTGAGCCCTTAGAAGGACCCGAAGCAGCTGCTTTTTAAAAAACATCGTAATTAGATTTTAATCTATTAGATCTTAATTTAGACTTGAGACAATTTCGTTTCTAAACTAAGCATGGATCAGTTTCGTGGTTTATTTGTTAAACTGGACCAAAACAAGGATGGATTCATATCGGTGGCGGAGCTCCACAACGAAATGAGGAAGCATGGGATCCTCTCAGCGGATGGCAAGGTCCAGGTAGTAGGCTATTCTTAATCATCTTTTTACAGCATGAGAAGTATGTGCGTGGCTCCAATGTTAAAAGCTGCTAAATAAAGAGTTTCCCCCCTCCTAGAATATCATTGATTCTTATGACAAAGACAAAGATGGCCTGCTGGATTATGAAGAGTTCCTCAGATACATGATGGACAGAGAGAGGAAATGGAAAATTTACTTTCATGACCTTGACAAGAACAAGTGTGGTGAGTGGTCAGATGCCAATTACCTCTCAGGAGAGGCTATATATACCATAAACACTATGTGATGAGGGTAATGTGTTTTTTTCAAGCATGTTGCTCTCCTTTAAACAACAAACTGTGAACTTTACTTCAGATGTAGAAGATGAGTAGTCCTACTTGGGCATAGTCTTCATAAACCACCATAAATGTGAATTCTTTGACAATAAACTGTATTTTAAGGTCAGACTGGAAAGGCAGATATGCACACACTTTGTTGATGGTACACAGTTGACTACAGGCGGTGACCCTTTCACTCAGAGTTCACAGAAACTCATAAACTTTAAGCACAGTCATCACTTGACAAGTTGGCAGTATCTGTTTGTAACTGTGTGCATTTCTTCTCTGATCAGGGGTGATTGACCAGGACGACATCATATGTTTGTTTAAGGAGTTAGGAGTGGTCATATCAAAGGCGAATGCAAAACAAATAATTCAAATGTAAGATTTTTTTTTTGCCCACTACCTCATGGATCCATTGTTGCATTTGAACAAACATTCATTTAATTTAAAATATAAAAACATTAACAGATGTAGCACTGGGTTCAAAAGAGTTCAAAACACACTGGAGCACATTTCACACACTCATCACATTAGTGCTTTCTAAACAGTTTATTTTTTTTAGAAATATTGATAACCTTTTGGCATCACTGCACGATAAGGTATACTCATGGTATAATGGTTTGTTTTATAAATGGGTCTATATCTATTTGTGCTTACAGGTCAGTAATATATGTCATAATGCAAATAAAATATGTTTTGGCTTACCACAATAAGCCATCAAGCCTGCAAAGAGTAAAACTGAGGCTGTTGTTGCTGCGAACACCAGGATGGATGAAGACAGTTCAATGACGGTGGACTGGGGTGAATTCCTGCACCATGTCGTCCTCAACCCTGTGGACAACATCAGGGAGCTGGTGTCCTCATGGAAACACAGTCTGGTAAGATCTTCTGGCAGCGTCACTCTCGCTCTCTCAACAAAGCAGTGGTGTGCTCAAACTATGATGCATGCACTGTCCACTTAAGCGTGAGTAATAACACACTGATTAAAGGATGATAAATGTGATTCCTCTTTTCATCTATCTGTAGGTTTTTGATGTGGGTGAGAGCCGCACAATGCCCATCGAGTTCCCAGAGGAGGCGTCCGGTTTCGGTGCGTGGAGGACGTTTGTTGTCGCAGCAGGACTGGCAGATGCTGTATCCCGAAGTGTGACGGCGCCCATCGACCGCCTGAAGACCCAACTTCAGGTCAGCTCCACTCTCAGGTGCTGCTTTGTTATTAGTGAAACAGATGAGTGGATTTGTTTGATTTTACATGAGCTATTGAATGTATGACTGTTTGACCCCAAACAAATACTTACAGCACTTTGTTTTTTGGTGGTCCTCAATGGAACAGTAAATTAGATTAATTTGATGTGCAATGCAACACACACACACACACACACACACACACACACATGCACACAAATATCTGCTCCACTGCTTAAGCTTTTATAAAGTGTTGAAATTTAAGTTTCCTCTGAAGTTGTCAAGTTTTGACTCTTTTTAAACATCAATTTGGTGGGACAGTTACACATGGAAACATGGTGACGTTTGAGCTAAAGAATGTCTCACGCTGGGCATAGTTTGTACAGGTTCTGTGAGATTTTTGACATGTATAAAGTCAGACTTTATTTAACCAGGAAGTCCCTTGAGATTGAAATTTCTTTTCCAGGGAGACATGGCCAAGATGGCACACCAGTTACAATTGAAATCTCTGTCTGTGGAACAAACATCACACATAAAAGAAAGGGACTAAATCCAGCTCACACGAAGTAGTTACATTTCTCAGTTACATGGAGTTTTAACATGGCTTTACGTTTATTGAATGGGACAAGATCATTTGGCTGTAGTAAGAGAAAGCTCAGTGAAAATCATTGGTACCGTCTGAAACCTAACATAAAGCTGATTTAACAAACTAATCTAAGCTCAAAGGTCCACTCACTAGCTTTCAACCACATCTCCCAGTCTAACTTGTTCTAATCATGACAGAGGAAAGGCAGTTTAAAGCTCCAAAAACTTGTAGTGTGTTACATACTGTTCCTAAAGATTAGGAATGAACTTCCATGGCTAACTCACATAAATTTAAAGTGTAATTTATTAAAGGAGCATTCTTACATTTCCTCACTAATTAATTTTTCCAAACCACTTGTAAAGAATGACAACTGAAAGTTTTTTTTGTCTTAGTAATAAATGACCTGGTGTTTTACTTTACTGTACTTTACTGTGTCGGGGATTAAAGACGTTATCAGCCAGCCTACCTTGTTTTACATAATTTATCTTTTCCTGATTCTGGAAGAGCACTCAGTCTACAGTTTGCATGTGGCATATCTTTGTGAGTCTCATCATATGTGTTTATTGCTGGGTTTTTGCAGCTGCTTCTCAATATCCTTCATACCTGTTTAATACAGTCTTTATGCACTGAAACAAACTTGAGAAGGACCTCAGTCAAAACAATTACGATTCTCTGTATCTGACACTGACCTCTGACCTCTGTGGATGGAGCATGTGAAAAGAGACTGACAGCAGTATCACATAATTCTTACTGTCTGTGCTTTGTTTTATTCTGTCACTTTAAAATAAATATGTGACTTATATTTCTGTACCTGTACTTATCAACAAATAGTTTTTCAGGAGGCTTCGCATTGTTGCACATTTACAGCAGCTGCCTGTGAAAGTGATTCATAAGAATGGTTTTCCTGTGTGCTCTGTAGGTTCATGGATCCAAGGCCTTCTCCCAAGGCTTTCAGGAGATTAGGGCAGGTGGTCTGCGGTCGATGTGGCAAGGAAACGCCGTCAATGTGTTGAAAGGAACTCCACAGTCAACGCTACAGTGTCTTATCTACGCCCAGGTGAGGCATACAGTAGGAGGCAGTCTCTATAAATGATGGATGCACCAGTTTCTTATTGACAAGCACACTCAGAGCTTCTCTATTTTGTCCAGATGAAGGTGTACACCCAAAACAGAACACAGGAGACTCTGACGGTGCAGCAGCGTTTTGGCTTGGGATGTGTGTCCGGTGCTGTTGCTCATGCTGCCTTCTACCCTTTAGAGGTATCAGAGATCAGTGGCAGGTCTGAGTGCTTTTAACATTTCTGTCCTGTCCTGTCATAACAGCTGAATGCTGTCCATAGATTATTACAACTTAATTTAAATGTCAGTATGTCATTGTCAGACAAACTTTGATTCACTGGTTTAAGTTTTGCAAACAAATGAGAATAATTTGAACTATAAATTTGTTGCATCAAAAATTTCTAAATTAAAGAATGATCTTGGGTGCTTTAGGCAGTCATCAGGAGGGACACACGCATTCATAAAATCTTTGGAGAGGCTGGGTGATAATAATGTGCAAGAAAGGTTGACTGCCCTGCTATCTCATTGCCGTTCTTCATTGGCATGACAATGTCATATCAAATGTGTAATAAAAACAGTTATTGGAGAAAAATATCTTTATTCAAGAAGTGAAAATTTAGGGTGTGCTCCTTTCAAGTACTCTGATTAATAAGTGCCATAAAGCAGTTTACCTGCTGTAAAACAATAGAGATCTCATTAATGATCTCTTTTGTTTGCTGTAATCCCTCCAGATACTCATATGGTTGTGATAATAATTCATGTAAAGAATGTGAAGTAGCATTTTTAAATGTGTGTATATCATATAAAGTTATAGTAATGTGAAAAATTGGACTTTTATTTTGCAAGGAATTGTTGGATTGTATTCATTTACTGTAGCAACAATGCCAATAGCATCATGTTTTTTATTTTTTACTATGTATTTTAATTGTTATGAATATCTTGAATGTGTAAAATATGTTTAGTGTATAGATAACATTCATTTTAGCAATCTCTCTCCTCTTATCTATTCTACAGGTGCTGAAGGTGAGATTGAATCTGCAGCAAGCTGGCACCTACAATGGTGTTGTGGCTTGTGCCCGATCTATTTACAGACATGAGTCGATGTCCTCCTTTTACAGAGGATTTAAGCCGAGCATCCTCTGCATGATGCCTTATGCAGGTGTGGAGTGTGCAGTGCATCAGGTGAGAGCACTCAACGATCAAATACATGTCCCGGTGACAGATACTATCTTTAACATTTGCTTCCTATTGCAGTCAATCATGAACTGGGCAAGGAGTGATCCAGCCTACAGCAGTGAGTCCAAACTGTTTTTCTTCAGTTTTGTGGCCTTTGCTTCTGGACAAATGACCAGTTACCCACTGGCAGTGATCAGGACTCAGCAGCAAGCACGAGGTAAACCCATGCATTTTCTGTGACGCATTTAAGATTATTTGAAACAATTTGAGATGTCATACTCATTGGCCTTTGTCTTGTTTTCCAGCTTTCAGCTCAGACTCACATCCGGCTTCAGGTGTATTACAAGGACTTATAGGGATATATGAAAGATGTGGAATTAGAGGATATTATAATGGAATGGGAGCCAGCTTCGTCAGGGCTATTCCATGTGCTCTGATAAACTACACTTTAACTAGAAAATTTGAAAATGTGTTTTCCTCAATTGAGTCTTGGGATGTGTGATTGCAATAGACTGGCAACCTGTCCAGGGTGTAACTTACCTCTCGCCCAATGCAAGCTGGGATTGGCTCCAGCCCCCCCGCGATCCTGTACACAAAATAATGACGATGAGTGAGTATTGACATATAATAAAGAAGTTTTTCAGGGATTTGATCAGGAACACAAAGAAAAAAAAGACTGTGAACTCTTATTAATTAATTGAGTGTCTAAAAATAACTGGAATTCTTTAAATCTTGCTTATATTTCAAGTCTGCTAGACCTACAATGTCATGTGAATATCTGTAGCTTTTTCAAAGCTTGAGTTAAGGTTTAACAACTGACCAAGAGCATGAGATATGGTGAAGTGTTTACATCCAGCACACCTCACTGAGTGCTGATGCATAGTTGACTTGTAATTTATAATCTGACCAAGTGTAATAGATGCCCAGTTGAGATTGGGTTGTGTAAATGATGCGTGAGCCATAGGCCTACAATAAACGTTTATTTCATAACAGAGAGGTTTCTCCATTTATCATTAAACAGTAAAGAGTTAGTTTATGTGTTTCTTTACAATGAGTTTGAACTGAATGTGATTTACGGGTGTGTCAATATTTGTGTGTTTTAACTTTTTCTTTTTCTTAATTGTTTGTTTTACAAATCAAGGCAAGTATCGGGTTTTTAAAGTGTTATGACAATTGTGGCTAACTCATCTATGTAACAAGCCACAGCCGCAGTTTATAGTAGGGCAACCAAGTTTGGAAAAATAATCGGACTATGGGAATTTTTAATGTGTGATCATTTTCATAATTATAACAAACATAAAGCGCTATAATAAAGTAATAAATATAAATGCTAAGCTTAATTTACAATTGCGATGAGAGATGCAAGACATGACAAACCAATAGGAACCAGCAACAAAGAGGTATTGATCTCAGATAAATAGCTTATGAGAAATTGATGTATTAAGTAGAATTTAGAGGTATGTCTATGTAGGTTACTTTCCATTAAATTTACCAGGTTGGCAATTGAAACACCGAAAGTGGAGAACGACCGTAAAGACGTCAGATTTGACGCAAACGTGCGGCGGTTATCGCGAGACAACACGTGAGCGCGGGTTTTCCTGGCCACATCCCGTGTATGAAACCCGCCATCTTGTAGCGCTGAGAAGGAGAAGAGCAGCAGATATGGCTGATTACAGCAGCGTGGCTCCACCGTCCTCTAACGCTGGTGGCGGAATGAACGACGCTTTTAAAGATGCTCTACAGCGAGCACGACAGGTAAGACGACGACAATATCATTTAGTACGAAAAATAATTTCAAAGTAGGCAGCAAATAGCCGGTTTCGGTGATTTCTGCCTTAACACACGGCATCACGACAGGCTAACTAACGATGACTAACGTTAGCTAAGGTGGACGTTGCGAAACACTGCAAAATCGAAAACAGAAGCAATCCTTGTTGATCCCCGATACTGTACTGATTAAACTTCCCGAATATGATCAGCTATCGGAATCCCAACTTGTGTATGTTGGTTTTAAACATTAACCGATTAGCTTAAGTGGAAGAAAACGCTTTCCTTTGTTGGGCCAGATTTCCGGAGAGAATAGTGGAGTTAGGCCGCAGCCGCGTGTCTGTCCAAACATCGGTGGTCCAAACGCATCAATCACGAACAGCAAATGAATAATTTAAAATCTAAATAGTTGTTGTGCTTTTATCCTTTTTGTGTTTCAGATTGCAGCGAAAATCGGCGGTGACGGCGTCGCAGCACCCCCAACTAATGAATTTGGCTACGGAGGCCAGAAAAGGCCCCTGGAGGACGCTGGTGGGTATTTTCCCATGCCTAACCTGAATATCGGTCAGTGACTCAAATCGATTCAATGCAAGTCTTGATAGTTAATGCTTGCCTGTGTGTGTTAGCAGCTACTAAATTGCATTTTCCTTGAAATGTTCTTTACTCAACTGAATGAATTCTGCAGTAATTATGTCTAACGTTATATCAATGTGCATTTTCAGCAAAACGTCTTAACATTATGTAACGTTACATTACTAACCATGTGCGCAGTTAATTTTCATGTTATTGGTGGTTTCAGTATCAGCCTATACAGTTTTAGTTACTGCACGTGCTTAGAGTGGATGTTCTGTCCTCACAGCGGCTTCAAATCAGTGCCTGGTGATGGAAATATTATTTGGGAACAAATATGTGATCTTGTGATTTTTTTTATTTTAATTTCAAAATGTAGGGGTGGGTGACTACGATTTTGAGTCATTGTACAATTAATGCAGGTCCAGCCATTGTTGTTTTTCAGTTTGAACACTCAAAAGCAAAGTGTGTAATTTAAGTTCAGTCCTTCAACCCCCCCCCCCCATAAAGATTGTTCAGTTTTTGTGTAAACTGCTTGAGAGGTTTTTAACAGAGGTGTTTCTAATATTTAGTATGTCCTCCTTGATTAGAATAGGTTGGACACAATATTGGAAACACCCACAACACAATGCAATCTGACAGTACCACAAACTACCCCCCCCCCCCAAACTTAACTTTCAGGGAGGTAGAATTTCATTACAGGACTACATTAGTTTATATTAGGTGTACCAAAAATACGCTCTTGTGTGGTGGCTATGCAGGCTTCTGTAGTTGAATATTTTTAGCACCCTTTGCCATAACGATTTAAATTCTAGGCAATGCTGATGAGCCATTTTCACATTGAAGAACACTGTTAGTACTGTGATGGTAGGTGTAATGAGAGATACTTATGCTGGTTATTATGTCATGTTGTCACAGACCAACCAGAGACAAAGAAAGTGGCTACAAATGATGGTAAGTGACCTGATGACATAGTGACAGTTAAATATGTGGCTGTAAATTTTTGATTCCCTACCTAAAGTAATTGGCACAAAATTAGCATGAATTGGATGTTTGGTGCATGGGTTAATCTTGTTTACATTGCCCCCCCCCTCATGTACTGTAATGTTTTTTCTCCCCCCCCCCCCAGCCTTTTCAGCAATGGGAGGAATGGGTGGCCCCCCAAGGTAGACACCTTGAGTTAAAATAAAATATTTTTGTCTTTCATGTTTTGCCATTTATTACGACGCTCACGTTGATTTTGTTTGTTTTGTTGTTTTGTCTGTTCTCAGGTCAATATCAGAGGAATTCAAGGTTCCCGATGGAATGGTTGGATTCAGTAAGTTTTCATTCAAAAACAAAAGTGTCAATTTAGTGCTGTTGATATTGAATATTTGGCATTAACACACGTTTTATCTTTCAGTTATTGGAAGAGGAGGCGAACAAATATCACGTCTGCAGCAGGAGTCTGGATGCAAAATACAGATTGCACCTGGTAAGTTTAGATCTCTGCCAATATTATGGATCTCAGTAATACCAAGAAGTTACCTTTTATTTGTTATAACCTTTGCATTAACTGCTTTTTCTCTGTGTTATAGACAGCGGAGGCATGCCAGATAGGTCAGTGACATTAACAGGACCACAGGAGTCCATCCAGTAAGTTTTTGTTTTTTTTCATTTAATGGCCCCCTGAAGTGAAAATCTTACTTTTAAGAGCATGTAATGTAGACACACTGTGTTCCAGACTCTTGGCAGATGAATGTCCTTTAAGATATTGATGTGTGATATTGAGGTCTGATTGGCTTATCTGTCTCTGGAGGCAGGTCTTGCATGCATATAAGTGTGGGCCAATCATTGGGAAGAAACTTACAAAAAAAACAGTCACATTGGAAGTTCAGTGATTTCTCCTAGATGTCTGGCTTTGGAATGTAGGAATTGTTTGCAGAATTGGAGAGATGATTAAGAAAATACAGAAAGAAACAGGCGTGGCGATTCAGTTTAAACCAGATGATTAAGACGGCTCATTAATGAAAAGAACTGAGAAACAACCGTGGCCAAAAACAAAGTCCTTTGGATGCGATGTGTGTGCGGTCAGTGATGAAAACTCATGCACCACGCTGAAAAGCTGATGTATAACCCTAACCCTAATGTATCTGAGACCAGAACACATACAAAGACTTTGGAGTAACACGGAGTCGTAGTGGGAGACACCATAGACGAAAACAAGGCAAATGCCATGATGTCTGGAATACAGTGAATCTCAGTGCATCTTTTTGCAGCCGGGGTAGTCCATAGAAATGACCAACAGCTGTCAGATGTTAGTTGCACTGAGTGGCATCAGTGGCACAGCTTTTTGTGAGGGAGTAAAAATCACATACTGACATCTTGTATAGCAGATAATTGTTGTGAATAGAATTCCAGCAACTATAGTTGGCATTAAAGCTTGAATCTCAATTTTCGTTGGGTCCTCGTCAAGTATTTCAGTCTGTATTATGGTCATTTGTCTCCCACCAGGGCAGCAAAGAGGCTACTCACAGAGATAGTTGAGAAGGGGCGCCCGGCTCCAGCTTTCAACCACAACGACGGCCCAGGAATGACTGTCCAGGAGATTATGGTCCCTGCCTCTAAAGCCGGACTTGTCATTGGGAAGGGAGGAGAAACTATCAAAAGCCTTCAGGTGAGTGTCCAGTCAGTGTTTGAGTAGCAGTGTAATACGGGGTCTTTTTTTAATTTTTTAATTTTTTTTTTTAAAAGCACGGCACACATTTGGCAAAGACGCACTCTGATGCATGTTTTTGGCTCTTCTCTTTACCTGCAGGAAAGAGCTGGAGTGAAGATGGTCATGATCCAAGACGGACCCCAAAACACAGGTGCAGACAAGCCACTCCGCATTTCAGGAGAACCCTTTAAAGTTCAGGTGGGTCCTCATCCATGTGACCATCGCACAACATTACATGGTGACATGATAGATGAAGATATAAATTTTATTTTTAATTGTATAGGAGCAAGTGCTGCTTTAATTCGCTCCCCTTTGTCGTAAATCTGTCTAAAGCCCTAATGTCCTTGTACGTGCCTTGTAACCTTTCTCGGTACCCCAGTAGAGTATTGCTGTAATAAGATGTTCTTTGTTTTGTCTTCAGCAAGCCAAAGAGATGGTGATGGAGCTAATCAGAGATCAAGGCTTCAGGGAGCAGAGGGGCGAGTATGGTTCACGAGTTGGAGGTGGAGGCGGCGGCGGCGGAGGAGATAGCTTGGATGTGAGTATTTGAAATGAGTTTTTTTAATTTATCAGTTTGGAGACACTTGTTTGAATCTGCTAACTTTTGGTTTTCTGTCACCATGAAGGTTCCCGTCCCCCGGTTTGCAGTTGGAATTGTCATTGGCAGAAATGGAGAGATGATCAAGAAAATACAGAATGACACAGGCGTCCGAATTCAGTTTAAACCAGGTGAGTGATGAGGTGAGACTGCTCATTAATGAAAAGCACTCAAACAACTGTGGCCAAAAGCAAAGTCATTTGGACATGAAAATGTGTATGGTCAGTGATGAAAACTCATGCACCACGCTGAAAAGCTGATGTATAACCCTAACCCTAAAGTATCTGAGACCCGAACACATACAAAGACTTTGGAGAAACACCATAGTTTTATACATGTCATTTACTAGATAGAGAAGTTTAAGAAATTCAGAAACTTGATCGTCCCTTACCGACCTTCTCGCTGCAGATGACGGCAGCACACCAGACAGGATAGCCCAGATCATGGGCCCCCCTGATCAGGCTCAGCACGCCGCAGAAATCATATCCGATTTGCTGAGGAGCGTCCAGGCCGGTGGGCCTCCAGGACATGGAGGTGGCAGGGGTCGTGGTCGCGGGCAGGGGAACTGGAACATGGGCCCCCCTGGTGGCCTGCAGGAGTTTACCTTCACTGTCCCGACGATGAAGACTGGTCTCATCATCGGAAAAGGCAAGATGACCCCTCAACAGCAGGGCAAAGACAATTTGTGTAGCAGAGCATAAACTGTAACAGAAGCCTTAGACGTTATGTGAACCTCTTTGAGGGGAAATGCTCCCTTTTTTTTGTTGGCACCTTGACATCAGCTGGCAAATTCACTAAGTCTGTTTATCTGGCTGATGTGCTCAATCTTTATTTCTGATCGCTTCAGGTGGTGAGACAATCAAGGGCATCAGCCAGCAGTCTGGAGCCAGGATCGAGCTACAGAGGAATCCTCCACCCAACGCCGATCCTAACATCAAAATGTTCACAGTTCGGGGCTCCCCTCAACAGATAGACTACGCCAGGCAGCTGGTGGAGGAGAAAATTGGGGTACGACACCATAGTTTGATAATTATCCCCTATGGATACATTTGTCTTTTTTAAATAAGCTGGTTTACTGACATGGACTCTGTTTTCAGGGACCAGTCACTCCAATGGGAGGCCCACACGGCCCCCCTGGTCCACATGGAGGTCCAGGCCCACATGGTCCTCCTGGACCACCAGGCCCCCCAGGTGCTCCCATGGGTCCATACAACCCTGGACCATACAACCAGGGCCCTCCAGGACCACAGTAAGTACAGTGGCCATTTGTATTTACCTCATCTTTAAAGCTCTGTGTAATAACAAGAATACTTAGACACAAGTTAATGTGTTGACGATTATTTGTGTTCTTTCATCAGTGGTCCACCTGCACCGTACCAGCCTCAGGGATGGGGCAATGGCTACCCACACTGGCAACAAGGACAGCCGGATCCAAGTGAGTACCTGTCATCTGTTGGCAGGCTTGCACATTCAGATCCATCGCAATTATATGGGCAGTTATACCTGTATGCTAACAGCTTTTATTTTGGCCTTTTTTGGTAACGAAACTGGCTTGTGTCCAGATAAAGCAGCAGCTGATGCCAACGCAGCAGCGTGGGCAGCCTACTATGCGCAATACAGCCAGCAGCCGCAGGCTCCCATGACCCCGACAAGCGGAGCTCCTGGCACGACTCAAACAAACGGCCAAGGTAACAAAGTTTCTCAACTAGCAAAAGTGTCTGCGCTTTAGAAGAAGCAGAAACTGTTAAGATGAGCGTAGAGCAGAGTAGTTTACTAGCTTTACTTTAGTGTCCTGTGCTCATGTCTTCTGGTGTCGCTAACAGAGGAGACAGGTTGGTTTGGTTTCACCCTTTTATTTTAATTTTTTTTTAAACATGACTTTGCTTTTGCAGAGCACCCCTTTTTTTTGTTTTAACTTTTATATTACCCCAGGGACAGGATAGTTTCCCCCCTAGGATGACAGCTGGACGCAGGCAGGTGGAGGACAAACGGCTGAGAATGATTCACTAATTACAAGTACCGTTTTTTTTAACAGGTGACCCACAGGCTGCAGGTCAGAGTGGACAGGCAGATTACTCCAAGGCCTGGGAGGAATATTACAAGAAAATGGGTATACGAACGTAGCTTCAGTGTACACCTATTAACACAAGACAGTCTAAACAGCTACTGGGCACTCAATCGGCTTCTTTTTCAGGTCTGGGTATTTGTCAGTATTGCTGGCCTGCTGTGGAGCGTTATCAGTGTGCCTCCACTTGGTTTGACATTTGACGCCTGTGCTGTTTAAACTGTAACACTTTGACTATCTGCAGGACAGAGCTGTCGACACAGAACCACCTTTAATGAGCTTAGAGCAGCTTATTTTCCAGACTATCTTAGGGCTTTATCAACACTAATGGCAGAGTTTCCCCATGTGCCATGAATGTGTCACTGCTACTGAATGTGTGTAGAGTTTAAATTATGCAATGTAGGATCAATGTAAATTTGTTTCTGGTTTTCATTTTAACATGTGGATGCATTGACACATTATTCCCTTGTCTTTGCAGGTCAACAGAGTCAACAACCTCAGGACTACACGAAAGCCTGGGAGGAGTATTACAAGAAACAAGGTTGGTACTCCTCTTATCACACTAAATTCATTGAACATTTTACTCCCCTCTCTTCTCTACATCATATTTCAGTCATGAAACCTCTGTATAAAATAGTGCAGAGTTTGCAGTTTAGGCAAATTATTTAGGAATGAATTGTGATCCTGGTGTTCAGAGTAATGTGATAGAAGCATGAATGAACAGATTAATCTGTGTCTATCGGTAAATAGAGAAACTAGTTATAGACATATGTAAGTCGTTATGGTGTTTACTGTGATGGTTATAGATGGATAAATTTAATGGTCATTTGGAGCATTTACTTTACGGAGTTGACTTTCTGACAAAGAATAACATAATGTACAGTGTGTATTTTTATTTTTTGTATTTTTATTTTTTTTTTTTTGTTTTAGTCCAATTTTTGAGGTGTTCCCCTGTAGCGCAGAGGTGAACGTTAAATGTGTCAGGGCGGCTGTGCTCCCCTAGCAGCCCTCTGTACTAGAGTACCTGCTCTCTCAGCCGCCCAAGAGAAAAGCAGAAGGTTTCTGACCTGCCACCCAGAGAAAGTGGTGGTGGGTTCGTTCCCCTTCTTATAAATGTTAAAATGTTACATAACAGTTATAGCTTCATATGTAATGCATGTAATTGTTTTGTAGCTCATAAGACTTAACATGCATTGACAAGATAAATTGCCTTTTTGCATTTACGTAAGAAGAATCAAATAACCTGCGACTGGCTAGTGCACCAATGGGTTCTCTGTTTTACTCCAGGTCAAGCGGCCCCTCAGGCCACAGCAGCGGCAGCAGCAGCTTCCCAGCCTGGAGGCCAGCCAGACTACAGCGCTGCTTGGGCGGAGTACTACCGTCAGCAGGCCGCTTACTACGGCACAGCCAACCCTCAGACGATGGGTGCAGCACCACAAGCCCCTCAGGTACATCCCCGATAAGAATCTGCCCTCCACATCCACTGAATACTCAAATTTTTGGTGCCCTAACCCCCCCTTGCTTACTCAGGTTTTACAGGGTTCCAGCCACTGCAGCAGCTTCACAAACTTAACCAAACAAATTTCCTCCCTACACAGGTTTTTAAGCTTTTTAATTTGGGAAGCTGAGTCCACTGTTTCTGCTGTTAACATGCAATGTATCTTCTATGTATTTTTTTGCACAGGGCCAGTAATGTGAAGTGGACATAAAGTAAATGCTACATTGTCGAAACAAAATCCTTTGTTAAATGTTTGGATGCAGACGCCTTGATGAAGATCTTAAATTTCCTTGGTTTGAAAGCGTTTCACATAGATGGCAGATTACCCGGCGAACACGTCCTCTTTCAATTTTTTTTTGTTTTCCTTTTTCTTGTAAATGCTTTGTTTTTAGTGAGGTAATTATACATATGGTCATTCCAGCCCTGTATCTACATTAAATGTGGTTAGAAGTCATGTTTATTAAACTGTAGACATTACCATGTAAATCATCTCAGTTTTAAAATGCTATTGCCTGTTGTGTTTTTGCAATAAAACAAACTGAAACCTCCTGTGTTGGTAAGTTGGGGTGGTTTTAAACTAAAAGGGTTAAAATGAGTTTCTGTATGTTTTTTTTTTTTTTTGGTTTTGTTTTATGGTGGGGAGTTTCAAATGCAGGCCATGTGTGGGTTTAATTGTCCAAAAAGGTTGACTCAAAGATGTGCTGTCCTGTCTCTCTCCAACTGTCTATAAGGCTCTTAGATACATTATGTGCGTGCATTGATCCAGAGGGGTTCAGACCAACAAACGTCCTTGTTGATAGACCTTCTTTTTTTACACTTCTGTTTGCTCACATTGCTCTGACTTTAGCAGTAGACAGATGTTTGTCATAAGAAAGTCGTCAGGTTTCTGTGTACCCGTAACTCATGCATTAACGGCGTTGCTGTGGCACTCTTGAATTTTACCTGGTTTGCTGACATTGAGGTAGTATGCACTGTATTTTGCCTTGATAGACACTTCCTCCTCCACAGGCAAGTTTAGAAAAGCGGTAAGCAAGTGTTCTTCTTAACATGTTCCTCAGAAAACGTGGTTGCAAGAAATGTTGCATATTTTTAGTGTTATCTTTTTTTGTGCTGTTTTTTTCCAGGACAGCCAGGTAAATTGCCATTGTATTGGAAAATGCATTGAAAAGTTTGTCTTGCCCATTGAGAACTAACTCATGTATAAACTTGTTATTTTTTTTTTTAAAGAATGTTTTTTTAATATAAAAACATTGCAAAAATCGTTTTTGCTGTGCCCATTCTGTTAGTGTTTATCCAATATCAGAAAATAGACGTTGTAGGGTCGGTGGCTAAGCAGTCTTCATCCATCAGTTGAGCCCTCCTATACTGTAAGTACAAAATTGTGACTGACTGAGAGATACCCGCCTATTTTTGATGCTTTATAAACTGCAAAAGATGTAGTATTTTTGTCAAATATTGCCATTTTCCCCATGTCTCTGGGTAAGTATCAAATGTTCTGAGGGGAGGAATAGTGCTTTAGACTTGAACCATGTTTCCGAGACTCATTTCCCCTTGTGTGATTCTACTGACTGCACAACATTTAGACTTTAAAATCTTTTACAGTATGTTGACTTTGTAGATTGTTAGACTATTTGTGTAGGTAGCATTTCAGTGCCAGTTGGATTTCTGAACTGAGGGTTTGAATGTCAGCACTCTGTTACACTGTTGGTAGGAACTGTTTAAGGATGTCCATGTGGTTTTTTTGCGTTTTGAATTCCTGACCTGCTAAGTGCCATTGTCTAGCTGAGACTGTCATGTTAATGCCATTTATTGCAACATATTGCTTAAAAGTCCCACTGCATTACTTCAGTGTAGCATGCTTAGGTTTCTGCTGTTATTTTAATGCCCTATATGAGCATGTGGAATGCTTATAGTGGAAGAGCTTCTCACTAGTTCAGTACTGATAATGACATTTTCTGAATGAGCACCATTGTTGAAAGGCTGTTAATTTTAAAGTAAAACAAAGTCTTGCAAAACTGCATTGTTCACTGATGGCAAAGAGTGCAATATATCTGATCTTTGCAGTGTCGTCCCAGACCTTGCACCTTAGGTTCTGCTGCAATAACACAGGTAAGCGAAACCTAAGGAAACCAGTGTTTTTGTCCAGTGACATGATCCAATATACATGTAAAGAAATGCTTACCTGTGTCTTTAACATGCCTCAATGCATTTATGCTTAGTCATAAAGAAATGTCCAGGATATCTTAAGTATGAGCAGCCTTTTTTTAAGATCTTTCATGAATGAACTGCATGACATGAGCTGTATGACTTTACCCAGAAAACGTTGTTGCATAGGCTCACTGAGGAAATGTTGTCATTGTCGTCTGTGCTTAATAATTGATAGCTTTATCTTTGCATCCCGGTAAGTCTGACAGTGACTGTAATTTCGATGCTTTAGACAACTTTGACACTGGTATAGTAAACTGCATGCCATGCAAACCTGTTGTCAGAAGTTAGCAATGTGCAAAGGTCAATGTACTAGGTCAAACACGGTGAAATACATTTTCATTTCTGTCGTGGTGTGAATCTGCCCTCAAGTGCAGTGCAAATCTGCTATTGAAACGCTGCTGCCTTCACTTCTCGCTCACAGTGTTGGAGGATGCTGCAAGCTTAGGTCATAGAATCAGGCCCTGTCGTAGTTTGTCCCCAAAAGGAGGAATCCTTTGAGTCTATCCCACTGCTGAACGTAGACCGTTCAAGAGCTCCAGTGATAAGGTAAAAAAGCAACGCAATGAAATTTAAACTCTGTGATTGCAAAGTGGTGTTCAGATACATGTTTTTTCCAGCTCGGATTGACTGTTTCTTAACCATGATGCCATAGTGTATTTAGAGTTGTCTGATGGTTTATTTTATCGCTTGAATGCCTTCAATAACCTTTTAGTTAATAGGAATGTGCTTTAGAAAGTTGGATGAGGACAGGAACTAATGTACTTTCAATTACATATGCACTTTTATTGGCAGTAAATTTGGGGTTATCAGCTTAAAGTCACTACTTCTGTGTAGTTTAAGGGTCACATTGTTTGTTTGAGGCTGTTCACTATGTACATGTGAGATGCTCAGTGTTTCAACACAGTTCGTGGGGGGTGTAGAAGACAAAACAAGGAGCATGCCTTTTATAGAGGTAAAAGGTTTCATGTGTTTTTGTATATTAAATCTATTCGTGGTTTGTTTTTTGAATCAACTGTTCTGACTTTTGACATGTTGCCATGTTCATTAATAAAGTTGTAACAAATAACCGGACTTGAAGTTTTATTTTACATTATAGAGAACAGTCTATTTGCTTAATTTATACACACAATGTAAACTCAAATTTAAAACCTTCTTCCCTGTGTTGCTAAAATAAGAGCCACCTGGTTTAAAACAATACTCATGCTCATCTGTACATTGAAAAACCTGCTGCTACTGGCCCTACATCGATCCTTTTTCTAATGAGATTATGATTAAAGACAAGTCAATCCCCGATTCTGGTCCGTTTTAACATGAGGATCTTCCAAAGTTGGAGACCTTCTGTGTCACCTATGGCGACTGCAGTTCAGTAATTTCCATTAATGCCGTTATTTTCTTAGTCATTTTGATCTATATATTTTAAACAAATCCCAGCCCATGTTGCTAGAGCCCATGGGGAAAAATTTTGTCCAATCATCAGTCTGAAATACAGCTGTATGGGAAACCAAGACTTTTGAGGGTATAAAAAAAACCCAAAACAAACTGAAGAACTGCTTGATAAGACAGAACTCGGACTGTGTGGCCTCATTGGCTTTCAGCTGAATGTCAGTATGCATTCTTATACAGAACTTGGCTCTAAGTAACAATACCGTGTAGAAATACTACTTAAAGCAAAAGCGCTCATTAATATGCATCTAGCTTTTTGGATTCAACTCATTTTCAGTATAGTTTTACTTCACTGCTGAAAGTGCTCATGTTGCGCATGTTCTGTACACGGCAGTGACTGAACAGTAGAGCAGACAATTTGCATTGCAGTGTTTTTCAGACTGACACTCTGATAAAGGCTTTAATATGTCCATTGATGATAAGGCAGCTTGTGCGTTTGCATGTCATGAAAACTGTGTGGCACAACTTGTTTAACAGCTGTAGGATTATGCAATACTGTTGTATATTTTATTTCCTGTAGCTGGTGGTATGAAGGGGATTAGGGCCTTGTAAGATGCATGTGCCAGGCTTCATTTTAAATATTGCTTGAAGGTTTGAGTCTGGGGGCCACAAAAGCAACTTATAGTCTGACCCTGTGACTCCAATCAACACATTTTAGATTTCTCTGTCTTTGTTCAAGGACTTCCTGTGCAACATGCTTATAACAAACAAGTACATTTAATGGTTTTGCATTGCTGATGCTCATTAAGATGGATGTTAATACAACACTGGTATTCATACTAACGCATGTTTGAAGCTGATCACAAATCCATTGATGCGTACATGTAAAACTACATCTTCTAAAAAATAAAATGTAGCTGTATAGTAAAATAAATATTGTAAAGTACATTTTCTTCACACACAGTGCTCTTAACTGCATTAAATATGCCTTAATTTATACAGCGAAATATCTACTGCAAGAGAATTAATGCCAGTCTCTCAGCAGATTAATTTACACATTATTGCTATGATATTTTAAGACTAACGTGCACTGCCATGGCACAATGGAAGGGGGCTGGGGAGAGGAGATAATGATCCAGTGTGAAGGCAGACAGCTTGTACAGTTTATATGGCTCCTCAAATACATAAATAGGATAGGAGATGTGATCGGTCCGACAGTTGGCGTGAACTCGCCGAATAAATTCTGCGATTTCTGTGTATGGCGTTTGATGACCCTGGCTCTCCTCACTGCACTCGCGCCTCCAGCAGGGCACTGGGCATTAGCTGGACCTGGGGAGGATTGCAGCTGGTGACGTGCAGCAGGGAGTCTGCTCCCAGGTACGCCAGCAATAGTTCAGAGTGGCGGTGTAACAGGTGGAGCATGTCCTCTGCGAGGCTCTCCACACAAGAGTAACGTACTTTGTCCAGGTCAAAAATGTCCTTTAGGAAGTACAGCACCTGATCCTGGCGGAAAAGATCAATTTGTGAAAACATTTTCTTGTGGCGCACACACATAGTGAGGATACTGAGCAGGCTGGGTCTTTCTGGTTTGTTTAAATGAAATTGGGTGGCATTTTGAATATTTGAAGATTTTTTAAAAACACATTCAGAGATATTCTTCCCTCAAGAGTTTGTAGTTTACTAGTATCTACTGTATGGGGACCAGTTCCTTGGAGTAAGAATTATTAGTAAGAACAATTATTTTGATTAAATTGTGGTGCATATCTTTTTTTCAATTCAATTTAAATACATTTGAAAATGATCACAACTTGAGAATTATTAAATTAATATAAATTATTAAAGAATTAAAACACCTACACAAGTAAAAATCCTATTTAGAAGAGGCTACTGGCAGATATGTTATCACCTCATTTTCTGGTGATGAGACTGACCTTGAAGAAGCAGCATAGGTCGTGCAGGGAACTCTTGGGCCCCAGAAAGCCCCAGGCCAGAACGGGGCTGATCTGTTCACACACAGCGTAGAAATGGGCAATGAAGCCATCAGGGACCTGAGAGACACCGAAAGAGGTTAATGTGCTGTCCTGACCATTTTAACTAATACAGTTAATAAACATGTAATAATTAAAATGTAAGCCATGTTGTCTATTAATTGTGAGAGAAAAATCAAACAAGGCATCTAGCTATTTCAACAGGAAAACTATTTGAAGCTGTTGGACTTTTGTTGTACCTTTATGTGTTGTCTCTTCTGCTTCATAACGGACCAACAGCTAGATGCCACCGCCTGTGAAATGCATGCAGATTAAACATCTTTAAAAAGCCAAAATATGTAATGCACCACCTTAAAAATAATAAGACACAAAACTATAAGCCTATAACTTGGCTTTTTTATTTTCCCTTTTCAAGCCATCATCTCCAATTTACAGTATATGCACCTATGCAATCACCATTGTGGTCTGGGAGGTCTTAGCGTTGTTATTCTGTTAAATGTTTACTTCTGTTTGGTTTTCAGCATTTAAGTTATTGAGGTGTAGGATAATCTAAGTAGTACATGTCTGTCAAGTATTGCCAAGAGAAGTATCTTATTTGTTTACTCACCGTCTCCTTAAAGGAGCTGTTGAGCCACCGGTTGTTGATCACGTTCAGGATGGAGATTGGTGGATTCTCCAGATCCTCAAATGAGTCCATCAGGATGAAGTCCAGCACTATGTCATAGAAATTCAAGTGCTTCACCTGGTGAAGATGAGTACACAAGAAAAGAGGTTGTCCACTCCTGTTTGCACCATTTTCTGATCAGACGTCGTATAGTGGAGAAGTTTAATCATTTGGTTAAGTAGCACCCTTACCCCTCGTGTGGCCAGCTCCACCTCTGTGTTTTCCCAGTGCTCTGTGTGCTCCAGGAAGGAAATCATCTCCTCAAACTCTTCTTCGAATCTCTTTGGGCTCTGAAAACCAAACAATAACGGTTAGGAAGAGAAGCACTTGTTGAAGATGCATCACCTTATCCTTGACTAGTTGTGGATTCAGTCTTACCTTCTGTGCTTTAACAATAATGGAAGACAGTATTTTCTTTCCTGTGTCAGCCAGAAACATCCTGGTCGTTCTCTCGCACAAAATGAGCTGGAGAAAAAAACAAAACATTTTACATAACCTGATCCTTTTATTTAAAATGGAGTTAAAAATTTAAGTTCTGCACATACAGGGGGCTTTAATTTAGTGAGTTAAATGGTTCCCACTGTGGTCCAGGGTAGTGACGTTAACATGGATTTTCTTCAGTAGGGTGTCCTCCATTTCTGTTATTATGATGTGTTTTAGTTCATAAGGTCCTACTGTACCTGACATGCCTGCCGAACACAGTGCAACTTGGCCAGGAAATCTACGTCCCCAAGACACTCCAGCATCTCTGTCCTGAGTATGAAAATCAAGAAAAAGTCGAGAATAAAATGCTGGCAGACATGAACTCATGAAGGAACTCCACACAGCAGGTTCCAGGAATGTAGGTCCTCTGCGTTTCACATTTGTTATACTACTCACCGCAGCACCCTGCAGGAGATCTTGCCATCCTCGGCCATCTGCAGGGCCTCCTCGTAGAAAGGGTGATGACCGAGAGGGAAGACACTCCTCAGCTCTCTGTGCTCCGACAGCTGATACAGAGACAGAAAGCAGAGCTTTTTTATGGACTGAACAATGATCATTTAAATCCCATGCCTTTCAGATAGAAGGCTTGATGCGTACACCATCTCGAAATGGAGCCCACAGATTTTTCCACTAGAAAGAGAATGTCACGCCTCTTATTCATAATGCAGTATGTCCTTCTGTGTCCTCTTATGATTCTTAAACATCCATGCAAACACAAAGCTTTTGAGGGCTGACACCAAAACCTTTGAAGAGAAGAGGCGCATCAAAACAACTCTTTAATATTAAGCCATATGTACGCTAAACAAAATTATAAACGCAACTTTTGTTTGTGGCCCCATTCATCATGAGCTGAAGTCATGAGCTGAAGTCAAAGATCTAAGACTTTCTCTATGTACACAAAAGGCCTATTTCTCTCAAATATTGTTCACAAATCTGTCAAAATCTGTGTTAGTGAGCCGAGATAATCGATCCACCTCACAGATGTGGCATATCAAGATGCTGTTCAGTCTGGCCACAATAAAAGGCCACTCTAAAATGTGCAGTTCCATCACACAGCACAATGCCACAGTCGTCACAAGTTTTGAGGGAGCGTGCAGTTGGCACGCTGACTGCAGGAATGTCCACCAAAGCTGATGTCCTGAATTGAATGTTCATTTCTCTACCATAAGCCGTCGCCAAAGGAGTTTCAGAGAATTTGGCAGCACATCCAACCGGCCTCACAACCGCAGACCACGTGTAACCACACCAGCCCACCTATTGCGCATGTTTGGGATGCTCTTGATACGAGAGCGTGTTCCAGGTCCTGTCAATATCCAGCAACTTCGCACAGCCATTGAAGATGAGTGGACCAACACTCCACAGGCCACAATCAACAACCTGATCAGCTCTATGCGAAGGAGATGTGTTGCACTGAATGAGGCAAATGGTGGTCACAACAGATACTGACTGGTTTCCGGACTCCAACGGAACCCACGCCCCAATACAGTGATTGTATATTGTTATTGTATATTTTTGAGAGGCCTTTTATTGTGGCCAGCCGAAGGCACACCTGTGCAATAACCATGCTGTCTGATCAGCATCTTGTTATGCTACACCTGTGAGGTGGATGAATTAACTCGGCAAAGGAGAAGTGCTCACTAACACAGATTTTGACAGATTTATGAACCATATTACCATAATAATTGAACCATAATAGACCTTTTGTGTACATAGAGAAAGTCTTAGATCTTTGAGTTCAGCTCATGATGAATGAGGGCAAAAACAAGTGTTACGTTTAAAATTTTTTCAGTATAGTTGCTTTGCTCCCACATTTATTTATTCATTGTTTCTGACATCTTTTCTAACAGCTAAACCTGACATAATGCTTATACGTTACACGCTGTTCTTCTGTATTCTCATCAAGGAGCTGAATATTAGAGTCAGCTTTGGTATCAGGGGTTGAACCTCAAGTTTCTTGGCTCGCCTAAAATAAGTGCAGGTTCATTATGTCCTGGATTACTTCTTAAGATATGTGTGATCTGTGTGCTTTTATCGTTATAGTGAGGTATGAGTGATCCAGTTTGACTGCTCCAAGCTCTTGACAGTTACTGGTCTGTACAGGTTTGAGGGTATACACACCTTTGCTTGAAGCTGTTATTTAAAAAGAAGAATTTACTGCAGGCTTAAGTCCCAGATAGCTTAACAGCTATTTACGTCAAATGATTAGTATTGTACATGTCAATACCCAATCCTGGTAGATATATACAGCACCTTTAGCTTTCAGTGTGTGGGGGGGGGGGGGGCTTTATGTGAACATTTCACCTTCATTTCAAGGAAGCTTGTAGCCTCAGTAAACAAGTCATTCTTAACCAGTTTATTTTTGTACTTTGTGAGTCAAGTGCACCAGTAGCACCGGATTCCCATCTCGAGCCCCCACAGTGACTTAATGAGAAAAGGAGATAAGCGGAGTACTGCTAAACACCGGATGGTGAACTCACAGGAAGACCAAAGCTATTTGAATCAACCTCCCGCTGTGGGCTTGTTGAGATTTAGATCTTTGCTTGTTTCTCTTCTACGGAAACTCAGGTGCTCACCTGGGGGATTACAAAGCATCTTATTTATTACACTACTGTTAACTACACTTCTAAAGATTCCACCGTAGTATTATAGTAATAGTTTTTTGTCCATATTTCATCTGCATCTCAACAACTGATTATTTCTAACTGATGATCCAGAATATTTTGCAAGACATTATATTAACAACCTAATAATGGATATCGATATTTTGGAGAACACCAGTGTTTTGTGCCCACCTTTTCAGTTATAACAACCCATTGTATGATGTCAATACAAGAATCAATGAAAACAGTGAATTTGACAGTTTTTTTTTCAAATTCTACATTCAAGGCGGGATGAGCAATTCTAATACAAAACATGTCTTTTTGTCAAAAGTCACGCTGCATAACACTATTCCAGCCATGATTTTTTGTGTCAGGAAATGTTAACTGACTTGCCTGTGGAAATTGAGCTTATTTACTAGTTTTCAAAGACATACTGTTCTGTGATGTTAGCTTCAGTAGCAGGGGAGTTGTGAGTGACGCTGTCTGGAGCTGCTGTGCTGCCTCTGCGACCGTCTTGTCCTCTCTGCATATTAGCTTCTGTAGCGACAGTTTGCTAACCCACAATTTAGCTAACGTTAGTAGCTAAATTAGCAGTCTTGCTGTGTCGTTCACTCTATTTCATGGTTTTTGTCATGGTGTTGGATTTCTGCAGAATTGCTTATTCCATCTTTAATATGCATAAGAGCACATTGTTATGGTTGGTTAGCTGAGATAAAGATGAAAATATAATAACTCCGGATTTGTTACTGTGAAGTGCTACTTTCGTTAAATGTTAGAGAAGCTGCTGAAAAATTACTTTAAAACTTCTTTGCATAAACTCAAATACTATACTTTAACAACATCTATCTGTAAATAGACTGGTAATGGAAGATATTTTTAAATCAATCATACCTACTATTTCAGCAGTTTAGTTCAGTGTTATTTTTTGATTATTGCCACCAAAAGTTTTCTTAGTGGTTGTTTGGAGATTTTTTGTTGCATGGGATCAGCCTGTGGTTATGCAGAGCATGATGGTGAGAGCTTCTCTCACCTCAGCAGCAGACACAAATGAGTCAGTGGAGGCGATGCTGATGCTGTCTCTCAGACAGGCGTCGTCCAGCTCCTCTCTGGCCGAAAGGTCTGCCATTTTCTCTGTGATGGGGAATAATCTTTGTAATGTGTTGCATAACAGGTGTACAATATTATTATATCCTGTGTGCATCATGGAAATTACATAATACTGCATCAGTGACTCACCGTGACTGCTGCTGTGGGATGAGGGCTCTGACATGCACAACACTCCCTCAAACTCCTCCTGGAGGCTATAAGCCCTCTGCAGCAGAGACTTCAGCCTGTGGGTGAACTCTGTGCTGATGACGCCCTGAACACAAAGACATTGAAATATGGCTCACAAAGCCAGGTCCTAACATAATAAACTAATTCAAGTGAATGCAGTTGATTGTGATGATTAAAAAACAGGCCTAACAAACGTAAATAGCAGGTTTATGTTGTTATGTTTATTCTAAATCATCATTAAAATGATAATTCCCTATTTCACTACAAAGATCTCTTTCAGTTGTTTGCTGAGAATTATCCGTGACTGAGCAGTAGACTGGATGAATGTTTGGGTCCCCGAGCTTAACTATTTGACCTGCACTAATCTAAACCCTTCCAACCAGGTTAGAGAGCTAATGGGTGAGCTGTTACGCAATCCAAACTCCGTGACATTGGTGGGTTGTCAGAGTGCTGGTTATTCATCCATAGGGCCTGTAGTGCAGTTTTTGTGGGCAGTACATTCTTCTCTACCTTCCTTTGGTATACAAGGATGCACAGACAGGAGTGCGGACATTCCAAGTTAAACTCATTTACAGTCTCCTACAACTCCTTCACCTCTATACCCAAATTAAGGCATGAATTGGTGTGAAATATAAGCAAATTATATCTTTCAATGATGAGTGTGTTTCTGCGTGTTTACCTCCATGCTCCGCTCAGCGATGACGTCTCCAGCTTCTGTTTTGACAGATGCACAGCTGGCATCGTCCTCGCCCTGCCTGCTCCTGAATGTCAACGCTTCCTCCCACCGCCTTAGGGCCTCCTCAAATAAATCCATACCTGCGCACACACACAAAATCTGAGCCTCCTAAAACAATCAAGAGCTCAGTAGCTCCATTTTGAAACAAAAACAACCCACCATAAAACAATTATTACAAGAAATGTAGAGATGTATGACGGACTCAATACTTCCATCATTTCAACGCATTTATTATTTAACAAAGTGAGGTGAGGTAGTGTGCAACTGTCTTTACCCATAAGGTACAGGTTTTCAGGTGTGGTGACAGGTAAGTTGACCACACTGCAGACATCAGCTTCCCCCACTCTGTCCCAACAGGTGGATTCATTTGCGCAGGTACTGCTGCTGGATGAGTTCATGCTTTTTACCTGTAGAGACACAGCAGACGTTGACTTTCAAGCAGTGGAAGCAGCATCTTACAACAAACCCAGTGCAGGTCAACGCCATCAACTCAGCATTTCAGCTGCGTTTTCATTGCTAAGTGTATAGACGTAGGCCTACACAATGTTTGTAATTTGGTGTACTCATTAGTCTTGAAAAGCCGTGGTGAAACCGACATCTGCACATTTTTCTTATTAACTGCAAATCACACGTGCAAGGTTTATGGTTCACCCTATACAATCAACCCTATCTACAGAGCATCTACTTTTGTTTCTTAAAAATGTCCTTTGTTATTGCAGATATGTATCTGGGTTTTGATATTTTAAATAAAAATATCTACTAACTTAGTAGTCTTTCCGTTAAAACCATGCCTTTGTCTTACCGAGGCCAGGTTCAGCAGAGACCCAGGCAGTTTTCTGTAGTCTCCTGTGGCGACAACCAGACCAGAGGAGTAGCCATTCTTGGAGTTGAGGGAGAGAGTGATGTTTTGACTGGTGTTATCTGGCCAGATAAAGATGAGAGTTGAGAGTAATAATGTTTAAGAGAAAGATCAGAATACACTGATCACCCTAAATGAGAGTGTAGCAGGATTACACCGTGGATATGCCGTGTTTAATGACTACGACTGCATAAGTAACCTTTTCTGGGAACATAGGCCACACACCAGCAGGGACAAGGTTTGAAGAAAAAGCAATAAACATGTAAGCGTCTCAAAATGTTAGTAGCCACTCAGGTCACTCAGCACTTCGGTTTGCATTTGCATTGCATTGCATGTTGATTCCTGTGTAATTCTCACCCTGGGTCACAATCTAGCATTAACAAGAGTTTATTAAATCAGATATTATCACATGTGTTAGATTAACTGGTGTACAGATACAGAATTGGTGTGGCAAATGTGCCGAATTCTCCTAGCTCATGAACCTCTAGGCGGTTGGTCTGTGTCATTTCAGATTCCAGTTCGTCCTCCTTTACGGCCATCACCCCCACTCCCCTCACCTGGTTATCCCCCCCCATCTCCTCACCTGCAGCTCATTTTCCCCCAGTTAGCTCCAGCCGCTTTTACTTGCTCCCCGCCGGATTGTCTAGTGTCTCCAGCCAAGCTAACCAGCATTGTTCTGTATTCGATTGTGCATGACCTGCTCGTGCTCGACCCTGTTTGCCTGGTTTTTGGACGTTGCATCTCCTGCCTGCCTGCTTGGAGTTTTTAGGCTGATTTACCTGGTATTCTGACCCTTGCCTGCTCAGACCAAGTAAACCTGAACTTTGTATATTGCCTGTCACTGAGTCGTGCTTCTGGGTTCACAGACAATTTCTTCTGAAACCTGACAAATATACTCCCCTGTATTAAACTTGGTCCATATATAAAGCAGTCAAACATCAATCAACCTATTTAAAGATTGAATTGCCCTGGCCAGCTGCTCATTCAACTCCGTTCAATCCTGCATTTCTGTTAATGTAATAATCTTTGGGACTCTAATCAGTGGTAAATCTAAAGGGAGATTAAAGCATTTATCTGGAGCCCGTAGTTTACAGTAAACGCTAATACAGGAGCAGCCTAACGCGTCAGGCTGATTACACCAGCAACTGGGCTAACATACCAAATGGAGCTAACAGGCCAGTGAGCTGCTGGTTGAGAGGAAACAAACATCACAGCGTCAGAAAGTTATACCGTTCTCTGCTGAGGCCGGGGAGAGAAGCTCAAAGCCATCCTGCTCCCACTGAGGTGAGAGAGCCTTCTTTCTGCCCTTCCTCCTCTGGAAGTGGCGTGCAAGGAAGAGAAGCGAAGCAGCGCCAAAGGCAGTGGCTGCTACCAGCTTCTTGGTGCCTGTGCTGACACTCACCTGGGGGACAAGTAAAGAGAAGTTAAATGTTTTTGTGTATATAAAATAAGCCTGAGAAACATATTGATTTCTTCTCTACTTGGTTAGTCTGGGCAGGGCTCATGTTCCTTTGTACCTTCACATCTTGTTATTAAATGATCGCATCCCTGAAACTTGGTGGCCCGAGTGGTTACCTCGCACCATACGGTAAAAATGTTTTTATCAAATTAGCAATTATTCTGAAAGATATGGCAATCGCAATATCATTCATGATTAGTGGGAATGATTATTTTGGCATCACAATTTTCATTTTCAGTGAAAAAAATATTAAAACCATGATGATGTGACATTTGTTGGGGTCTGTCCCAACCTGTACATCTGGAGAAGAAGATTTGTAGGCAGCACTTACAGTACTTACATTATAATGCTCTTTTGTCACATTTTGCATTCAAATAATTGCAGCTTGTGCAATTTGGATATTGCACTTGGTCATATTGCGGTTTTGATACTATTGATTAATTGTACAAAAATGTGAGGGGTGTGAGATACTGTATAAGACAGACCGGGAAAAAAATATAATCATTACAACTGAGTACCAACCAACAGCTAGTTATCAAAATAACAACAGAGGTCAATGATATAGTACACAAGGTTGGATTTATCCTTGAAATTCTGAAATTGGGGTATCTATAATGTTTCCATTAAACAGTGATGGTGATAAACAGCACAAAAGGTGAGAAAAAACAACAGAAAGAAATACAGCACTTGAGAGAATACATTTCCTGACATCTAAAGATGCATAACTCAAAATATCATCGACGCTGATGACATAACAAGCAGCGTTGCGAATCAGCTAGCAGCCTGTCACCTAGATTTTAAAGAATCCAATTTCAGATAGCATGTGAAGCCCCCAACCGTCTATAGATAGAAACACTGAATAGCGAAGTAGATTATCCACAGACACCGCTGCTGCACATTCCCAACAACTGAAGATTACATAATAGAGAGTGTGGAGCTATGACAACAGCCATAATATTGACTTTTTCAAAAAGCCACTAAATGGGCTTGACGATTAAATGGTGATACAGGCTTGCATTGTTTTCGTGCTGTTTCCTTTCCTGCTACCACTACATGTCAGGCATGCTCCTACCAGATTCTTGGAGATAGCAGATGTGCTACGTGACTCGGGCCAGACACTCTCCTCATAAACACAACAACATGAGGGACATGTTACTGTGAAGTGCTACAACATGACCTTCCTTGGATAACTATGACCTGGATGACTGAGCGTCTTCACAGACACGCATCCATTTGGATTTTTTCCCTTTCAGAAAGATCTTTTTAAAAACATACATTTAAAATCGTTCTTTTCTTAAGTAAAGCTTCTAGTGTGATTAACAGAACAGTATTAACATGCTCATAGTGAGCCAGACACTGAGTTTTGGCTGTCCTTACTCTTCACCCATATCATACACAAAGCCTTTAGTTGGAAGAGCTGAGCTGCTCAAACAGGTAGTACTGTACTTCTAAACAGATGTAGCCACAGGCTCTCCTAACCAGCTTAGAGTGAACACTTACAACAGAGTTTTGCTAAATTCAATTAAATCTGACCTTCAGACAACTCACTCACTCACTCTGCCACAGATGAAAGGAAATTATGCAAGGAGAGAAGAAATGAGGAAATATGTTTTTAGAGAAATGAGTCGGCACAAGAACATTTCTACTGGCAGAATGAGTTTCTATTATTTATTGATTATTTTCATATGTATTTGATATTGATATTTCAATTGTGAACTCATTATTGAATATCTCAGATTATGATCATGAAACCAGCAAATTTTTCACGTTTTTGCGTAAAAAATTAAACGATTAATCGATTATCAAAATAGTTATTCTATCTATTCATTTTCTTTCGAACGACTAATCAAATGATCGTTGCAGATCTATTATGGACAAAAGTTAACTGTTAAATAGCAGCGAGCCAAGTTGTGAGACAGTGTGGATCTTTTGATGTAGAGTATTATTAATAGCAAGTATGAGGAAAAAATAGAAACAGGAACACAGCCAATGTTTCAAAGACAGATATAAAAAACAGTAACAACTCCCAATTACAAAGCTGTTGACCAACTCCCACCACTTTCAAACACACCCTCACCTGTGCCAGAGAGCTGTACACGGAGAGTGGCAAGTCGACCATGCGCAGGGCAGCAGCCTTGACAGACAGCTGGGAGCTTGTAAGGGTCTCATGTGTCATTGTGGCGGCCTATCCATGACTTAGCAACTTTCTTATCTTCATCACCATTCTTGCTGTACCTGAGGAGGATGACAGGACTGAGTAACATGCAAGGATTTAACCTTGGGCGCTAAGGAGGGGATATAAAGAAGTTATTACATAAAGCCTCTGTGACACAGTATGTGCGAGTGGCAATGCTTGCCAAACCTGAGTAGAGTAGGAGTAATGAAACACTTACATATTGTTAAAATATATATTGTTAAAATACTTCCCAATTACACAAAATGTTTCATTCCCAATTATTACTTACATGAAAAATATCTATGAAAGAACTAACAGACTGCCAAAGCTACGACACCCACCAAAAGGTATGAGAGTATTCCCAAACCTTTATACATACATTATATACATGCGAAAATTAGAGACTTTATCTTTCAATTTATCAGCAAACATACTGTTGTTCTCTCTAAACATAGTCACTCACTGCAGGACCACATCTTTTGAGCTGCTGCATATCCAACTGAGGAGACAACATGCAACATCCAATTAAGTTTGCATGAGAGACCCACGTGGCTCATCACATGGTTGATTATCCAATTTGATGCCAAGTCTTACCCTCACAAAATGTTGAATCTTTGTCTAACATTGCACATTTAGTAATATTACAGTTTTGTGTCTCTTCAAATGTTCTCAAACTTTCAGCTTGCACTTTGTAAACATGAATATATAACATCAGGGTAGTTTGCAGATAGCCTCAAAATATGGCTATTTTATGCTACTGACAAGTAAACAATAACAATACTAAATAGGCAGGGATCAGGTCAATTCATTTTCTCCTCTTGAACATCTGCATTAAACCACTAGCAATCTAGATTCCAACTAGTTTTGCACTCTTTCTACCTTAATAAAACTTTTTAATAACACATTAATAAGAGTGCAAAGTATAAGACACTAATGTTACACCACTTTTATACTGTACATGTCTATGCTTTATTGGGGAAATATATTACTGCATGTCTTGTCTACTTCTATGTTATGGTATTGCATTTTATATCACTTTTCTATTTTAATTTGTATTATTCTCTTCAATTTTGTTTGTTTCACTGCATGTGAAGCACTGTTAAATGCGTATGTGCTATAAAAATAAACTAGCCTTGTCTTGATAATACCCATTTTATATCAATACTTCACAACAAAGACTGAAATACCTAAAGTTTTGGCTTTCATTGAGTAACATTAGCACAATACCAGTAAATTCTGCCGACATAAATGAGCTGTTTCTTTCAAGAGTTTTAAGATTTCAGGGACGCTGACTGGAATAAAAGCAGCAGCCCAGCTCTGAAACAGTCTGTCGGGTTAATCATATTAGCACATGATTAGAAAATGATAGCACCCAACTGTTATTGGCCTGGTTGAGCAGCTAACGGCTAACTTATCTAACAGGCTAATAACAGCTAGCAGTATTAAACCAGCTTCAATTAAACAGTCTAACAAATAAAAAAAACAATCAATCTGGCTGATTCTTTTGTAATAGAATGTGACAAGCTCAAAGTATGAAGGATATCGCCGGTTCATTTTGAGGTTACCTCCACAGACTCCCAGTAGCTCACGCGGGTCTCCGGCTGACCTCAACTACAAGGACTCAAGCAGCTCGTGCCCATCGAGCGTGACTTTCAAAATAAAAGCATGCTCCTTGTCAACTTTATGGAGTTTTGGCGTCCCCTCTTGGCCAAATCAAGTATTACAGATATATTGATGCTGAGTTTTTTCCTGTAGGTACTGATGTGGGGCTTTTAATGAGTTATTATAACTTTACATTATGTAGTAATATTCTAAAGGCCCATATGTACCTGAAATTATGTGTAAAATTCAGCAGAAAATATGGAATAACTATTGAAATGATAAAAATGAATACGCTCTTGGTGAGTCAAAATTATAAGAGTAATAAGTGAAAATGTTTTTGGTTTTTTTTACGTCAAATTATAGACGCTTTCAACGGTAACAACATAAACAAACGGTACTGCGCATGTGCATTACTCTGGCCCAAACTTAACTTCCGGCAGACTTCCGCAAGCAATCCATAACAAGTAAATAACCTTTTTATATACAGTCTATGTAAATAAACTTAGCTGCCAGTCGAAAAAAAGAAACGTTACTTACTTACCAAACTGAAATGTGATAAGGTCACACTAGCAGACCCGTTGAACAAAAATTTGAGGCAAGAATGTTTTTCTACCGACCTGTCTGATTTACCGCAGTGTTTCCCACAGAATGAGCGCGGACGGATTTGTGCAGCGATGTTCAGGATACTAACCATTCAATACACAGACTGGTCCGCTGTCAATGTGTTTGCGGGAGAGAGAGAGAGAGAGAGAGAGAGATTGATTGTTCTTATGTTGTGTATATATGATGCTTTGGCAATGTTGTTATTACATTCATGCCAATAAAGCTAATTTGAATTGTATTGAGAGAGAGAAAGAGAGAGAGAGAGAGAGAGAGAGAGAGAGAGAGAGGAGGTGCTGAGTGAATATGCGCTGCGTGCAGCTCTGCAATCAAATAAAGGTTTTCCCATCTTATATAGTAAAAAAAACACCGGAAATCAATATGTGGCAGTCAGCGCCACCACAAATAAATGAATGTATGGGAAACACTGTACTGGATATAGCCAGTAAACACAAACCCAGTGATAAACAAACAGAACGGAAGTTAACTTCGGGCCGGGCGCGTCACCTTGCCAATGCATCCGGTGAAGGCGTCTATATGAGATACAGAATTTGAATTATGAGGGGGGAAAGTGACAATCAAAGCAGTTTAAGTCAAACTTTTTACTTTTAAATCCACAATTAAAAGATAGTAACTACGTCAAACTTTTGACTTATATTTCATAATTTTGTGACATTGTTACTTAGGTTACAGCCCCATCCTTTTCCACTCTGACTTATGAACTGACCCTTTCATAATCATTTTTTAAAAATCCACATTTCGATGTATTACGTAATATCTTTGACTTTATTTTGGGATTTTTTGTTTTACTTTATTTTTTCATACTTTGTATCATTCTTATTTAAAAATCCAACATTTTAATTATCACTTAAAAATGACTAATGGTGTCTAAATTTTAACTTATAAAGGCATTTTTATGTATTGTGACATGATCTTTATTAAAAATTATGGCCCATCTTGTATTTTTGACTTTTTGATTTTTTGTTGTTCCATCAATTTAAGTAGTATTGATTATTACGAATGTATATGTATTATTTATAATGTCAGTATTGTTCCCCCATGTCTTTCTTTCTTGTTTTCCTCCTGTCAACTTAAAATTAAGCAAATTGTATATTTTTAAATACATATCACTAAAAACAGAGGAAGGGGAAAATATAAATCCCAAGTAGGAAACACTCATTGTCTTAAAATTATATTATCTATTCCACAAAACACATTTTTGAAGCTGGAGGGATGACACAGGATTATTTTGTGGACTGTATGCCAATGGTGTCTCTACAGTAGATGGCGCTTGGGATGGGTTTACTGTATATTGCCTTTACTATTGTCATCCCCACTTGACCCTCTTTTCATTTCTTTCCCAGCCCACTTACACTTTATTTAGGAGGTAATTATTTTATAGAAGCTATTAGACTATTTCATATCATTCACATGTTTATTGAGTTCGTTTCACGCTAATATTTCATTTGTATCGTGACATTTATTTATTTACAAGACAAGCTAACGTTAATTAATGGTTGCTAATGTCTGGCTCATTGTGATACTATACAAATAAATAAATGCTGTTAAAGTGTTTAGTGTAATGTTAATGTTAATAACAGGATTGGTAGGGTTAGATGAGCATAAACATAATAAAGTGTAATGTTTACAGTAAAATGGGGAGGGTTAGTTGGGTTTTTTAAACCGGAAAGGGGCGGAGACAGCTGTAACGTTAGCAACCACGCCGAGCGGCAGGGACGGTTATTATCGTTAATGTGAAGGATTGCCCTTTAAAGTATGTCTGTAAATACAGACTGAATCTCTGTCTCACACATCAAGCACAATTGGATCTACCTGAGGGACGTGATTTCTTTTTATCGGGCAGGTAAGAACCAAGGCTAACGTTACTGGTGGATGCTAGCTAGCTGGTGTAACGTTAGTCACTGTGGGATCGTCGGTGATCAGGAGCGTTAGCTGGCTAACATTAGCTAACACGCTAGCAAGATGGTTATCATCCTCTGACTTCATCTTACGTGGCTAAATCTATCCACTGCTTGCTTTTTATGCTAGTGCTACTGTTGTGGCTAGCTTGCAAGGCAACAGATGCATTTGATGACCAATTATTTTTTGACCAAGAGGCTAATGCTAACAGCTAAAGGTTGCTAACTTTAGTCAGCCTGTGACGCTGTCACCGCCTCGCCTGGGTTTGACAGCTCAATATGAGCAGTGGACAAGGCCGAAGCCACACTTATCTTAACGTACGTTGTCTTTATCTTCCGCCGACTAAATTCGCTGCTTAGCTGAAAGCCTAGGCGAAATAAGTTGGTAGCTAGTTGAAAATATGAACAATAGAAAAACTCTAGCTAACATTAACGTTAACTGCCAGGTACGTTTTCAGGATAATAGCAAATGTTGTTGCTGAACTGTGTTGTTAGGGTACTAAATTTACTAATGTTGTGCCTTGCAGATTATTCTCTTGCTTCTAAATTAACCATAAGATGGCAACATAGGTTTCATGTGCACTGCCCGGGTTGTGTCTACGCCCCACCCTGACTGGGCCACCTCTTTGTGCGGAATTAAACCTCCTGGATAATAATTCCCGTGGTTGTGAAGGCAGTGATAGGGTGAGGGTGGTTTATAATGGTGAAAGAGTTAGGATAGATATGCTTTTCTTCCCCAGCCTTGCTTAATTTACCGAGGGCTTAAAAGTGAAACCACCGGCTAATTCGATCTTCATGGTTATTAACTGTCAGCAGTAATAGTGACTGTGTACTGTAGCTGACATTGTGTCTTATTAGTTTGTTTGGATTTTCCTACACTTTCAGTTTTGATTATTCAACAGATTCACAGCTAGCATTGATGAGCCGAGGAAACAGGTATATTGAATAGGACAAGACTGAACATGATCATGATTATCAGCTTCTTCCTGTGTTCATGCTGACCTCCCACTTCACCTGTTGTTAGTACACATGGTGTGTATACATCCACTTCTTTGCAGGGCAGCATAATATTGTCTTGTGTCTGTGAACAAGCAGCTTTAGTGGACCTCTGAATCAGCACAAGTAATCATTTTCAACCATGAACATACAAACAATCAAATGGTTGTGTGCTTTTCCTCATACATTTGCTCTTGTTAGATGTCTTATATGTTCGCTGGCAATCCAAAGCTGTGCATCTTAGGTCTGAAGCAGATTGGTGTATGCCATGACACTTTTTTATTATCATGTTGGTGTGGTTTAAATGTGCTGAATCACATGCAGCGCAGTGGAGAGCTGTGGGCTGGGCTCCACTGTCTTTATGCCATTGACACCTGAACACTTCTTCAAAGCCTGAAGGACAGTGTGCAACCTCTAACAAGGTCCACACACTCTGTAGCCTTGCCACGGGCAAGGTGGTCACACATTCAGTGATGTGGTGCCTTGTGGGTGACAGACATACTGACATTACAGGTTTGAGGTCTGAAGAGGCCTTTCCAGCCAGAGAAAGACTCAAAAGAAAAAGAAAAAATCAATCAATGATCAATATTTTTTTTACAAGTGTTATTACACATTTAAGACAGTATAGATAAAGAGTGAAATATTAGAGTTTCCTGGAATACATTTGCTGGTGTATCCCTTTGGCTGGTAGATTTTTCTACCTATTTATTCACATATCAAAGGTGCTTTGTTTTTAGTAACTGTGTTCCCCTGTGTATTAAAAGTATTGACCAAACTGTGCTTGTTAGTCTCAGGCTCATAAATGATTTCTGCACACATTCAGAGAATTGTTTGTTTTATGATGCAACAGTTCTTTAAATACAGGACTATGGATAGATAGACCCCATGTAACCCATGCCCTCTGTCACTCTACAAGCGAATCCCCTGCTCCTGAGGCTGTGCATGAGCTTTGTTTCCATTTGTGGAGGAAATGGGGCTGTGGCCTTTATAAGAAGCCTGATATTAGAAACCTCCAGTGGTTTTCTGTCATCCCTCTGTACAGAGCTTGAGCGTCTGGTTTGGTAGCTGCAGATCTTCCTCTTTTCTTACACAGTGGAAAATGGAAGTACAGAAGGAATCTAGACTCACTTTTTCATTGCTCTCAATGTACTTACACTGGAATAGACATAACAGCTATGAACAAGGACAACAACACACATTGTCACTATGTTACAATACTGGTCAGTATAGTTATAATACTTAATGTATTATCATATAATCAATATTATCAATATTAATTGCCGGCATTCCAGGTTGGCGTACATAAATGTATTTTTATGGTAGGTGTATAAAAATTGACTTGCTGTAAGGGGTGTAATATTGTACTTGTACAGTATACTGCCCCAGAGATATAGTATTGTGATTTTCCTTTCTGCCACTCATTTCTACTGACTGATTGTTGATTGTCAACACATTGTTTGATATTATAATTTAAGTTCTCGTGGATTTAAAAAAAATCTTAAACAAAAGCCTTAATGTGAAAAAGTGATCCATCGGATTAAATTCGCAATGGATAAGACCATGCCTTTGGTGTGAGAGACCCGGGTTCAAATCCCCACTGTGACCCATCTACCATTGTGTCCCTGAGCAAGACACTTAACCCCTAGTTGCTCCAGAGGCGTGCGACCTCTGACATGTATAGCAATTGTAAGTCGCTTTTGATAAAAGCGTCAGCTAAATGAATAAATGTAAATCAGCTCCAATCAATATAACTCCTCAGTTTCATCCTTATAAATACGTGTAGGCAGTAGGCTAACCTCAGTATCTGAACAGTCCGGTGCAGAAGGTCGGTGTGTCCGACACACACTCATTGTGGAAAAGGATGGGGCTGTAACCTAAGTAACAATGTCACAAAATACTAGAGCCTAAGTTGTTGTTGAGCAGCGCGGTGGTGTAGTGGTGAGCACAGCAGTTTGCATGTTCTCCCCGTGTCCGTGTGTGTTCTCTCCGGGTGCTCCAGCTTCCTCCCACCATCCAAAGACATGCAGGCTAGGTTGATTGGTGTCTCCAAAATTGTCCTTTGGTGTGAAGGGTGTACCCCGCTCCAGCCCCCCGATAAGCGGTTGACGATGGATGGAAGTTGTTGTTGTGCTTATATAAATGTAATTAATGGAGCTGTTCGATTGCTGCTAGACCGCCCCGTTAACACAGAAGATTTGTTTTACGACGACGGCATTCAGACCCTGCTTCTTTCACTTGAGTTGTAGGCAGGTTGGCATGTCAGTGGCTGATAATAAGAGGAATTTGTCAGTCATGCGGCCATGGAAAAACCTTATGTTGTGTGGTGGTGACTCAGGTTACAGTAGCCTGACTGTTTTGTTTGTCCTCTGTGCTGTTCTTTTCTCCTGTTACTCTATCAAGTAGCAGATGTGGGGTCGATAAACATTCTTTTGAAACAAGAAATCCTGCATTGTTTTATGAATAGGCTCTCAGGTAGTAACCTGACTTTTGTGTTTTGTCTTCCACCTCTCTCTCTCTCTGTCTCTCTCTCTCTCTCTCAGGTCTGTGTGGGTGAATTATGCCGCCGGCGTCCATCTGCGACTGCCCCCACCTGGACTGCGTAGGGGAGATCACCAAGGAGGAACTCATCCAGAAATCCCATGTGAGTGACCTTCCATCATGACCCTGTCCACTGCACTATTCATAACTTACCAATCTTTTTAATAACAGGCTTCCTGCATGTCTTGTAAATACTCCTGTAGGCAGTTACGTTTTTTGAAATATTTTTTTTATTTAACCAGGCACGTTAGTTAAGAACAAATTCTCATTTACAGCCCTTCCGCCCTTGAAGGGAGGGACACTTGGGAATAAAGGGGTATAAAAAACAAGATAATCAGGGACTTTCAGATTAATGAGACACAACATATGGCAAATACAAGAATAATAACAAAACGCAAAGAAACTTCACTACGGGAAACAGGGCGGCGAGGTAGGACCATGGTGGAAGCAGTATGGCAGACAATTTAAAAGGTTATGTTTACAAGGTTTTAAAGGGATTAGGTTGTAAAACAACTGCAGACATCTAAAAACAATGTTTACAAAAGATTTCCTGAAAGCAGATGTGAGTGTCTAGTTATAAAATATTTTTGTATCTGATTGCTGACTGTCAGGAGATTTTACACAAAAAGTGGGATTGTTGTAGCAGTGGACTGTGATGCTGCTCACTTCCTTTCCTGGGGAGTTTCAGTCAGCACCATCAGACCTGTAGCAAACACTGTCACTGCTGCTAGCTACTGTGCAGTAGTGACAGTCCCATTATGGGCAAGTGTCAATTTAATTATTTCTTAAATTAATTCATCATTTTTTATTGGTTAATTCATCCATCCCTTTTATGCCGCTTATCTGGGTCGAGGTCGCATTTATTTGATTAACCAAATATTTTCATCATAGTTTCGTATTTGTCGGCTGTGATCGGGAAACAGGTACTAACCCTCATCTTACTAACATATTTAACATGCAAGGACAACCCTGGGCACCTCAAGGATAAACGAAAAGAAACAGCCATTTTAGCAAAACGTTAACTTACTTCTTCCCAAAGCATTATTATTTAAGTTATTAATGTCATCTAAAAAATAATTATTTAAGGAAAGTTACAGCTCATTTGCACATTGTGTAAAATGAAAATAAATACTTTTCTTTAATACAAATTGCAGCTTTTTTTTACCAAGTACAATCCACATCACCACTTAAACTAATTTACTATCCTTGTATTCTCGTATTATTTAGTTTTCATTTCAAGTTAATTTAGGACCCATGGCAAACATGAACGCGACAAATTTTTCCATCTAATAAAACTGAATAGGCTGAAAATGGTGATTTTTACTTTACCAATACATTAGTATTTTTAAAAAGCACTAATTAAAGCTTAAAACAATGATATGAATTAGGAACAAATTGATTGACAAAGTCATGAATAATTGTAATGATAGAATGAAGCACCTGTGAGAAATGACAGACCTCTGGGGTCTGCAGGGACCCCAGTCAGTAGGATTAAGGTTAAATTGCATTCTGTGTGGTATCTGGTGGTCTTAACAGCTTGGCGAACCCTGCAGAAACCCTTTTATATCAATTTACCAAGTCTGATTCCAAGCCAGATTCTTCTGGTTTTCTGTCTGTTGTTGAACTTTGCTGTCTTGCAGATTTTCATTTTAAAACATGTGACCCCTGACCTGACTGTCTTCATATTTTTCTAGGGCCAGTGCCAAGACTGTAAAGTTGGAGGACCAAATTTGTGGGCGTGTTTGGAGGTAAGACGATGCTCACCAGGACAAAAAGTCCCAAAAATGTTGATTTGACGGTTTGAAATGAAACACTCTGTTTGTTTGTTTTTTCTCCAGAATGGCTGTGCATATGTAGGCTGTGGAGAATCTCACGCTGATCACAGCACTGTGCACTCGCAGGTGAGATACCTCAGAACTTACTGATGCCTTTCAACGGGGGAATATTAATCAATGCATAGTAAAGAGGGAGAGGGAGGAAGTCTTGAAGCCTTGACTGTGATGTTGAATTGAAAAAAAGATGTAACCCAAAGACAAGGTCTCAGTTGAGAAGGAGGGGAATCACATGTGGCAGGACAGGAGTACCACTTCAGAGTCCCAGGAGCCTTGACGTGGAATAAATCTGCCTCTAACTCAGCTTTATTTTTTAACATTTTTCTCTCCACAATCTAAGAGCACGCATGTGCATCTTTTAGCTTTTGAAGTGCACAAATTTTTAAAAACCATCAAGCCCCCTCTGTCTGCGTACACCTCCACATACAGTGCAATTTTAGTGGATCATCCATTATTAATTGCCCTTCCTCTGGGAAATGGGAGAGATTCAGTAGGACTGTTATAGTTCCATGGTTGTACTATCTGTTCTTCCTGGCTGCTCTGAAGCTTTACTCAGCCTCTGGCGTTCCCAGTTCCCAACGGCTTTTCCTTTCCTAGAAGGAGAGGAGGAGAAATATGAAAGCAAACATGCAATTTGCTCTGCCTGTTAGTATCGAAATCGCTGCTCAAACTGTTGTCCAGAGAGGCCCTGTTCAAGTGCAGACCTCTTCAGAAGTAGAGCCCTCCATCCAGATGAAAAACAGATTTTATATGTGCTGGTAAAGAAATGTAATATTAGCTGACTGATTTTAAATGATATAATTAGTGACTTTTATATCCGTATGCTTATCCAGTACGTCTGCCTCTGCAGCTCACCAGCTGCCCTTGTGCCCCCTGTGTTTTTCCAGTGGAAGCTATCTTCTTGTCTTGTAAGAAAGAAGGGCATACTTAATTAGTGCTCTGGAGGCCCCGAGGGGAGGAAAACATTTCAATCTCTTGACTATGCAATGAGAAAGACGGCTGTTGGGTCAAATCAGATGCCTTAGTGTATGTGAATTAGGGCCTTTACTAGCCAAACTATACTGTGAGTAAACTTGAGTGACTGTTTCAAGGTATTGAGTTAGAAGTTGCCGCTAGATCAGCTGATTTAAGGATGTTGAAGCTTCTGTATGTATTTTTGGTAACAAAATGGGACACATAATTAGCATTTAAATGTAGATTGTATTTTCATTATTATGCAGCAAAAAGGACATTGGAAGCAATGGTAAACTTTGGAAGTCCTTCTTTATATTGCAGATAAAGAATTGGAAAGTTTCACAGCTGTATAGTTGTGTTTCAGCTACCAGTGCTCTAAAATACTCTTTAAAGAGGTGGTATTATGCTCATTTTCAGGTTCAAAATCTTATTTAGTGGTTGCACCAGAACAGGTTTACATGGTTTAATTTTCAAAAAACACCATATTTTTCATACTGCACATTGCTGCAGCTCCTCCTTTCACCATGTGTGTTGTACACTCCGCTCTTGAGCTACAGAGTGATGCATCTTACTTGTACAAAATATTTGTTGGGAGTTGCACATGCGAGTTCCCAGGTAAGGACTACTAGCCAATCAGAAGCAGAGAACGGCGGGTTGTAAGAAACAAGGTAGTGTGATCCAAATCAAATCCGCTTCAGACTGCGACCGTAACCTAGCAGATGGTATAAGTTACTCCACAAAATCATTGTTCCACATCTTACCATCAGGACTAAACGTTGAACTGTTGCCGGTGTTCTAACGATCTCTGCTGCCTTGCTGAAAAATGCTATCAAAGCGCAAATCGATAGACTCGACTCTACTCGGCCCTGCTCCTTTTTGTATTTCAGATAGTACCCACAGATAGTACGTAGCTTGTCGTCATAGCGACGCCACACACAATTGCCGCAATGTAATGTTCAATGCGACACACACACACACACCAGCGATCCACACAGCTTTCTCTTTTTTAAGTTAAAACGTTTCAACATTCCTCAGAATGTAAAGACAGATAAGCGGTATGAAAACCTTCCAGCTGTGTTTTCCTCTGCCGTTGTTTCTGCAGCGGTCTGTGTGACGGCGGGAGCAGAGGCCTCTGTGAGCGGGCGGCTGGCCGGCCTCACACGCTCCTCCCGCGGGTTGGTGCAGGCTTCCCCCCGCAGCCACTTGCGGAGCTCCTCAAAATATTCAAGCATTTTTGTTCCACCATCACTTCTCCTAAAACTGTCAATATTCAAAATCTACCCAGCTGATTTCTCACCTCAAAACTTGTGGATTTAGAGATGAAATTCTATACGAAAACATAAACTGTAAAATATAAAACTTTCTGTTGCTGGCCTCTGTCTGGTGCAATGATGATGCAGTGAATAGTGAATATTCTCTCTGACCAATCAGCAGTCTGGCGTGTTTTCACGTTACATTTTAGTATCCCTCAGCTCGCTTGGAACCTGAAGGGAGGTGAGGTGATGGAAAAAAAGTACCTGGAAGCAGGTACAGGTACAACATTTCTACAATGGAAACCCAAACAAAGGCGAGTCGAGCCAGAGGGCCTCCGCTCAGACTACTCCCTTTGGGCTGGACTTTGTGCTTCTTCACTTTGCAAACCTGTTACATGCACAAAAAAGATATATAACTCAATAAAGGAGAGGGGAAAAGCCTAAAAACATAATACCACCTCTTTAAATACCAGATTTGTTGATCAGTTCTTGAGCGGTTTGCAAATCCCCTGACAGAGTCCCTGCGGAGAATAGGGGCAGTTGGTGTTTCTCATTACTTATTGATTGCAGTTAATAATGTCTGAGTGCTGAGCGCTAGAGAGGAGACTTGACATAATTTTGCAGATAAAACCATCTGAAGCAGATGTTAAACCTAAGCTGTTGCAGCAGCATCACAAACGTTTTGCAGTGTTTATTTTGCAGTGTTGCAGTGTTTATGTTGGAGGAGTATTTTTTTCTACTTAATTTCACAAGTATTATTCTGTGTGTGAGTGTGTGTGGAAGGATGTTTTTTTTAAGGTATTGTGTTGAATATTTTAGCAGACCAGAAATGTTAACATAACAAATGATCTCTATAAAAGCTACAAAACTGTTAATTGTAATAAAAAACAGTGTGTGGGCTATGTATAAACACTCTGTAAGCCCGATAAATCCAGCTTGTTATTAATGCCCTACCTGGTACACTTTCCTTCATAAATTATTTAAGATGGGATCTGGTGTGCCCCCTCTGCCAGCTCTGCTGTGCCCCGCTGTGTGAAGGCTAATGCAGCCCTGATGAATAATGCAGGGTCTGCTGCTCGGCTGCTGCTCACGTTCAGTCTCCTGTCAACCTGCCAGGCTGCCGGTGTTTGTCTGAGCAGCAGTGGGTCAGCAGAACTCGGCCATGTTTACTCAGCAGCAAAAGTCTGCAAGTTAAACCTGTAACCAGAGACATTGAGCTCAGAACGAGATCGAAAGTCCACAATTTGAAACTCAGGAGTGTATTTTAGCCTTTGTTTTCATATTTGGGAGGGTAAAGACGTTCATTTTGTTTAAGTTTGTGAGTGCTAGTGTGGGATAACTACTTCTTGGGAATATTCTTTTTAAATAAAAGGTCAAATTAAAACATCGACAGGTTTTGAGTATATTGAGTCATTTTTCAATCACAAATGCCAAAACTGACATAGTTGCAGCTTTGCAGTTGTCAGGATTAGCAACTTTTCCTTGTCTTAGATGATGATAAACTGAATAACAACAAGTAATGTAAAATAGGAGATTGAGGTTTCACCATTTTCTGAAATTTTATTGACCGATGAATTAAGTAGACATTAATCAGCAGATTATTCAATAAAATATTTGTTAACTTGAGCTTTAATACATTGTTCACATGATTGTAGATGTCAGTTTTAGTTACAAATCTGATTTAAAAAAAAAAAGTAGAATTTGTAGTCAGTTTTTGTTGCACTCTAATTGGTTTGCTTGCAGGTGGGGTTGAGGTGTGTGTCCTTTTAATTTTCTGAGTTTCAGTTGTCTTGTCTGTAGTTTTCTGTTATTATTAAGTGTTTGATTTTTTTTCCACTGGCATTTCTTAATTATTATACAGTCACAGAAGAGAGCGCCAGGAAAGCAAGGGGGAGAGTGAGAGAGGGAATGACATGCAGTAAAGGGCCCATGCTGTATTCGCATCCATAAAATTAAGCCGGCCTAGCCGCCAGCAGACACACCTACATTTGTTATACAAGAGCAATAGCAGCCTGTTGATTGTCTGATGAGATGGTAGATTGTGTTGAAGATTATGAAGAATCTTGTTGATAAAAAGTGCACACGTGCTTTAACGGCTGTTAAATATTAACGTTGTCTTCTTGTTTCACCTTGTTTATACAGTCTGATATGTCTGTTCACAAATACTCTTTTTTCTTGAACGACTTTGTGTGCAGGACACGAGGCACAACCTTACAGTGAATCTGACCACACTTAGAGTGTGGTGCTATGCCTGTGGCAAGGAGGTTTTCCTGGAGCGTAAACTGGGTCCTCACTCTCCCCACGCCAACGGCAAACCCCTCCCCTCCCCACAGAATGCTGGGCAGGTAAGAGAAGGTTCCCCTCACACCTCCATCACCCTAATCCGTGTGTGGTTCGTTCTTTGATTATTTCGTTTTAAAGCCAAATCAGAAAAACCAAAAAAACAAGCTGTTTTTTGTTTTTCTGTTTTAAAACTAAAACGGAAAAACAATGCAGCTCTTGTTCTATCTATGACCGGTGTTGAATCCCTGCTGGTTTTCAAACTAACTGGCTACTGTACACGTGCCCCTATTGTTTGCAACAGCTGTACTCTGCGTCAGGCTTCATCTAACCAGAGATAATGATCACCAACCGTCTGCAGCGCACCAGGTCGCTCCCGCGACTTCCTCTCCCTCGCCCTGTACACTCCAGCACCCTGCTCCCTCTCCAGGACAACTACTATGGGTTGTGTTGCCAGGAACCGGCACACTGGATGGTCAGTGATCGCTCACTCTGGCTGGATGAAGTCCGATGCCCCTGATTTTAAGCATTGCCTAATCCGTGTCCTTACTGCAGCTGGAGGCTCTTATGGAACTTTCTAAATTCTCCCATCTCCCGAAGAAAAAGGTCAGGTGGAAACCGTGTAGAGGCTGAACGAAAATTACCCGAACCTTTTAATCCATGTATGATTCGTTAATATACAGCTTGCCGATTTAACAGTTCATGTTTGCTGTGTGCTATCACTGAATTAATTTGAGAAATCTTAAAAACCGGAGGATTCTCAGGCAACTTCTGAGTCGTTCAGTTCCTGTCCCAGTTGCTAGTGAGTTACAAACTGAACGTTGAGCCTCCTGTTTTTCTAACTAAAAACCCACTTATGTTGATGTTCAAGCTCATTTAAATTAAATTTAATCAGGCACCTAATAAACCAGGTTTATTAAGTGTAACACACAAAGCTACACTAATCGGACACAAAACCATTTTGGTTTTAAAACAGAACAGAACAAAAAACAACTTGTTTTTTTTGTTTTTTCCGATATGGTTTAGAAACAAAATAATCAAAGAACGAACCACACACGGATTAAAAAAACAGACAGTACATCCAATGGTACACACTCAGCAAACACAAACTGTTATTAGGTAAATCGGCAAGCTGTATATTAACGAATCATACACGGACTAAAAGGTTGGGGTAATTTTCGTTCAGCCTCTACACTGTTTCGACCTGAGCTTTATTTTCTTCGTGTGATGGAAGAATTTAGAAAGTTGTGCGGCGCTGTGGAGACCCTCCAGCTGCAGTAGCACATGGATTATGCGTAAAATCAGAAGCGTCAGACTTCATCCACCCAAAGGGAACAACCACTGACCATCCAGTGCGCCGGTTCCACTGGCAACACAACCCATAGTAGGGCTACCGGACAGGGTGCGGGGTGCTGGAGCGTACAGGGCGAGGAAGAGGAGGAGGTCGCGACCTGGCTGGATGGATATTTTCTTAGATCGCTCAGGTAACCAGCTGCTTCAGATCAGCTCAAAACAAAATGCTTACTTGATGCTGACGGATGTAACCTAGAAATTGGAGAATTTTGAGTGTTTGAGTGGCTCCTAGGCAAAGCAATGCACCACAACAAGGAATTGTTTTTGCTCCAGTGAGTTCGAACCCTAGCTTGACGCTATCTTGCAAAACAAGTAGCCTACATTTTGTTTGATTTCTTTTTTCGTATGTGGCTATAATATAGTGCTCACTTCTACAATCAGAATCGCCACAGTTGATATGAGATGCGATGTAACGTGAAAAGAAATAGCCTTAGGCCTGTATGAAATAAAAAATATGTAATATTGACTTTTAGTTTCACACAGGACACGAACACGAGTCTCCTGATTCAAAGTCCGGGTTCTGGCCCTCCTTTCACCCCAACCACGTCTTTACCCAGTCTTGTCTGTTAAATATCAAATACCTGCTGTCAAAACTAACGCTACAGGGCTTCCCCCACTATGTTGACCTGTGATGCTACAGGGATCCCCAAAACACAGCTCCTTTGTTTTTCCTTTTTGGGTTTGATTTGGTTTTGAAACAGAATAATCAAAGAACAAACCATACACGGATTTACCATGTTTTATTGTCTTTACAGTGTGGTTATGGTTTAGTCATAAAGCAGGTTTAATATTGATTGAGAGCAAGAGAAGAAATTCAATAAATTCAAATTCCTGAGTATAGATTAAATGCAGTCTTTTTCTCTATGTCTATGTTAGTCTAAATAGACGACTTTACGTTGCATGTTTAATGCACAATTGCTTAGTTAGGTAACTGTGTGCTCTCCTGTCATACTAGCAGAACTGCACTATAACAATTTCCATCTATCCTTGGTGACAGTTGAACTGTCAGTCAAACTGTATCTGGTTATTCATTTACTAGATAAGAGTTTTACAGTGAGGTCTGTGTGTGTCGTGCTGTTTACTCCAGGATAACAGCAGGGCCCCTGGGAGCCCAACCTCTCTGAGAGTGCCCCCTAATGGAGGCTGTGAAGACCTGGACATGGAGACAGAGGAGGAGGATGACATGCGTGCCAGAGGTCAGTTTACCACAAAATGAATGACAAATAACTAGTTTAATTCAAAAGGTTATTTAGTCAGTAAAAATGATCTTTCACAAGCAGTTCGACTCTCAGCTACAACTACAATAATGTTCCACTCACATACTGCATTTGCAACCGGTAGACAGTTAAACAAAAAAGTATCACTAGAGACACTGTTTATTACAGTTCAATTGCAGAAATATCAGCTGAAATGTTCTAATCTACATTTACAGTGCTGCTGCAGTAGACAGGTTTCTTACCCAGATTAGCATTTTAATAATTAAAATCACTTACTTTTGAAGTCAGTGAGCTGACTAAAATTGAATTCAATTTTATCAGCTCAGCTCTTAAACTAAGTATGATAAAATAAAAAAATTAACACTGCAGGAATGATTAGACGCAGGAGATCAGTAATCAGCAGGTTTAATTCAAAGCACAGGTTATAATTTGAAATAATAATAAAACTGCGAATCTGAAACTAGCACTTCTACAACCGACAAGCAAAAACGGTGACAGACACTACTACTAGGCAACACACAGTCTCTTAGCAGGACTGCAGGCCACTCCTGTAAGTAGATTCTAGCAACAACACTTCAGTGCTGAGTGTTTCAGTCCTACTGGAGCCACCAATGCACATGATGTTTTCACTCAGAGAGACGCACACAGGCTCCACCATATGGCATATGTTATGTTCAACCTCGTGTGGTGCAGCTCAGGCATTGGGACAAGTCGCTGCCGTGGTTATTTTTGTCACAAATACAGATCATATGACCAGGAGGTGGTGTAAATAAGTAAGACTTCGTAAGACTAAATTCCTTCACAGAGTAGGCTGTTCACATAAGATCAGAGCTTTTCAAACAGTGAGGCGCACCTGCCTGGGGAGGTGAAGGAGAGTTGCAGGTCGGGGCTCGGAGGGAGAGATAGATGTTTGGCAAAGATCCTGCATGATGTGGCGAGGGCAGGTGCATGCTGGTGTTCTAAAAACAACAGGAAGTTAGTTATTGTGGCAGAGATTGACTGCTTATCGGCACGGTCAAGAGTTGGAGCTGCAGTACTGGCTGCTTGACCTGATTACAGCCGTTTGCAGAGTCATAACTAAATAAATCTGAACACACAAACGATACACATATTTTTTGATTCAGTGGTACTTAATGTCCAATTATCTCAAATAGTATAGGATCATATTATAAAATTGTTATCTAATAAACATGAAACCCTCTCCTTAGAATTTGCTCAAGAATCATCATGTTTTGAAGTTTTCTTCACTATCGAAGTAAACAGGATTGGCCCACAGTTTCTGACTTTGAAAACCCTTGTATAAGATGAGTGAGCTATCGCTGTTATTGCTTTAGTCAGAAAAATAACATTTGAGTCCATGGGTCACAGAAGCTGATTTAAAATACACCAGGTAGCCACATGTTTGGCTCCTGCTGTGAAATATTAATCTTAGAAATGGAAGGTGTCTTTATAAAAATGTAGAGGGTTCCTGGCTGCCACCAAAATGTCCACGCTTATGATGAGTGGCTCGTTTTAATTTCCCCGGTGTGTTCTGTCTCACTCAGGCCTGACAGGACTGAAGAACATAGGCAACACGTGCTACATGAACGCCGCCCTCCAGGCCCTTTCCAACTGGTGAGAGACCTCTGTCAACCTGCCTTCTGTCCCGGCATCTACCTGTCTACCCCACATCACCTCCCTTGACATTGCTATTCCACCCCACTCACTACTCACACTTTCAGCACGCTCCTTTTCAGTAGCCGTTTGCTGTTTTACTCACTGCCTGCCTGGTTCTCGTTTAAAAAACGACCCTGGCTGGGAGAGTGATGGCTGAGTGAAAATTGCTGCAGTGCACCATTTGAGATAGAAGAAATGGCCTTTTGTAGTTCCCTGTAGGGTCTTCTGTTGCAAATGAACACCAACCCCACCTTGTCTGTCCCCCTTCTCTTTTTCTTTTCCCCCCATGTCTTTTTATGTGTCTCCCTTTCTCTCCCAGCCTGCTGTATTTCTTTATTGTTTAATGAATTTCCAGACTTTCTTTCATTCTTTATGATTGGATTGTTGGGGTGGTCATTTAAATTAGTGGTCCGCTGCAGAGCTGAGGCTGCGTTATTTCTTACTTTGAGCCCCTTACTTTTTATTTTATTTTTCATGGAACAGCAAAGCACAGACAACCCCTTCCTCCTATGTAATCCTATCTACCCAGGGGCTGGTACATTTTTTAAATTAAACCGACGATGCCTAGTCTGGATACAAGTCAAAATGGGAAAAGATGTGGGTCAAAATTTGCAATCTAAATCACATTCCAAAAATAGGAGGAACTGAGTCACACAGCTGCAGAAGGAGGGACCCTTTCTGAAACTTTCCTTTGATGTCTGTTTGTGTGAGCGCCGCTTCTTTCAGTTACTGTTGGGTCATTATTCAGTTCGAAGGACTTTTCTCCTGCCAGGGGAAGGGAACACTCCATGTCTTATTCATTCTGCACTTTGTCTCTCTCTTGCAAATTCCTGTCCACTCCGTATCCATCAAAAATTCCCTCAGCTGTTTTTCTTTTGAGCTATTTCCGATGTCCTTCAACTTTCAGCTGCATGTGGAGTTTTTTTGCGTGAGACAGTGCCTCTGGGAATTTTACTCTACTAGTGAAATATGACTTTAATGAAACAGAATGAATCAAAAATACAGGCAGAAGACAGCATTATGTAGAAATGCTGAGCTTACAACTTCTCCTATTTGTCATTTTCTGCTTTGTATGGTCTATATGAATGGAACAGCAAAAACAAACTAAACCTAAGAGAATTTGCATTAATGTGTCGGAAGCAATTAAAAACATAGCAGATTATAATGCAATTACATTATATTGTACATCTCTGCATTATATCTGCCTCTCTTGGATTTATTGAGGATTATATGCATTTTTGTGAAGTAGCCACCACGTTGCAAGCTTTTTGGTAAAAGTAAAAAGTCTGTCCAGGGGATAATCCATTAAAGCTTTCTTTGTGCCCACATATGAAATATTTATCCCGCTTCCCTCTTCAGCCCGCCCTTGACACAGTTCTTTCTTGAATGTGGCGGCATGGTGAGGACGGACAAGAAGCCCGCACTGTGCAAAAGCTACCAGAAACTGGTGTCAGACCTGTGGCACAAGAACAGGTAGGTTTTTTTTTAGTAGTTGTTTGCATCACTCACTTTGTATATAAGCTTGCCCCCAAGCCACAGTTGATTTCATAATTCAGTGATCATTTTCAATGTTTTCCCATGTTTACATTTGCTGTTAAGTCTCAGCATCCACAGCCAAACCGGAGTCAGATTTCTGTAGCAGCTAGTCTTAATTTCTACGTCACACAAGACGTTATTGTGATATTGTTATATTACAAAATACTTGTTGAGCAGACTGTGTTTTGTCACATTGCAGACCCTCCTACGTGGTCCCAACCAACTTGTTCCAGGGGATTAAAGCCATAAACCCCATGTTTAGAGGATATTCTCAGCAGGTGGGTCATTGCAGACGGTGAAATAAATGTGCAACAAAGTACATGCACAGCCATTATATAAATAAAACAAGCAGACTCGCTTTACAGTTGGAGACATATTCAACTGTACGCCTGCGACTTTGTTTTATTTAGACGTTGAAAAGTAATCAGCTGTTTTGGCCAAAGGAAGAATTTTTGGCTGTTACCCTGCTTTAATAATGTATTATTGTAATGTATTATCTCAGCCTTTTAAAATAAATTACTGTGACATAAAGTAATAGGCCGCTAAACTCTTTAAGATTGAACTGAGCTGGGTTTATTATGGGTCTGACGGCCAGACTACAAAGTTCTCCCAGATCTCACAGTCCTCGGCTAACTTCTTCTCTTCCACTCCATATCCCTCAATGCTCATTCCTTTACAGAATTACATTAGCTCCAGCTCAAATCACTCAGCCAGATAAACTGAATCCTCTGCCTTGCAATTAACTAACTCAGAGCTTCCGATTATTCTTCCTCTGACACATTAAGGTAAATTGCTTGATTCCCGGTGGTGCCTGTAAGAAAAGATTTATGTGTCATAGATATAACGGATTTCAAAGGACTTTTTTACTGGAGCACATCTCGTCTTTGTCCGCTGTCTGTAAATAGAGGATTTCTAAGCCTGAATGGCGAAATGATAAAAGGGGCTGTTTCCTCTCGGCTTGCCAGTGTTTGTTCAGAGGAGTTAGCTGAGGAATATTCATTTGTCACGCCATGGCTGGGCTGTGCAGCCTTGGAATTAGCATTGCCATGAATGAAGTTAACAGTCCAGGTCCTGGGAGAGAAGAATCCATTTGGCTTGAGAGAGATATTGAATGTCTGAGGTTCATTAAGTTTGATTACACATTCATGAGCATTTGGTTTCCGATTGTGATGCAGAATTGGTATAAACGAAGAGGTGAAGTGGTTGTTATGTGTAATTTTGGGAAAGCTTTGCTGTGTCTGTCAAACTCGATTAAATTCAGGAACAATTAGTGCTGCGTTATATTTCAGTGTTCTTTTCAGGGAGAGGAAATTAACATTTACTGTGAGACTACTGTGACCAGGCCTAAAATGTTCCCATCTAGAACTAATTTGCTACCTCAAATAACATTTCTTGTGATTACCCTACTCTGCCTCAACAGGACTCCCAGGAGTTTCTGCGCTGCTTGATGGATCAGCTTCACGAGGAGCTGAAAGAGCCGCTGCCTGAGCCCTACGACCAGTCCAATGGCATCACCGGGGACAATGGCCGCGAGGAGGACAACCACAGTCAGTCAGACAACGACTTCCAGTCATGCGAGTCCTGTGGAAGCAGCGAGAGGGCCGATAATGAGGCGCAGAGTGGGAATGTGCTGATGGACGTCACCAACGAGGCCGAGATGCTGATTCCTGAACAAGATGAGATCCAGGCCAACAGGGAGTGGCAGAAGGAAAAGAACATGATTAATGACTTTTACCGCTCCGGAGTTAATGGTGTTATGGGTGGGAGCACTGGAGTGGACATGGACAAAGACGTTGACACCACCACTGAAACCGCGCCCATTATCAGCAGCCAGGGGGCCATCAAGGTTCAAGGCAGAACATCAGGTAATTATGAAGAAGAAGAGACATGTTTTATTTTTCCGCCATTTACTCCACAAATTACAATCCTTTTTGATATTCAGCCTCAAATTTATGGTATTGAAACTCTCTAATATTTGGCCTGCTCTCCGCCAGATTCCTTCCCAGACATCCAAATGTCCAACACCACAAGACCACAGAGTCCAGCCCCGATGGACGGACATATTCCCAAAATGTCCAGCAGCCCGCCCAAAGCTGCCTCAGGCTGGCCCAGCCTAAACCCGGCACACAAGAAAGGTACTTCTGCATAATCAGAAGCAGTCATATCCAGATACAAAGCTTAAAAAGAGACTTATTGTGTCTATCTTTGCTGACATGCTGTAAATCATTATTCTCACATTTCTCTCTCTCTGCCTTCCCACAGCAGTGACCACATTCGCCCCACCAAAGCACAGGCGTCAAAAGAGGTACCGCAGTGTCATCTCAGATGTGTTCGATGGGACCATTGTCAGCTCAGTTCAGTGCCTTACCTGTGATCGGGTTAGTGTGGACTTCTGCTTTTTAAAAAAAATAATGGTTTATTGAGATAAAGGGATTGGTCAGAGGGTGAGACAGACCGTAGAAAAAGTTATTTCAAGCTCCTGTGTAGTGTTTTACGGAAATATGTGTCTGTACCCTGTTGATGCAGTTGTACATCCACTGTCAAAGATTGTGATATTTGTGTTGTGATGACTGAGTATTGTGCTACAAAGTGACGGTTTACAAAACCATGTTAAAAATAAAAATATCTATAAAAATATGAAGCTTTACTGTGTGTATGTCCTGTTGCTGTCAGGTGTCTGTGACCCTGGAGAACTTCCAGGATATCTCGTTGCCCATCCCAGGGAAGGAAGACCTGGCCAAGCTCCACTCCGCCACCCACCAGACCTCTCTGGTTAAAGCTGGCTCCTGTGGGGAAGCTTATGCACCACAGGGCTGGATTTCATTTGTCATGGAATACATCAAGAGGTGCGTTAATAATATGTACACTCGAGTTATTTCAATTCTTCACCTGGAGCATTAGTGGCTCTATACTTGGCTCTTTTGGTTCTACAAACTCACCCCTCTGTTTGTTTCTGTTCTCAGTTGGTTTTGGGGTCCAGTGGTCACACTACAAGATTGTCTTGCAGCTTTCTTTGCCAGAGATGAACTAAAGGGTAAGCAAGTGGGCGTAAATCTGTTCAATCACAAACATTAAGATTGATGTTTCAGTAACTGTGTTTGTTGTTTTCTAGGAGACAACATGTACAGCTGTGAAAAATGCAAGAAGTGAGTACCTCATTCTAAGGGACTGAATACTGAGCTGGACTACTAATTTCTTTCACATGAACAAAAACAGAAAAAAACCACTGTCTGGAACTGTAATGATTGCTCATCTTCTTCATCTTTTTTCTTCTTAGATTACGAAACGGAGTCAAATTTTGTAAAATGCAAAGTTTGCCAGAGGTATAAAGACAACTCTAGTACTTAATGTCATGAAGAAACCCAAACATTTTTCCCTAATGCCTTCACGTGCCGGATTTCTAAAATAAAACTTCTTTGTGCGTTCCTCTGCTCCAGATCCTGTGTATCCACTTGAAGCGGTTCAGGCACGAACTGATGTTCTCCACCAAGATAAACACCCACGTCTCCTTCCCACTCGAGGGCCTGGACCTGCAGCCTTTTCTGGCCAAAGACAGCTCCGCCCAGACCTCCAACTATGACCTGCTGTCAGTCATCTGTCACCACGGCACTGCCAGCAGTGAGTGGGCAGAGTCGCTCTTCTTTCTGCTCAGACTGAGGCATCTGCCTTCAGTTGGCACAAAGAGAAGTGTCCTGCATTCATTAGCCTGCAGGAAAAATTTCACATGTACTTGTTAGGTTTATGAATACGGCTCTAACGCTTTCCCGTGTCTGATCCCAGGTGGCCACTATATAGCGTACTGCAGGAATGATGTGAACAATCTGTGGTATGAATTTGATGACCAAAGTGTGACCGAGGTGTCTGAATCCTGTGTCCAGAACGCTGAGGCTTATGTGCTCTTCTATAAGTAAGCCAACACACAAGACTCCAAGAGTTATCCTCTGACAGTTGTAAACAAGAACTCATTCATCCCTGTAACATTTTAAGATTCAGTGTTTTTCACTCGTATACATAACTTTCATCTTTCGATTACTCAGCTGCAGCAGTGATTAATCTGTGGTCTGTTCCTGTCACAGAAAGAGCAACGAGGATGCACTGAAAGAACGTAGGAGGGTGTCGGGTTTATTCAACATGATGGAGCCCAGCCTCCTGCAGTTCTACATCTCCCGCCAGTGGCTTAACAAGTTCAAGACATTCGCAGAGCCGGGGCCCATTTCCAACGATGACTTCCTGTGTTCGCATGGAGGTGCGTATGACTACGTCATCATCCTACTGAAGTCACTCAGAGGTCAAACTGTCCCTGAACAGGAATCCTTTTTCTTGCTCCGTACACAAGAATGTAGTGGGAAAATTGTGCCCTACTGTCTCATAACACAGCTTTTGCTTTCACCCTTGCAGTAGATTTTTGCCTTTGACAAAGACTGTAGAGTATTCTCTTCACAACATAGCAGACTTCAAAAGGGGGTTTTACTTCTCTTTGTGCAGATGATCCTTCTTTCTCATTTCAGTGGAGAAGAGGGGAGGACTCTGAAAGGGTTTGTGCCAATCAAGCTCCTTTCTTTTCCGCTCTTCTATTCAGAGAGTGCTACAAATGATGGATTTGAAAAATGAGTTGGAAAAATTAATATTTATGAGAAAGCTGTTTACATTGGCAGCATTCTGTAAATAAGCACCTACAGGTTGTTTCCTCCTCTTTTATGGCTATCAGCACAAAATAACTGTCTAGTCAGGTACATGATTGTGTTATAGCAACAGTTTTATTTCCACTGAAAATCAAAAATCGGTCAGAGTTAATTTTCACTTTCTTTTTTAAGCAAGTTAGATAATACAATTTAAATCATTTGAATGTAAAGAATTTAAGGACCCACTACACTGAATGACTAATGCAGATAATTATTATTATAGATTTATTTATCTTTCAATCATCATCCATCATTATACAGTTCATTATCTTATCCTCGCACTTTTTTCTGGTATAGTAAAATGTCACTGGTTTGCTGGAGATACACAGTTTGCTGCTTTGCAGTCTCTGCTGTCTCTGCTGGGTTCTAGTGCCAACCATTTATTTTTGTTTCTCATTATTTCAGGGTTTGTATCACATTTCATCAACATAGTAAAAGCAAAAATAATATTTCAGGTGGGATAACCGTAAATCAGGCCTGTTCAACTGGCATCTTGTTGGGCAAATCCAGCCAGACTGTATCGCGGATGAATCCTATATACAAATAAAAAATCACACAAATAACAGATATTTTTGCTACAATAAATCCTTCAAACCAGCAGAATGCTCCTGTGCTGTCAGTAACAGCCAATCTCAAGCCTGCAAATCCAGCTTCTCTCACACGAAAACCATAAAAACGAATGCCTGTGCCCCCTTGACAAACGGGCATGTGCATCACTGTGTGTGGATTGTCCTTACTTCATAGAAACCTGCCTTCTCTGCCACTGCCCAGTCAAAGAAGTGAAATCTCTTTCATAAGTAGCCTATAGGCGTGCAGGCTAGGCCTGTCTGTGTTTTCTGATTTGTGGGAGTTACAGGGAACTGGAGAATATTAAATGGATGGGAAGCTTCTCTGCCTCTTCAACATAATAGTAGTCACAACGTTTCCAATACTGATCTTTAACAAATGTACATTATGTCTCTACACGTAATCATTACACTTAAAATGTTAACACTGGTATTTCTGATGGCTGTGTCCATGTGTTTCATCAGGTGTGCCACCCAACAAAGCAACATTCATTGATGACCTGGTAGTTATGCTGCCACAGAACGTGTGGGATCACCTTTACAGCAGGTACATACGGCAGACAGGCCAGCTGTGCGACTGGAAACATTTTCAGATCTCCCATCACTCAGTGTACTCACAGTTGCATTTCATTTTATCTGTGAGAGTTAATGTGGACTGCTCCCTGCAGGTACGGAGGGGGTCCAGCTGTCAACCACCTGTATGTTTGCCACACTTGCCAGATTGAGATAGAAAAATTGGAGAAACGGCGCAAGTCAGAGCTGGACATGTTTGTCAGGGTAAGCCTTCCAACCATACGTTCACCAGCAAGACCACAAGCAGCATGGAAGATCGAGCTTTAGCCACATACAGTAGAAATTGGTGTGAGTGATAATGCATTGTGTGTCAGTGAGCCTGTGTGCAACCCTGTACTCATGGGCGTGTATAGGCCTATTCTCCTGCCCATTGAACCAGTTGATAGGTTGCATGTGTTGGTGCTCTTCACCCCGGCAGGAGATGAGAGGTGTGAACCTGATGAAAGCCTTATCATTAATGCTTTGGGACAGATGCAGCTGTTATTGTCTTCTCAGTCTGCACACTCACACAATGGCTGCTCCGAAGGAGGTGTGTGTGTGTGTGTGTGTGTGTGCGCGCGTGCGTGTGCGTGCGAGAGAGAAAGAACTTCAGTAAGCTAACAACAGGAACACGCAAGAATAGATGGAATTGGTGCAGTGTGGTGCTAAGACTGTCTTCTAATTCGAATAACTACCAGAGAGAATTGATTAGGTTTTCTATCTTCTCTCCTCTCAATCCTTTCATCCTCACTTAATTTTTCTCCCCATCCTCCCCATCTGCTCCCTCTTGTCTCTGCTGCTCACTCCTCCCCCATTTCCTCTCTCCCTCTCCCCCCTCTGCTCTGTAGCTGAACAAGGCCTTCCAGGAGGAGGAGTCTCCAGTGGTCATATACTGCATCAGCATGCAGTGGTTTCGTGAGTGGGAGGGCTTTGTCAAAGGAAAAGACAATGGTAATTGGACAGAAGTCTTGCCTTTCCACCCCCAGTCCTGTTTAAATGTCTGATTTAAAAGGCAAAAGTTCAAGGTTCAAGGTACATTTTTTTGTCATTCTGCAATGCTGGGCTTGTACAAGGTAGTGGTATGTCCATGTTTCCCACTCAATACTTACACCTGATATCTGGTGATGGAACAGCTGCTGTGATTTTCTTTGAATTTAATTTCCCTTTTCAAACAAATGGCCTATATCAGATCTATACATTTATGTGGCTTGGAGAAGATGGCAAATACATTGTTTTATATGGGACATACAAATTCCCTTGTTACCAAAAAGCTGCTCATCTGTGTAAGTCCCATTTCTTCTCTTGATTTATCTTCAAAGAGTTTGCTTTAGTCCCCCGAGTCAAGTTTCCCTCCTGCTACAGCAAAATGAAGTGTCAAAATATATTTCACTTTCGTGCACTCTTTCTGTTGTTTTTTTTTTGCTTCCCTTGCTTTGTATTGTCATATCTATTTATAACTGCTTACATCTCGCATGGCTGCAAATGTCTTTTTTTCTCTTGACTTCTGCTCCTCTAATATTTGTTTTCTCTCTGTAGCAATTGGGGAGCAGAAATTGCTTTTCATAGTGTGACAAAAACATTTGACATTTTAACATCATTGCTCTTTGAAACAAACAAAAGAGGCATGCATAATACTGCTGTATATAATTATGACAACTAATTGTCTTCCTTCTACTATAAGATCCGCCGGGAGCCATTGATAATTCCAAGATTGCAGTAAACAAGAACGGCCATTTGACACTCAGACAAGGTACTAACTGTTATTATTATTATTTCATTGTATTTTTATTTCTCTGTATAAGTAAAGTGGAAAAAATTATTCAATCAGGATAGATAAATAAAATCCTCTCTCTTGCAGAGCCTCTGTAGATTGTAGTAGCACCTTTAGCTATACAGATATTAGTGATATTTAAGTGTGTGTGTTTGCACTGACCCTGCAGGAGCTGACTCAGGGCAGATCTCTGAAGAGACGTGGAACTTCCTCCACTCTATCTACGGCGGCGGTCCACTTGTGACGGTTCGACCAAACGTCAGCCACCAGGAAGCAGAATCACAGTCAGAGGAGAAGATCGAGATGGAGACGCGCTCTGTTTAATCAACCACTTGGCAGAAAACATTTAAGCAATGAGAAGCCTTTTTATTTTGCACTTGACTTTTATTTCAAAAGCATTCAAGCAAAAGACCTCATCTTTACCGCTACAAGACAGCCTTTGACAGCTGACAGAGGGAATTAACATGTCGGAAAAAGGTTTGTCATGTTGTATAAATATGTATAAAGAGCTCTTAAATTTATATTAGCACTGTAGTATTCATGTGTCAGGTTGTTTTCAGAACCGAGCATTTAAATTATGTGCAGCTAAAAATTCCACTGAATGCCATATTTCTTTTTTTCTTGACCAAATGAGCACATACTGGATGTCCATGTGTCATGTGTAGCTGATATTTATGAATCACAATACATCTTGCTGTAGATATATCCAATGAATGGTAAGGAGAGCAAAATGTGACAGTTAAGGTGATGAGAACCATAAGGTTATGAAGGGACTAATTACTGAGTAGTCTCAGGAATTAATTTTGTGTTTTGCACTGTTCTGTAGACGTACAAATTGGCATGCTCACGCAAATGTCTGGTTTGTATTTGAATGTACCAGTAATGATAGTAGGTTGGTCAAGATTCAGCACTTGGTTATTTATCACAGAAGGGAGTGATTTAATGTGATGTCAGTAGTTTTTTTTGTAGAAAATATGTGGCAGGCAGATTCTGTTAAGAATGCATGCTTTAACACTCAATCCCAATTTAACATCTCATGTAACTGCATGTAAATGCAAAGCTGCCCATAAAATGTGCACGCAAATCAAGATCTGAATCTATCTTCACTCAACTGTACAGCAACAGGAAGAATATTGCAGTATGTAATCAGCATCATCATCAGCATCTAATTAATCAAAGGCATTATTTCTGTGTAAGGGCATGGTGTTACTTAATGTGTTGGCTGATAGGGTGAACAGAATGCTGTACTGTATGTTTTTGCATATGGATGTCACAAGAGTAAGATCCATCCTGAGTTTTGCTGGCTGACACTATTAAACCTTGATGAAAACATGCTGATCGTTGTGGTCACCTTGATTTTGCCATCCTTTGCTGATTTATGAGAAGTGGAGTGGTTAGATGAGAAACGAGGAGTAAATTAGACAAGAAAAGTCAACTATGCTGTGTCTACTGTCCATCACAAAAAAGGTATTAAAACAGTCATCAATTAAGCGAGGTGACCCGAAGGGTGTGTGGCCGACTGCACTCTTGGCAGGGGCAAAAATGTACAGTATAGTGTTGCATTTTGGCGAGCGCGGTTGAAACGGCTCACACACCCCGACTAGTTGACTGGATTGAAAACATGGCTGCGGCCGAACGTGCAGCAAATTTACGGAAGTGAGGTATGTGTAATTCTTGAGCTATAAACGCTATTTAGAAGTGTACGTCCAGTCCGCTGCTTGTAGTGTAGCAAATGACAAAAACTGAATTTGTTAGCCCACCAAAAATGTCTATGACCGGCATTGTTGGAAGTACACAAATACATCGCCAAAGTTATGCGCGGAACAATCAGCTAGCTTGGCTAGCTAATGTTGGGCTGCTGCGGCTAGCCGGGGCTGCTAAGTGGTTACTAACTACAATTAAACTGCTGGGTTGCTAAGCGCGGCGCTTGTATCTGTGCTCTGCAGCTGAAATGTAAACCTCGGAGACACACAATGTTAGTAACGAATCCCTCATTCAGTATATATATTGTTGTCTGTATCAGTTGTCGAGCAAGTTCAGCTAGCATGCACCCGATGTTAGTAAGCTAACACAAGTACAGGGGGCTACATTTAGAGTCGCCACGATTCTTTTCTGCACGATGCAGTTAACAGGAGAACTAGCGACGGTAATGTTAGCCAACTTGGCTAACTAGTCGTTCCTAAGGGGAAAAGGGAAAATTGGCTTGTGTAGATTGTAACTTAATGTACTTGTTCGCTTGGATGTCATAGGAAGCGATAAAATTTGAATTTCATGGGTGCAACAGTCTGCAGGTTGGTGTCTCAAGTGTTAATGTTTTAAATTTAGCCCGAGAGCTAACGCTAACTTAGTTTGCTAAGGTTAGCCCGCTAAACAGCAAGCTAGGTCAAGTAACGTTTGCTTGGAAGTTGGTCCATGCTAACGGTTAGCTTGCTCGGCAGCTCCATGAAACAAGAGCTGATGTACACAAACGTGAGGTTTAATCCTGAACTTTGTAGAGTTCAACTGCTGCAAACAAGTGTTAGCTTAGCCGGCGGCACGTGCCGCTGCAACGTTGTCTAGTCTCGCCAGTTTAACAGAGTCTGAGTTTATCGATACTGAGCTCGCGGCAGCTGACTAGCTGGGATGTTGGGATTTGAACGATTCTCATCGGTATGTATACCAACAGCACTCCGTGGATTTTTATTTTGTTGCTAGTAGGCCTTGTGGAAGTGTTGAACTACATGTTAACAACAGATATGAACTGCACCGAGTTTATTTATCAATAAAACAGAAGTCTTCCCCAAAACTCAGTTAACGTTACGGACATTAGCTTAGCTGGTCTGCCAACAATAACCTAGCCTTCACTCTTAACTTAGCTTCTAGGGTGTGTGTTTATTTATGGATAGCTGGAGTTTACAGCTTTAAAATCTCACTGGACCCACTGTTTTGCTTATTATGGCAAATGACCCACCAGTCAGTCCTGGTCTGTCATTATAATTATAATGTAATTAGCACGTGTTACCATAACTTCACAACTAAACACGCGCTATAGTGAAGAACAGGAAGTGGCTTGATTGAGAATTACATTCACACATGGGTCCTCTCTAGGTAGCCGCACTGACAAATAACATATTCTGTCTTTGACATGGCTGCCCGTAAGCATAAAATTTCCCACTTGGGACAAATAATAAAATAAATTAAAATGGTTATTTCCAACCTTGTCAGAATCAGGACTACACATGGCAGTACATTGTGGTAAGACTGGTAATGGACTAGTTCAAACCCTGCTATTGCAAAATGATAAATTAGTACCTGTGGGACTGGTGTGCTGAGATGTTCCTCAAAAAGGCAAGGCAAGTTTATTTGTATAGCACATTTCAACAACAAGGTAATTCAAAGTGCTTTACATAAAACATAAAAGCAACAGGGAAATATAAAAAAGTTAAATAGAAACAAAGAAAAAGAAAACAGGACAGTAAAAGTTACAGTGGCCAGGAATAGTTTAATCTCTGTTGTATTTTATTTAGTATAAGTAATGAAGGTCAAATGTTTATATATGCCACAAAATATATCCCCAAAATATGACATTTCAGGCTGATGATAGCACTGTCCACTTTCATATCCACTAACAGTAGAGTGCAAACACAAATCAAATGCTGGTCTGTGGTCTAACACAGTGGTTCCCTACCCTTTTGGCTTTTGACCCCATAAAACAAAGCAATGTGTACTTGCGCCCCCCCCCCATCAGACATTATGGCGGTAGTGTTGGCGAGTTATTAGCAATTAAGAATGGTTTATTGTTAGCAGATTTTTACAACTTGAAGCACTTTTAGGGGACTGATGAGATGAAAGTATCCAGTTTATCACAAGAAAAAAGATCAACATAGTTTTGTGTAATAGAAATTGCTTCTTTTGTTTCTTTGGGGGAACAATTTTGTGACTCATGATTTGAAGCTGATACACTACATGTACCAAGGATACCCCTGTCAATTAAGGAGTTTGTTATTGATTGGCCCTCAAAAATAAAGTTCTTTTATATTTTTATACAGCTAAACTGTAATCATGATCATTTTGAAGAAGTGATCAGTTTTCTAGTTTTGGAGAGCAGGTCAGATGAACAGCCTTAATTAGTTTTGTCGATTTGTGTCTAAGGGTGTGCGTTCTGTCTGAATAACCTGCCCCCTGCTTGCCCTTTTCTGTGTTTCCTTCTTGTTCTCTCTTATTTTACGCATGGGCAAATCACATTAGCTTCCTCAGCTGGAGTCTTAGGCGGCGTGTGAGTAATATGCGCATGTGGTAGTGCTTGTCCAGGTGACTATTTTGTTAGCTCCCTGAATAAATATTATCAAAATGTATTTGTAGCCACGGTAGCCTTTGGCTTTGATGTTGCTGTGTGAGTACAGTGTAGGAAAAGGGAGGCATTGTTCTAAGAAAGGCAACAAAGAGCTTTTAAATCACTTCTGAGAGAGGTCGGCCCACAGATTGATGTACTTGAAATTAATGTAAATGAGCACCATGTCCAAAATGCTAATTGGCGCAATAATATCTCTCCTATGAGAGAAACTGACTGTGTCATCTCCTGCAAAAGGACACCACGTGAGATCATCTCCCCCTGAATGTCACTTTAATATGACCTTTACCATGTCTCAATTTTATTGCCATCTGTTGTTAGATTTATTATTTGGCACTATCATCTAGGGGATACTTAAGTGGCAAGTTGTGTGTTTATGGATGTGTGTTTTGATTGGGAATTTTCACAGGAATTAGGTAATGAATGCATGTGTTATAACCAGGGCAGGACCTTTTTTAATTCTCCTCAAAATGTCCCCCTACTTTCATTGACTGTGTGTTTAAATGCACACAGATAACAATGGTACAAATTAGTGTATGTAGATTAACACTTAGAATAGATTAGATTTACAGTTGCAGACCTGTCATTCAAAATTAGTTGTTTGGTTGTGGAGTTACTGTCTGGAAAATGGAGCATCTTTGTTTGCTTCTTTATTGTTCTTCAAATTGATTTTCCAAAACAACATTTTTCTTGTATTGTATCCACTCCACTCCATGACATTTATGTGATGTACAGAATCAAAATAAAGGGAAACCAGAATAAGATGGCTGGATATAAATGGTAATGAGTAACCCAGCTCTATTTATCAAGTTCTGTTGCCTCAATAACTACCTTAATGTGAGTAAGGTGAAGATGTCTCCATGAGTGAAATTATAGTCACTATAATGGATTGCTTGACCTAGGTTACATTTGAATTGTTTGTACATCCTTGAGTGTCGGCATGTTTATTTTTTTACATAATGCAAATCTTCTGTAAAAGTTACATATGGTCTTCGTTCTGGTGTGGCTTCCATTGGAATCCTCCAGTAACACGAAAAGTGTTCAGTCCACGACACAGCCGGTTGTCTTCACAAACACACGGTTAAAAAGTTTATCTCCAGCCTAAGTCTGTAAGCTTTGTGTAGGATTCTTGTTGTCGAAGCATTTAAATGTTTGTACGTTTTGGATAAGTTGTAGAGGGACTGTAGCGTGTTGGCACACCTGTTATAAAGAGAGAAACAGCCCACAGTGTGAGATGACAAACCTATGTCTGCGGTGTTATCTCTGCTGAACTTGGTGTAAGAATTACAATGTATCTTCTATGTCAGAAGTCACACAGTCTTTGTGTGACAGAATGAGCAGTAGTCTCTGCAGTGAGGAAACAAATATGCCCTACTGAAACATACACACACATTCTGTATGATGGCTTGTTTATTAGTTTTAATGCAGGTAGTCTACCTTTTTGTAAATCATCTGATTTCCTGCTTTGGGGGCTTTTCATTACTTAAAATGCTTGCTACGCTGTTGTCACCTTTTATCTCTTGAGTTGCGAAGCACATACAGATGCGCCCCAATGTGACATTTGTGAAGTGTCGAAGGAGATTGTGTGATTGGTCATTTAGGGTAGGTGGAACGTCTGACCTTATTGTTTCCTGTTTTATTTTCTGCCAGTATAAGATCTCCCACCTTTTTATATATGTAGCTGGAAGGTCTGTAGTTTGTGCAGACCTGGGATAAGTCATCTCGTTTTGCCTGTGGACAGAAGGTGTTGCTTAGCTACAATGAAAGGAGAAATCAATACCCCTCTGGTGTGAGCTGGGAAATGACCCCAGCACTATGTAACAAAGGCCTTTTGGTGAACGCTTTTGTTTGAAACAACCCAGGGTAATGTTCTTGCATTCATTTTTAGCTTGGCTGGCCAGTGAAAGCAATCAACCTTTTAGCCATTCCAAAGGTAGTGCTGTGGTGTCACCATTGGGCTGTAAAGGTTTGCAATGATTAGACTTAATGAAGTGCATGTATCTGTCTGTGTGTGTTTTGCAGGTGCCCACGTTCTGCTGCAGAGGACAGAGCACCAGGATGAGGAGACTGTAGGCACCCGCCATAGTATGGCCGCGTCTCGTTCCTCACGCGTCACAAGGTCGTCAGTGGGGCTCAATGGATTGGATGAGAACTTTTGTGGTCGAACCCTCAGGAACCGCAGCATTGCCCAGCCGGAGGAGACCTCTGTGTCTCCGCCAACTCGGGCCCGCTCGCCCAAGAAGAAGCAGGACGCCAAACAGGAGTCAAAACAGGACGGCAAGCAGGAATCGAGACATGACGCAAAGCAGGAATCGAGACATGACGCCAAGCAGGAATCGAAACAGGAGTCGAAGCAGGACACCAAACAAGATGTTAAGCAGGACGCTAAACAGGACACAAAGCAGGACGCCAAGCATGATACAAAGCAGGACACTTTGCAGGATGACCAGCAGCAGGCCCCGTTGCAGGGAAAGGTAACTGACCCGGATGTTTCTCCCTCTGAGGCGGAGCCATGGACCAGCTCTAGGAAGCGGGGTTTGTCCTGTTTAGAAAAAGACATTTGTCCCGAGAAGTCTGACAACTGTGATAGAGTGAAAGGGGCGCGGGATGCCTGTCCTCAAATCAAAAGGGCCAAACGGTGCTCCCGCTCTGGAGAGACTCAGGGACACGAGGAGGACCCTGTGCCTCTGAAACCTGACAGTCCAGCCTCCGTCGCAGAGCTTAGCAAGGACAACAGTTGTGAAGAATTTCCCAGCCAAAACGCTGTAAACACAGTTCCTGCCTCACCTGTCTTCAGTAAAGAGGAAGGTGAGCTGATAGGTGGGAAGGTAGAGGACGGTCATGTGGAGTGTGATGTGGCAGCTCAGCCCCCGAATGCTCACAAGGCCTCTAATGGACTCGGTGAGAATAAAGCAGAGGAACCTAGTACACTCACTGAAGAGCCTAGTGCAAATCCCACCTCTGCCTCCAACTGCCCATCGCTGCTCAATGGTAGTCAGACAGGGGCTCCCTCATCCCCTGACCCCGTTGTGCCTTGTAGAAACTCTGTCCCTGTGCAGATGGAGGTGTCTGACACAAGGGAATCGCCAGCCTCATCTGCGCCAACATTTGAGGCTGTTCCAGAGGATCCTGTCCCTGAGTTGATAGTGGCCAAGGAGGAGGAGGTGGAGGTTGACGTAGTGGGCGACCCGTTATGTCTAGGCCATGAGGAGCAGGTGACAGAGACTGAGAACGATACCAATGGCCGGCCGCTAACACCAGTGCAGGAAGCTGCTGCCTCCACCCTCTCCACTACCACCAACATGAACAGTAGTCCAATCAACAACAACAGCAGCAACTCAGGAGAAACTACACCCCCACTAGCAACAACCCCCTCCCCCACAGAGCCGGGGTGCAACCCCTCAATATCCAGCACGCCTCCCTCTTTTACAGAGCTCTACGAACATAGATACACCCTACGGACTTCACCCAGGAGGGCTGCCACCGGTGGCAAGGCCTCCTCCAAGCTCAACTCTCCTCCCAGAGACAATGGGCCCTTTAGGGAAGAGGGGGAAGTGGTGGTGGTTGGGCTGGAGGAGGAGTGCCCTGTGGTGGAGGAACCTGCTCCCTCAGACTCTGTTGGCCCCTCCTGCGAGGAGCTGGTCTCCGTGGATCCTGGGGACGGGGCAGGTGGTGAGGATGGTGGGCCTGTGGGGGGCAAAGAGGCAGAGAGAAGCCAAGAGCTGACACAGAGCCAGGCTACGGAGGAGGAGGAGGAGGAGGAGGAAGAGGAGGAGGAGCCAGACGTGTATTACTTTGAGTCGGACCACCTGGCTCTTAAACACAACAAAGAGTATGTGGGAGCTCCCTGGGGATTCTGCTCTCCTAATCTTTTGTTGATGTAGCTCCCGCACATGTTGATCACTATATTCTGTGATCATTGCGTTTCTTCTAGTCTCTGGTTTTGAATGAACCAGAGATGCATTTGAGTTAATGAGGATTAAATATAAATGTAAATTATTTGTCAGTTTTGTCTTAAATACGTAGGAGAATCAGTCTTATTGTGTTCAAAACATTTGCCACTATGCTTGTGTGCTGATTATTTAGGCCACATCAGTAGTTCCCTATCTTTTTGGCTCTGTCGTGCCCCCTTTTCACAGGTAGAATTTGTTCATGTGTGGTTTTCTACTCTAAACCTTTTAGATTGCTTCATTTAAATAACTGAAGAGATACAGCATCCCAGTAGTTCCATCCATCCATCGTCAACCGCTTATGCTGTGTACAGGGTCGCAGGCCCCAGTAGTTCTGCTCTGTTAATTGTCTCACAATTAAGGGGAATATTATTATTAGCCTTTTTGGTTAGCAGACACTCTCATCCCTTACTTCCAAAAACGAACAAAAGGAAACATCAAATTATATATACGCCTTTTCTGGTGGTTTACACCCTCACCAAGTCGGAATGTTTAATTACCTCCAGTTATTTTCAGATTATTTCTTTAGTTATTTTGGGAATATCTGTGAGCATCCAAATTTAGCTCCTGTTTTATTGTTCAGGTTTTACATGTTAAAGCATTTAATTTCCAACTTCAATATGGTGTTGTGATTGTGTGAATTAGCTGCCAGTTGCCCAGAGATTTCATGTTACGCTGCTGATTGCCTCTGTTCTCTCTTTTCTCTGTAAGATGAGGGGTTTTTTTTCTTTTAGAGGAAAATGATTTCTCAGTGTCGAGCTTTGTCGCTGTTGTCAGTTGTCATGCAAAATGGGATGTTGATGTTAGTGGACAGGTCCCACGCTGCGCTCATTCGGGCACTGTTAACTGCACTGTGGCAGGTCAGCTGATTCATAATGCATCTTCATAGCAGGAGGGGAAGAGGGCTGTAGGAGCTTAGAGACAAAATCTGCTGAGGTCTCTTTGTGTTTGACACCAGTATTGGTGAATGTTTCAAATTTGTAGATTGGCTTTAGAATACTCTCATATTTGAAGGTAATACAATGAAGTTTCTGTGCCATGCCAAGTTTTAGGTTGTGCTGAGTGAGGAGATTTTTTGAAGGCTCAGATCAATAGAGTAATTTTAGGGAAACATGACTAGGCATTTTACAGTTGCTGAATATGGAGAAATGACTAATTCTGTGTATACAGAACATCTTGTATCTATTTGGACACAGTTCCCTCTGCTTATGTCATGTAAATATTTAAAAAAGCAAACTTCTATCGGGCATTAACATAGCAATACTATTGTCCTGGCCAACTTTTCATTTGGCACTAGTGTTCGTCAGTGGACCTAAGGCCCAGTAGGTGGCAATGGAACACCAGGCTTGTCCCTGGACACCTGGAGGGAGTCCAGAGTGCTGAGAAATGGAGCCAACTCGTCCTCATTTCCCTGAAACAGATTAATGCACAGATCATCTGTTCATCTGAGGAATTCAGCCTGCTTTCTTTTACAAAGAGCATACATTTCAATCAGTCTGTCGTACAGCAAGTATGCAGTATGTTTTTATACCACTGCTGCAGCGACAGGTTTACATTGTAAGCACAGTACTACTCAGTGATTCTGCACAAGGTCAGCAGAGCTTCGCATAGTGTAAAAGGACAGCGTATGTAACTAATGAACGGATATGGGGTTAAACACAGTTGGCTCGCCAGAATGTTTTGCTTGTAGGATTTTTAAACCACCGGCAGCTGTTGAATTAATTGTGTCTCGTGCATTGATTTTCATTCATGTCCTGTTAGGGGAGATTGATTCACTCTGCTTCACTGAGCACCTGCATTAGGTTTTATCCACGTAGGATGCTGTCACGTTCCTGTCAATTCCTGCAGCTCTGCTCACACTGTAAGGCCCCTGAGTCAGTAACACACTTAGTCACTGACAGCTCAGTTTGCAGTTCTCCTGCTGCCCCAGAGGGTGTGAGTGGAAAGGTCAGACTTCTACAGTGCAGAAGGCTCCTTGAGCACTGCAAAATCGCAAGAGTTTGTCATGCAAAGCTTCTGATATTACTATGAAATTTGAGGTCTGAGAGTTACAGATAAGATAAGATACAGGGAGGTGTTGTGTTGTTGAAGTGTATTTTCTCATACCATTTGAACTTTTATTTATCAGCTGCAGTTCTTTATGGGCTAAAGGTGGTCTTAGCCAAAGTAGGTGGTTTTTAGATGCAAAATTTAAGCCATTGCCAAGAATTCTATCACATGAGAATGCCTGTAAACATGTTTTTTTGCAAAATAGGTTGAAAGGATTGGGGAGTGGCTTGTGCCATGTACATGTTTTTAGGCTCTCGGCACCATGGTTGAATTATGCATGGTCTGAGGTCTAAAAGTTTGATTCACTGCAGCATTGCAAGTGTCGAGTTAAATTATGTAAGTAGTCCCTTCCCCCCACTGTTGTCTAACCTTAGCTTCCATCCATGTCAGTTATCAGAGGCTGCTGCAGACCATTGGAGTTCTCGAGGCCCAGCGAACACAGGCCATCCTGGACTTGGAGACGTTGGCGCGTCACCAGAGAGAGGCTCTCGCCGATCCCATCAGCTTTGTGGAGCAGCTTCAGAAACGGGTAACAGACATACAGACCTGTGTTTTAACTATACTATACTATAGTGTAGGGCAGGCCCAAATGTCATGTTTTTGATCTTCGAAGTGTTGACACTAATTACAGCGAGTAATCGAATCTTTGACGGCGTTGCGCGGGGGGTGGACTACTGGTGGCGTTACAGGTTGCGTTGCGCTGTGGCAGCTGTAAGCAGGCTGTAATTTCACGAGATACAGCTATGTATTTCATAGATTAAGCAGAAGGATGAATGCCCAAAACGTTCGAGAGAGAGAGAGAGAGATTTGTTTCTCTATTTAGGCTATATAATAACAGCACATTATTATTACCAAAGGTTGTGTTTAACTTTTCTCGTGGCTAGGCTAGTAGTCCCAAGTGCAGGACTAAGAGAGGGAGGAGACTGGATTTAGATAAAAGAGAAATATTTATTGTAGTGATAAATTGAGCCGGGGAAGAGTGAAGCAGACTGGAAGACTAGATGCTGCAGAACCAGGTTGGTGAGTGCAGAGCAGGAGGGAACCGTAGCAGAGAGTCCAGAGGGTGAGTTAAGCAGGTCCAGAACAGATCATGGAATATATTAACCAGGCAGGGGTCCAGGGAGAGCAGATGGGATAAGCGCTGTTTCCGGTAGCAGAAAGTAACAACACGTTATTATGTAAAATTCGCTTTTAACTTTTTTTATAGCCTACTAAATGTTCTTATAAACCCCATAACTGCCACACTGCCATTGTCATCACTCAGTTTAAAGTGCTCCCACAGAGCTGAGAGCTTCATTTTGTTTTCCCTTTGATGCGAACTGGAGCATTAAGTTCACTGCTGTGAGTGGAGGTCAGGCGTGCAGGAAAAAAGATCAATATTCGAATCCTAAAATTGAAAATCAAATGTGTACCCAATGATCCAGGTCCAGCCCTACTGTAGTGTCCACTTTATAAGGCACTCCTATACAGTCTAATGCAATCCAATACAACTGTCCTGCCAAACACTTTTTATGTCTATAATCAGTTTTTTGTTGACACTGTTATAGAGTTGTTATTTACATTATGTTTAAGCATTGAGGTCATGGTAGTGGACTGCATTATACTGAGAGGCTAATATTTTGCTCCCCGCATGTATGTGAACGGTAAAGAAAAAATCTTTTACATAAGCTCTCAGTGTGATGCAGTCCAATACAACAACACCTTTAACTATGAGTTCAACAAAAATGCACATCATTGAATTTACACATTTCCGATAATGTCATCAAAACTAAACATGAGCTTTGTGAAGATACATGTTATGGCAGGTTATGCTGTTATATTGAACTTTATCAGATTGCACAGGTGTCAAGGGGCCACTGAATGTATCTAAGTAAATGTACAACAAACACCTTACACAGAGGAGTAGTATGAAATGCGCAAATAACTGAATATGTAGTCTTTTACCTCTCTGAGACATGGCATGTAATATCTTGTTCTTGGTTTTTCGCCTGAGGAATACCTTGCAGGTTGAAATGTTGCCTGAATAAATATTTGGGAGCTTGTAAAATTCAGTGTGAAATTATTGCTCCTTTTCCACTGTATGACAGATTTTTTTCTGTCCCTGTTCACCTTTTCTACTTGAGATATTTTTCACCGCTTACTGAATACAATTTCGGTGTAAATTAATTAATGAATTTGTGCAGTCAAGTAAATGTAAATACTAAATGCAAACAGAACACCTGCTATATGATAAATGCTAAATAAAGGCGTTTTCTACTCGTGAGCATGCAGAGAAATTATATTGTGCATTCAAGAAAAAGAAAACAAGGGTGTGAAATCATGTGATGAAACCTTTAGTAAAACGTGTTTGGACAGCCATTTTTTGAATAACATATAGGAATCACTCCCTGTTGAGGGAGCTATTTGGAAAAATCTTTAAAAATGAAAGTAATATGTTAACATGAATTCTCTTTGGCATTACCTGGACTGAAAAGTAGAGTTATAGTTCATTTGTTATTGGATTTCTTGTAATCTTCAGGTGAATTTGGGCATGCCGTGTCCTCAGCGAGTGGTCCAGCTTCCTGACATTGCATGGGAACAGTACACCTCAGGCCTCTGTGACTTTGAGAGAGAGTTCTGCGACAAGAAACGCAAAACCAGGCGGCTAAAGCTGATCTTCGACCAAGGCACGTATACATTTTATTTGTCTTTATCTTGGTGTACACACCTCTTACCACAATAAACTCCAGAGAGATTCTTCTGCTATTACTAATTGTGCTTATTTCCTTCCTTCAGGTTTGCCTGCTCGACCAAAAAGTCCCATGGAGCCCAAGAAGGAAGGTGAATCCTCCACCATGTACTCCTCTTTGCCCACTAGTGACTCCTTGGAGAATGGCAGGCAAACACAGGTATAACTTAAACTAACTAAAATAACCTGTACAACACACACACACACACACACACACACACACACACACTCTCTTACACTCTGCTGCAGTCATCACTGTTGTCCCCCAGTATATCATAAGTGTAGATGCAGCTGCATCTGTACATCCTAACTGTAGATGGTGAGTCACCGATCTTACAAATCATTAGGTTATTATCCTTTTACACTGCCTGGCCTCCTCCATCTACATCTACCCCATTGTTACTGCTTGGCAGAGTTAAGCATGCAGCACATGTGAGCACAAAAGATGGTATCTATGGAAACATGAGGAGCCCGCCTCTCCCACACCTCTGATTATGTTTTATTTTTGGTATCTGTAATGTGTGTGGGTCTTCTCCCAAGAATTTGGTGCTGATTAAATAACTCCTTTATTATTCCTTTTGTTCTCTTTATATTAAACAGGCACATTTGCATCCTCTGGGATTACACACCCTGAATTCTAACAGCATTTAGTTTGGCAGTCAGAAGAGTTGCTGTTTTTCTGCGTTTTCCCACTGACACATCTCAAGTCACATCTTTGCCTGTCATACTGACGGATTCAGTGTGCCAGGCAGTTAATATGCACAGATCGCTTCAAATGCTGCAGTGCCCATTATTTTTGTGTCGTCTTAGTCTTTTAACTTGGCTGTCACTGTGTTTTCCTGACAGATGATCAGAGGGAGGATTTGTCACCCAAACAAGCCTGACACATTTAACCAGCTGTGGACTGTGGAGGAACAGGTAGGCAGCGAGTGTGCACAGTGTTGCACTTTATCATAATGATGTCACCAAGTAAATACAAACTGTGTGCAGAAATTCTTGATGGCACTAGTATTGAAACATTATTTTAGGTTCTTTTCAGACGTACCTTTATTTTTCATGAAAATTATTATTATTGTCTGTAATACAAAAGATTCTAGTCTGCAAAAGTATTACCAATTTGTGAAATGAAGTCTAAATTTACAATTTCCTTTTTTAATAAACAGGTTACCCACCTGTTTCATATGCTGTTTATGAATGTTGTATAGCTGGTTTCACTGGTTTGTGATGAAAGCATATTTGATCCATTAAACCAATGCTGCATATTATCCGTTATGCAGAAAAGAAATGTCCCTACGTGGTTTTCAGCTGGTTTTATTTGTGTGTTTTGATAGAAAAAACTGGAACAGCTTCTTGTTAAGTTTCCACCAGAGGAAGTAGAGTCCAGAAGATGGCAGAAGATTGCTGATGAGCTCGGCAATCGCACAGCAAAACAGGTGACAAAGAGAGTAACTGGAAAAAATGTATGCTTAGTTGATCCACACTTACTACTGTCTTAATTCAGAATATTTGTTTTTTTTGCACATTGAAAAAAAAACAAAAAAAAAACACCACAACACCAAATTAGAGAACTCGCTGATGAGACTTACAGAAAGAATTCTCCAGAAGGAAAGCAATAAACTTCAAGATGACAAACCTGACTTGGCTAAAAGAGGTTGTTGCCAGCTAAACAATATATCAGCTGTCTTTGAACTGATTGGACTGTCTGTGTTTTTATTAGCATGTCCTGACATTGATAGATCTGTGTGTCTTCACTGTGGAAACTGACAACTGTAGAGTTTAGATTTTGCAGTGCTAAAAGGTAAAGACATACTTTTGTGATAACTGGATCCCCTGCAAGTACCTGGATCATACATTTGTGTGACTTCAATCACTTCAAGCATCTGTTCCTCTGTTGGAAATCATTAACACAGCCATTTTCCTGTTAAAACATTCCAGGTTGCCAGTAGGGTTCAAAAGTACTTCATCAAACTGACAAAAGCTGGAATCCCTGTGCCTGGAAGAACACCCAACCTGTGCATGTACACTAAAAAGGTATCTAACTTATTTACTAAACCCCCTGACCACCCCGAGTTACTTACGTCATGTAAACAAATTATTTTCTTCATCACTGTCAAGTGTGTTTAAGCAAGACTGGACAATTAGTTGACTTTAAATGGAACTGAATCGTGTAATATTGTGTAGAGCTTGGCCGATTCTGGATATTTGACAGCTTAAAACAATTTACTAAAATTAATTTGCTGTTTACATTTATTACATTTGGATGTTAAGGAATTGTGACCAAGATATGTACTTAAAAATAAACTTACTAGAGTCTTTTGAAGAAACATGTCTTAAATGCACCCTCTTGTTACCTGTCAGCCAACAGCTGATACCAATGTAGCTGTGATGAGATAAACAGCTGATAAAATATATGTTGGCCAATATACAGAGTCAATGCATATGCTGGACTCAAATATTGTCCTCATTTTGCAAAAGTAATGCAAATTGTAGCGTGCACTTTGCACTTTAATAGCCATTTTAACAAAATCAGTCAAGCCAGTGTGGAACACAATTCATTGTACTGAACATCAGTGTCATTATTTCATATCTAATTTTGCATACATGTGCCACGTCAAGATATATTGATTGGAATATATACTTTTTAATATTGTGATATTAATTTCTCCTATGTTGCCAAGCCCTACTTTTAAGCTTCTGAATGAGTGCTATCGTTTTTTGACTAAGCAGTAATAGTTGCTATTGTTTTGACTTCTATAAAATTACATAGTACTCAGCACATGTTTAAGGGGACCTGTTTTATTCTTCAGGCATCCAGTAAGAGGCAGCACCACCTAAACAAGCACTTGTACCGGCCGTCTACTTTCCTGACCTCCTATGAGCCTCCGGTTTACATGGACGAAGATGATGAGCGCTCGGCGTATTACAGCAGCATGCAAGACCCCTCTGCTGATGACTCGGTCAGTCAACACTAATAACTGGATACGACACTGCCATTTCTATTTTATTTATTTTTGTTAAGTATGCTTCTTTTTGCACTCATCCCACTCCGATTTATTTGTCCTGGGAGATTATCTTGTACCTGATCTTATTTCCCCTGCCTTTTTTTCATGTCACTGTTCACCGACCAGACTGGTATTTTGCTGATTAATTAAGCTAATCACACGCTCTCATTTCCTCCTCTCCCTCACTGTCCACAGTCTCAACTACTTTTCCTCATGTAGGCAGTGACCTGTTGGAAAAAGGCAGGGAAAGACGGCATGTTATTTGCCTTGGGGAGTTTTATACCTGGCAAATCAATTTAAATCCATTCCAGATAAGGAAAAGTAAGCAGCCACGCCCATGCTCCCTGCCTTGTCACTTATGTCTGCCTTCATATGACAGACTGTTCCTCTTGCTCTTAACTCCACATTAACACCGTTGGATAAAATAAGGTATTGGACCTTGATCATGCACCTCTGTGCCCTTTTTGTTCTCACTTCAATCAGGGCAGCGTGTACTGTTGAAAACGGCTAAATCAGAACAGGGGCGCTGTGCAACTCCTGATTCACTGTTACCCAAGCGCTGACATTTTCTTTCTCTCCCTTTGATGGCAGTAACCTTTAAGTAAATCCAGGTCGCCGTGCCCTGCTGAGAACACAGGCTGCTGGCGTTAACAGAACCTCTGACACCGCCAGTATGAAGCAAAGTCACAAAGGTGTTGCCAGCATGGGCCACCGTAATTTCTCACATCACTAAGTTGTCCCTTACTTTGTCCGTGTTTGCAGAAAGGAATGAAAGCCTGCTGAGGGCATATGTGTCGGCAGCTTATTATTCTGATAGTTTGACAGAAATAAAATGTTGCACTTTGCCACTTTTTTTATTTTTCTCTCCCTAAGAAGGTGGAGGTATCGGCTGGAGCCTAGCAGAAGTTAGATGTCTTTGTGAAGGAGACAGTGGTTTGCAGTCATGTACTTTCAGCCGAAAGACGATCTCTGCTTACTACAACATTGCTGCCCAAACAGAAAAGAAAGAAAACCTAGACTGATGTTTATGGATATGTTGCTCTTGTTCAGCTAAAATTAGATTGATCAATAGTTGCAGCAAATTTGTCTGCAAGGTATAAAATATCTAGTGATATCGTTGTCAGATTGGATCCCTGGAGTCATGTAGAGATGAGTGTCCTGATGATGGGACAACTCCTCTCCATCTCTTCCTGTTTGTGTCTGCACATTTATCTATGTATATGTCTTTCCTTCCTTTACACCCAGGATGAGGAAGGAATACCTGTGGAGTTGAGAAATTTGCCAGAGTACAAAGAGCTTTTAGAGCTAAAGCGACTGAAAAAACAGACGCTCCAGGACATCCAGGAGGACAAGGCCGGGGTGCGGCATATAGGCTACAAGGTGAAGACTGCATGCTTTTGTACAACACAGGCTTCTAAATTTGCAGCTATAATAATGAAATCACATCCTGAGTCAAAGGGATTTTACTGTAAATTGGTCAACAGGGATAAAATTTGTGTCCCAGTTCCATACTAGACACCAATTCTAACAGTGTGAGTGGCATGTTCACACTTCACAAAAAAACAGTGCAAAGTGTTTAAAAAGGAGAGCATCATTGCTCGATTGTTTTATTGTCATGTTGATAGACTCTGTTATGCCGCCATGCATTACACAATTAAAACAAAGGAGCCTGTGAAGTAGTAGAGAAATGTAGGCTCTGGCTAAAGCTTTGAAATAAAAAAAAAAGAATTAAAAGAGATGTATTTTATTTTCAGGCATGAAATTGGCAGCAGTTGCAGCTTGATTGGTATTTCACATTAGTAGTACTATACTATATAGTGTTACTGTAGTATTTCCTTATCCAAAATACTACCTTATCCATGCAAGTGTTGTGACACAAGTCAGTAAAGAATTGGGACACTTTGTGCATCTCAAAGACATTCAGATGTTATTGTCCAAAGAAACCAGTGTTGTTTTCTTTAATCAGTTAAACAAAGATAGTTGTTAACAGCCTTAGTTTTTATAGTTTTATGCTGTTATAAAATTGTTCTGAAGATGATCTGTTTGTTTGGATTTGTGCAGTGTGACGTCTGTGGCATGGAGCCCATCCAGGGAGTGCGGTGGCACTGTCAGGATTGTCCACAGGACAACTCAGTTGATTTCTGCTCCAACTGCTCCGACTGGTGAGATTGTCCACCTTTGTCATGAGACTTTTGCCACAAACACAACTGGTAATAGGGTTTAGATGAAATGATGATAAATACATAAGACAATATTAAAGGGATAGTTACCACAGTATTGCATATGAAATGTTGATTAAATGGGAATTGTGAGTTGTTAGAACTAGGGCCTGACAAATAATCTGCCTGGCCGTTATTCAGCATTTTTCCAATAATCTGAATCGGTCATTTCAAAAACAGATAGCGGATATAATCAATTAATTAAAAAATGCGCTCCTTTAGCTCTGATGCAGCCGCCTCTCTGTCTGTATTCACCACTCTTTGTGCTGGACCAGTGTCCCGCCCACAGTACTAGCTGATTGGTTACACGTCACGAGAAATAGCCAGCACTGACTATTGTGCGGAAGTAGCCAATAGAACGAGCTAGCCACCATGCTGCAGCCCCTCCCCTCCCGTCTAAGCAGAGCTTCGCAAATACACACACACGCAGAGCGAAGTGAGTGGAGATCACTGTAGATTACACAAGTTAACCATAACTACGCCCGTTATTGTAAGTGAGTGCAGCAAAAACTTTGAGTTACTTGCGTAACCCCGATTCTCAGAGTAAGAGAGTGAGATGTGTCACTATGGGATGCCCGCGTATTCCTCAGAAGCATTTATCTCATTACCCCAATCCTGATCTACGATCACGGTGTCTGCGTCTGGTGGGTCCACCTACCCTTAAATAGCTTACGCTACAACGCAGACACCATTCAAAATAAGCACCTCTTCTTGCTTCGCCCCAGCAAGAAGGGCTGTCTGGTGAGACATCTTACTCACACACCGGGGTTACGCAAGTAACGTAAAGTTCTCATTCATAGCATTCGTTTTGATGTCTCACTATGGGATATGGAGACTCCCGTATTGTCAGACAAGCTTATCTCAACAACCACCGGCCCTCAGGAAGCAGCACTCTGTTCCAGCGAGGGGCCCTGTGCTCAGCACTGCACGTGCCACACTCTGAGCAGAGACATCCAGTTTATAAAACCGGGCAAAGGTGAGGGGCGAGGACCAGCTCGCCGCCGCACAAATGTCCTGGATAGGGACCCCCTTAAACAGGGCCGAGGATGCAGCAAGGCCACGAGTTAAGTGAACCCGTAGGCCTGGCAGCGCCTGCAGACCCCGGCTAGTGTAGGCCAGAGCAATCGACCCCACAATCCAGTGGGAGAGCCGTTGCTTGGTAACGGGCTTGCCCAGGACACATAGAGTTGGTCACTTCTCCAAAACCCCTTAGTCCTGTCCATGTAAATGCTAAGGGCGCGAACCGGATACAGCATGCAGCCGCTCCTCCTCAGGGGACGAGAAAGGCGGCGAAGAGAACGCCCTACGGTCAATGGGCGAACACGAGCCAACTACCCTGGGCAAAAAGGCAGGGTTAGGCTTCATCGATACTCTGACATCCCCCGGAGCAAACTGAGTGCATGAAGAATGCACCAAGAGTGCCGACCCGTTTTGCGGAAGCCACAGCCAGCAATAACACTGTCTTCGGAGACAGATGTTTTAAGTCAACTTCCCCCAGAGGTTCAAAAGGGGTGCCAGAGAGCCCATCCAGAACCACTGCTAGATCCCAAAGTGGGGCCAGTGGCCTGGAAACAGGGAGTAGCCGTTGTGCCCCTTGCTAGCCGTATTACCATCAAAACCCCACATGACAAGCAGCAGGCACAGCGTCAGGCTTGGCAGCCTGAGCGAAAGGGATGAACATTTCGTCCTCATCATCATCAGATATGAGGAGCTCCAAGGTGCCCTCATCATCATCCTCATAATCCAGCTCCAGCACATCCTCCACAAGCGGGGCCGCCGCGGCTAGGTCCAGCTGTGAGCCCCAGCTAGCACTAGCACACGGTTCAGAATCCGCATTGGTCCCCTTATTGCCAGCCGGCAAGTTGTTGGTGGACAGCTAGCTTGGCGTGCAAGCTGTCGTCGAAGGCTCTTCGGGGTGAAGCAGGTGCAGTGCCTTCATGAACCGGGGGCTTCAACGGCCAAGTGGGCGGAAGTGCAGACCTGGGTGTGTGTCCCTGCTCAAAATTTTATTCCCGCAGAGCCGAGCCCCTGGATCACTGTCTCCTTTGGTGTAAAGCGGATTAGAGCCCATCTTTGTTAGCTGGAGTGCTAATTAAGAAGAACGTCACATTAGCTGGTGTGCTAACACATTAGAAAGAGACCTTACCGTGAAACGGTTAAGCGGGGTAATGCTCCAGTATGTGGTGAGACCGAAGAGTCGAAGCACGTCGAAGGCCGCTAGCGCCCGCCAAAGCTGTGTTTAGGTTTTACACAAGCACGTGCTAGCTTGGATATAGCTAGTTATAAACAAGGCAAATCTCTCTGGCTGTAGCCTGTTTAGCTGAGATGCTATGTATCTTAAAATTTAGCAACTCCTTGTAAACTCAGATGCTTGTTGAGAGACAAGCGCTGGGTGTTGAGCTTTTTTTTTCCCAGTCACAGAGAGTTGCAGTCGCAGCACTTGTCAATGTCACTTTTTACCCAGCCGTCCCAACAGTGCAGGAGGGGCGGGGACAAACACCACACGAGCCGTCTCTGCTCTTGAACCACAAAATCTCATGAACCCACGTACAGCGAGTCCGTCCCCTCGCTCTAAATGTTTCAGCCTTCTCTTCATGCAGAGCAAGGGCCAGAGCAAGTAGGCCTACCCAACTTTGTGGTGACATTTTTACATTTAGTAAAATTAAGTAGCCTACTTGCAGCACATCACCTCCACATACATATTAGGTATCATAGCAACCAAAGCGTCTCAGCTGGATAAAAAAACAATGCGCCTCCAAAACGCACCATAGCGCTCCCAGCTAGGCATTTTCAGAAGAGCAGGTGGCGTTTTCAGCTAGTTAGAACACTTTGGTGGACACAAGCCCTTACTCAGTATTTTGATGAATAGTTTATTTAACATGTTCTATTTGTTTCCAGTGAGACACTTATTTTATATGGTTACTTTGCTGCTCTAAACTTTACTTTTGTTGTTGCTCTGAAAACGGTTAGTTATAATAAAGTATTAAATTTGATTACTGTCCTGAATTTATTTTTTAAATAATATATTTTTAAAAGGCAATTATTTAGTAATGACATACCAATAAGAGTATAGATAAAGAACAGAACCAAAAATAGTATCAATAAATGTATCAGTAAATTCAATAAAAACAATATAAAATAAATACAATATAAATGGCAGCCGGTAAAGATAAAGTTTATGATAATTTATCAATCATAGCTAACAAACCCATCTCTGGAAGGGATCTCTAATTCATTTAATTTACTATTTTAAAGATTAAACATGACAATTAACTTTATTCTTGTTACTTTCAACAAAGTTTTGTGTTGGAGTTTGTGTTATTCAAAATTTTACAGCAAATGTATATTGGTTCCACATACCGGTCATCGGTCTAATTGGTTACTAATAATCGGGATCGGCCCGGAAAAAAACATAGCGGTCGATCCCTAGTTAGAACTACGGAAATGTTCAGTCCACTCTTGATTGTACAGTGGAGTTACAGAGTGGGGGTTCTTCCCTCACAAATGATCTTTGACAAGCGATGGTTAACGCGGGCTAAAAATTAGAAGCTGCTACCTGAATGTTTTGTACACTGCTATTTGCTAATATGAAAGAGAGGTGATGTAAAAGATTTGTTAGAGTCGGAGTTAAGCAAATTTTTGTATTTTGCAAACCTTAGTATTTTTCTCATTCACACAGTCTCTTTCACTTGTATATGCAGCTTGCATTGTAGAGCCCGGGCAGTGGGCACACAAACAAGCTGAGGTGGACAAACCCCAGTAGATCACAGTAAAGAAAGGATCTGTAATTAATGGGGTTAATTTTAGCTGGTACCAATGCTTACTTATTTTAATTGCTGTAACATACTGAGAATGCTTTACTGATTGTCAGTTGAAGTAAAGTTGTTTAGCTGCTCTTGTCTCTGACATTTATGACTTAATTCTTCCTTTACCACATGATCATGAGACTGCCAAGACAGCAGGTCTTGAACTGACGCTTCCCTTTTTTTCCTGCCCGTCTTCCAGCTTGTTCAAGACAGAGACCCACAAGCCTAACCACCACTTGGAACCGGTGCACACGACAGACTCTTGTCTGGACAGGGACTACTGCCTGCCGCAGAGCACAGGCTACAACTACCTGGACCCTAACTACTTTCCAGCCAACAGATGACAGGGTCCCAGGTGCCTCTAGCTCCAGGCTCTCTCCACATATCCCACAGGCCACTCTGTGCATGGCTCCATCGTCCAAGTCCAAGATAACCGCTTAACCCGCCGCCAGGCAGGCAGACAGCCAGGGGCCTCAGAGCAGACCACGGTGCTGCTGGTGGGGGGGCTGTTGGTAAACTGTCCCCCCTGACTCAAGCAAAGGGTGGCCATGTTGGTTCCTCAGAACAAGGGGGCCCTCCCGCTCCACCTCAGCCAGGTTAATCAATGGATCTGTGATTTGAAATGATACACTATTTTTAAAAAACAAACAAAAGAAAACCAGAAGGCACACCGACATTCCCGAGCTCTGTGACTCCAGGAGGGCTGTCCCTTTTCCCTCTTTCCTTCACCGCCCTCCAGTTACCTCCCCGTGCTGCTTCGAAACTGGAGAGGTGACGATCAGTATGGTGAAGTGCCACCTAATGGAGATGTGTGGTCATAGTGGACTGTGAAGTCATCAACTGAGATACACAAAGGTGGTTTGTGTGTGTGTGTGTGTGTGTGTGTGTGTGTGTGTGGTCTCTGTGTTATGCAAGAGTGAATAAATGTTCTAGCTAGGTATCCGTAGATTGAGTTATTTATGAGTCACGGCTTCCTCGGCGGGAGTTGCGGCTGCTGCGAGAGGAGTTAGGCAGTGTGGAACTTGATGCCGAGGTCGGTGTATTTTTGGCTGCAGACAGTAGGAAGTTCTGCTGATCCACATGGCGTTCTGCAGACACACCTGTATGTGTTAACTGGATTGTGCTCCATGTTTCAGCATGGAGACATCCCTACCACTGTCACACAACGCTGCTCCCCCCCCCCCCCCCCCCAACACGCACGCAGACACACACTTTTATCTGTATTTTCTTTCCCTTTGCTCTCTCCACTAAAACATGTCTAACAAGGAAGCACTACAGCACGGAGAGCAAATGTTTTTGAACGGCAGACCTTGCAGTTGAGTGGGAACGTATGGGAAAGCACAGACTGTGTTTTGGTTTTTCATTATTTTTTCCCCCCTCCTCCCCCGATGTGTGCTGTTGTTGATCATGTTGAGTGTACAAGTATATGGTGAAAAGTAGCCAGCAATAGTTGCTGTGTGCCATTTTTAAGAGGTTTTTTTTCTGTTTTTTTTTTTCTCGGTTTTCTGGAGGAATTCCACCTCTGAACCTGGCCAACTTCTCTCTTCACCACCATCGACCCACGTGGTCCCACATTATTGATCCAGTCATCATGCCTCTAGATCTCCTTTAATTTTGCAGTCCACTTTAAAAGGTCCATTTAAAAGATTGTATTTTTATTAATCTATTTAAAAAAAAAAAAAAAAAAAGAATTGAGGTAGAGGTTGGTGCCTCCACAGTGGAACAACCCACACAATTTTATACACATAGATTTTGTTGTGTTTGAGTAGACACCATTTTGTATGGTTTTCGTCTCCTTCCCTCACCCCCTTTCCCCTGCTTCAATATCTGTGTATAACAGTCTGTTCTTATGTAAAAAAATAATAATAATAATGTAAAAAAAAAAAAGCTAGAGGAGAATCGTGGAAATAAAAGTATGTGAAAATAGTGTTTCTACACCTGTTCCTGTTTTATTTGTTATTCTTGAAGGTCACACATTCAATATTTGGTTCAGCAGTTTAGAGCTGCAAAATTTACTTTATTATTCATGAGTTCAGCGAAAGTAGTTGAATCTCTGGATTTACCTTCTTCAATGTGAGGGTTTGTTGCTGATTTACATCATTGGAAAGTGAATATCTTGGAACAAAACAAGACATTTGAAGACATCTGGGGAACTGATGGTCATTTTTTTTGTATTTGCTGACATTTTGCCAAATGATTAATCAAATAATCAGCTTTTTAATAGCAAGTTATGATTTTTTAAAATATTGAATCATTGATTGCTATTTCATTTAACTAATAATTCAATACAAAATGCCAGTTAAAGTTACAAATGCAACGTCAGGGAGCCCCATGTGATGCTTCAATTTGTTTTGTCTAATGGTCCCAAATCCAAAGATACTCATTTAACATGAAGATAGAAAAGAAACAGAAAAGCAGAGATCCTCATGTTTGAGAAGCTGGAAGCACCAAATGTTACTTAATCAACTTTAGTCACAAAAGACAACATCACAATACTCTAAAAATGTATTTTTACATAAGGTTAATGTCATGCCACAGTGAAATGAATGAAATGCTATGTCATAAGTGTGTTGTCTTCAAATATGGTGTAAAATTATTTTTTATAGAAAGCAGTTTAGAATCCCTCAGATGTCAAGAAAATGTAAAAAAAAAAAAAAAAAAATCATTACCCCCCTTTTCCATGTATGCTCCCAACGTGTGACCTTTGGTGGTCACTTCAAACACTCCCTGACTCACTGAGTGCCGTGGTAAAGGTCATTTTGCTGATGTTTGGACCTACATATTATATCAGCTTAAAGGTGGATACACAAATCATCTTGTGCATTTTAAAACAGGAGGCTAAACCTCTTATGCCCTGGTCAACTTTCAAATTTAAGCACCATTTTGTTGTGATCATCTCACCAGCAGATGGGGCTATGAGATCAGCTGTGACCATACTGTCCTCACACACACAAAACACCAAAGCACACACTCGTAAATCCTCCATTTAGCAAATGCACTGGCTTTATTGAATGTTAAATACCAAAACAAGCACCTGCACAATGAGCTTGGAAACATACAAATGCAATATTCTTTAATACTCTTAATTCTTTTCTGCTTTTTTTTTTTTAAATTTAACGCACAAAAGGCAGTTAAGCTTGATTCTAATTCTTGCATGCTTGTTACAATATAAAACATGATGCTGTGCATGAGAACATGAGCGCGCACTGACATTTCCACTTTCTAACATGGTGGGAACCCTCTCCCAGCTCCTCCTGGGGAGGAATGGCAGAGAGATTTCACATTCAACTAGAAACATGCTCTCAGTCACAGCAGGGAGTGTGTATTTTTTTTTTTTCAGTACAGTTATATGCCTTGGTCCGGCAGTTGGCAGCATATAGAGGTCAATGTGAGAGAGAGACAATGCAAGTAGGTGAAGCAGAATGTGACAACCAGGCGCTTCGTCAGTGTCAAAAGCAGAAAGAGGTTTCACTGACTGCTAGGAGTGTTTGGGGACATGCATACCACGGGTCAATGAGCGTATGTCTGGTGCAGGTGGGTGTGGGTGAGTCTCCTTGGAGTGATACAGCAGAGTTTGCGGTGGGGCAGGGCGGTGTTGAGGAAAATGTAGAAATCAGAAGGTCTCCATCACCTGGCAGATCCGTGCAAACACTTCATCTGGCGACCTCTCAGCGTCAATCTGTAGACAGAGACAAAGTGGCTGAGACGAGGCCTTTCAAAAACCATTAGTGTCTTAATGTGCAGTCAAAGACTGCAGTGCAACCTCCCAGCAGACTGATGACCTCAATACCTGTTGTGGCATTTAAGCGCACACTCACACACACACACACACACACACACACACACACACACACACACACACACACACACCCCGATGTGGCATTTAAACGTTCAAACAGCTCATTTTAAAAAAGTGACAGTTCACTCCTGTGAATCTACTGACCCCATGTCAGTGCAGTGGAAATGAGTGGAAGCTCCAAACACACCCCAGCCTTCTCTACACAACTAATGGTAAAGGCAACTAAAAAGTTCATGTTCACTTTGTCTCAGAAGCTTGTCGCACACGTTTTGACTTTTATCTACAGATGGGTAACAAATCAAAGGAAAAAACCTGAATAAATCTGAATCACTTTTAACGGCCAGGTATGTGTATAGACATACAAGGATTTTGACTCGGGTCTTATATTGCCATAAGTGTGCGTACACAGAACAAGCATAAACAAACGGGACAGCAAGCTAAACTGACACAAACAGTGTACAGTACACACAACCATAAACAAAACAACATTTTGTTGCTAGACAATAGTGTGGTGAAACATAGTGCAAAGGATTCTGGAATAAATAGTAAAAAGTATTTTTGCGCAGGTATTGTTATGTCCATGAGGTGGATATGATATTTACAGCATAACAATACGATATGAATATTGAATAGCTACTCAATTGCTAATAAATCAATAACAAATGCTTCTGTTCAGGGTACGAGGAATCACTGGTGTGTGAAAATGAATCATACACCTTCACTGTGACCTGAGGTGACCACCTGTGGGAGATGTTGTATTGACCTGCCTAATATCGCTCTCCATCCCCCCACCATCATTCATAATCAAAACACCAAATGAGAGATCTTTTGGAAGAATTGTGTTTGTCACCTCCAGTGCACTTCAAGAAATCTGATCAAGGAGCTCTTGAGACTGTCCGGATGTTGTGGTGGCAGCCTGGCTGACGGTGAGTGTCCTGTTTGTTTCTCCTTTTTTCCTGCATTCTGTTTTCCCCTGTGTTTTGCCTGCCTCTCTGTGTCTCCTCTGCTGCGCCTGCTTGTGTTCTCCCTCTCTCTCTCCGCTCCTGAACCCAGCTGATGATCCACACCTGCACCTTATCAGCAGCCTCCTCTCCCTGCCACACGTGCCAGCAATCAACTCCATCTCCACCAGTATATCAGCCCCAGTTCTCCAAACAATCTCTGCTTGATCGTCGTTGCTCCTAACTTGGTGCCCCTGCCTTATTCAAGCCTCTGTGATTCCTGCAACATCTCTGTTTCCCAGTGATTAACCCCTTCTGTCTGCCTTTCCCCAGGTTCACTCACCACTGTCGTGTCAGCTGGGCTCGCCTACCTGCCCTCTCCCCTCGGGTGTCTTCTACGGCGTCCTCTCGGCTCCCCCCTCACTCCTCGCCAGTCTGCCTGCCCCCACACTCCTTCTCCCATCCCTTCAGTCAGTTCCCCCGGGCCTCCTCTCCTCCTCGGTCATCTGTTCCCTTCATCTTCCTCGCCACAGCCTCCTCCTGCCCCACCTGCTCCTTGGTCCTCTGTGCCCGTGTTCCCCGGCGTCCACCTCTCCTTTATCTCCACTCCCTTAGCCCCTTCTCCCTTTTTTCTAATAAAACCTGTATAATCCTGAGCATTGCGTTTGGGTCCGTTCTGTCCTGACTCAACACCGGATGCTTGTTGTGGCTCAACTCCTTCCCAAGACACATGGTGGTGGTGGTTTTTTAATTTCAATTTGTCACCCATATGCTATCGGTTATTGATGAATGTCTAACGATCTGTATACACATCATTTGGAAATAAACTATATGCAGCATTCTGGATCTGTTTTATATTCATGCAGATCTGGGCATTTTGTATGCTTGATGCAATATTAAAAACGTAATGTGCATGCATTGTTTCTCCAAACAGCTCATGAAACCTGATCTAACTGTTTTTTAGCAGTTGTATTATCTGATCATGCACAGACAAAGTTCTGCCAGAATGTTTAATATGAAAATGGGGTGAAAATGGTTTAAAATTGTTGTAGTAATATTGTTTAAAAGAAGGCTGTAATGTGTGTTTGAGGGGCCTTTAAATGTAAATGAATTTTAGCTGAGATGAAGTGGATCTAAATGAGCTAACTAAATGGAACTGAACCCATAATCTAGGCAGAGTTAGCTGTACGGGAAATAACACACACACCCCTAAATACAATTTCTTTCGAGCAATAAACGACTTTACTGTGTGCAGAAGCCTCTTGCGTTCATAATGAGATGCCACCGCCCGGCTGTCGCTGCAGAAGCTCTCAGCCCTCCTGTGCAGGACGCCGTCTCTGTCTGAGGCCGGATGGAAGCTGGAGGTGGATCTGCCCCGGCACTGCAGACGACTGGACATGGTGTCGGCTGAGCAGTTCAGCAGGAGCACTGCGCTGGGCTCCCCCATCTGATTAAACAAGGCACAGGAAAAGGAAAGTCCAGGCAGTGAATCTCAGGGTACAGCCTCCCCTTTTACTTTCTACTGTCACTGTACTGTTCACCATCAGTAAACAACAATGCACCAGTCAAAAGTGACACATTTCTTCTATTTGTTGCTCTTGTGTCAAGCACATCATTGTTTTTACTCCTGCATTAAATATTTAATGAACATTTTTCACACTGATGTCAGTACTGTATGTGAAATGTTTGTCTTTCTGCTCTAAACTGTGTTGTCTACTGGTGGGTGATGTTTTCTTCTTTTATTCGTGGTCCTGACCACATGTCTATCAGTCCGGTGCTCTGACCTTGGCCTCGTACTCCTCTGCCTGTCTCAGGTCTCTGGGGAAGCCACCAATCACGAGACCTTTCCCCAGCCGTACTGTCGATGCCACCGCATCACACAGCAGCTCCAGCAGTGTGTCCTGGAGATCACACAACGCACACAAACACACATGTACCACAAGAATTAATTACCATACAAACCCCACCTGAGGCTTCATATACGAATCACCTCAGACAACCTAAAGGAACAGCTTTATGGATGCGTTTATATGTAACATTTGTGTGAGGCCTTACATACAACAGGTTGGGTTTACAGAAAAACAAAGTGGGTGACTGCTGGGGGGGGGCCTCCAGGGAGCTTCAGGTGTGTGTCAATAACATGAACATTTCATTTCAAACGTATTTGATATTTTTCATGAGTCTGGGAGTCCAAATCAACTAACAGTAGGAAGAGGAAAAATAAATTGCTTTGTTACGCACCAGGTGGTTTTTTCTCAGTGTCATCCATTAAAAAATTGTATATATCGGCATATCTTAGAATATAATTGGAGCTCTGCTAAGTGTTTACTGTGTTGTGTCGCTCTGTCTCTGCTCTATTGTTTGTGTGGATTATTGCTCTCTAAAGTCTGCTTGTGGTTGTCTTGGTGTGTGCTAATAAAGTTAGCTTTGCTCTTCTGCTTCTGCAGTTGCAGTTGAGTTTTCTTTCCTTCTGGTTGTTTATCATGCTTTAATGGGCTACATTGCTTTGTGGCATAACCTTTGTGGTGGCTGTTGTTGTTTTGGGTGGTTTCCTATTGGACCTTGTATTTTGGATGTAAAGATTAGTGTTTCCCTGTAATACTGGCTTTATGAGAAATGCAAGTTACACATCGGATAGGTAGTCCACACATTTTATATTCAGCCAGACATTAGTGTAATGATTCTCCCACAGCAATGAGTTTATGTAACAGCTTTCTATGGTGTATTATTCTTCATATAAAAAGGACATTACAGCTCCTGTTCTACTGTTTATGCTGCTGCTCTCAACTATTGGACGCTCATCTGCTGCTTATCAGCGCTACATAAGAAGAGGGTGTCTTGGATTGTAATATGCTGAAGTTAAGAATAACTGCATGGTTGATGTGTCTGATTGCTGCATATCAGGTGATTGCCGGGTTCATATTTTCCTGTGTCAATTCACCAGATAGTACTCTCAGCTTCCAGTTTATGAGGTACACTTAGCTAAATGCACTGCAGTTTAATACAACAGCTCTACAATAAATCCTACATTAATGAAGTTAACATGTGTTAGTAATAATTTGCCCACACCATTAACATCAATCAGGGTAGACCAGATATTAGAAACACTTCTCAGTCTAATGACATACAAAGCAACAGCACCACAAACTGCAGCCCCCTAAATGACCATAAAGTTTAATCAACACCTCTCTGAAACAGTTCAATCAAAAACTGATGATGGCAGGATTATTGCAGTACTGTTGTATTAGTTTCGGCTAGTTGTACCTAATAATAATCAACTGAGTATATATTCCCCGCATACAAGCTGTGCTGAATGTGATGTATGGAGCTCGTTACATACAGTACTCTTTATTCACATAAAACTGAACTGTTCAGTTTTTAATACCATTCAAAGTGTTTTATTTGATGGCTTAGTTCAGTTTAGATGGACAGGAACATGGGGAGAGAGAGAGAGCGAGATAGAGGGTGGAAACATGCAACATGATTGAACAAAAACTGATGCCGATTGGCTGTCTGTCTGGGCAGCTGTCTTGTGTGATGTTTTCACAGATGGACAGCTCTGCAGTGGTTACTCTACTCGTCTACTCTCGTTGATGTTTTTAAAATTGGTCTGACAGTGTTTTTCTACACCTAACTGTATCTAAAACCAGACGTTATTCTTTCTAGTTGAAACCTTTTGATCGCTAAGATGCCGTTCTGGTCCCTGAGGACAATGATTAACGTTGATGTTTGATCGTTGGTGCTCACAATAAGAACTTTACCAGACTTAATATTTGCTGGTATGATGATCTTAGCCCCCTTGAGGAAAAACTCCCAGGAAGGAAGAAGGAGGGGAAATGGTCCCAGTAGTTTATGTTTAGAAATGACATGACCTTGTCGAAAGCCAGATATGCTCTTAACTGTGTATTCATGACCAACGATGCATCAAATCATGTGCAGCGTCCACAGGAAAACAAGCAATGCGCTACTTTTGGTAGTTTAACACATTAAATATTAAGGCTTCAGCTCAAAATATGCAGCTGAGAGTGAATTTCTCCCTCACTGAAATGTTATTCCATCTCTGCACACCAGGATCACACATGGGGGAAATAAAACCCCACTGTGTTTCTTTAAGTACCAATGCCATATAAAAATACTCCAATTACAAGTAAAAGTCATGCATTTAAAATCCTACTTAAGTAAAAGTACAGAGGTATTATCAGTGAAATGTACTTAAAGTATCAAAATTAAATGTATTTCACTGTTGTAGCTAGTTCAGTGGAGCTTGTTTTAACTATTTTAGATACAGTTTAGTAGTTTAGTACAGTGGTTCCCAAAATAAGGGCCGGGCCCCACCAAAGTGTTGCGAGGATAAATACAATTTTAATATGGTAGGAAAGAAGATAAACAAAGTTGTCGTACACAAACTTGTTTTCACTTTTTTGACTTTTCTCTAACCTTTGCTTTTTTTGTGAATTATTGGAGAGTTTTCCCTCTTTGGGCCTCACACAATAAACAAACTGTAGAGGGGAAATGTCTCTTTGAAATGTCACAAATGGCTCCAACTAGACACCGCTGTTTTGTGAGAGGTATAGTAAACATAATTTAATCTTAAAGAATGCATTATGTTTTATAAACCTATGTTAACTCTTAATCTACTACAGCTGTCAGACAAATGTAGTGGAGCAGAACTATAAAGTTGCATAAAATCAAATTTGTACTTGACTGCAGTACTTGAGTAAATGTACTTGGTTACATTCAACCACTGACTCTATGTGCAGACTTATAGAGAGCACATATGTGGGCCAGACAGGAAACTGACGACGCGCAGAGGGATTACAGTTCAGAGGACAGTAGATTGTTCTTTCTGTGTTGCTGGGCAACAGTACAGTAACATTTCATGAACTCCCACCATGTCATTTTTACAGTTTTACGCCGGTGAGCCACCCACGACTGGCTTTTATCTCACTTTGAGTAAAAAACCTGTAACTCTGACATGGGTGTGATTTTTGTATTCCAGTAGTTTTTATAACGCGTTTTGCTGTAAACCTGGTGAGGTGCATTTCATTAATCCCAGTAATCCACACAACATAAAAATAAGCATTTGGCAGTGACTATGTTGGTGAACACATGGGACATGACCTCAATGTGCTGTAAGAAGCTTAGACAGCTGAGCCTTGCTTGGGTTTCTCCACTGAGATGAAAGTGGAAGTAAATCTGTTCTTGGGCGTCTTTATATTGCTTTTAAATCTGTTCAAAGCACTGCTTTTAAAATCTAGAAATGATTGAAAGCCTGAATATCTCGGATTTTCTAGAGTAATGGTTGCGTTATGTATCTATTATTTGTATTGCTCCAAAAACCTTATGTCCAAAATATGAATAGTTCAGCAGCAGAAGGAAGGGGAAAACAAACTTGTTTTTGAGCAGTCTGTTCATCTAAATTACAAAAAATATATTTTCTCACTTACTTACAACTGCAGGTAATTTTGTCTTTTATTTTCCATGAATACATATAGATTTCTGCTGCCATCCCCGATACAAGGGAGGTGAATTGAATTTCAGTTGTGGATAAATACATTTTAAAAACAGCATCCCTGTGTTTTAAATAATCCAGTTTTCAAAAACTAATTATTTGGTAGAAGGCAGTACCACCACCACTGAAATGACATGTGCCTTGTGAGGTGGGGGGCAGACTTTTCAATTGCAGTTGCTGCAGGTTAAAATGTAGCAAGGCAGGTCATCGATTGAACCGCTGCTGTCTCCAGAACTGCACAAGACGTCTGCCAGCTGCTTCCATAGCAGATTTAAATCTTCTTTAGTGTAATTTTGTCCACACGCTCTGTATTTCTATTTTATTTTATTTATTTTTTGTTGTCAAGACTGCGGTTCAATCGATTGAGAGAAGCAGGCTGGCTGCCTGTTCCAGAAATCAGCTCAGAAAAACTCTACAGAGAAAGTACACGAGTTACAACTATCGTCAAAGTGGCCTTGCAAAGGCATTCAATCATCTGTGGCTTTTATTTACCTGTCCTGAAGACTAGGGAACTGCAATAGTGATGGATCTGTGAGTTTTCATATTTTCACAGTAGAGAGGAGTGAGAAATAAAGTGAAGTAATATATCACCAGCTCTGTTCCAACTTTATTTGTGTTTTGTCCTTGTTGCAGAAATGTTGTGACATCAGCTGGTTGTTTGCTAATAGCGGTTCAGGAGGGGTGGGAGTGTTGTTTACTGTACATGGACAGTTTTTTAAGTCACACAGTGTATTTTGAGACCTTAAGTCTCAGCATGTTGACATATTCATTGATCCCCTGTTGTCAAACAACCTCATCAATCCCCTGCAAATATATAGCAATAGAGAACTGAGAGACAACCTCCAGGATTCCTGCCATTAATGTGACATCAGTATTTATTGACAGTAGCCCTATAATGATTTGTTTTCTTTTTATCGATTTGTCAATTTTGTAAATGTATCAGTTATGTTTTTAGTCAGATAACTCTGTTATTGTCAGCTCCAGGACAATGAGACCAGCAGCGGCCCGGTCATCAACGACTCATATGGTGGGAGGAGTCCTATTTTCAACTAAACGTATTGAAGACAAAAGACACCATCGTTGATTTTATAAGACACGACACATGAAGTCACATCCATTAATGGTCAGAAAATGGAATGTGACAAATCTTATAAACATCTTGGGACAACTATCGACCCAAAACGGAACTTTGAAGATATCTGTGACGCATTCGTTTAGTTTGAGGGAAATGTCCTATTTACACACTGACAAAACCAAGATGACTTTATTTCACTGTGATTTTTATCTATTTCTTTGGCATCATCATTTGGGAACCTATCCTTAAAGAACAGAAACTCTCTAAAACAAATTGTTAAAAGATCTAGCAGGCTGATCAGTTAGTCACAGCTTAACCCAGGGTCCCTGTATGCCAGACAGTTACAGCGCATAACTGGCTCGATTTTAAATCTTGACTCCCACCGTTTGAACGGTGAATTTCAGCTTCTTGCTTCTAGCTGAAGGTTCCCAAAGCACAGAACAAAGCGGTCTAAAAATAGCTTTGTTCCAGAAGCCATAACTCAGAAGAACAAGTTGTACAGATGATAAAGAAGAATAGAATAGAAGCATTGTTAATTTATTTATTTTAGTGAAGGTTGGAACCTTGAGTACTTTAACTATGTTTATCTACTGTATACTGGCATATGTGTGTGTTGTTTCTAAATGTGAGAATGGGACAAATAAAGTAAACTGAACCTGACCCTGAACCTGAAAGGTAATAAAATGGTGTAGAATAGTTGATTGATTGAGAGAAATATAATTTACAACTACATTGATAATCGAATTATCATTTTAGTATTTTTTTTGAACAAACATTTGCCTGTTCCAGCTTCTACAGAGTAAGGATTATCTTTGACATACATGATATTAAACCTTAGTAAATAAAAACTTTGTTCAGACAACATACTTGAAACAAGGTACAAGGTAGATTAATTTATCATTTTACAAGGCAGGGTTGTAAAATGAGATTAAGTTGTAGTTCCCTTTATGATACACACAAAAAGCAAATGTTAAATATAAAATGTATATACATTAGATGGGTGGATAAATAACATGTCATAGAAATAAAACTATTTTACATGGTACAGTGCTGAGAATAAATTTAAGTCTCACAGCCTGAGGGAAGAAACTGCTCTGCTGTCCTGTGGTGCGACAGCGGATACTTCTGAACCTCTTGCTAGACTGCAGCAGGGTGAACAGGCTGTGGCTGGTTGGGTACTGTCTTTCAGTGTCCCTTGGGCTCTGCGCAGGAACCTCACCTCATATCACTGATGCTCATTGATGACATTTTATAGACGATGAATCAAGACAATAATCAGCAGATTAATCAATAATGTAAATAATCGTTAGTTGAAGCCTTAAAATGATGATAAATATTCATCACAATTTCCTGTAGGAGGATATAAATCAGCAAATTGACTGTTTAATCTGACCAGTGACAATCTCAAAGATATAAAATTTGAGAAACTAGAACCAATAAATAAGTTTGTTTTTTTGTTAGATAATGGCTTGAATGCTGGTGCTTTACTACACAGTCTATTGCTTTGTTATCATAAATCCCACGAAAAGACCAAAATCATCAATGTGTCTGAATGTTTTCTGACTTCCCTTCCCTGTCTGTGGCGCTCAACCCCGAAACTTACTCATTCCTACTGACGATGTACATCCTTAAAAACAGGTCTCTAATATGTGCTGTCATTCTCTAGAAAGGCTTAATACTGTCCCAGAACAGCTGCTGACAATAAGAAAATTATCGAATTTTACCACACTTACTTGTTTCGGCACTGGTCGTCAGTTTTAATTCTCAGTAACCAACAGACCGTGTTTGAGGGCTGTGATGAGTCATGAACACAAAGAACATTGATTAATAAATCCTCCCTGGACAGATAAACGGCTAAAAATCCAGACACCGGTTGTCAGGCGGACTGAAGGGACAAGCTGCCGCACTAAAGTACGTGTGGAGTCTAAATCAATATTCGCGTATGAGAGGGACGTACACACAACCAGCGAATCGAACACACGCGTTCAACAAGGTGTACAGCTTTTGAACATATGAAGCAGAGACAAGTGAGCGTGTGTGAGTGACAGGCGGGATGTGTTTTTGATGTGAAATGTCACAGGCTCTGAGAATGTGCAGTCTAATTAAAAAGCTCCTTGACCACCACTGGTATGTTCTCATCAGCAGTAGCGTGCATCACTGTTCATAATCTTTGCAGTGTGATGTGGATGCTGACCTGTACCTGCCACACTGCATTTATGGGATTTAAGACTCAATTGGAAGTTATTAATATTTCACTGGTAGGTGGGGTAGTAAAATATGTATTTGCTCCTTTGTAATTTGCAGGTGGAAGCAGAGCAGGGTATTCTGCTGGTAAAATCAAATTATTTCATTTAATATTATTATTATTAATATTAACACCCATATTTAACCATCATCATGAGCCACACATGAGATGTTTTCACTTTTCCATCCTCAGGACTATGTGACCGTGTTGTGTCATCTATCTTACACCTTTATTACTTGTATTGGTACATGGCATTCTTACATAAAGGCCCAACAGATCAGATTTCTCCAGGTGAAATTTAGTCATGTGTTGTGATGAAAACCAGGCGGGAGAGGAAATAGCATAGATAGGGTTAGGTAAGCATAACCTGCGGGAGATACATGGCTAGTGGTCTAACTGCAGCTGTACACATACCGTATTAGTGAATTAGACGGCTTCTTATCACTTTCATTAACCTTTTGTCACTGTCATGCTCAGTTAAATAAAGAAAGTAACTATTGATCCCGAGCATTGCTTCGCCCAACTTCAACCTGAGCAGAATGAAGAACACCTGTGTGAATTGAAATTATTAGATATCAATAAATGTGGACAGAAATCTGCTAATTATTTGCGACATATCTAGGGCCGCAAATAATGATTGCTTTCATTTGCAGATTATTTTCTGAATTTATCCTTTGGTCTATGAAATAACAGAAAGTTGTGAAAAATGTTGACATCTTCAACAAACGGTACAAAATCTTGGAACCAGCAAAAATGCGCCATTTTGTTCTTGAAAAAATGTCTAAAACGATCAGTCGTCCATCAAAAATATCTGCCAATTCATTCTGTCAATTCACGTATTGATTAATCGACTAATAGTTTCAGTTGGAAGCATTGAATCTGGGTGAGTGGAGACCAGTTGGGACATGTTTTCTGGGTTGTGTTGAAGCTGTGAATGTGCTGAGCTCATGTTGTGTTGTAGCTGAAGTCGTGCTTGCATTGGCTGATTGATTAATGTTTCATAATCACTGGCGCTGCTGCTTGGCGACCAGCAGAGTGGTAACGTCCAATCACATTCATGCTTGTACACCTACGCAGTTTTCTGCAACAGATCCCGCCACCATCCCAAGCCTTTTTCTGTATATGCTGCTATATATATTTGATGTCCCTGCATGTGTTTGCTATGACGGGATTAGTTTTCCAGCAGATGCTGCTGCTTTGAGAGCTCCCTACAAAACCAAATCTAACTGTATAACCATTCACTATAAATGCTCAATACCTTAACACAATGTCTCTGACAGAAATAACTGTTTTATGTTTATGAGAGCATGCTAATGTTAGTATGTCACCTTGATTAGTTGCCCAGGTGTAAATGTTGACCTCTTGCTGACACCAGATGAGAAGGGACCAGTCATTAGGAGTTATCCCTTTGGGATCCTGAATGTTTTTTGAGGTACTTTTACTTTAGTTGATTCTTTTCAATGTTATGCCATTTTATTTACTTCCAATCCATTACATTTCGGAAGGATTTTTAAAAACTTTTTATTCAAATACATTTATCTGACATTTGGAGTTACTAGTTACTTTAGAGGTTACAATTTTACAAAACAACTTGATCAATTTATAAAATATTATACTGTGCCTTTGGTGTGGGAGTTCCTGGTTTGATTCCCACTGCGACATCCACCAATGTGTCCCTGAGCAAGACACTTAACCTATAGTTGCTCCAGAGGCGTGCGACCTCTGACATATAAAGCAATTGTAAGTTGCTTTGGATAAAAGCGTCAGATAAACGACTAATTAATTAAAATGCTGCTTATGTGTTAAAGCATCAGTAATGATATTCCATTAACATGATGAATAATATTACTCTCTATATGGGATCATTTTGTCTAATAAGTACTTTAATGCAAAACTTTGGTGAATTTTGCAGTGAATACTTTTTACTAGTAGTTTTACACTACACAGCTGTATTGCTTCTTTTACTGTAAATTTATGGCTACTTCTTCCGCCCAATTTGTTTGTCAACATTCGGTAGGCACAGTAAATTTTAACGTCAATGTTGCCTCTACGCAGTAGACAGGCAACTGTCTCATTTTCTGTTGCTACCTTGTTATGCTATTTGTTAAACGGAACCTTATACCTACTTTACCTATAAATCATTGAGCTATATCTTAATTATTAAATATCATAGGTCATAAATACATCCATCCATCACAATCCCTCCTGAGTCTACATTCAAGCAGGCATGCCTGAAGTAGTGAAGTCTTTTTAAATGTGCATGTGGCACCTTTTCACCTCAATAATGAATTAGCTTAATTCATTTGAATTCAGTTAGAAACTCCATGATTTTTTAATGTGCTATCTCTGTTCTCTGACATTTGCAAAATAATATTTTGAGACAAAAGTTGTAACATTACAAGAATAAAATCGTTATCTGATGAGAATGAAGTCACATAATATTTTAACAAAATCTACCTGCCCTTCTGCTGTGCATTACCCTGCGTTATTGCTCTGCTGACAGGCTACCCCCTTTAGACCATCTGAGTGTACTGGATGAGACAGGCACACTGATCTTCATCAGAGATAGTAAACCCGAAAATGAAAACACTTGTGATCAGACAGAAATATCACCACACAAATGTTCACTTCAGCACCTCTGATAAAGTGCAGCTCACAGCCGCTTCAGAGGGATTGAAGCACCCTGGAGCAGTGAGACAGTCCCAAACAGAGCAAAGTGTCTCAGAGCGAGAGGGACAGAGACAGCAGGACACAGAGCATCAGGTGTCTTTGTTGCGGTCTGGTGTATCATGTTATTCTCTCACTACTTTGTGACGACTGTTTAGTCAATTTGCTACACAAATGGTTGACCATGACTGATAACATTTATAACTAAATGTTTTGATTCTAACTTTGCTAGGGGCAATTCAGTTGTTGCGGACAAGCCCTGAAGCTCTGTGCAATGTGCTCTCTCTAAACGCAGGCAGGCTGAGTAACAGTGAGGCGTCACGTTACGTGAACTTCAAACAAAATGTAACAATATTATTGCGAGTAGCCTCATCATCATCATCGTCATCAGGATTATAGCACAATAACATGGAAAATAATTTTGATGTTGTTGTTGAGTTACATTTGGGACTACAGTCAAAACATGACCTCGCGACACCGATGATATTGCCCTACATACAAATTGTGTCCCGTGTCTGCAGGTCTCAGAAAATGTGTTTTCCTCTGACAGTATTTGGAGTTGTAGATAATTTATCTGGTTTACACACTCTGTCAGAGAATTGCTGTAGCTGTTTCCAGCCCCAATATAGGTTCAGACAGCCATGTCAGCTCTGCCCGGTAAACTGTGAAAGCCATTTTGAGCACTCTTGACTGTTTAGTTCAGTCCTTCTTCTATTTATTTCATTAGGCCCATGTCAAGAAAACATGTTATATAGCATATCAGCATTTTCTTAGCCTGAGAGCGCCGGTGTTACATTTTCCAGGGACAGCATGGAGGTATTTGTCTTTCTGCAACTAAACATGTTCATCTGTTTGTCTTTATGAAATAATCTGTGAGATCTTGTTGTTCAAGGTATTACTTTGTTAGCTCAGTCTACTGCACAGTTCTCACTGCTGTCATGTTTTCCCACTCGTCCTCCCAGAGATCACCTGTCAGTCAAACAGCGTGGGTGGTTCTGTGACATCTTTATTCTTTGATTTTATGTTCAGCCAAAATTGCAATCACTGCTTGTCCTTAATATCCCGTTATTGCATAAATTCCAAACAAACCACCTCTTCTGAGACTGTTTTCAAAACTCATGCTTTGACCATTTTTGCACATTTTTTAAGTGAAATGTTTGGTTGGCAATTGTTATTCTAATAGCAAATTAAACAAATCTCCTGTGAAATTCATTCATCACCGGCTCGCAAAAATGGGCTAAGAGGCACATAATCTTTTCATTGGGCTGTAGGCCTGATTCCAGCATGATTTTTCTTCTTGCCCTGCAAAACTACTTCACTGCAATCAGAAGAAGGAAAAGTCTATAACGCAGCGGCAAAAAGTAGTAAGTAATTTCCACGCCACGACATTTTAGAGGAGCATATTGTACTTTTTACTACTTAATACATGAATTATAATAAATTACATAAACCAGTGTAGTGTAGGTGTAGTATGTGGCCCAGTGGCCGACCGTGATACTCCATTATACGCCATTATCCTCTCAGAATAAAGCCTATGGTTCAAACCAGCAAGTTTAGGGAAAGCCCACACAAACCAAACTAGGAAAGATAAAAACTTTAATTCAAATGAATTAGTACTAACATTCAGTACACATAAATTTTCCCCATAGATAATGTTACAGGACCCACAGCAGGAATCTCTCCCAGTTTATTCATCAAATAGAAAAAAAGTCAAGCCAAGTTACCTATGACTCTATGACTTCCAAAGTGCATTTCAGCAAGAAACACCCAATCACAAGAGTTTAAAATCCTGTTAAGTGTGTCTCTAAAAATCACAGTGCTGAGAAAACTGACAACACAGCTTAGGGATGGGGATCGAGACCCGGTTCTAAAAGGATTCCGGTTCCAACATTTCTCAAAACCCGAAAATCAATAAGGTCCGAGCTTATTGATACTGCTATCGAGACTAGCGGGTCTGTAACAATATGTCTTGGGCCTCAAATCTGATTTGTCTTGAAACGTGATGGATAAGAAAACAAATGTTACTAATGATAGCACTGAAACGCAACCGGGACTGTTTATCATTAGGCTGCAGCCTCTGCTGCTCTCTGTCGGCTCCTACATACACACACACCAGCAGAGAGAGAGAGGCTGCGGTGGAGACGGTGAAGTTAAGTTCGCTTCAACTACCCGAGGAGACAACAGCTACTCTCATTACTGTAGGTACGTGCGATAAAACCTTTGCGAGTAAAAAGACAATACTTTATCAATACACCTGTGTGTAGGGTAAACATGTAGAAAGGGTTAATTTAATCATCTCTGTCCTCAATCTCACATCCTGTATGTTTTTAACAAGCACAGCTAACGTTAACTTGGCAATTAGCCAAATGTTACAAACAAGCTAAATAGAAAGCTGTCTGTCTGGAGTTTAGACTGGCCTGTAGTCTTAAAATTTGGCACATGGTTAAAAACTCAGCTGCTGGCTGGGACAAACCAGCCGCTCCCCCCTGGACCTGGTAATGTTACCTGCAGGCAGTGACTAACAGCAGAGAGGAGGAGGAGGAGGGAGGTCTGATACTGAGTTTTTTATTCTTTCTAAACATCACTCACTATTGTGATGTCAGATATTGAGTTTATTTGCTGTTGTAAACATTAATATGTTGCTGCTCTAGAAACAACATTTAGCTGTATTTAAAATATAAAATTGTAATCCTATAAATTATTTTAAAACAACCAGGCAGCTAATATGCACACTCGAATATATGTTTATTTATCACAAGTCATATGTCATCTCACATCAATGTTATTGCACATTGAATATTTTCCTCATACCGTGCAAGCCTACCTCATGCCTGTTGGGTCTGTTCTTCCCAAATAACAGTCACCAAATAATAGTATCAATATCAATAAAAATTAACAATCCCCATCCCTAACACAGCTGCTTAAATCAATTCACTTCTGAATTCTGGGTTAATTGTGGAAGAATTCAGCACCTAAGGTGCCATGTATTGTTCTCAACTGCAACAACAAAGCGCTTTGAGTTCACTAACGCTCTGATTTGCTCTTTTTTTAAAAAAAACTGGCCTTTTCTCCATAGCAATGGCAAATTAGTCTCATGGGTACTGTAGGATTTAGAGCTGTGATGGAAAACATTTGATTTCTCAGAAACAAATAAGAAAATAATTAAAACTGGTGGCCATAACAGACACTTACAGACAATTATCTTCTGTTTTATATGTTAAGTCATATTAAAGACGTGATTATAAGAAAGATTTGAAAGGGAAATACTGAATGGGGGAAACACTTCCTTAGCCAGCAGCCCCTGTCACCTCAAGCATAGCTGGTTTTCTTTGACAGTAGAGAGAAAGTACCACACTGACCTCGGGCAACTTATCTCCCCTCTCTAGGATGTCCCGCAGGTGACGCCCTCTTTCGCCGTGAGACTGCAGCTCGTTACACAGCAGGTCACCCATGGCGACACAACGTAGGCCGAACCTCTCCTCCATCCGCTCACACTGGAGAGATTTCCCTGAGCCTGGACCACCTGAGAGTGCACGCACACACACGCACACACACACACACACAAACAAACAGATCAGTCCATCTTCACAGTAATCACTGAGACTGAATGCAGTGAGGCGAGGATGAATAGGAAGACACTGAGAGGTGAAAGAAAAGCATGAAGGTGGGAGACAATAGGAAATAAAGGGGGGTGGGGGCTTGTGAGAGAGGGAGAGCTCCGTCTATGTGAGTACATGAGGGGAAAATGTGGAAAATGTGATGCGGGACAGGGGGTCGAGTTAAAGAGGGGAGATATAAGTGAGGAAACAGATAGCAGGTGGGTAGGTGAACTGTGTTTGTTTGTGTGTGTGTGTTTGTGTGCACATCACAGGTCTTATTCATTGCCTTGCTGAGGGCTCAGAGGCAGGTTCTCACAGATGATTATCATCTTCTCTCCTCTTACTGAATCTACCTGTTCCACCACCTTGGTTCAACACCACATACCACAGACCACACACTCCCACACAGTAGTAGGGGTCCTGTGTTCGGGGGCATAGCATAAAATTCTGGACCCTGTACGTAGGCATTTGAACCTCCTCACATGAGAAAAAAGCCTGGGGATTGAACGTCTCCCTCTAGCTCTCTTTTCTCCTTCTTGACACGACAATTTCTGTCACTTTTCACAAGAACATCATAGTGTTCAGTATTCAAGTTGGGTTGCTTGTTTTCTAGATCAAGTAAATTTTCATTCATTGAATAGTTGGGAGCTGGGTGTTCATGGGCTTTAATTTTAAATGGTGTACTTGAGGAGCTCCAGGTCAAGCATCTACCTAGCTCGGTTACATTACATGACCCCCTTTGAACAAAAATGCAACTCTAATGTTTTTGAGGAGACGGCCTCCATATTTGACACTTATAGCATCTCCCCATTCACTATGACAGCAGACTTTTCAATCTGCCTTTGAGTGCACCTGAGGAAAACTATGAACACTTTTGATTTCAGTTATACTAGTTATTTTCTAGCGTAACATGGCTCTTAATCAATAATAAAGATAATCGTTAGTTGCAGCCCTAAAATGTACAAAGACTTAATCTAACATAACCTAAACATTCGTCCAGCTGTAAAGGGGCTATATGTAGTTTCTGTAATGAAATGAATAATTTTTCTTTTCCAGTTTGTGAAGGGGTTGTAGTCTCCCATAAAAATGATCCACATGCCGAGTTTTTCTGACAGCCAGTGTGCCTAATCCTATGTGAAGACAGTCCGGGTTGGATTTTCCGGAAAATCCTTTGGCTGTGACTGTATGCGGGCTCCTGAGCCTCTCGCCTTCTGATTCTGTGCCGTCCACAACAACACCGCAGCTAACAACATGGAGTCCACTAAAACCACAAAACGACTGTTTCCCAGAACAACACAGACTCCATGTAAAGATACAACCTGACAACAATGTTTCATGTGCTGGAGCCGTCAGGCCAAACGAGAATCAGGTCGACTTTGGGTGAAAAAACACAGTTAACATCAGAAAGGCTTGAGTCGACAAAACCAGAGTTGGCTTTTGTCCTATTTGACAGGTTAATTAACATTAGTGCAAAGCATGTGAAATATATTGTGCTTTTGTGTTTTAGTTGGCTCAAATTAGATAACGTTAGCTCGCTGGCCAACACCCAGCAGTTGCTAACATTATGCGGTGCAAAATACCGTTGTTTTTCTTTCCACATTACTTCACCAGCTAAAGCGATCCATTTACTATACATATTACTATCCTCTGTACCACCAGTATTATGTCAAAGTATTGATTTTAGCCTACAAGACATGATGTAACGATAAAAAGCAAATGTGGTGCGATTTGTTTATACTAGCCTATAGTGATGTAAGGCAGGGGCAGCCAGCTAATGTTAGCATGGATCTCCCGCGTATGCTTCGTAACGTTTAATTTAGATACTCAGGTACACAGCTTCTCCACCATCTCTATCACTGTAACTTACGTGACCCACATAATATACTATAATGTTATATAACTGTGCAGGACAACAACACAGTTAAAGACCCATTCACTACAGTAACGTTACATACTGTATTTTAACTGATAAAGTATGGCCACAATCTCATTTATAATATTCAGTCTAGCTCACTAATCATTTCATTATCATCCAATACGTTTAGCTGAGCTGATATTTCTGAGCCTCCAGTGAAAGAGACACAGTGATTGAAAAGGGGAAGGGAGCATCACGTTGGCTAAATGCAGTCAGTGTAGCGTTATCATGCAATGAGCTTGGATTAGTTCAGCCTAAAACTGATAAAAGTATTACTGAGTTTCCACCATGCTGTGTGAAGCTGTCTTCCGGTTTCAGTCTTTATGTGTCCGATTATGCTCGCTCATAAGTACAAGCACACAACAAGTTGCAATCTAAAAACCGCACCACTAGTGGCGAGTGAAAACTACATGTAACCCCTTTAAAGCCAGGTCTTAATCCTCAAAGGCCTTTGACCAAAATTTTAAAACAGATTTAAAACTTTTTTTCCTTTTAAAAATCAAAAAATATTTCAGAAGTCTCAGCAATCTATCTGCTCCACTGCTGTGCTGTGAGGTCTGTAGGTGTTTTATCAATGGTTAACTGTATTACATGGCCATGAAGCTGTGTGAAGCATCAGTAGGAAGTAGTGATTTATCATAGCCAGCCTTGAGACCAGTAATGAAACTCAGGATGTGCTTCATCAGTATTCTCCTCGAGTCTGAGTGTCGCTGCGCTCTGCATTCAGAAACAAACGTCCTCATCACCATTTCCTGTGAGAGCACGGAGAGATATGAGCAGGGCTCGGCTCACCCTGGGGCGACGGTGAAGTCAGAAAAGGTCCATAAGATATCGAGGAGAGGGAGCGGTTATGGATTCATTCATTGTACATTCAGCATATATTCACTGACTTAATATATTTCAGCTGCCTCAAAATAGTGCACACACACACCCACACCGCCTCCATCACCTACATTGCTAGGAGTATTCCTCTGCTGCTTGACTGAAGCAAAAAGCCCTGAGAAGCTTGTTAGGGATTCTCCTAGTTAGTCAGGTCAAACTCGCTGTATAACTTGGCTCTGTGGGTAAAGACAGTTTTCTCTCTCTGAGACCATTTAAAATTTAGATGAACTGGCCATGACAGTCAAAGCTTTAGACAAGATAAAGTGCAAAATATTTTTTTTCACTTTATCTTTTCATTTTAGTTAATGTTCTGGCTCTCCACTAAGGTTAAATGACTTATTTACCATATACACAGGATTCATTTTGTGCTCAGCAAAAACAGGGCCTTTACAGCCTTACTTAAAATTTCACTTAACCCTGAAATAATTTTTTGGCCAATTCGGAGCAGTTGTGAACACAACATTGATATCTCCAGTATATATTAACATATACAGGGCTCTCAAGTTTTATCAAAAGTTTGGAGTGAGATTACATCTGTTAGAGGAGGAGCCATTCAAATATTTGCAGCAGCGGCCCCTCGGCCCCACTCAATTCTGTCAAGTTTTTGCTAGCAGTTAAATTTGACCTATCATAATTGACCACCACAAATAGAAACTATAATAGGCTACACATTTCAGCTTATGAATGGTGTTCTGTGTTGCAAGTGTTTGTTGCACATTTTAAGGCCTTGATGACAGGGGGAGGGGGCTCCCACTTAAAGCCCTGTGGCTCAAGGTCAGCCATTTTCACCGTCATTAATTCACCTATTAATGATAGTGTTCCGTCCAGAACCAAAATATAGAAAAACATCTCTATTTCTTTCCTTTGTTTCAGGTAGCCAAAGCTAAGTATTAAAGTACATATACTCAAGTACTGTACTTAAGTACAAATTAGAGGTATTTGTACTTAACTTGAGAGTTTTCTTTTCATGCCACTTTCTATTTCTACTCCACTACATCTCAAAGGGAAATATTGCTCATTTTTACTTAACTTCATTTATCTGACAGTTTCAGTTACAAGTTACTTTAAAAATTAAGCTTTTTACAAACAAAATATATGAAGAGTTAAAAAACTGAATGTTTTGTTATGAATTCAATTTCAGTTTATACAAATAGCCTACAGCTAATAGGCCTACATTAGTATTAGTTTTAGTCATTTTTCATGTAAAAGCATTTCATTTTTCCAGCTTCACAAACATGAAGATTTGCTGCTTTTCCTTTTGGTTATTTTAATGTAGTTTTAATAATTTTGAGGTTTTGACAAAACAAGCATTGTGAAAGTGTCACTTTGGGCTCTGGATAACTGTGACAACATTTCTCACTATTTTCAGAATCTTTACAATTGATTAATGGAGAATAATCAGCTGATCAATACATAATGAAAATAAGCATTAATTGCAGTCTGATACAACATTGTTCAACCTCAACCAACTACAGTAATGCATGAGGAATAATAATCTAATAATAGTCATTGGGGACATTTTTCTTTCTGCTTTGAATAGGCTACTTTTATCTTTAATAGGCTACTTCTACATTTTCCTGCTTATAGCCTACTTACATACTTTTACTTAACATTTTCAATGCAGTATTTTTTACTTGTAACACAGTATTTTTACAGTGAGGTATTAGTGCTTTTACTTTAAAAAGGATCTGAATAGGCTTACTTTTGGCTGCATCAGTAATAATTTAGCACGAATTTGGCTGTACTCTCCAACATCAGTTGCTTTCACTATATTTGATCACAGGCAAGTGATTTCCTCAAGGAATCATAAAATCAAAATGCTACATTTCAATCTCTTAAGCTGCTAAATGCTCCACTATGTTCAGCAGTTGTTGGACAGGTAGCGCAAAGTGAATTTACAATTTGACAATGACCATTCTATGAAGGTGCATCACGAGTGACCCCTTTCACATTATCTTGAAACATTGTTAATATAAAAATGTAATTTCTAGCCACATTAAAAAGTGTGATTTAATCAGGCCAGTTTTAGTTCAACAGATTTGGCTGAAATCACGTTGACAGATATTGTATCACATTTCGACTCTGACCAAACCTCTATATTGCGACAGCCAGTGTAATATTTGATACCATTAATCATGACCTGTTAATATGCCGCCTCCAGTACCAGATAGTATCCACTGTTCAACTTTGGGATGGTTTCATTCTGATTTGTTCAAAAGAACTCATCTTGTACTTCATAATAATAACCTCGTGTTCTGAAGCACTTTTTCTGCACACTTCTTTAACTTTTCCACCAGTCTTTAATTGGCAGGCAGGTTTCCGTTGGGTAAACCCAAAGTAAAACCACCAAGTTCATCTCTCCCAACTTTTAATTAAAGCAGTTTTGAGGACATAACTGTAGTATTTTTTTCAATATACACAAGGAGGCTGGTGGGGAAGTCACACTGAAAAACAGCACCAAAGTTTACAGTCAATCACCCCCCCCCCCCCCCTCCACCCCCACCCCCATATTTCTGCTTAATTCCTTGGAGCTGCTCTGATACTTGCTCTCAGCAGCATTTCAGACGGCAGGTAGATGGTCAGCAAGTGACCCAGCAGCAGCAGCAGTGGAGCAAGTTTGAAAAACAGTGACAGCAGGAAACGAGGGTTGAAGAAGGGGCATTAACTTTTTATTTAGAAGTAAGGAGTTCTCATGCTGTGTCAGCGAATCTTGAGACAGTGTTTTCAAAGTCAGCATGATGTGGCAGGAAAGAAAACCTTCCCTATGAGGTGAGGTGTACTTATGCTGTACTGACTGATTACACAAACTACTTGCTCTACCAGATAATGAGTCATCATGAGCAAATTCACTTTTCTTACGGACCACATAAGACAGTTAGGTCCTCATTTTAGTTTTACTTGCACTACACAATTTATTTGAAATTGCTCTTGACAATTTCAAATGCTATAAATAAAGCAAACACATTAAGTTTGACTAAACATCACAAGAAGATGCTTAGATTCAAGCAGCTGTGAACATTCGTTTTGTGGTTTTCATACATCATCGTGTCCACTTTTCCTGGAATAGTCGAGTGGCAGTGCCGTTTCATACGAATGTTTTGGTAATTGCCCTTTTATCAAGGAGCTTGATCTTGATCTTGATCTGCTTGAATTAAAATATGTCTCTGTTTATTCTCTGTTCATGATCCTTTGACCCTTGCAATGAAATGTTGAAAAATGTATTCAAGAATTATTATCTTGTTGCCAGGCTAGGCAGTCAAGGTGGGAACACACTATTTTTAAAGCTGCACTAATCAATAATAATATTTAAATATTATAATTAATAATGCTGCCAGTCTGAATTGTTTCACAGATTGCTATCAGCCACCTGCAGGCAGAGGAGTGGGTGGTGAAAGGTTTAAGAGTTATCTGAGCAGAATGGTGATGGTTTGAGCTAACCGCAACAGGACGTACAAGCATGAAGATAACAGCTTATCAGGCAGCCATAGCAGGAGAAAAAAGTAGGATGAGACAGGTAATCATCTAAACTTCCAAAAAGAAGAAGTATTTCTTATTCTGATGAATCCCACTTCCTCTCATAGCATTCTGAAGGGATCCTAAATTGCTGGAAGCCGAAGACAAAATCATGAATGTGTTCGCTGGTGTGGCCAACCTTTTATTATATGGTATAAAATCTGCTCAGGAGACACATTCGAGTCTAGGTGACAGTTATTATATGTGCAGTTGACATTTTCCTCCAATTATCTGCCCTTGCTGAGGGGAAGCTATACGGATCTAACTCAACGTCTGTTTCTCAAATATTCAGACAAACTAGTGTTAATACCTATCAGTGAGGATTTGTTAAGTTGGTTGTAACATAAAGAATACACATAGCCATATGGGTGTGAAAGAGAGTACTGATTTCAATAATCATTTAGTGATCGTATCATTAGTATTTTTTCATGGAAGCAAGGTGAATGACTGTTAATGTTGACTCTGTGTCCCAGAAGTCTTATTAACCTTCGCCTCTCTGTCCTGTCTTCAATTAGCAGACTGGGCCTCACTGCCTTATTGCACCAAATGATCACAAAAAAGCACCACACTGGAAGTAAATAAGTGCATGTACTCTGCTGCTGCACCTGAGCATGAATTAGAAGCAAATAGCGTTTGTGTATTTCAATTTTGTGAGACAATTTACGTGAATTACTCTACATTTAAGAGAGAAATTATTTGTATTTATTTGTGCACTTTTTTTCAAACCTTTACATAACCAGGAATCCTTTGAGATACAATATCTTTTTCATGAGAGAAACCAGGCCAAAGGGGCAGCGTGAGATGGGTATCACTACATTTACTGTACCAGCATTACATGGGGAACACCTACATACTGACTCCTAACTTATTTAAAGTTATAATGAGTAGAATCTTCCAAAAATAAACTATGCATAGACTCTCTCTAAAATAGACCCTCTCAAGCCTAAGTTACAACCTACTGTGTGTGACAATGTCTGTATCTGCAGAGACGCTGCCCTCAGCCTATATTTTATTATTATTTTGCTGTGTTGGGACATTTAGAACAATTGTGCATTTATTTAATATTACATATTCCACTGCTTCTATTCTCTTCATATAATAATCCCTGTCTTGCTTTCTAGTGATGAACAGTGTTGAAACAAGCCATGAAATTCTACAGGAGCAATGTCTTTTTGAATGCAACTTCTTCATCAGAACTGCAGTCTGAGTTTAGTTCTCTTAAAACATGCAGAAAAATGTCAGAGCAGTTGATCATCTGATCTGTACTATTCTGTCTCTTTCTGCAGCGGTGTGTGTGTGTGTGTGAATGAGGCCAGCTTAACTAACATCCATCCCGGCAGACAGCAGCTGCTCATTATTGTCCTGACTGTGTGTGTGTGTGTGTGTGTACTTTCAGCTCTTTCTAATGAGGTAGGCTTCACCAGTGCTGAGGTGTGTGTGTGAGCACTCGGCTACATGTACTTACCCATCATGAAGATGACCTTTGGTTTCTTCTGTTCTGTACAATAACCTGTCAGAGGAAAGAAAATCAAAGTTTAACATGCGGTTCAGGTCAACACACAGCAACATTCACACACACACAAACACACACAGCCTTGTGTCACTATCTTCGTGGGGATCCACCACTGACATAATGTATTCCCTACCTGTAACCCAATTCTAACTTAAAACCAAGTCCTAACCCTCAAATATCCCTTTAAATGTGACCCTACGGATAAAGTAATGTAAGTTTTTTATTTTTTTTTTGCTGTTTGTTTTTTACACAACCATAAATAAATTCTGGATAAGGATCCCTTGAAGTTACCTAATAAAGAATTGAGGCCATATGTACTGAACACAACATTTTACACAAAATACACTAATAAAAGCCTACATTATGAGACAAATGTCTGACATCTCTGTACAACAATTTCTTGTTTCTTATATACACACTGGCCCAGTGAATAAAGCCCCAGTGGGCTCTAAAATGGAGCTTAACAATCTATCAACCTCATTGTTTTTCTTCAGGACAAACTATTTTATTCATAATAGGATCTTGTGAAAAGGAAGGAAGGTCCCACGCATTAAATTTTATTTTCTTTTTCAGCTGTTATAGACCTTTATCTCAGTGGACAGTTTGAATTTTTTCCATTGAGGCGTTCCTAAGCAACTAGCAATGTTATGAATGTGGTTCATGCTAATTTGCCAGCCAAATTTTTGGCTAAACGTAGGGTTTGTCGTCCTTTAATCAGGCAGCTCCTCCTCTCTGCCCTCTGCCTGCTGCAGGGTGATGTTAGTGTAGCGACAGCTATCTGACGAGATAAACATCAGGTCTAACTGGAAGCAGTGAATCAACAGATGAGCCCTCCTCCCCTTCCATTACACAATCAATACTGTTGACAAGACACACACAGACAAACGCAGGGTTGCAGGGAGAAGTTCATTCAGGCATCTGCTGAATAACAGTTACACGACATATGTGACATTTACTGAGATGGAACTGTGTGTGTGGAAATGCTGAAGTCTGGAGTCGGCTGCTGGTTTACAAAAGGGAGAGGAGGATAAATAATAAGATGAATCATAAGATGTGAGGTTTTATTGTCTCCTGCAGCTTATAACGTGTTTGTGGGTATTTGTACTGTTTACATAGAGACAATCAATTAAACCAATAATTTCATTAACTCACTTTCTGTGGTTCCTTCAGCATACCCAGTCTCTTCCTCCTCTTCAACCTGGACAGACAGAGAAATTCAGAGATATATTTGTTTCAACATTTGTTTTATAAATGTTCCCACTTCTCAAATGCATTTTTTTGTTTTCTCAGTATGCTGTGTCATATATGTGGTCTAAGATAGAGGTAGAGACAGACACTGCGTGGCCAAAAGTAGGTGGTATAATCATTCTCTCCTTTGTTTCAAGGGATTGTAAATTGAATATCTTTTGGGTTTCTTAGTCTGACTGAACAAGACATTTCAAGATGTCTATGAAGATTCTCAGTCATCCAGGTCATAGTTATCCAACGAAGGTTAAAATGAAGGGCAACTGGACTTGGTTGAAGCTACTGGAAGACGTTTTGTCCCTTATCCAAAGGACTTCTTCAGTTCTGACTGACTGGCAGGGAAGCTCAGCTATTTAACCTCAGTGGGGTCTTTATCCCGGGTCATCGATACCGCTGGTTCGTTAGTGTTCCTTGTTGCTGTGACGACAGTCGTTACAGTCGTTAAGACTACCGGTGGCCAAGACTGAACGACCATCGTTGGTATCTTCACCTGAGGCCAATAGGTTACGTTTGTTGAGTTTCCTGGGAAGTGATGAAAGGACAGCATTGTAAGTGGGGGATAAGTGGTGGCGTAGACCCCCTCCCCTGTTCAATGACGGCTTCTCAACCCGGGTGTAGATGCTTCCTTGACACCTCTTTCAAACCATCCATCTTCGCCAGGAAGTGCAAGCCTTCACAGAACACATCAACTCTGTGGACAGTAACATCAGGTTCACACGAGAAGATGTTCACAACAACAGTTTGGCCTTCCTGGACTGCGCTGTACACATTGAAGAGGACAGGAGCCTGCAGATTGGTTTTTACAGAAAACCCACACACAGACCAATACCTACTCTTCGATTCACACGTCATGAGAACACTGCACCACAGAGCGGAAAACATACCAACAAGCGCCCAAGCCAGAGAGAAGGAACAGAACCACCTGAAGGGGGCACTTACAGCCTGTGGATACCCTAAATGGACTTTTGTGAAGACAGCCACAAAATCCAAGAAGAACAAAACTACAGGGGAGGAGGAAAAGAAGGTCAAACGCAACAACATTGTGATTCCATACGTGTCTGGAGTATCAGAGAAACTCAGGAGGATTTTCAACAAACATAGATAAACATAGACAAACAAGATACCAACGATGGTCGTTCAGTCTTGGCCACAGGTAGTCTTAACGACTGTAACGACTGTCGTCACAGCAACAAGGAACACTAACGAACCAGCGGTATCGATGACCCGGGAAAACGACCCCACTGAGGTTAAATAGCTGAGTTTCCCTGCCAGTCAGTCAGAACTGAAGAAGTCCTTTGGATGAGGGACGAAACGTCTTCCAGTAGCTTCAACCAAGTCCAGTTGCCCTTGATTTTAACCTTCGTTGGAAGACATTTCCAGATGTCACCTTGGGCTTCAAGAAATTATGTTTATTTATATATTATTATTATTATTATTATTATTATTATTATTATTATTATTATTATATATTTTATAGACAAAACAAATAGATTAATAATTAAATTAAGTATTAGTTGCAGCTCCATTAGACATTATGTAATAGCTGAACATCTCACAGCGCAGCTGAACACACATACACAAGACTAGTTTACAAAACGAAATGACTGATAATCTCCACACTGCTGTATATTTGAAAAACACAAATTATGAGCCATGTTTTCCTTGTTTTCCTCCTTTTTTCTTCCTCTTTTTGTGATATTGTCTAACTTACATATTACTAACTAGACTTATCAAATGACAAAACTAAGACTAGACTAACACTACAGACCCGTTTAAAATATCTTTCTGAAACTGGCTCCCAGCTTTGTGCATGTGGTTTACTGTCATGCTGAAACCAGAAAGCACCATCCCCCAAACTGCTGCCATAAAGCTGGAAGCACAATATTGTTTAAAATATAATTGTGTCCTGTAGCCTTAAGATGTCCATTTTCTTCTGGCCAAAAAACACTGTAGCCCTAATCTAAGAGATTAGAGGAAATCGAATAAGAGATATAAAGGAAAGTGTGACGAAATAGAAAAAAAAAGATAGGAGAAGGAAGAATAAGACAGACTGCCGAGTAAACCCTCAGGCTCCCTGAAGCAAACTTTCAGCCGCCGCATTCGCTGAATCATCATTACAGAGTTACAAACACATGTCAGCGTCAAACCAGGACAGAAATATTGGCTAAAAGACATTTTCCACTTGGCTCCATCTGTTTCTAGAGGAAATCTGATTCATTCCATCCAAGTGCATATCAACTACTTCAGATATTATAGACCATTTAAAAAATTATTTCTCCCAAGTCTCATTGCTGCAGGTTTCCATGGTTGGGGCATTGGCATCTTTCTGGCACAAATGATCTGCAATTGACTCGAGTGATAGCATAAGAAAAAATCATGAATTCTAATAATGTAATTGTCGGGTGACACCAGAAACCGACATACAAAAGCCTGCATAGCTGTTATTAAAAAAGGTACACTGGGATCACTGCTGATCTTTGTGAAGTACTATACTGTGTGTACAGAGGATGATATATTCTGAGCCATGACAGAGACAAGAGCAGGAACCCTTTAAGTGTCGCTAGGCCAGTATTTAATTTTGTCTTCATTAAGTTTAAATAAAGGGAGGTAAATCGTTTCCTTATGTAGTTATTTAGTAAACTGATCCCTCAAATAATTTAAAGCTGCTATAATCAATATTTTTATATTAACAGGGGATTACAAAGATTATTATCGCCTGACTCTGTAATTCCCCTCAGCTGTATGATTAAATAATTGATGCTCTAACTTAAAGCTGCATTCATTGATTGTGTTGGCCACTTGGGGACAGTAAAATAACATAACAATGACATATTTTCGCCTCATAAAGTGGATGTGACAAACATGTTAGCAGACGGTTGCTTATTTACATACCCAGCAGATACAGAGTAACATTATCATCCATTTGGAGCCAAATATTCACTCTCCTTTTAGCTCTGTTTTGGTCTCCACCAGCTCTTCAGGGAAATCTCTGGTTCTTTTGCAGTTAAATGCTCCACTATGTTCACCAGCTGTCTGCGGTTTGGTAGTGTACAGGTAGTGTACAGTGGGTTTGTAAGAGCATTTTAACTGAAAACAGCTGCCTGCAACAACACTAATGAGCAACTGAACCAAATAGTAAAGTTGGCTGCAAAACCAAAAGCTGAAACACGTCTGCTGAGTTGGGTGATAATTTTCTGTTCATTACGAGCGGCTTCTTTCACATTACACACTTTACACATGACCCCTTGCAGCTTAAACTGATTCCCTAGAATAAATCATTTGTACCCTTCCATCGCTAACTAATAAAATTACTAATAACTCAATTGCTCCCACTGATGTTCTTGTAGCCATATGAACAGCCTTAGAACAGTGGCAGTAGCAACAAATATATTATGGCAGAGTAATCTGTTATCTCCATAAATATTAATGTTTACGGGATGTCAAACATAACACAATGTTTAAAAGCCGAATCCCAACATGCAGTATTTCTGTCTAAAATAATGTGTTCATTTGAGGGAATGCAAATTGATGACACAAATGACTGAATAAAGAGAAGATAATAATTACTATATTGAATGGATGGTTTAATAATATAAATTAATGATTTGTAATTTGGCTTGGGACAGTGTGAGGGAACAATTTATCAAATATTTCATCCCCTAGTTGTTTAATGGACTCTCATTAGCAGTTAAGTGCTGTTTCGTTTCTATTCACATCATGACGAGGCAGAGATGTTTAATGATTAAAATGTTAGTGGTTCTTTTAAAAGGCACACAAAGTGTCATGCAAGCAAGTTGTGGACAGAGTACAGAGGGAATGTCAAGAGCACAGATCAGTTTCTGTGCTTGATCTTCTCACCAAGATGTATAACTTGAAAGTTCCTTTAAAAACCTAGATTCTGACAACCACCAGCCTTATGATGTTTGTTGGCAGTAGTGACTATTCAAATTGTGCAACACATTTACAAAAATCTGATTAGGAACATAAACTAGGTATTTATTGTCTCTCAGGCAAGCAGCTATAAAAAGAAGTCCAAACTATTCATTATTTGCTTAATTTCCTCCATGTTTCCTTTCACTTCCCACCAAAAAAAAAAAAATGAATGTGTGAAAACTGAACATCCGGCACATTTGAGATGTCTAATGTGCACATAAATGCAGCATGAGATGCCAGCTTAGTGTGGATAGAAATACATATTAATGTTCTCATTCTCCTACTGTGCCCAAGTAATTCAACTGAATTGTTGTGGCATTTAATATTAAATCAGCATGTGACAAAAAGATAGCTAGAAGTGTTTGACCCAGATCGGACTTCCAGGTTGAAAGCATATGTCTATGTTGAAGTGTCAAAGCCCTCCAGCGACCGTAGTGATTATAACGGGATCAAAGGAGGAAGTCAGGTGACGTCGTCGTAAGGTCCATGTGGGGAGGAGGTCAAGGTAGACGGATGGTTCAACAAAACATTGGACTTAAACACGTCTCACAACTCTTCTCCAGTACACCACGCTTTATTCCCCTAAGTTTACCGCTGTCGTGCGTTCATCAGGGTGGTGCCTGAGGCTGTTATTAGTGATACATTGGTACGTCTTGATATGTCGTGGTCAATATATCACCATAGATACACATATACAAAACTTTACATTAATCTTTTACAATAGTTCATCTCAAAAACTGTAAGAAACATATCGATAACCATAAAGAGAGGAAACATTACAATCAACTTTTCACATTCAACCAATTTAATTCAGTAAATTACTGAACAGCTTCACTGGTCTCAAAGTAAGAAACTGTTGTTTCTGTTTCCTAACAGTCAATGGATTTTTTTTTAAAGCATGACCACAATTATCCCTTTACCACCTGTTTATTGTTGTAACCGTATGACAAAGTTCCCCTAACCTTAACTAAGTACTTATTTTAACCCAAACCACAATCTTTCTTTAAACCTAACCAAGTGGTTTTTGTGCCAAAACCTAACAATAAAGATGTCACATCATAAAACAGAATTATTGTTTTGGAAGACACACAGAAATTATGTCATCAGGTCAGAAAACACTGCTTTGTCGTTCTACAGGACGTGAACAATGTTTTGCCGTTTAATTTGAAGAATTGGTTGTTTAGTGAAATACTTGAAACACAAGAAAGAAGATCTTCTAAATATAGTGTTATAATAACTAATAAATCTGTCTTACTAAGTTTTGGACACAAGATACAGCTATGGTAAACATGTTTACACAAAAAATAGTTATTCAACAAATAACAAAGTGAAAAAAATCATTATGATATATATATATATACATGAATAACACAATGTACTAGATGATTATCAATGAAATGGCTTAACAAAAAGAGGAAAGACAAGATTACAAAAATGGTCTAAAAATATATACATTTCTATACTGTGCTGATGTGTTTCACTGAATTGATGCTATGTGAAATACACAATGCTCTCCTGGTTTTTTTACTGTGCCCAACCAAAGAAACCGACTTGTTTTTGTGCTTTACAGATCAATTTGCAGTATGGAGACAGGTAACTGTCAGTAAATGTCAGAAAACAGCTCTGCATCATTTGCAAACAAATGACATCTATTACCAGCACTTGACCTCACATTGCTCTGAAACTGAGTTAACTAATAGCCGTGATTTAGATAGTGTGAAGTGGAGCTGCAGCTACATACAGTAGGAGAACATTAGAGACACAGAATAAAGTGAAGCGTAGCTCTGTTAGTGTTAAATAAATGCAGTCAGTGTGGGGGAGTGCTGGGTGCCAACGAAGAGCCAGCTTGGCATGTGGGTACACCAACTGGTCTGATGACTCAGAGAGACAGAGAGAAACACACGCACAGCACACATTGCTTACACGTGATGGAGACGAGGCATGTATACAAACACTGTACAAAAATTAATTCCTGGGAAGTTGACACTGTATGTTGGTAACGGTTATGTGATCGACACAGCGACACAGGTACAGTCAAAAATATTGTGATTCTACAGACCACGAAACAAGTCTGCTGAAGAAATGCTGGTGAGACAATCTTTATGCAATAGGTGTTGAGATATTTAAGTCCGGACCAAAGTGGTTGACCAACGCAGGATAAACTGCAGATTAAATGACCAGATTTGACTGATCCAGTGAACTAAATCAATGTGCTTTGATGCAACAACTGTGTAATTTCAATGCAGTCCTGCTCATTAAAATTCAGCCTCATCCACAATAGTCAGATACAACCAGATATATTTAAGAGATAGCTGCTGTACCACCTTGGTAGAAACAGAACATCTAAACCTCTACTGGCTGACAAATCTCTATTGTGTGTTGTATTTTTTTCCAAACCAAATTTGGAAACCACTGGTGAGACTCTGGGTAGTTTCTTGTGGACACATGAAAATAATGGCCTGTGTAATGTGGTTCTAATGGGGACGTCAGGGGGTTAAATGGTTTCTCCACAGAGGAAAATCTTTTTCTTCAGTATATGTCATAGCTGTTTGCCCTTTGGAATTTGAGGCATAATAATTTTTAAAACTTTAGCAGTTTCTACGGAAGCCCTGAGAGGCAAGTGAAGGGGTAAACATTTCTGGTGATTCATCTTCTAAAGCCACTTTCACACTGCCTTATTTTCTGGGAGTATTACGCCAATATGCCAGATAGCTGCACTGTATGTATCACTGTAACTTACACTGTACATTTCCAGATAAACTGGCTTGTCGTTGACCATTTTCTCTCTGATCGCCTGCCATTCACCGGTCTTGTGCAGAGTTTTGCGTGCGTGCTGTGGGGCCATATCGCTAAAATGGCATAATCCTTGTTCGCTTTGAAGCTTCGACTGTGAAGTTGACACTCGAATCAGGCTCCGGCCATTGAAGCATTAAATCTTCAGGGTTAGCCCTACTAAATTCCGTAAAATTTCATCCTATCATCTGTGTCCCAGGCGGCAAAGTTTTTGGCAGGTGAAAACAAGTTTTGGCAGGTGAAAAAAATAAGCCTGTCTTCAGCAAAAAACCACCATTTGGTTACAGGGATGGTTTTCTGTGAAAACACCTCTGAAAGTTCAATAAAGTGTTTGCCATCCAAGCTACTGATTTCCAGTGCAGTTACAATGCAGGTGTTAACAATAGATTAATTCCCCATTGTTTGCAACAAGATGCTTTGCTTTGTTTTTGTTCCTACTCAGTTGGTTTATTAATGACTCTGTTGCAAAAGTAGCTGAGCTACCTGGATCCAAAAATGCATACGTTGTCATTGCCTTGGTTCCCTTTTGTGCTTTTAGACACACTGGAATGATCGAAAGAGCGCAGTTTTCCTTTACCGGCCCCGGTGACGGCAAAAGTTTCCTTCATGTGTACAAGGGCACTTGAAACAGACTGCTGCTCACAATGCTTGCTTGCTGTGTGTGGGATGCAGTCGAGAGCATTCTTGACATTGAGCTTTCTCTTTCAAATATGCAAAACACAGACCTTTGCTTCGCAGGAAGTCGATCTTTTCCTTGTGTGGCTTAGCCTTGAATTTTCTGCAGACTGTGAGACTGTGTTGCTCTCCCTTCCAATAAACAGAAGGCTTGCTGTTTGCGTCCACTGACACATTTAGTGTTTTTGGTGTAGGTTGTCAATCTTGAATTTGTTAATTTGTTTTCAGTTTGGGAGGAGGCATATTGTAGTTTTGGTTTCTGTTGCACAGGTTCTTTTGGCCTGGTGGTGGTTTACTGTATGTTTCCATAGAGTAGGTGTAGTATATATCTAACTTGCTTGTTGACAAATTCGACAAAATCCTTGAATTTCACTCTTGTCTTTGTTTCTTCTTGTAGGTTGCATGCAGACTTTCTCCAAGCTTCTTTTGAGTTTGTATGGGAGCTTGTTGGCCAATGCCTTTATGTTAGCTGTATTGTCCAAGTCAGAGTGTTTCGAACCTCTTTCATCCATTCCTCACATTTCCAGAAGAAATCATTTATTGACTTTGTTGTAGGACAGAACTGAATGTTAGTCAGCTAGAACACTAGGTGGCTCTGTGATATAGACATTGTTGCCAGTTGAGTTAGGCACTTGTCTGTCAAGAAAACAGTTGTCTGAAGTAATGCAGAAATGTTGTACTAAGCTGCACAGTTCTATCACCAGGAGCAAAATTAATCTCCTCCATGTGAACACAGAAGTCCTACAGAGTACTAAAGACTTATTTTTTTATCATTGAACCAATTCTTTTGATTGTTCAAGAATTCTTCATCAGACATAAATCTTCTCAAACCAGAATTTAAATCAGAAAATTCTTCCTGCAAACCACTGAAGTCCACACAGCGTTTGCATCATCTTCCATTAATTGCTCAATATGCTTTACCATGCTCGTTAGCTGGGATAGCTTATACCTGCGTGCCTGAAGTTGTCTGTACTTGTTTTCTTCTACAGCCTTCTCAGTCATTTTTACTGTCCGTTTTTCACTGTCTTGTTCATCCATCACAAGCAAAAGTTTCCACACTGAATTAGTACAAATGTGAAAAAGCCGTAGGGTGATCTTAACACACACTGCGTACCACTTTGTCAGCCAAACGGCGGCCTTTATTATGTATTTTCTTAGACAGTGGTGCACACACCCACCACACTCCTTGTGGCTTCAGTTAATGATCCGTAGCAGAGCAAGGAAAGTTACGACAGTTTCACCGTGAAGTTTCCTAGTTCAGTCCTTTGTTTTGAGTCAGGCCCTTCCAAAGTCCATTAATCCATGCAGAGCGAGTATTTTGACTAATAATGTAGGTTTCCACTGAATGAAGCCCTAGCTTGACGCTCCATCCACTCCCTTCGTCCGAATCCACATCATTAAATCCACAGGACCACTCACAAAAAATGTATTTGTTTACTGAGTTAGCAACAAAACATCAGCACAGGAAAATTACAGAAAATTAAAATGATTAATTAATGAGAGAAAAGAAAGAGGGAGAGAGAAGGGTTACAAACTGTAGTGAGAGTATTCCCAAGAATTAAAGCTGCATGCGGTTAAAAGGAAAAGGCCGTAACAGTCCTTTATTCACATTTTAGATAATTATACAATTAACTCCTTGCATTACTGTAAATATTACCTGCATGAACCTGTAAATACTGTAAATATCCCCTTCAATTCTCTCTTCATAAATCAATCATGTAAATTACTGTTAACACATAAATTAAAATGGCTTATCAGTAAACAGCATTTAGGTTCCTACACTGACCAAAACCGACATGATTCATCTTCTGCTTGACATAAATATTAAATTTCACTTATTTTGGGAGTTTTGGAAGGCAAAGTCATTAGGATGAATCCTCTGATGATTATGATGTCTGTGCTAGATTTCATGGCAAACAATCCAAATTGTTGTCGAGACTCGCATCATCATGTCTCGTGCTCTGGCTCTTGTGTGGCTAAAAATCCCTCTGACATCTAATGGAGCAGGATGATGACGTTTGTTTCAGAAACATCTTGTGCTGCTGCTATCTTTATTTCTTCTAATAACGTCTTCACATCACACTGAGTCACCTGTGTGAGCTAATCAAATAAGATGTGGCTGCGGTCCCTCAACTCATTATTTTCAGACCTCAGGACTACGAACTGCCATGTCTGTCAAAATGAGTCTGAAGACACTTTGGTGGACTGAAGCGTGCTCATCATCATCCTCCGTCATCCATCCATCACCCATCCATCATCACATCCATCCATCAACATCGCATTAGTGATGTGATGTTATGATTATGGAAGTTTGTTTAAACTAATCATTTATGTGGCTCTTTCACTTGCTAATGCAAAGCCTTACATTATAGTTTTTACATTTGACAAATCCTTAATCTTTTTTTTCTGCAGTGATCCCCTACATTTCTCATAATGCCTTTAGACAGTATCCAGAGAACAAGCCTGGAGCTGTGGCGTTTATCTGTTTGCTATGTTATATACTTTGGGGTAAACATTTCCTCAGGTTAGTTGTATACCATATCACTTTTTCAGAGGCAGATACAAAATGTTTAATTTAGGACAAATAAATTGTTGCTTTGGCAATAAATCACCAAATAGACGACTTCCAGCAGAGCTTGGGAGCTACGTCAAGGCATGACATGGAAGTTATATATTTAGTTATAATGTGAGGAAATTATGACAGTTTGGGACAAAGTGAAAATACAAATCAATGACAGAGCCTATAGGGATCATCGTTGGACATTTTACTTGGAGATATTTTGGTGTAATATTCCTGTAACGCAATTGAAGAAACTGCTCTTCTCTGATTGATTTCTCCTCTGCCTCCCTGTTGGAAACAGTTTCAAAACAGTGAGACTACAGCGACGCTCTTGTTCTTTGATTCTGAAAGTCTGACACCATAATCTGATGTTTGTCTTTTTGATCTTTTAAAGATTCATCCTGGTATAAATTACATGTACATTTACATTGTTTACATTTACCCAAATATTGATGGGACTATGAAAAATACACCATCATACAAAAAAAATGGAAGAAAATGCAGAAATGCAAGGCACATCCACATTAGTTGTTCTTTCATTAGGAATGAATAAGAGGTGGTGAAAAGCATGAAATAACTGGAGGAAAATGTCAATGAGCTTTGACACAAGAGACCCAAAAATAGCCAATCTGCCCTTCTGTCCCCCTCCTCCGCCACCTTCTGTGGATCAGCACGCTAACTAAATCCATCTCCGTCTCATATCCGAGGTCACAAATATGGCATGACAAAGCTGCATGGCGTCTTTGTTCCACTTCACAAAAAAAGTGTGACCGTTCACCAGAGGAAGGCCCATCACTGTCTTCAATGAGCAGGCTGCCGGTATTTGTTTGCACTCGTCCTCCATCTGCTCTGTGGTTTCCTGTACAAGGATTACCACTGTATTGTACTGATAGACCAGGCTTTATCCTGTCTCTGAATGTGTCTGAATAATGACGAGTAGGTGACATTGTTCAATAATTATCGATCAGCCTCACTTAAAGTTCACTTTTTTCTGGCATGGCTATAGAATGTGTAAAACATAGACGTAGTCTCTGTGATGTCACCCATACAGTCCCCTCCAAAAGTATTGGAACGGGAAGGCAAATTCCTTTGCTTTTGTTGTTCACTGAAGACATTTGGGTTTAAGATCAAAAGATGAGTATGAGACAAGAATTTAGAATTTCAGCTCTCATTTCGTGGTATTCAGATCTAGATGTGTTAAACAACTCAGGACATATCACCATTTTGTTTGATTCCACCCATTTTTCAAGTGACATAAGGCTGCATTTATGTCAGCAAGGGAAAGTAACACATTTACTCAAGGACTGTACTTAACTACCTTTTTGAGGTACTTGGACTTTAGTATATCCCAATACTGCTACTTTATACTTCTACTTCACTATATTTCAGAGGGAAATATTGTATTTTTTTACAAGACTAAATCAAAGTAATTTGTAACTGCCATAGTTTTTTATTTTTTATTTTATTTTACATACAGAACATATAGTATTAAATATAATGCATTGCTATAAAATAAAGGCCCCTCAAACCCTCACAAGAGGGCTTTTGATTAAATTCAGGTTGCATTTACATTAGGTCATTATGCCCTGCGACAAACTAACAGGAAAGCCCCTGAAGTCCTGAATCTACTGTATATCTTGCTGCACATCATAATAATGCGTGTGTACAAATTATAGTGAGTACTTTACCTTTTGAAATTTTAAGTACATTTTGCTGGTAACACTTCTGTACTTTTACTCAAGTAGAATTTTGAATTCAGGGCTTTTATTTACCTAATATTTTTACACTGTGGTACTTTTACTAAAAGCATCTGAATTTGTCTTCCACCACTGATGTATGCATGAGAGTATTTCAGACATGTTTGTATCAATTTCTTTAATACTTGAAAGGAGTTTGCATGTAACATTTACAGCTTTTTTGAATGCCTCTCCCATCAGGGGTTGGGCCAGCCAGCTTGACGCTCGGGATTCGATCAAGAGATTTGGCAGGTGTGCAAGTTGGCATCTCCAGCTACCCATACGGCCCTTCTCTAAATAGATTTTAGCATCTCCTTGGAGACCCACAATATGTATTTTGACTAAATAGATAGTAAAAACAGGTTTCATAAATATAATCAATGATGGCTCTGTTATTGTAAGTGTTAAAGTGTCCCAGTAAGCAATGACAATGTTACAATGAGTCAGCATGAAACTGAAGCAGCTATCATCATTAATTTCATTAGTTACACCTGTACTTTTCCTACGATGACATGTAGTTATCCTGAGCAGTTCTACACAGGGAGTAATAGTGATCTTAAGTACTGGTATGAGATCATTATTTAGTTTCAGCCAACACCCCACACAGACAGTCACAGGAAAAGTATGTGAACCCTTTGGAATTACCAGGATGTTTGCACTAATTGATCATAAAATGTGATCTGATCTTCACACAAACAATTATATGTTTTATGTTTATATTAAGAGAGCGATTCACACCAGCCGTCCCCAGAATATTACTGAACTGAAACAGTTTTGTAAAGAAGAATCGTCCAAAATTCCTCCTGACCATTGTTCAGGTCTGATCTGCATCTACAGGAAATATATGGTTGGTGTTCAATGAAAACATATAATTGTTTGTGTGGTATTAGTTTAAGCAGAGTGTGTTTGTCTATTGTTGTGACTTAGATGAAGATCCGATCACATTTTATGACCAATTAATGCAGAAATCCTGGTTATTCCAAAGGATTCACATAATTTTCCTGCGACTGTATGTAGATATTCAACACTGTAATCAAGAGGAAGAAAGGGGATGGAGTCATTAAATGAGATTTGACTCATGAAAAAGCCCCTTAAACAACATTAGGGCCAGCTTTGGATATTAAACCTCTCAAAGAAAATTGCCACGAGCAGCTCAAAAGTGTGAATTCAGGGCAGAAAAATTAAGTGGAAGAGGAGCGTGCAAAAAACGAAGAGAAGGTGGCAGAGAGAGTGGAGCCATTTGTTTCCAGACACTCGGAGGATGGGAAACGAGACAGAGGGTCAGGGTTATGCTTCACTGCAGCACCAGGACTGCGTGGAGGAATGATACTCGTCTGCAACCTCGCCAGGCATTACACAACAATAATCTTCATCTCTGGACATGTGCTTCGCTGAATCATCCGGCCTTTGAAAATGAGTTCAGCAGTAGCCATTTTTAAAAAGATCATTTGCAAACTGTCACTTATGTTTGGCAAATAAAAGAACGAAGAGAGTGAAAGCGGAGGATGTAGAAAAATGGGGGATAAGAGGGCTTTAGCTTGTTAGTGGGGGTGATTCAAAAATGTATACTGTAATAGCATAAAAACATCAATGTGAAAGGACGATATTGGTATTAAGTTACCTCAGATGTCAGATGACAAAGCTCAAATGAGGTTTTTACGAAGAATACTGAGGACAGCATTTAGATGTTTGACATTTACCTCACTCTCTTATCTTGAATGCATTACACGGAGTGAGTTTATAGCTTCATTGTGTTGCTAAAGGCTGCTGAAGATTGATAGATAAAGTTGCTGCTGTTGGAATCAAACTTAATTAATGTAGTGACATTATAGTAAGAAACTACTAATTGTATTCCTCTGCTTTAGTAGTTGTGCTTGATAGGAAAATCACCCCAGGTTGTCTGACTCTTACCTTAATTAACAGTGCTTGGTATCAAACCTTAATACAGGTCTTGTTTGCACATTCTTTGATCAGAGATGTTCTTTAACTAGATTTGTTCTTTGAACTTTGCCAATTTGCTACGATTTGTATTTCATTGCTGCTCAGTATTTCAAGACAACATATAACACTTCTGCAGATTTCAAAACATGTCAAAACCACCTTCCACATTCAATAAGTATAAATGAATCATCGCCTTACCTCATCGTACTTGCAAGCAACATCTGCGAGGCTGCTCGTTTCACCCAGCAGGCTGAGATCCAGCTCACTGGGCCCTGAAGACAGAAAAACAGAACAATCATCAAACTCTGTGAATGGGGGCCAGAGATTCTGCTAATTTTTCATGGGGGCGCCCAGGTAGTTGTTATACTCAAGTATAATTTTTAACTGTTTAAATAAAGACTGTTATCTAGAATAAATAAATGTGTGTTCTACATTTTAACAGTTTCACTCATGCACCATTGATCATTTGTCTTCCAGGCAGTTGAGTTGCTGCCTTCATGAGTGCCACATTTCATCAGTCTCTAGTTTTTTTTATGTGACACATGTCCATGTTACAATCAAATTCTTAAGACTGCAACTAGTGATTATTTCAATTTTAACACTGATTTAATGAATCACCTTTAGGACCTTTTCATGCCTTTACTGGACGGTGACAGCGGAGAGATAACATGAAACGAGTAAGAGGAAAATAAAATGAATGTCCCTAGCTGGATGGTCGGCCTCTTAACAACTAAGCCAAAGGGATGCCATAATTATTCCAGTCATTCAATATAGATGAATCTATTAATTTTTTCAATAAATTGTCTTATCTAAAGTGTAAAACATGTCACACAATTTGTCGTGGTTGTTTTTATGATCAACAGTCCAAACCCCAAATATTTTTAGTTTACAGTGATATCTACCTAAATATGCTACTGTATGTTGTCCGAGGCCACGTCTTATGGTTGTCCTCCAATCCCCTTGCTTGTAGAAGGCAGATGTATGATCACATTATCAAATTATTGTTTAAGGTGTTTTACCACAACATTTCCATCCATCAATCCATCGTCAACCGATTATCCTGCGTACAGGGTGGCGGGGGGCTGGAACCAATCCCAGCTGACATCGGGCAAAAGGCGGGTTGCATTATGCCTGGATAGATTTACTGTATATATTTTATTATCTCTTTACATTAGAGCTCATTTAATCTTGTACATCTCTACAGCACACAGTACCACAACAAACCTCCAGTTGTAAACACGCAGCTGCACATCTGCACTATTCTGTCTGAGCAACACACTGCAAATAAAATACCCATGAATTGAGGTTAATTTTGACCCCAAACATTTGAACCTGAACTGAAACTGTCGTCAGAAACCTGCCGAGTGTGATGCTGTGATCTATTCACATAGCATCTTCATCCACTTCCTCAGTGGAAATGGGTCGTGAATAACACTTCCCCTCAGCAATTTCTTTTTCTTGCAGGCCAGAGCAGAAAACTGGGTTAGATTCTGTGAAGACGCAGCTTCAAACGTTCAGGCAGATTCCAGAGAGACAGCAGCTGTGAATTTCTTTGAATGTATTATGTTAAAAAGCACCAGGATGCACTAGATTCACCAAAAAAAATTGCTAACAACAAAAACCTGTCCTGTGTCTCAGCTCTGCAGATCACTTCACAAGAGTCAGCAGCATGTCAGAGTGCATCTCGCCTTTGGAAAGCGAGGGGCTGAGGTTTGACGGTGTGGACATCTTTGTTTTGCTGGTTTCTGAGGCTGCAGTCGTCAGCAGAACTTCGCTTTGGTCTATGTGCTGCTGCAATAATCATCCACTCCACTCCTGGTAAAAATGTGGCACTAGAAGCAGCAGATGGACTAGGAGGCAATTTCTCTTAAGAGTTTACCTTTACTCTACTGCCAGTCTATTTTGCAAGTTCGACTTGTTTGTTTTGTTTCCTGTTGCTTTTCCTTATACTTTTCTATATCAGCTGATTGATGCAATTTAGAAATCACTTGATCTCTGGCAGGATGTAAGGTTGAAGCTAGAGATTGCACACGTGACTCAGTTTTTCCGATGCCTATTTAAGAGTTTCATGATGCAAAAATAGACCTTTTAGTGGTCCTTTCAAATTAGACTGCACTCAGGATGTTTCTTTTTATTCCTGGGTGGAACATCTATTGTGAGGCTCCATTAAAACATATACAGAAGAACATCTTGACAAATGTACACAGAAGGGCAGCTACATAACTGCCGTATGTAATTGGATTCTTGATGGGAAGCTCTTTTAGTTGATCATGCCCGAAGTAAGGAAAAGACTACTATATTCTCTTGAGAAAAATATAATGAAATTTTTATACATGATTGTTTAGTAGAAATCAGCATTAGCATCAACATTAGTGGGATGTGATCATTTCTCTATTGCTTAATGACAGCTTAAGCATATCTCATTTTTCTGAGGATCTGTTTTTGAGATTTTCATGTAGTCTTTGAGCAACTCAAGTACACCTGCCTCTGTTTGGTATTTCAGTGTCCTGTTATGATGCAGACTGCGCTCAAATGCGAGGATAAGTGCAGCGGAAGTGTCAGGCTCACATTCCCAGTGATCCCTGACATCAAAATTGGCTTGCGCTACTTGACAGCTACGTAAGTCATATTATGTGCCTGCATTTATCATCTGATGTACAGATTCCAGAAAGAAGCTGACAAACTGATTTCATTTGTGGGTGAAATGTCATGTAATAATGATGCCACATCCAAACTATCCCTACTTCTCTTTGGCTGCTCACTTAGTGTAACGCCACCAAACTGACACTGCCTCTGAACATATTTCCTCCTCCTGAACTATTTTGAGGTGCCATATGTCCTCTCATGGTGATTCTGCATCTCCTGACACGAACCTCGGTTTCCTCCTGAGTGAATCTGTTGTGGCAAATCTGCTCCAAACTGTTCGTGTTTTATGTTAATTAGTGAGCTTTAGAGGTGCTGACAGGCTGATTTTGTTACCTTTGGACAGAGCCAGGCTAGCTGTTTCCCCTCTTACCAGCTGCTGGCTCCAGTATCATCGGCCTATACATACAACCAAGAACTACAAAGTAAAGGTATTAAACATTCCTTTTCCAACAGACTCCCTGAGATGGAGTCACTTTGTTGTCCCAAAATGTGCTACATTAAAGCAGTGGAAACAGTGTGAGGCGGCAAGCAGCCTTTGCTTTGCAACAAGAGACGTGGGATTTCTGTGCTGTGTTGGAACAGTTACAGGTTACACCTACACTTTTTATTATGATAAAAAATAATGATTGCTTTGCAAACAAAACCAGCTAAATTCTGTGCCTGCGGTAAAAAAATTTCATTTATGATCTGTGCCGACTGATCATATCTTTTAAACCGACATTCAGTAAATTTACTTAAGGTCAGGAATGTGCATCTGTCTGGCACACAAGCAGATGATCAGGTTTTACATTATACATATAGTCTCCATCACACCACCTGACTGATTTCTCACAGAGCATGGCTAACCCCGCTTCCCTGGTTGCCATGCCAACCCTTGTTGTAACCAGGGAGCTGGTGGGTGGTGTGTTTTCTCTTGGTCTCTCTCCTTGGAGAAGCCTTTCTACACTGTACACATGCATCAGTAGCTCCAATACAACCCCCGAGGATTTTCTTTACTGTTACTGTTGGTATTTTGATGCAGCTCTATTGCATCGCATTTCATCATTTGGCCCACAGCTACTGTAAAGAAGGCTTTTTACTACACTATAAACATACACACACACACACACACACACACACACACACACACACACACACACACACACACACGGACCCCAGTCTAACATAAAGATTTTTGTATTTGTGATGAATTGGCCTTAAAAAACCCTTCCTTGGGAACCATTTGATTGAGTACGAGTATGAGTACAATCCTTTTTGTTTAACCATACACACAAGTATGAGATGTGAGTTGGACGATAGAAACATGAGTCAATAATTCATCTTACTGTTTAACAAAAAGGTAGATCTCTGTAGGGATCTTTTCCATAACGTTGCAGTCATTGCAGCCTGTTTCATGGCTGCCGCCTGAGCGGTGTAATGTACCAATTCCAAAACTTTTTGTACCCATTAGTCAATTAGGCTGCAACATATGTAAAAGAATGGGGCCCAGGTTTAAAAATAAATGACTCTTTAAGTAAAAGTACAAAAGTATTAGCATAAATATATACTTAATGTACAAAAAGTAAAAGTCCTTATTATGCAGAATGGCCTTAATGTGTACATCACTATAATGTTGCAGCTAGTAACATTAGGGCTACTTTTAATTACTTTCTCAATAGTCAAAAATCAAGTTATCTTATTTTAACCTATATGACAACATCATAATCTAATTGTTGATTTTTTAAAAAATTAATCTAAATCTGAAATAAAGTTATTTTAAAAAAATGTACTGGAGATAAAGATCTAGTTTAGCAGTTTTTAAACGTGTCTGTCCATTAAACATCTCTTGCGTTGTCTGACTGTTTAAAAAAAAAAGTTCATCTCACCAGCTGCAGGCTCTTTGGACGGAAACATCTTGTTGTCCAAAGTCATGCTGATGTCACAGAACACCTCCTCCTCATCTCGGTCAGCATCCAACTAAAAGAAGAGGGGGGGGGGGGGGGACACCTCAATCTTTGATTCTCTGGCCTTAAATTTTGTTTGGAGACAGCTGGCGGAAGAGCTTGACAGAAATGACAGATGCAAGTCGTACACAAAAGTCATGACCTGAACCTACATCATCACAAGCACAACGGACACGCTCAGTCTGTTAAGCTACCGTGACATCCACATTGAGACTTATTATAAGGTCAAATATAAGAAACAACGCTGGGAGCCACACACTCAGGTTAGTTTGTATTCAATACACACCGGAAGCTTTAATAACACTAGATAAATTAGCCTCCCTTCTATGTCAATTAGTCTCTTTCAGATTATTTTGATGCTGGCTGGCTTCCTTTGCACGTACAGTATTTGCAAATTGACCGTGAAGAATCTGCTTTGGGAGTGAACAAGAAGCTGATTGAAGCAGACTTCTCCTCCTCCCCAATCTGTGCTCTGTGGCCGTCCCTCCGCTCTCATCAGGATCTGATGCCAACCAGCTGAAAGGCGTCCTTCTGCATACCGAAAAACGGATCAAAAAAATATTGGAGATAGTTGCTGTAACTGTTTCCTGCTGTCTCTCCTTCAGGTGTGTGATTCTCAGCAGTGTTTCTAATCGACATGGAAACTAAACAAAGACATGAATGAATGTCAGCTGTGGGAGTGGAGGTTAGGCAAAACGTAAGCGAAGGATAACAGCACCAACATCCGGCTTCCTCTTGGGGTTACCATGGTAACAACCTAAAAAAGAGAAACACTGTTTGCTGTCTGCTGCGTGGGAGAGTCCCTCGAGCCCCCGAGGGCCCTGTGAGTCCACCTGCAGAGGAGCAGCAGAGGGGGATCAAGCTGAGGATTCCCCAGAGAGTGCAGCATTCGAGGAACCCATCATGGTACTCAGACCTCTCAACGTCTGGCATCATGGGCAGAAAAAGTGTCTGCTGTCACACTACAGAGGCTTTTTATAACATAAATTTGTTCCCTTCTTCAACAGAGAGGATCCGTATAATCCATTTATACTTCACAAAAAGAAGAGTTTATTTTTCAAGGACAGATGAGTAGCTGTAACTTTCTGAAGAAAAGCTACAGTGGACAGAGGACAAGGAAGGAGAACCTTTCACTATTTTCAGATTGCCTTATTGTCTTTGTGTGAGAAGAGAAGAGAAGAGACCTTTATTGTCACATACATGTTGTGAAATTCATTCTCTGCATTTAACCCATCCCTCAAGGGAGCAGTGGGCAGCCACTGTGCAGCACCCGGGGACCAACTTCAGATGCATATATCAGTGTCACTAACATGTTTTTGATGGTGTGGGAAACCAGAGCAAACCCATGCAGACATGGGAAGAACACGCAGACTCCACACAGAAAGGCCGGGGCAACTGGGATTTGAACCCGCAACCTTCTTGCTGTGAGGCCACAGCGCTATCCACTGGACCACCGACTGCCAAAACTCCATATGCTCAATGAAATAGGGCAAAATGTCAAATTCCCTTGCAGAGGAGCAGAACAGAGTGCACCTGTCTCCATTGATAAGGATTATAATCACAGCTAATGCTGCATCCACACAACAGTTTTCAGGTTGTGAATCTCTTTTTCTTTGTCCTGTCTTAGTCAGCAAAATACAAAATAAACATAAACAAGTGAATGACCGCTACTGTGCTACATGATCTTCTAAACTGACATTTGAAAACCTTTTTACTAAATCAGCTTCTTAAGCTGCTCTGTTCATGAACACTGAGTTTTTCCACCAAAACTTAAAACAGTTTTGATTATTTTACAGATGTTTGACAGCTGGGTTTGTTTGGTCATGTTGGCGAGTCACATTTATTAAATCTGATCTTCAAAGTTCACATGAAGCAGATTAGCTGAGTGTCTGAGTGTTAAATAATACATAAGCACCTTTGTTTAACCAAAAACCTTATTTGTATGTTCACAAAAGGCAGAAAGGCAGAGGAGACAGTAAAGCATCTGAGCAGGCTTGCACCATCATTTTCCAAAAGATCAGTTTTCCTCATGCACGCCAGCATTTTCTGATTCATCCACTCTGGAGACAAAGTTCTTGGGTATGAAAAACCCTGATGTGAGTTAGAAGGAGAAACATTTTCCAAATTTATCTCAGACATTTTGTTTTTCATTCTACTCAGTCCTCCACATGTGTATTTTTTAAATATAGCTTACTTCTAAATGTAGAAAACATACATGTATTTGGGAAATTATTTCGGAATCACCATAGCTTTCGTATACAGTCCACATATACATTAACCCTCTCCTGGAAATAAAAACCTTAATATTGACAACAGCAATTGGGAATCATATCTTGTATTTAACAGTCATTATTATAATTAACACTACAGAAATAAATGCTTTTGTCAAAAAATCTAAAATGTCTCATCCAAAGAATTGTTTTATGTGCTTCAAGTCTACTGATACAGTAAGGTGAAGTGAGATAAAAGCCGTCATCCATTAGTTCAAAGATCTCAAAGAAGGAGACGTAGATTAAAGGAAGCAGATTAATCAGAGGGGGAGTCTTAAGCCTTCAGACAGCTTAAAGCAGCAGCTCCTTGTGGACTCTGCAACTCTTTTCAGGAAGATGTCTGATGCATTCATTGTTTCCTCTTTAATCATACAAATGAATTCTTTTGTAATTCAAAAAAAAGCCTTGTGATTTTTGTAGTGAAGACGAATCTCCCGAACTCATGTTTCATTTGAACTGGCAGATACATCTTGTCCCCTGTCGGACAGATTTCCACACTTCCTCGATCTGGTCGGGCCACTCCTCCCATTTTATGGGGCGGATTTAATATGATGACTGACAGAAAAGTCACACGTTTCACTACTCTGATTGGTTGTAGGTCTGGACCTGAGTCCAGTCTGCAGATCCGTCCAGCGCAACTGTTATTTTTTTTACCAACTAGATTTTCAAGAATTCTCACTTGACGGACACATGTATTGTTTCAAGGTGGGGGGTGGTGATGCGAGAGACCCAGGTTCAACTCCCTGCTGTGACACATCCATCAATGTGTCCCTGAGCAAGACATTTAACCCCTAGTTGCTCCAGAGGCATGTGACCTCTGAGATACTAAGCAATTGTAAGTCACTTTGGATAAAAGCATCATCTTAAATGAAGAATAAAATATACAGTCTGCCTCTGATTGGCTATCCCTAAACTTCAATCTTACAAGCATTGCTCTGCCTGGTTGGAAATTTGGTGCTTCTCAATACACATTTGCAAATTACTCTGGCGATGTCAGGCTACAGTACAACAATACATGTCATGCCAGGTTTTGTTTCCAAAACAGAGATATATATGTATAAAGATATAAATATAATTCATATAAATAAAGAGACCCAAATAGATAAAAAAAAAGACCCAATACCACCTTCAGGTTATTCAGTCTTATTTTCAAAGCGAGATATGTCTTGAAATTCGGAAGACAGTTATTCATAATTTTACTGATTAGTTACAATACCAGCTAAGTATCTCATTTATATTCCAGAAATAATAAACAAATACCTTGTAACCATCCCTGGGGAGTTGAGAGACTCAGAAAGACAGAGCAAGGTGTCTTTTGTTTGTTTATATCTGCGCGGCATCTAGCAGCCTGCGGGAAGGAAGCTGAACTCACTCAGGGAATATTTAATTAGATTGGTCCTTTTTCCTAGAATGACAGGGCAGCTTAGATTGAGACCACAACAAAGTATTATCTCTTCCTGCTGCAATTTCCGGGTTAGGCTTCATTGTGGATAGGAGTGTGTGTGTGCTTGATTGAGTCATCCTACGTGAAAAAGCAGCTTTTTACACAAAAATCTAAATGTCACGTTTCAGATGATCCCAAACACTGAGCAATCCTACGTCAGAGGAGCCAAAAGTTCCTTACAATGACGGAAATAGGACGAGTTTATTCAGTGAACACACTGAATTGTCAGAACACATGTCTACGGGTCTATTAATTCTCAGTCATTCCAATTCAGTGTTGATGAGTCATTGCGATTGTTCTTTTATAGAGTCTTGTTCTTTTATGTCTTCCTATATCGGACCTGACATTTGAAGTGAAAGGATTACTTTCACACAAAAGCCTTTTGCTGGGCGAAAGCAATTAAGCCTCTGAGGTTATTGCATTCATTAATCAAGAAACTATTGAGTCTTTCTCCTGGGATAATTACTGAAGAGCAGGAGGAACCTATCCAATCAGAAGTTAATCTAATCTTTAAAAACTTAAATTAGACAGAAACTAAAAACTGTTAACAAACGTCACAAACAATTTTTGTGTTTTTCTTTTAGTTCATTAGAGGACATTAGAGGAGTTAGTTGCTGTTTAAACAAAATAATAATATAACTGGATAGAAAAGTGGAGGAAGGTTTATTTACGAAATGTTATAATGAAACACATGTTTTCCTGAGTGAAAATCTTAGAATGTTATGTGCAGCACTGAACATTGCTGCCACTGTTAATATCACCTTGGTGCAAATACCCGAGACAAAGATCCTACTGTATAACGTTGCAGTGTTGTTTCTAATTAAAACCACATTTCCCATAAATGCACTAACTTTTCCAAAGAGAATGCTGCTACTTGTCCATGTATCAATGTTCTTTTTAAAATTTCTGTCCTTTTACTCCTTTTAATCTGCCACTGGAAGAAACTTAACATGGTGAGCTGCAGTCCATTAATCGATTAGTCAATCGACAGAAAAATTATCAACAACTATTTTGATAATGGTTTCAGTCATTTATCAAGACAGATTTGTTTTAAATCATACATCGTCTTATTCCAACTACGTTGAGAGCATTTGCTTTGTCATATAAATGATTAATCGAAAAAAATTTCTGTCGGTCTGATTAAATGTAAACTTGTCTTAAAATTAACTAATATGACTATTGATCCAATACACAGCTGAATAGTTTAATTATTCGATGAATCACAGTGTAAATCTTTCTTCTGTTCTGGATTTACTATTAGCGACACCACCTCAACCACATGTAAATTTTAGGAATCACAAGAATTGAAGAAAATCCGACCATACCAGTTTCACATGGATAAAGAATACTTTGTTATCTGCTGGCTTCACCTGTTCAGAGCTGACAATAGTTTCTGATTGGAAGGTTTTCTCTGCTGCCTGTTTTTCAGTTTTTAAAAAGAGTAGGAGTAAACAGAGATGTTAAGATAAAGGGCATTTCAGAACATTTCAAGGATCTCATAAACACACACAAACTCGATGCACTCTAGTTCTGTGAGAATGAAAGTCAAGATACGTCCTGTGTCACGTGGCAGTGGCAAACCATACATACTATCTCTGACTGAAAATCCTCAGCTCGTTTACTGTAAATATACATTACAAAAGTTTGTCTGGAAAAGTCATGACAATATTTCTAAAGAACAAAAACTGCCCAAGCGTTCGGTGTGGACATCATTTGTCATGAAATTGCTTTTCAAGAGTCCACACTGTGCCAACCCTTGATTTCAGTGGCGTCAAGCCTGTGTGATTGCAGGGACAGTTTGACAAGCCAGAGACACACTGTGTGTCTGAGACTCGCCTCTTGACGCTGTGGCACCATAAAGAGAGTGGCGACAGCAATTCACAACAGGGACAATCCATCAATGAGCTCTCAAAACGTTCAAATCACTCGATTAAGGACTGCCGATTCACAGGTATGGAAGGGGAGGAAATTGGCTTCTACCCAGTGTGTTTTCACAAAAACACAATATGTCAAATTTCATAAAGAGTATGGTCTAGACCTGCTCTGTATGAAAAGTACAACGAGATAACCTTTGTTATATATTGGTGCTATATACGTAAATAAAATGTAATTCAAAGACAAATCGAGACATTTGTGGGAAACATCAGCCAAGCCCCTGTATGCAGGATAAGCGGTTGACGATGGATGGATGGATGGATGGATCAGCCCAGTACAGGCTCTTGGAAACCTTAACAAGCATGGACAGAAAATAGATGGATGGAAGAATGAATAGCAGGATATATATTGCAAATATATAGTATAAACAGAAACTTGACTCATGAAGTGTGAACTGTGAAGAAACAATTGCGAAGGGGGAAAGAAGCAGACAAGAATGCAATGAGCAGAATATCAAAAAAGGCAATATTGCAAAAGAAACTGGGCAAGATATCACACAGGAGAAAATACATTTTTGCAATAAAAATAGAGACACAGATTTAATTCTAATACGTCTGGAGTCCCGGAGCCTGGAGTTAAGTGTTGTTCACCTCACTGGCATTTTCATTTTTACTCTTATAGCACAGAAAGCTAAAGAGGGAGAGAGCACTGACACATAAACCGCAGGCCCTGACTTCTGGAGACCATCTGATTACATTCTCATTCTTTCTAACATTATTGTGAGAGCCGCTGGAAATTACCCTTTGATTTTAAGATGCCTCCAGACAACAATCTAAAAGTATGCAAACTAAATCTCTGTCTCGCAGTAATACATTGGAGGAGTTGTTCAGTATTAGCTCTGGTGTGAGGGAGGCGACGCTGCGCTGAGACTCAGACAGATCAATAAGACTCCCACTAGAATTGTGGGCAGCCGCTTCCCGTTGGCTGCGGGAGCCAATAGCTCTATTAGCACCTGCTTCACACACTCGATGCCGCTCTGCACCAAGCCACACAATCTAATGAAGATGGTGGTCTCCAATTAACACTAGGCCCTCTATTCCAAACTCACCAAACAATCAGAGGGTAAACAGATACAGATACCTCCTTAACTTTGTCTATGTTTAGAAATATCTGAATATTGTTGGTAATGTTAACATGATTACCATTCACACACCTGTAAGTATGCATGTGGGAGATCCTGTAATTGCCAGTTTGCAGCTCGTACACAGTTCATGTCAACATCCATGTTCTAATTACGACAGGGAAGCTTTTTTTTCTGAAAGCTCAGATCAGCCAAAGTACATTGTTCAAAGTAATTAAATGTTATTTTAATGTGCACTGCTTTATGGATTTACACATGACCAACTCAAACACAATCATTGTTCAACCTAAGATGACTAATATCACTCCTTTTTCTCCCTTTGTTAGCAAATAATTTGTTAGCTAGCTAATATTATTGAATACTTTTAAAAATCAACCAGTGACATTTAAACATCTCATTCCTACTTTCTTTCCCACATTACATGATCATAGCAAAACTGTGATCATCTGTGCCAGGAAGTTAACTTCGGTCCCTAGCACGAAAGCTGGGCTTGCTAAACGTGGTTCATCACCCCACAGCCTCACTTCCCGTCTCAGACATGACAAAGGCACAACTTCCTGTGTTGGCACTGAAGGTTGTACATCATGCACTGCAGAATATGAATGTAATTTATAGAAATAATGGGCTGCTTTATGCAATTGCCTTACCGTAACAATAAGGCCTCTCTCCTGGAAGTATTTGACCAGAGGAATGGTGTTTTGCTTGAAGTTGGTGAGGCGGCGGTCGATGGCCTTGGGGTTGTCATCCGGTCGTCCCTGCTGCTCGGCTCGTTTCTGCAGCCTCTCCTTCAAACGGTGGTTAGTGCAGGCCAGGAACACCACCAGGTCAGGAGTGCAGATCTACCAGGAGAGAAAAGACATGCGCAATATTACAGCCAAACCTACATAACTCAGATTAACTGTGATGTTGAAGATGTGACACGAGGAAGCTCCGTCTCAGAGCTGCAAACTAGGGAGCTAGAAAACCAACTCGGGGTTAGTTTCATTTTTCAATTCAATAGTCTCAGGTCAAAATGTCAAAACTAAAATACACACAACAATAAAGACTTTAGTCTCAGTAAGGTCTGAAGAGATTGAGAGAGTTTCCCCACAATTAGCTACTTTTATACTAAGATGAGGCTTTTTCTCATACTTACCATATTCAGCTCAGGATATAAACAACCATATACAATCTAATGTATGTCTTACTCTGACCAAAACAAGAGATTTCTAAATTATCTTAAATAAGTCTAATTTAAGTCTCCTGAACATGGGACCATGAGATCAGAAAAAGAGCTCAAAACTCAGCTATGACTCCTGGGATCTCATGATTCTTCTCAAATATATCTCAGTTTTCTCATAGTGACCTCAGAAGCCAATATCTCAATTGTGTCTTACTCTGATCAAAAGATGAGATCCCTAAATGATCTTAAATAAGTGTTAATTTAAGTTTTCAGAATGTGAATTAGAAAAAAGCTCCAAGATATGTCTCAGTTTTGTCACTTAGGGGTGGAAAACAAAGATATTTTGCTCAAGTACTTTACTTAAGTCAAACAGGCATATTGAGTATTTTATTTATGGAGAGCTTTAGACCCTTTAGACTCCTCTGAATTTTAAATCTTGCACTGTTCTTATTGCTTTTATTGCCCTATTAACCCTATTACAAGTCACTGAGAAGAAAGAAGAAGATAAAATATACTTTTGTCATTAGAAATAATGGACTTTCAAATTTCATGTTTTCCACTTTGTTAAGGTATACACAGCCAGCATAACTGGAACACCCACCACTTTGACAAGAGGTTCAGAGATTTATTCATTAAGGACTGAATGCACGCAAGAACTGAGATACAACAATGTCATCCAGAATGAGCACTTTTACTTTTGATACTTAAGTACATTCACTGTGGAATATGTTTATACTTTTACTTGAGTAGAATTTTGAGAACTTGAATCGTGGATATGGTATTTCTCCTCTTTTGAAGAGGTAGGAAAATTGTACTATATTTAAAGACAACCAGTTCCTTGCTGTTAAGTGTAATTGGATGGTGCAGAGGCAGGGTCGTTGCCCTTTGAACTACAGGACTGGGGTTCAGATCCAGCTGAGGACAAGCCTCCAGTAAGGTTCTCCAAGCATAGACCATAATGGAATGCAGTCAAGCAAACTAACATGTCCCTAGTGCTCCTAACTGCTTTTTAAGAGCAATAAGCAAGACATTAATAAACTTAAAAAGATACAAGATACAAGATCTCTTCCATTTCTCCTATTGTAATCTCAATTCAATATCCATTTGTCTTTCTCAAGTCTCGAAAACTCAATTTCTCCTTATTTCATCTTTTCTCCCAAAGGAGAAAATATACAGTTGAGATCTTACTGTTTTCTCAAGAGTTAAAGAAAAGAAAATTCTGAGCAAAAGATTTTTCCTCTGAATTTGGTTCACCTCCTGAATTTAACTGGATTGAATCAGTGCGATTAAAATAGCCTGTGGCTGCTCTACTGATGATGCAATTATAATACAGGTGGGATTACGAGTCAAACAGGATGATACTGGTGCTTTCTTAACAGGAGATGAGCACGCTCTTACCTAAAAAGGATACCTTAAAGGATAGCCAGATTCTTTTTCGTGACATAAGTAACAGCAAATGACATTATAGGTGTGATCACACATGCTGCCTTTTTCATAACTGTGACGGCAGTTTTCTATTTAGAGATCAGACGTGAAGAAGAGCCAGATTTGAAGTGTACTTCGACAATCCAAGACACAGCATTCCCTCATACCCTCCGCATGTGTTATAAACGCTGTGATAGCTGTGGCTGAATTATGACTGTTAATGTATATAGATGTTTAAAGCTGCATCTATTTTTTGTTATTGTCGAACAAGTTGTAAACACAGCATAGACATTTGCCAAAGTTGGTAATATGTTAGCTGGGCATGATTATTATTAAACATCCAGCCGATATGGATCAACAATAGGATTTATTCGGAGTTTCTAGGCCAACTGTCTGATATTCACTTCCTCTACTTCTGTTTTGGTCTCCTTCAACTCCTGAAGAAATTATTTGGCTCTTGTTAAATGCTCTACTATGTTCACCAGCGAGTTGCTAACTGTATCGTCAGCTGTTTGATGCTGAGCAGATGGTGTACAGTGGATTTTTAGAGCTTTTTCTGGTTGAATCAGTGCTGACGAGAACGTTGAGACTTAATCAAGAAACGGGTCATAAAACTAAAACAATGACCTGAAAGATGCTCAAACACCCCATAGAGCTGGTAATAATTATCTGTTAGTCACTAAGAGCAACCCCCGTCACATTACATATGGTCATTTGATCCATTGTTAATATAGGAATACTGAGTGCAGCTTCAATTTATTTTCATAACATGATATGCAATCGAGCATTATTTTCTGCACTGGATCTCATTAGAGATGCCTGATTTTACACATTGATGATATATCTTATTGATTTTTTGAGTGACAAGCCTCTGAAATATGCATGTGTGTGCGACTATATGTATGTGTAAATGGGAAAGGATAAACTAAAAGGAATTTATATTGCCGTCTGCCCATTAACAGTCAAGTTCTGAGCAAAGTTTATCTCATGCAGCTCAAATTACTCAGGAGATATAATAACTACGACAGGCCTGACTGTTGCCAAGATGTAATAGCAAGCAAGTAAACACGAACCATTCTAATTTAAAGGGAAAGGTCAGACAACAGCAACAGCACTGGCTGAGGTCTGAGTAATAGAGATTTGATTTGTGACACTCCAATGAACTTGACCGCCTGTGTTTTACAAAGTCCAATACACAAAAACATTCCTTGGTAACCAACGAATAGGTAAACAGGCTGATGTATGTGCTGGTTAGGTAGAGATCTGAAAGATGCTGTTATCTATCTAATGCAAAGAAGCATCGATGGGAAATAACCTGGTTTCTGTGGTTCTGAACTATTAAGCGGAGGCGCCTCCAGGTGTTTTATAAAGAGGGCAGAGTGTTAAATACTCTCCCCATCTTGAACTCGACAACTGGTCACCCAGCACACCATCACTTCATAACATGCATCACGAGTGGCTGATTACTATCCATCCTCTGTTTCTTTCCTGCTTTTGTTAGATGAAATGCACACGATGAACACTCCTCAGTCTGCATTTGATCTGACACACTGCCAGAGTCAAAAATAGCTCCAATGGTGTGTTTATTGAGGCGCACGCCACTCCGACAACGGGTCTCAGTTTTGAGCTTTGCAAATCAAAGTTTTCGTTTCCATGGTGACCACACTTACCCTCGTTTCAGTTTTTGTTAGATAAATCATCATTAAAATGTCTCTAGAAATGTATTACCATCACATCACATAAGAATCATCTATTTTGAGAAATGGTTTTAACGCAGACAGTTCAGTTCTGATGATATCTTTTGCTTAAAAGCCAGGTTGCATGCGGTAGGCTTCCTCTCTAACACACAAATACAAGAGTCCTAATAAAAGTGCATGAGCAGGCAGATGTTGACCTGATCGCTGTGCCAAACACGACAGCTAATACACCCTTTCAGGGATGTTCTGCTAAATGCACTCGATCAAAGAAATAAAAAGCAGAGAAACTGACGGCAGCGATTCAACCACAGAAATGCTAAAATGTGGCTTCCTGTTCTGCTGCAGAGGAAGATAAACATCCTTTATAAGGCAACATGTAAAAGCAAGATGATACTGATACTGTCACTTACAAAATATTGCCTTTATATACTTTTTCCCCCAGCATTTGAGGAATATATGTGACACATTCACTCAAACAGATCATCTGGTCAGAACCACTATGTAAACATTTTCATGGGTCGATAAGACATAAAACACTCTTTTCAAAGCAATCGTATTCCTGCCGTTCAAACTTCAGTTCATCATGGTGGTTTTGGTCATGATTATTTATATAGCACATTTAAAAACAACACAAGTTGAGCCAAAGTGTTTTCTAGTCAAGGCAGAATGGTTAGCAAACAGCAGTCGGGACTGTAATCTGCTGTTTCTTTGTGTATAGTAGCCTTAACTGGTATGAATAAGAACATCATTTTCCCCTTGCTTTTAGTTTAGTCTGAGGCTGCCCCTCTTAAATTATTTCTAACGTACTCTTACAGCATTTTAATCTGTTGCTGGTTTCATTCTGTTTCTCCTAACATCCTTTTTCAAATTCTGATTTTATCACATTTGTCGTTGTAGGTTTCCATTTTTTGTCTTGCCTTCTCTGGACTCTTGCATTATAATAGTATTACATTATGTATTATTCCTTTTATAATGTATACCAGTATTGAGACAGATGCAGTTTGACTACTGTTTCGTTCTGCTCTGCCTTTCTATGCATGTGGAGTTGCTGACTAACAGACGTCTCCATCTGTCTCAATAAACCGCAGCGTTCCCTCTCTATCCACCATCCAGCAGTTCTCATGGAGAAAAACAGACATTAATTTTCAGATGTCTCAGGGAGGTTTGAATGACATTAATCTTACTAGTCCAAACAAGCAAAGACATAACTTAGATACATTTCTCCACACGTACTTGGACCCTGTGGACATGTATTTTGTGTGAGCATGCAGCTGGGTTCGGTATAGGGCTATAACAGTTGTCATTTATATTGATTAATCTGCAGATAATTTTCTCAGTTAATTGATTGGAAGATAAAATTGTGAAAGGTGCCCATGGTGACGTCTGGAAATTGCTTTTATCGCCCAACCAACAGACAAAGATGTGGGAACTAGGTAATGTTTGGCATTTTTACTTGAACAGTTACCTAAACAATTAATCAATTATCAAAACAGTTGCAGATATATTTTATGATGATTAAACTAATTAGATAATCAACTGATCATTTCAGCTCCAGTTCAGTGTCTTCACAAGAACAATCTTGACAACATTCTAGGCTGTCACCGAGACCAAGAACTGTGGCCTTTCTATAAAATAAATTCTCCCTTTAACTGTGAATCCACACTTATATCTCGTATTGAGGTTATTTTTGTCCATGAATGTTGTCCTGCAGTGACCAGAAATGCTTTCATCTGTGATGGTAATAAAGGATGAACCTCAATCTTCAACTATAACCTACACAGATTTTGTAAATGCCGCCTTTACTTCTTGCTTATTCTAACCGGATATGTATCTGGGTGCAACTGTACAGTAAATGAAAGACTGTTTTTGCCCGCAGTAAAGCATGAAAGCTTTGTCAGCTTGCTAAAAGAAGAATTACATAACAATAGTGTATTGGCAACTTCCCCTTCAGCCTCCAGAAATCTCAGTTTCGCAGAGGAGGTGGATAAAAGCCATGTGCACTTGCAATATGCACTAATTAATTCTTGTCAAAACATTTTACATTCTCTCTGATGTTAGAGATGAATGTGCAGAGAGAGGTATGGCGTCCACTCTGAACATTACAGCAAAGTGGCTTCTGCTCAGTTTTGTTCTCTTTGTTATAGCCATCACGATGGATGAGTTATTAGCTAAAGGACAAGATGACGGATCGATTACCAGTCACAACCTTTGGCCAACTGGCATTGTCTCACTATTATTTTTATTATCAAATACAGTCTTGATATTTTAAAATTGATCTCTTAACCATTTAGTCAGTAAAATGTCACACAATAGTACAAATTGTTTGTTTTGTCCGACTAACAGTCCCAAACCCAGAGGTATTTAATTTACAATGCCTTAGAACAGAGAAAAGCAGCAAATCCTCATATCTGAGCGGGAGTAACCAGTGCGTGTTTGGAATTTTTACCTTGATAAATCACTTTGTATGACCGATCAATTGCCAACATTGATAGATAGATCTGTGTGTGTTGTGGATTAGACATCCTCACAGGTAGATTGACAGGAATTTGAACGGGCATCTCCATAGTCGATAGGAGTGGAGGTAAAAAGGCTGGAAGGGAGGATGAAGGGATAGAAGGTCTCTCTGGGCAGCTATAAAGAGGAGCGGGATGGTTGTGGCGGCTCATAAATGGGTGCTGTGATGTTGTAAAGGGCAAAGTAGCAGCAGGATCACTCGGTCGCCCCAGAGCTCACACTGCGCTGGGGAACATGGGATTCAAAATAAAGCAATGAACCTTGCAGATTATTAACTATATGATGCCTAAAGCAATACAGAGTCTGAGTGATAGCCATTCAGAAAGTAAATGAATCACTCAATCAGACCTTAAAAGTTTCTATAAATATTTTGTGGACTGAAGCTGCTCAGAGGGGACTGTTTGTGCTTAGCTTGACTGGCTTGACAAATCATGCAAAGGATTTTCTCCAAAACTGGCATGTGGAAAAGCCTCTGAGGCTGTAATTCAGGCACATGTCGTGGGACACTAAAACTCTCCTCTGAAACTGCGAAAATGCATGAGTTGCAAAGCAGTCCCTTTGTGAGTCAGTCTAATATATTGGTTTAAAAAACACATGTTGTAGACACAAAAACAGTAGTATATATAAATAAAATCATGCAATAGCCCCATCTTAGATACTTACATTGTCAAACTTAGAATGTTGAGTTAATTCAACAGGCTGTACTTTTTGGTGCTATATGGTGTTACTGTTATTTTGTACATGCTGTAATGAGATAAATTCAAAAAGCACAAAGTGCAGCCGTTGGACACATTAGAAATGTATAGTTGCACAGCTACTGTAAGCAGTGAGCTAAACACACTTGGCCTTGAAATCTTTACTGGAAGCAAGCAGTATTGGACAACAAATCCACTGATTGTGAAAAAGATGAGGTACTTCACAATAGTTACCCAAGGTTGTTGTAAAAATGACTTCTAGAGCAGTAAGTAAGAACTAGGCTCCTGTGCAAGAGCACTAACTGTTGCTTTTTGGCTGGAACCGAAGATGAAGAACATTTGAGTCGTGTCTGCAGCCGCTCACTGGGACATTGTTTCTGATATTGTATCCACCAAATTATGAAATTATTTGTATTTGGCACATTAATCAATAATTAAAATAATCTATTGCAGCCAAAACTCATCGTAAGCTTTAGTTTAAATACACAAATCTGAACATTTTACTAAAAGAAAACCCTTTTGCACTTTCACTAGCTTCTCTATGTTTAACGATATGTTTCTATACATAAAATTTTCCAAAATTTGTAACTGAAAATTATTAATATTATATAGGAGAATATATCAGTGTGTACATATCATCACAGTACTTGTACCTGACTGCCTAAACACTATAATTTCCCAAATCCTGATATGTTTAGGTAACACATTTTATTCAACATTTCTAGGTGTAGATAGCATGAATGAGATTTAATTTTGTCCTGATATGACAACTGATTGCACTTTGAGACCGAGGAACTTGTTCTGATAAATGATGATCAGATTCCACTGTCAGACTTCAACTGGATGCTGAAAGGAAAGGTTTCTTAGCAACTGGGGATTTTTTCTTGGTATAGGCTTGAAATGATTTTGTAAAAACAAACTTGAAGCTTCATTCTTGTTCCATTCAATTTAAATTTAATATTACAATATGCTGAACACAGTAAAAGCTACAATACCCATTAGGTCCTGCTATTTAAGATACAGGCAGTACTGAGGTGAAAAAAAAACCTTTGAGGAACAGTTCAACCTTTTGGGAGTTGCACTTATTCGCTTTCTCTTTTGAAATGAGAAGATCAGTTCTACTCTGATGTTCGTGTGTAAATAAAGTAAACAAAACAAAACAACAACAAACAATGTGTGCATACATCTATATAACAAACTAAATTGGTTATTTTGCATTCCATAATAATGGTAATTAAGCAAAACATTTAATTGCTACCTCTGAACCTTTTCCTTTGTATTGTTAATGCACTAACCCTACTTCAAATCATTTTTAGATCCTGATACTTCATGAGAAATGTTCCATTTGCATCTTTACAACAATTTTGACCGATTCAAGTCTAGTGTCTTTTTAGGAAAATATTAACTGTAAATAGAAGCTCCTGAGCTGCACAAAATTCCCTTTAATAACCAGTTGTCACTTAATTCCATTGTAAATCCCAGGACTGCTGCATATTTGCATTATAGGCTGAGCGGTCATCAGCTCCTGTCCAGTCATCAACGACTGTACGAGCTGTTTTTGAGCAGTTGCTGGGACACGGTTATAAACACAACCTGTGTTATCTACGTGATTTCATCTCCAGCGAACTTCCTTGGGACCTTATCTAACCCCGGGGCCCATTTGCAAACTATCATCAAGCCTTTTAGCAATCCTTTTATGTGCCAATTTATATAAAATTGTGACAATAAAAAACTCTATTCAGCTGAATTGAATGTCTGCGGTTATCTATTACAAAATGAAATTTACTAAATTATAAGATGAGAGATGGGACAATATTTTTAATTATGAGACTTCCAGGCTCCTTGAATGTGGAAATGCCTGTTTATTATTTTCTATTTACGGCCTCAGCTGATGTGGAGACGCAGAGGGGAGTTATGTTTAAACACATCTAATCTGCTCCATGTTTGAAACAGCTGGAATTGCTGATAATAACCATAGTAATAGCTTAATTGTGAGCTCATTACATGAGCGGGGAGTGTGTGATTGTGTGAGTATTGCCTGGTTAGAAATCAATTCTCTGAGCCAGCCACATATATCAGCTTGTTTCTTTGTTTGGTTTCCAATGTGCAGCTTTCAGACAGGGAACATGTACTAAGTGGAATCTGTTGTCAGGCGAGGCAATCTGGGAGACAGCAGCAATGACATTACGAGCGCTCATTGTGCACAGACTTGGCCTCTCCACAAAAAGACGGAAAGCATGTATAATTACTGGAGAGACGAGAGAGTATAACAAAGACATGAGAGAGGGTTAGCCGTCCACAGTGTGATGAGCTAAAGAATCCATAAGCAATGCCTGTAACAGTTTGCTGTGAAATCAGGTATGCATGGAGGTTTCAGTAGAAGAATGATTTTAGTATTTCTGATAAAAAAAAAGGTTGGAGAAATCCATGCTAATTTGTAATCTAAAAGAAATTAAAATAAAGAAGATACTTGGTTTTAAAATCTGGTGTTGACATTTTTCTACTGATCCAGCCAAAAGCTTTACGTTTTCTCGTGTTTAGGGTGGAAAAGCCTCTTTGACAGCAGCTTGTTAAGATAGGTAGACCCACCACACCTATTCATCTGAATAAAACCATTAAGATAAATTTACAAAAATATTGCAATGAAAGTAAATACATATGCCAAGACAAGAGAATTTCATTGCAGGAGTGTAAATGTTAACGCTCCTAACGTTAATCTCCATCATATCTGCAGTAGGTATTTCTGACTTAATTGTCTAAACTCTGATTTAAATTATTACTCATCCCGATCCATTCGTAAATGCAAATTCAACAGGGCAATTAAAACTTGACTGCAACCACTGATTCCCAAAGCAGGTTTTTAGCTGTGGCATAAAAGCGAACTTGGTAGCCTGGCGGTACTGAATGAATGTAACTAAAAGCAAAAAGACAGATTTTTACAATGGCACTGACAAAGAAAATGTATTTAATGTGGGTCGACACATGACGGCTGATAACTGATCCACTTAATAATGCCTGTGTCTGCACAAATACCTCTGCTGCACATCAAATCTATGCATCTCTCTTCTTCAGTGTATTTTATGTGTGTGTATGCATGCACTTGTTTGTCTTATTTCTCTACATATGTCTTACCCCCTCCACCCCCCACCCAGTTTGTGTGACTTCAATTGATTGACTTGTGAGTGGATTCATGAGCAGGTATGTGCATGCAGTTTCATATATTTACTATACAGTAAGTGTAGTTGGTAATTGATGTAAAATACGAATCGTGAAAGGAGAGACAGAGATTGTTTGTTCACATGACTGACTGGAGCAGACAGACTTTATACAACCAGCCGATTGTGCATGACTGCCTGCATTGATAAGGCATTTACATGTTTTTACTGGCAAGACGATGAGAAAAAGCTCCACACCATATTTCACTAAACGGTACCCCCAGAAGAGCCCCATCTGGTTTCCACTGCAGGAGCTCACAAACACACATTTAATCCCCATTCAGAGCCGACGGGGAGCCACAGTTTGTAGACTGTAATGCTGTTTGATATTTACATTCATGCTCTGCTTCAATGCTTCCTTAAGTGACACATTAACAAAACACATGGCCATTGATGGATGCACCCACTACAGAAGGGATCGAACAAACTCTGTGCAGCAACTTTGTGGCTGTAGGGGCTATAAATAAAGTGAAAGTCATGTTATGCCCTGAAGCCCAGAAAACCTTTTTGCCAGACACATCAACAGACTCACACGTGGATAGAACTAGGCTAATAGTCCTATCCTTGTGTGAGACCATTGATGTGGAGGATGCGGGATATCATCTTGATTTGCAGGAATCAACACAAATTCAACCAATTTCTCTTAATATTTGAGATTTTCTTTTAGATTGCTGCATTTTTCAGCATACAAAAAATTCAAAAGGCAAATAATGGGTATGTGACGTGATGATGTGTAGGACTTTGTTTTCTAGAATCTCCTTGTCAGGCAGCATTTGTCCTGCTGTTATGTGTATCTTCAATTGAGCCCTTTAAAAGTGACCTAAACTGACCCATATCAAATCTAATATCTAAACTAAGCATTTGATTTATGGACCTTGCGGGCAGTGCTACACAGTGATGCAGGAAGCACCAAAGTTACTTTACAGACACAATTGAGGGCAACGTGTTAAACATCGCTAGTTAACTGCCTGCACAGGCTCATGTTGTTCTTGCTGGATGTTATTATTCATGATTCCTTAAAACAATCCTAATGTTCACAGCTTACTTGAATATTGCAGAGATGTATCCAAACACAAAAACAACATACATTTTGGGAAAATTTGTGAGAAACAATACTAATTCAGTCATTTGGGGCAACAATAATTACACTGAAACTGCAATCTGGGAGGGACTGGACAAATTCCAGTTTCCCTCACATGAATCAGTAATATGATATTAAGCAAACTAAATAATACACCTTTTTAACATTAAACGAATAAGAATCATGACCACATTCACTTGCTTTTTCATGCAAAATATCCTTGTGAATTATGAACCACCCCTGGTAATTTGACAACAGCTGAAATACAGTACCATCTAGAACAATGACTTTGAGTAGGGAAAACATTCACCTCCTGGAATATTAATCCTGTCCAAATGGGACTCCCTGTAATGCAGCTAAAATGACCAGATTATAAAGTCAGGCTTTATTTGCACTGACCCAGATAAACCCCAACCCACTCCCCAACCACTAAAAGTCTTCGAGTGCTCATTTAAAAGTTGATAATGTTAAGTGAGTTTAAATGTGATAAGAGATCAATCCTAAAAGCAATCGACTGTTGCGTCACACAATTGGCCACTCCATTGTAAAAGATACATCTCCATTAGGGGACTGCAGCATAGATGAAAACACTGCTATACAACACATACTGTATCAAAGCTTTTAGGTTGTCAGAGTTTCTACAAATGCCTTTAATCATTTATCATTATTGCTTTGCTAATTTACATTGTTGTCAATGGGTTTTGCAACTCTTCATAGAAAACACCTTCTTAAAATGCACTCTTTTCCTGTTTTACAACTAAAACTAAACTAAACTAAACAAAACAGGTAAAGCTGTATTGATCCTCAGAAACAGATCAAAACACCCAGGTATTTCATAGTCTTGCTCGAGAACACTTGAGTAGGACAGATGCTTGACAACACAAAGACTGTGAAACAGTCTGACAGAGGCCTTGCCCGGTGAGCCACTACCTGATCATTTCAGGTACATTAAGCAGTGACTGGGCAGAAAATGGAAAGCAATGTTTCACTGTTGAATAGCTTATTAGCTGCAGCACCGGCAGCAGCAGCTGAAACAGTGTGAGCTCAAGGTCAATGCTGACATAAGATATTACACTCTGGACTAGATCAAACAGTCTTGCTGAAGTTGCAAACACAGACTGGTTTAGAGCTTACATTTCAGATGCAAATTAAATGCCTAGCCCATAACACTGTATAGTCAATCTATCAATAAGAAAAGAAAATATTAACCAAATACCATCAGTCAGTGTCTTTGAAAAAATGTCCTCAAAACACTTTAAAACACTCTTAATGGACCCACTGTAAGCTGCCAAAATGCTTCAGAAATCCTTCGGGGAAATGTATGCTGCTGATTGAGAACTGAACTAAAACAGCTTCTACAGTAAATTAGAACTGATATAGTGAAACTCTTTCTTTTTATAAGAAATTCAGGTAAATTTGACAATAATGACACTATTCTTCATTACACCCAGGACACCTAAGAGGTGTTTTAATTTAAAGTCCAATTGATAGTTAACTTCATTTCTGCTAAGAAACCGGTGTATATATATCTTCCCTGTTTCTTTTAACTTTTGTATATACTTGGTAAAAAAGTGATTAGCTATATTAGTGTCCTCCAGTGGGCATCCATTTTTGGTTCAGACCAAGCTGTTGCGTAGTCCCAACTGTGAGATCGGCACTTTGTACATTTCTTTATGTTGTGATTTGAATTATGTGCGTAACAGACGGTGTGCTGAGGTTATTGTAAGTTCAGACAGTCTGGTTATTTGGTGGTTTATTTTGCTGTCCCCACAAGTGGACCTGTGAAAGAGGACTAACTCTCACTAGCTGCCTTGGGAAATCAGAGTTTAGATGCTGTTCCCACAAATTATGTGTTTATCCTCTTTTGAAAAATGATAAAATATGCACACATGAATCAGCATCTTATTCAATACATGGCTCTGCTCTCATGTCTGAGCTCTCACAGGAATGCCAGGCATCAAACAATCTCTGACTCCCATAGAGACATTCTATATACAACACTATCCCAGCGATCATTTAGCAGACGAGCAGCTCTAGAAAATCATAAATAAAGCTATATCATTTACTTATCTAGCCTGGCTGCATACAAAGGTGAGAAACATGAAAGATTTCTGTGCTACCCAAAGTAAGTCTATAAAGCAACAGTAAATTATATATATAGCCTACATTTCTTATGAATTTTATTATTACAACTAATAATAATTAATACTAATAATATTAAACCGGGGGGGGGGTCTGGGGGTCCTCCCCCTGAAAAATTTGGGCTTTAAACACTTAATGTTCTGCATTTTGGTGAATTTCTTTGCACCAATTTATTGAGGAAATGTCTCAGGTGACAATTCCAAATAAAAAGAATATAGTGTAATATAATGCAGTAAGGCTGTCAGATATGTTTCTCCTGTAGATCAACTTATCTCATTTAATTTAATCCCAGCTGAGTCTACATACACGCAGGTATGCCAGAAGTAGCCTAAAGTCTAAATGTGCATATGGCACCTTTTTACCTCAATGATAAATTAGCTTAATTAATCTGAATTCAGTTAAGAACTATTTATTGATGAAATATTCAATAGGTGGGTATGGGGGTCCTCCCCCAGAAGATTTTGAGCATTAAACACTTAATTTCCTGAATTCTGGAGACATTTTCTGCACCAATTTATGGTGGAAATGTCTTTATTTTTATAAAGGGAATGACAAAATTTAGGTGGTAGGTGACAATTCAGAATATAAAAATATAATAGAATGTAATGCAGTAATCAGTAGCTTATTATTTTTTTTAGCTTATATCTACATATAGGTTATTTTCGTGCATTTGGCAAATTATTACTTTTTTTGGTCCACAACACAATAAACAGCTCGAGCAGAGGGAGAGGGAGTGGGTGCTGTAAGAGATGTGATTGGGCCAGCCCAATGTCAGTATAGGCCGATGCCTTATGGGCCGATCTTTGGCCCATTTTTTGTGTAGCAAATACACTGACCAGACACTGGCCGACAACATTTATATTTAGATGTATTGATTACAATTTTGCTAGGGACAATTCAGAAGTCGTGGATAAACCCTGAAGTTGTGAGCAATGCGCTCACTCTCTCTCTCTCTCTCTCCCTAAATGCAGGCAGGCTGAGTAACACTGGGGGGTCACTTTACGTGAACTTTAAACAAAATGTTGCAATATTATTGTGAGTAGTCTCCAATCTTTGAAGACCTACGAGACAGGCTGCATCATGAAGATTATTGCAAAATAACATGGAAAATATTTTTGTTGCTGTTGTTGAGTTACATTCGGGACCACAGTGAAAAGTGACCTGCAGCCGATGAAAAAGGCAAAAAATCTACCAATCTGCACCTCTAAAGCTCACATTACACACATAATAAGCACATTATAACTTGTTTGTTAATTCTGTAGAAAAACCTATGTATAAATAGCTGTTGGATATTATAACTGTATATAGTATATATTTTCCTACACAAAACATGCAGAGAATTCAAATTCAGTCCACCACACCGATGCAAAAGAGATGCAAAAACATTATTATAATTAGTTTAGATTTTACTTTGTCAGAGTTGGGAGATCGCTCATTTGTGGGTAAATCTTTTTAAACCTATAAAACTGATTAAATATTTATAACTTTTCAATAAGTCTAAATGTCCTGACAGTGACCCCTAGATGCTACAAGTCACATAATATCAAATGCATCAAATCCTGGCAGTGCAAACCACTGAGCAACCAATGCTGCCATCCTTGTGCAAACAACTAATTTACATATTTGTCTTGTAGCAGGTGAATAGCTCTTTGTGTGTTGGACAGACAGATAAGAACTTTTGCTGTGTCTAGATCACAAAATAACACAGTGTCTCTAAAACATGTCTACATGTCTAAAGAAAAACATTGTGTTCCAGCAGGTCACAGGTTGAAATACCTGTAATGCAGTGAATGGGAAATAAAAAGTAGTTTAATGTCCCATATATGCATAGAATACTAAAATTAGATTACAAAATTTTTATGAACTTTTTGCATTACACGTCATCTTTCCATAACCTCCGCATAGGGTGGTTTCAATGTTGTCTTGACTGGAGAGGTTTTCAGTTCCTGAGGCGGTTTCCTTTGAGAGTTTGTCACATTTGCTGAGGTGTGAAAGTTGTTATCTAAGGTGAGGTCCTGAAAACCTCGAACCCAGTACAAAAAAACAGGGTCTTGGGTTTTGCTTATGAAAGCCAGCTGCTCTATCCATATTATGTGTCTAAATGACTTGGTTGTTAACATGTACGATACCAAATAGTGGGTAAGAAAGGGATGTTTTAGTCTGCAGACAAGACAAAGTGTCAACTTTAAATTTGAACTGAAGATAGTATCAAAATATGTGGTCGAAACAAACAAAAAAAACTGAAATGTGAGTTAGAAACTGAGAGACTCCTATTCTCCATATTCGCAGAACTCACCAATGTGACATTTGGTTTTGTCACACAACTGAAGATTTTCGTGTTTGAAAAGAGGAGACGTATGGACACACCTTTAAGTATGAAAACACCTTTAGAGGTAAAACTCACCTGGTCTTCAAAGGACAAGGCCTGTCCGACATCTCGAGGGAACCCATCTATGACGATACCATTAGCGTCTGGGATCTTCATGATCTTCTGCTTGATCTCAGTTATTGTTGTCTCCTGGAAAACAGTGAAAGCAACATGATTCATAAGTATCATCACTTTAAAAGTACGTCTTCTTCTTCCGCTTCAGTTTGTGTGCAAATTCCAAGAACCATCATTTCTACGGCTTGATAACAAAATATTACCAAAACCGGCAGGCAGTTTATTGGATTTATGATCAGCACGATTAACTGAACAATTAGCCAGATGCTTGCATTTCTGGCTTTCCAAAGTCACACTTCACTTTGTCACATTTCAAATGCTAAACACTGGGTGCAGGTCTGAGTCAGAGGACATTTCGGCTACAAATGATAAAGCAAAAAAGTTTATAGTTTTAATTATTATTAAAGTCTGCTTTTCCTGCAAGAGCATGAAAAAGGAGGTTAGTTTTGTTAATGTTGTTGCAATTCCCAGAGTCGATTTGTCAAGATTGTAGATTAGTTAAACACCCTTGAAAATGAATAATGAGTAGCTGAGTTAGAGTCATAAATAATGTGAAGGGAAAAATATGTAAGCATTTTGAAGAACATAATTAATCGATTTATCCAATTGTACTTTAATATATCCGAATGCAGCCGAACAACTGTTTTGATTGCATTTGAGGCTGGAGAGTGCCAGCATCTTTTAGCATCAATTCCTTCCTCGTGGCTGGAGGAGGTCAACACGTTTGAATGTATTTCTCCAGGCAAAATGCATCATGCGATATGGCAGAGATACGTGAGCAATGCTCCGATCTAAAAATAACCTCCGTGGCTGTGCACAACACTGAGTAACACAGACGTTTAATTTCCCTCCACCCACAGAATAACAGCAGTGGCAGACTGCACAGAGATTAGACCTAATCTAGAATCCATCCAACAGATTAATGTATGCATGCAAGATAAAACAAGAAGAGCTGAACTAAAAAGCCCCCGATTCAACGCATGAGTCAATGTCAGAAATTATTGTTTGCCAGGCACCACTCTGACTCCAGTAGAGACAATCTATATACAACACTATCCCAGCGATCATATAGCAGATGAGCAGCTGTGGAAAATCATAACTTAAACCGTATTCCAAATCTCTCCCATGTTCACTATTCCTCTTCTCCATATAATTATAACATAATTAACACTGTATCATGAACAGTACATTGAGATTTTTGACACTAATGAATTATCATAATTTTGCATCAGCAGCAACAGGTGCAGTCTAACAAATGTTACACATTGTATAGGATTTTTAGCAAAAAGTAGGATTCATGCTATGGACAGGAGTATTGGATTGATAGTTGGCTTTCCATAACCTCTTCTTAGGGTGGTTTCAATCTTGGCTTGACTGGAGAGTAAGTTTGAACATCTTAATTTCTCTGACAACTGAGCAACTCCATCTGCTGAAAAAGTCTGTGTGTCAGGGTCAAACGCTCGGGAACAAGTCAGGAAGTGGACTTTAAGTTGAGTATGTTTTGTAAACTGTCGTTTCTCAGGTCAAGAGAGGACTTTCAAGGCTTTTAGTTGGAATTTGGTCACACTGGAAAAGGGACCAATCCAGCTGTTGATGGAAACATTTAGCTTTCTCTTTGTGAAGTAGTTTTTCCAAAATCCCACTTTGATTTAAATCCACCGGTGCGCTACTCCATCATCATTACATGTTATTGTAAAATGGTACGTTAACTTCTGGTGCACTAACTGCTACTGTGACAATTAGTATAGCATATTATTAGTATGGAATTGATACACAACTTTTGTTACATTGTGCTTTTAAAAGAAAACGATTGTCAGCAAGTCCTAAAACTCAGTCACCTTATAAGTAAGATGATTTTTTAAAAGGCACTGGATCCTGCTGAGCCATCTTATCAGAACTGTTTCCACAGTCTGAGGATATAAAAGCAAAAGTGCTATCAGTCTTTAATTCTACACCAGACTGGGAGATGTCCTCTTGTGAGAAGACCCGAGAGATTTCTGAGGGAACAGACGTTCCGAAATATTCGGAGTCACTGAGTCACATGACCCTGCAGCGAGTTTACAGACAAACAGCAAGAACTTCAAGTTGATTTGATAGTTGGCTGAGAGTCACTGAAGTGATACTGTGTACTGCATTTTGAATCATTTACAGCACTGAATGGGCATCCCAGCTGAGCACAGTCACAGTACTCCCGGCTACACGCAGAAACGCATGGATGACTTTTTTCCAGCCTACTTGCAGAGAGAAATGAAAATTATAGAAACTCATCTTTAAAGGAATGGGTTGACATTATGGGAATTATGCTTATTTGCTTTCTTGCCTATAGGGTTAGATGAGAAGATTGATTTCACTATCATATCCATGATATGAAGTTGCAGTGAGCAGCTGGTTAGCTTACATTAGCAAACAGACTGGAAACAGGGGGAAACAGCTAGCCTGGCTTCATACAAAAGTAAACAATCCACCTACTTGCACCTCTGAAGCTCATTAAGTAACACAGTATATCTTGTTTATTTAAATCAGCACAAATACGTATGTGTAAAAAGGCAAGATGTGGTTCGCTGGACATAGTGACATCAGGCCGGGGTGGTTGTTTCACCCTTTTTCCAGTCTATTTTGTTCAATTAAACTGCCTTCCATTTGTAGCTTCATATTTGCCGTACAGACATGGGAGTGTAGGGGATATTTTCCTCCATCTTTATCAAGAGCGTGGTCTTTCAGTTTGAGAGCATGGCATTTCATTTATGCCCTCAAACTCGACCACACTCTTGAATAAAGATAGGAAAATAATCCAACAGGAGTGGTGTAAATAAAAAGGGAATAAGCGTATTTCCGAAAATGTCAAACAAACGTCCTTTAACTTGATCTTAAAAACATAACTCTCGACGTAAACACCCAGGTTCCTTCTGTCAACCTATATTTGACTGACAAATTAAAACAAACAGGTTACAGCAGTTTCTAATTTCTGCTATTACTATTTAAACAGATAATTGATGAAACTATTTGGATAAAATGGTATAAAAAGAATAAAATCTACGTAATCTTCGGTGCCAGTAAAAAAAGACAAGATGTGAATCATTAATATGTCACTTAACACAACATAAAAACAATATTTACACAAGCGATGCTGTCATCAAGGCTCCTGTTTAAAGCCTCTGAGAAACAGTCTTCTCATGTACACAGGAGTATTTTGCCTCTTCTTCTCATCATTAGATACAGAATCATCAAGAAACCAAATTCTAATGCTAAACTAATCATGGTAGGAAATTAAATGCCTAACAGCCACAAGTCCCTTAATCATACCTAATATGTCTGTAACTTGGCCTACTTTTCTGTTTATCTAACTGGTTCCTGGACTGACATCAGGTAAATGTCCAGAAGGGAGATGTGATGTTGTGCCAGATATGCAAGGAAGGGATGATAAATGAGGAGGTTGGCAGTTATTGAGGATAATTCATGAGAGGGACACAAGCTAAGAAATACCAGTCACGATGCAGGCGGGGGCTTGGTGTCCGTGTTACAGCCATGTACCTCGCTTGCATCATGGTGCCCACCTACGTATTTTCATTATGTTAATCTGAATGTACCCAGACAAACATGGAAAAAAAGAATACGTTTTATCCTCATATGGGCCGTGTTTACTTGGACCTTATGGCAACCAAACCACTAACCAAAGTGACATACTTTAGCCAGCAGTCTGCACAGGGCCGTGAATGACACTGCTTATTCTAAAACTGGTGCAGTGGTTAGCACTGTTGCCTCACAGCAAGAAGGATGTGGGTTCGAACCCCAGTTGTCCTGTCCTTTCTGTGTGGAGTTTGCATGTTCTCTCTGGGTGCTCTAGAAGACATGCGGGCTAGGTTAATTGACTCTAAATTGTCCTGATTGTTTGTCTATGTGTGTGACCCTGCGATGGACTGGCGACCTGTCCAGGGTATGCCCGATGTCAGCTGGGACTGGCTCCAGCCTCCCTGTACGCAGGATAGGTGGGTGAGAATGGATGGATGTCAATGGTGAGTTTATTGGTACTCCAACATCAGACTTTTGAGAGTTGGATAAAAAAAAAGTTGCATTAATGATCTACTTATGGTCATGAAATTGGACCTGAAGGCCAAACGATAAGCAAACATGGATGTTGTGACAAGATTAAGTGAACTTCCTGGTCATTTCTTGTATTATAAAACTTGTTTTCTCAAGTCAACACATTGTCTTGCTTTGTGGACATAGAGATTTATTTTTGACCTACCTTTGTAACAAAATATTCTACAATCAAGGTTTTTAAATTTTAACTTTTTCCAGGGCTTTTGTCTTCTTCATCAAAATATATAAATTGATAAGGTGTCCTCACATGACGTATGTATGGAAATATGGTCAACTGTGAGGGGGAGATCACTACCCTAATCCAATGCCAAAGACCATTCTTACAACCACTTGTGATGACACCTGAGCCAGTGCCATTCACTGAAGAAAAACTCCAGAAAACACTGGTAAGTGAAGTTAGTATTTTACCACAGATTATGGGTCTGAAATCCAAATGCATCACCGTGTGTTGATAATCTAATCTTGGACCAATAAATAATGATGGTTTGTCTGAAATTATTAGCAGTAACTGTATCTTATTTGTAGTTAATGGGCTTAAACATGAAAAACCGCCTTTCAGGTTATTTATATCATTGTGTTATGGTTTAGTCCTCCCTCTGTGTTTAATTTAAATTGTACTTGGTGTTGTAATCTTAATTTCATACATATACTAACCTGGGAAGTCATATGCGTTTCATATAGCATTGTGTAATGAATGGAGCGCAAACAACCACAGGGGGTCTGAGCCCATTTTCTTCCCAAGCAGGGTCATTGTCTTGCAAAGAAGGATACTAATAAGACAGATAAGCCTCCCTCTCGCCAGCGTGCTTGTGATTTGGACGCTGCTAATTAGTCCCTTGTTACACGCACGCTGTGATAATGACCTGCTAGTGACTTGACACACTATGCACTCATCCTTACTCTCTCACACACACACACACACACACACACACACACACACACACACACACACACACACACACACACACACACACACACCCCCTGTCTCCTTCTCTGCTACCTGTGGTGCCAGCTCCCCGTTGGTGATGATTTTAGCGATCAGGCTCCACTTTCTGTTGCTGGTGGCGTTGTGGATCATCTTCTTCCTCAGCAGCTCGCCCACGGACACATACTGGAAGCCGTAGCGCTCGGCAATCTTCAGGCACTGTGTTCCTTTGCCGCTGCCAGGGCCACCTAGGCACAGAGGGAGAGCTGTTGATGTTTTGGGGAGAGATTTTGTCGTGTGTGTGAAATGTGTCTGTGTGAGTGTGAAACAGTATGTGTGTGGGTGTGTTAGTGTAGGCGCATGTGTGCGTTAGTGAGAGAAGCCCAGACTATGTGAGACTTGTGTGTGTCGCTCCCTGTGTGCGACTGCTTGTGTGTGTTTTGTAAGTGTATGTGCGGGGGAGAAGGGCATTCGGGGGGGGCAGATGAGAGAAACAGGTATGTGTGAACCTCCTACATACTGTATACTAACAAATTCTCTTCTCAACAAAAAGGATGTTCAGAGGAAAAGACAGCTCTGAGTTTGATGTTGGATAGTCTGGTAAACATCACAATCAATACAGGTCATGTTCCCCCTTGTTGTGACATCTTACTTTACACGTAAAAATATTGAAATTCCTCCAAAAGTAAAAAGTGTAAGTTGTTAAAACAACATAAAGTAGATATTTTGGAATTCAAATTCCCATAGGGAATCTCGAAGACATGCTATATGAGTTGATGATAATAAGCATGTATAAGTGCCTGTAAAAACCGGCTGACAACCTGAATGCTGATTTGCTGTCTTTAATTCCAGGATTTCAGAGCTGCTACTGTTACCATAGAAATGTCAGCTGCTCCAAAATTGCTCCTGGTTCAAAGCCAGGCCAGAGAGAAGTGAAATTAGCTTGAGAACAAGCTGTGTGGGTAATTTATTCCATCATGGTGTTACTGTCAAAATGTGTTTTTAGGGATGAGGTGAAAGAAGTGCAAAAAACCCCATTACAAATCAGTGATTGCTAATTTATTAGTTGTTCGGATTTAATTTAGATAGTCACATTTTGACAGTCAAGTGTGAGAGAAGTTACTGCAAGGTGTCCTTAAAGGGAAAACTAAATTCCTAAAGATGCTTGTAATTGTGTAAAAAGAAGCCTACAGGTACTCCACATCTGGAGTTCATCTTAGAGTTGGTGTTAATAATCACTAGTAGGATAGGTTTGGAACACATGTGTAGGGTTTATATTTTCAATTAAGGCCTCCGTGTGAATCAAACAAAGTCCTTGTCAAATCATCTAACACCCTGAAACCTCCTGACCCTCGTCTGCATTTATCGCGTTACACTTCTTTCTATACGAGTACGCTTACATACGCGTATTTCGTAATGTTCGACCCAATCCTCTCCCAACTTCCTCCTGATTACACGTCTTTATCAATTTCTTTCTTTGCAAACCCAACAGACAAAACATGTGCCTTGATCCTCCAAAGAGACGACAGCTGTTGCCATCCCTTTTAAAATAGGGCACAATGTGCTCACAAAGGCGAGATAGGAACTGGCTTTGTGCTGTGAGGACAAATAACTATATCATCCACACTATAGACAGTGTGAACATCCCAGGTACACACCAAAAAGCAAAACACGCTGTAGCTGAAGGCCGTCAGAAGGTTCAAGAGCTTTTAACAGACATTGACACCTTAAGCAAACTAAGTCCAAGAGGGTTTATAAATAGCAACCAGTGTCAGACCAGCATAACCAGTGTCATTACTTTTACTTGCGTGCCTGCCATGCTTAATTTAAAAGATCAATGGATGTATTTGACTGGTTAATGCAGGCCCATCAAGGAAACCAGATTAGGAGAGCGTGAGTATCTAACACAGTGAGTGACATGCAACAAGATCTCCCCTGCTGATAACAACAGCGAGAGGCGGGGCTACACTCAAAATACCAGGAAAAACACGCTGCTAGTGTACACACACGCACGCACGTAGATTCCCATCCAGGCCATTTATTTTTAGATCACCAGCGAGGCATATATAAACCTTTGTATATAAATGGAATAAAGCTCTCATCAGAAGAATCAAAATACACTGTGTTTTGCTATGTTTACACATAAAACAATATTTTACTGCTTTGTGTTATCTAAAGGAAAACATGAGTCAGCTGGAATCCAGATGAACGCTTCAAATCTAACACGTCAGATGTGGAAACCATAAATAGACTTCTTCTCCCTTCAATTTTGCCTCAAAGTTTTCACCTTCTTGTGTTGTGTAAAGGCGGACATATTTATATTTTTATTGTGTTTTCATCTGCTGCACTGGTCCTTTACCAATGACAAGGATGACTTTGGGTCGCGGTCTGGATGGATCAAACACCTCGTACTCCTCTATGAGCTCTGCCGTCTCCGACAGGTCCGAGTCGCTCTCGATGGAAAACTGGCTGATGGGAGGGAGGCGGTCATACCGTCTGTAGGGAAAATTGGGACTGTCGGGCAACACTGTCACACACACGCACACACATTCACACACACACATATGAAAGGTCATGCCTGTTTTAACAATCAAACAGTAACAGTAAATAATACATAAAATTGTTAGAGTGATGAACTCAATGACTCATAATCATACAGCTGTAACTGGTGATAAATGCTTTGATTATAACACATTTAAGATAGAAATCATCACTGCATGCTGTTCCAAGGAAGCAGAGCTGCTATCATTTACATGTAGAACCGATGTTATCTCTCTACGCTGTATTAAAAGGATAAAGATGGTGTTGATTATTCAATTTTAACAATAATAATACATACGCTAGAGATGGGAATAGAAGTTTTGCTGACTCTGAAGAGAACAGAGATGATGTTTAATGCAAACAGTTAAGCAGAACACAGACACATCTCTTACTGAGATGAAACATTTTTAGAAAAACATATTCAGAAGGTTGCAAATTACAACAAATGCTGCCCCACCTGCCTGAAACTAAAGGTTTACTTTTACCGTCTTAACATTTCTAACACAGTGAACAGTCAATCAGGCCATGATAGGAATAACTCAGGAAGCGAGAGCAGCATTACCTTACAGCAAACGCTTTGAAACATGACAGATTTGAGTTTCAGCTATCAGCCGAGAGGTGAATCGCGGGACACAGGAATCTCTATCCCAGATTATGCTTCAGTTCCCAGCAGCTACACGCTGCAGCTGGCAAAGCTTTCAGGCATCTTTACCAATATCAGAAGAGAAGTGGGATAAATCTGAATTTCTCAAAGCAGTAAACGCTCAACATTTCTAGAAAGTGAAGATTTCACTTTCATAAAAATTATCTCTTCTGGGGGTGTGGTGCCCCCAGTGTACAAGGCTGAATCCTTACTGCAGAGGCCCGGGTTCAAATCCAGCCTGAGACCATTGCTGCATGTTGCCCCCCCTATCTCTCTCCATCTTTCCTCTCACCTATCAAATAAAAAAATTTAAAATATCTGTAAAAACAAAAGATCTCTTCTATCTGCATGGTTGTGTGGCATGAGTCATATGTCTGTAGGATGCAAAACAAATGTATACTCACACATGTATGCCTTGCTTCACACGCATCATCAAACAAAGAAGTGAATGTCTAAATATATAATAGACCTTATAAAACAGAGCAAATTGAAAATGTCAACAGCATATGAGTGTCATAGCTGGAGTCAACTTTGCTCTGCAAATTCAAACCAAGTTTTGCATCCACAGTACTCCCCCCCCGCTTTGGTTAGACGTGCTGGAAACCACAGCTGTAAGAGATAACTGATGAATGGAGAACCCTTTGCTCTCATGTGAATTATTAACTGCACACGTTCGTCTTTTAGTGTACAGTGACAGGCTGCCAACAAATCCACATATCAGTGGAGGCAGCACAGGGATGTTCAAGGCGAAGCGCTGCACACTGGATTCTGTTTTTGAACACGTTGCTTTCACAGGTTTGGAAGCAGCAGTGGTTGCTTCTAAACTCTGTAGCTGGTGTTTTGGGCGTGGTATGTTTGTGGAGGCTTCTGGTGTCTCAACAGAGGCTTCTGGCACTTTTGGGAAACTAAATCTATCTGAGAGTAGTGATGCGCACAGCTGCACTTCACACTGTAGCTGGAGAAAAAATGCCTCCTAGCTCATCCTGCTCTGAAAGTCTTCCCCTAGTATATCCGAGAGTTGCGCAGCAGTTTTAACAGTGTATCTACAATGGGGCTCATGAGGGTACGGTACAAATGTCAACACCCTTTCCAGTTCAAACACTCAGACAGTTTGGTCGTGGTTGTGTATGAGAGGAAGATGCATGGCTGCCAGAATACTTAGAAAGAAGTCAAGTGCCAAAAAATATGTATTTTGGCTCCTAGCAGACACTAAAGAAGTTGTACACAAAACATAATGGAATAAAGTCCCAAGGTGTAGAATTAGATGTGGTTTTAAGATGCAACTAAATGTTTTGATTTCAAAAATGTCTTTTCAAAAAGCCCATCACAAGTTTTAGAGTCTAATGTGACATCTTTAAATGTCCTCTTTTGTCCTCAACAAAAGTTCCCAAACTGAATAAATTACATGTACTATCATATAAAACAAACTAAAGCAGGATATCTTCACATTTAAGAGACTGGAACCAGCAAATGTTAAGCTTTTTTTTTTTTGCTTTAAACACAACTTGAACAATTAATTGGTTATCAAAATGTTCTGTCTCTGATGAAACTCACTAATGGTTTCAGCTCTAATTTTGTTTACTATGTTGTTTAATCAGAATTCACGGCTCACCATTTCTAAAGAGGGACCTGCGTGATTGGCCGCCATTGAGAGGGGGAAGGGACTTCTTCTCCTGGCCCACAAAGGTATCCCACCGCACCTTGTCTGGTCCTCCAAGCTCCCTGACTTTCTTCAGACAGCCCTCCAAGTAGTCGATGGGGTCATCGGGGCGGTAATACATTAAACCTGTCAGCAGGCTCTGGAGACAACAATGGAGGAGAACTTCATAAAGTACAGATGGAGAATAAAAGGAAGGAACATGTTTGTTCTGGCATCACTAAATATTTTTTTTATAATGTAGATGTTGTTCTGTGACAGTGTGACGGCGTGAACAGCCTGCCTTAATAGGTAAAAGATTTGAAGAGCAGATCGTGGTTACCTTGGTTCGGCTCCAACAGGGGAACAGAACAACTCATTTTGAAGCCCCTAAAATTGGACACAGCCTGGCAAATACACACAGAACCCTGATGACCTGTGATTGTCGAGGAGGAAAGCCGAACACTGTGATGAACTGTGAGAACTAACTCCGTGCCGAAACAAAAGTGTATGTTTGTCTGACATTTGTCCCCTGGACCCTGAATGTTTTAAAACAATACCTTCCTCTGGGACTTCCTTCTTCATCTCCACCCCTCCTCACTAACAACTCCCACTGCCAGCAGCATGAAAACATAAAAGCTTCACCCAACAGAAAACAATTCCATGTGCTTATTTAGTTGGTTGATACTGTAATGAACATCCTTTTATATGAGAAGCAATTGTAAGCAGTAAAATTACATTGCAGTTAAGGTGATGATGTGTCACTTCACACTGCTCAAATGTAATTTGAACTGGCTGTAAATAAACAAGCAGTGATTTCTAGCATAAATTAGCTGCACTGCACTTGGGATTGAGTCTAATTAAGTGGATGAGCCAATGTTCAATCCTCTAAGGGAAAGGAATAATACTTCGTTATTATAAGTCCCGTCTATGCTTCCTAATAAGAGAGGTTTTGCTGGCTTTATTGTAGCCTACTTTGTTGTGATATGTTTTAATATCGCAAATAATCCTTGAGTTAGGTGTCATATGATCATGTTTTTGCTGCATTAATTGTATTTTCCTTCTAAAATGTATTATAGACTTGCCACGCGCTGACACACTAGGCTTTCATCATGGTCCTCAACTGAGAATAGTATATAGGATGCTGCTTCACGTCAATTTAAAGCAAATTATGCTGAGGAGAGGAGGTCGGTCTATTTCGTTTGATTACAGTTTGGCTAATTATGATTGCATAGTAGTCTACTATAAAACACAGTTTAAGGAAGCAGTTTCCCCCATTTAAACCACTATTTTAATGAAGAGGTAAAAGAAGAAGCTTTCAGAGAGACGCTCATGTTCGCTCCTCCATCAGCCATAACAAGATGTAGTAGGCTACATATCATAAAGTGGTCTCTTCCGTGACTCTGACAATGCATCGATGTGTAAAAATCACTCTGTCAAATCTGCACGTAGCGGACCATTCACGACCATCTCATCCCCACGAAGCGCACAACAGCTCTCACCTCAAATAGTTGAGGTATCTCCCGCCGCGCGAGGTACTCCTTGGCATCGTTGGTATTCATCTCCAGTCGGATACTTGAACTTGTCCGGGGCGGGTTTTTTTCCCCCTCAGGTGTCTCAGTGTCGTAAGGTAATCTTTGGTTAACTACCGAGCTTCCCCTCAGCGCATTTTTGCCTCGTGCGTGCACTTTACAACTGGATTCCTGCAGGCGATGCCACCGCGCCACCCTCCTCTGTGATGCGGATGCGTGGCTCGTCCGTCTTCCCTCCTACAGCGCTCCTCTTCCAGCACGCACCATGTGTGCCTTGACGTTGGCACAGAGGTTGCGCGCAGTGCCAAAAAACGCACGCACCGCCTCGGTGTGCTTTGATCGTTTACAGTCAGCCTGTGAACTTAGTGGTGATATTTAATTGATAAGGCACAGAAGGCTCATTGGGCAAAGATTTATAAAAATGTGATTTACAGTAATCTATAGGTGCTTTTAATTGGGTAATATGGATAAAGAAAATAACTTCTGTTCATATCCTTCCTGAGTATTTCTTTAATTCCTTGTTTGTATTCTTAACCTATTGTTTACGATATCAACAATGGCCCCTCAAGCTCACCATCTTGACACTATTTCAAGGTGTCTCATAGAATAAAACTAATGACTAACTAACTAAATAACTTGTCATAACTTAGGATAAGCATAACATCCCAAAATATTTGATTGACCGCATCATAGGTACAAAGTAAAACAATGAAACCTTTTGGTGCAGCTAAATGCAGCCATGGATGCATGCCTTTGGTTACAGATCAACATTTAACTTACATAACAATGTATATCTTTAGTTTTTGTTCCTTGGAATCAAAAAGTTCAAAAGTTGAATTCCACTGGTCACATGGACAATGCTTTTTTAGGCAACACAGGAATAGGCCAGATTGATTGCCTGGTTTGTCCCATAGGATTTGATTCTTATAGGCCACTAATCCTCTTGACAACTGGACAGCTGACTTCTCCTTGTTGGTTATATCACAGAACAACTGTAGATTACTTCAGTGTGTTAGAAAGTGAGGCTCATTCCAACTGAAAAACATTTCATGCGTGACCAAGAATCAGTCATTGCCGAGGACCAAAGAGCCTGACAGTAAAATGTTAATAGATGGATTGAAAATGGAATAATGATGAGATTCAGGCGACTGAGAACTGTTTTGTTGGCGCACAATCTGTCCTTTTTTAATTTTTGACTGAAGTGATGCATTTGGAGGAGGCATTACTATGTTGAGCTCTGAGCAGGCAAAGCGAGGGTGATGCTGCAGGTCAAAAAGCAGCAGAAGTTGGAGATGCCCAGAGAATTAAATTGTTGGCAGACCTGTAAAGGCGCCCTGCGCTGTGTCAAAACTGATTTTGATGCTGCTTTTCCACCAGACCTTCTACTCGCTACGCTGTAATGTTACATTAGAATTACAAGAAATATATGCAGTGCTTCCAGACTCTTCAGCAGTAACATGACACATATTTTGACATCTGCTGCCTGCAATATCAATGTCACTTCTCATTATGAAGCCCCTTACCAATTAGCTGGAGAGAGCATTTGAATATAAAGTTGTCACTGTCATTTGATGTCTAATCAGCTAACCAGCCATATAGTATGACCATATCGAGACATGCAGTCAACTGGTTTGCAGGAATATGAATACTTTTGCTAGAGATGGAATGAGAAAACACTATGAAGTCCAATTTGCAAGTCCATTAAATTATCCTCCCGTCATATCCCATTGAGTGGTCCCCATATGTGCACTTACTGTTATGAATTATAATCCTGGTTCTATTGATTTTAGCTTTGAAATCGATTTGTTCACTCCTGGAAGAATTCTGCATCTGTACATTTAATGATAAGCCATACACAAGCTGTGTCATCTGACAACCACAAACAGCCTCTACTAGGAGTCACTCTCAGTAATCTTATCAGCACTGATCCACCAATATTAAGTTAATTAAAACACATTTCATATATGCATTTAATATTTAATACATTTTATACGTGCAACAATATAGTTCTGTTTTCAAACTATAGCCTATTTACAAAAGACTTTTAAGAAAGACAGTAACATATATTTATACATGTACATTAGCATATTTATAACGGTCAACTAAAAGGATCTGCTTTTGTACAGTTATTATCTCTTAAATACTTTACAGAGTTTTGAATTCATTCATTCATATGGTTATTTTTCTTTCTGTCACTAGCATGTATGCAATGCATTTACGTCTTGGAGACTGTTTATGTATCTGTGGTTTTTTGCTTTTAATCACCCCGGGTGATTTAGCAGCTCGACCATAGAAGACCATAGCAGCTCGAACATAAAATGTCTTGGCATTTGATCCTCAGGTGGAGCAGTTTACTGATAATGATGTTTACCCAATGCTCTCTTTCTACAAGTTTAAAAATATATGATTTTTTCCATTCACGTTCTCCATCTCGAAGCTTTTGTTTTGAAATGTCCCCTACCGGAAGCGTTTGCTGGGCGGAGCCGCCGGTTTTCACTTCCTTATTGGACACAGCTAATAGTGCTGCACAATGAAAGTCCTCACTTTATTGAGTTTATTTTCAATATTTTTATTAGCGAACAGCATTAACATCGAGGTGAGTGTATAGTATATTGGCGTGCAGCTATGAATATCCCGCCAATGTGTTTGTTTTATGTTGAATTTCTCCTGAAATGTCACCCCAGTGTTAGCCTCCTGTACTGTCATGCTAGCTGCTTTTTTGAGTCTGGATGCTTATACGAGGTGAAACCTACAGTCTATGGGTGAAACCAGATTAAGAAAAACACATATTTATTAACTATCCTCTCTTGTTCTCTTCTCTCTCTTCTCTTCTCTCTCTTCTTCAGGACAACGCAGGGCAGTTCTTCAGCAGTGGTCATACTAACAATTGGGCTGTTCTGGTGAGTATTCATTGATGTTGCATCTTTGCAAGAGGCTGAGTACATGCTAATGGTTTTTCTGCATAAATGATGGGGGCAGCAGAAACATGTTTATGCCTGACACATCGGCTTTTCTCCATTTGCATCTTATGTGTGTGATACACAGGTGTGTACATCCAGATTCTGGTTCAACTACCGTCATGTGGCTAATACTCTGTCCGTCTACAGAAGTGTTAAGAGGCTGGGCATTCCTGACAGGTGACTGATAAAACTTTTATCTTCCTTATTTCAAATTTATTGTGTCATCTTAAGATAATTAATTGTGATATTAATCTAGAAGTACAGACAGGCATCAGGCATAACATATATTTATGAGGTGTTGAAGTTTAAGAGCAGTTATAAGCCTTTTTCTCAAACGTCAGATATTGACCAGTCGTGGTTTCCACAACATGAGAACATACACTACAACTGTATATTCTGTCTTCTTGATTTTTAACTAGTCATCTGACTATCGTTGTATTGGTATTAGAGTAGAGAGGAACATAGTTTATAATTCTGTGATCATTCACATCATGGGGACAATTAAGAGTATAAGTAATGCATGTCCATATAAACAAATATACAAATTCATAAAGATCTTCTCCAACATGCAGTTTTTATGTGGCTACTCTGCCTTAAACAGGGTAGATCTGTAGAGAGCAACAAGGAACATGGAGAGTGAGAGACAAAAGGATTACATGTGACAGGTCCCCTGCCATACCTGAAGTGGGGATATCAGGGTTAATGTTGGATGTGGGGATGGTGGGTGGGTTGGCCCTTAAGTTATAGAGTTTGTGGTTCAATCCCTGACCCTGTACACCTGTCGATGTGTGCTTCAACAAGACACGGAACCCCGAATTAATTCTCCCGTGTATGTGGAAAGAAAATGTTTAGTCGCTTGAAAAAAAAGTTTCTGCAAAATGTAATGTCACCAATCCTCACTATAATGGTATTTAATGACAACACTTGTTTGACAACATGAGTGCTGCATTAGTCCTCACACTTATTTTCAGATTTAATCATTTTAAATGGCCTCTATGATTTTCTCTTTTTCCAGCCACATAGTTCTCATGCTGGCTGACGACATGGCTTGTAACCACAGAAACCCCAAACCTGCCACAGTGTTTAGCCACAAGAACATGGAGCTGAATGTGTACGGTGATGATGTGGAGGTAGACTACCGGGGATATGAGGTCGGTCCACATTGCAATCAGGCAGTTAAACACACAACTGTAAAAATGTAATTTATAGCGACTCAGTTCTGTGCTTTACAAGGTGTTTAAATGACCTCTTACTTTTCAGTATATTTTCCACTGGCCTTTTAAAGGCAAATTTCTACATGTCAATATGTTGAAGGCTGAAATGGGCAGATTGCTCCAAAAGGATTTCTAAATTACTACCCCATTGTCTAGACTTTGAACCAGTATATCTCCTTTTTAAAACTTTAGCTACAATTATACACACACACGAGCCCGAAATGATTCATACCCCTGGCAAATTCTGACAAAGTTACTTTTATTCAACCAGCAAGTTGTTTCCTGATTAGAAATGACACAGGCGTCTCCCAGAAGATAAGACGATATACAAGAGGCATCATTGTGCAAAAAATTACTCATCTTTTATTTACATTTGAACAAAAAGTGGCATGGATTCTGTGCAGACTGCCTGATGTTGTTGTTGAAAATTTTGATGTATTGCTCCTTTTTCATGGTGCCGTTTACTGTGAGTAGGTTCCCTGGTCCACTGGCTGAACAACAACCCCAAAACATTAGGTTCCCACCACCATGTTTGACAGTGGGGATGGTGTTCTTAGGGTTGAAGGCTGCTCCTTTTTTTTGTGCCAAATGAAGACTACATCATTGTGGCCAAACAATTAAATTTTTGTTTCATCTGACCATAAAACAGAAGACCAAAAGTCTTCTTCTTTGTCCAGATGAGCATTTGCAAATGCCAAGCGGGCTTTTGTGTGCCTTATCTGGAGAAGTGGTGCCCTCCTTGGTCTGTGTCCGTTGGACACTGCACGCCGCTACCTTGAGATGTTGCCACCAGCAGAGCCCAGATTAATCAGGATGGCCTTGGTGGTGATCCTTGGATTCTTTTTTTACCTCTCTCACCATCCTCCTGGCCAGCACAGGTGTCACTTTTGGCTTCCGACCACATCCTCTGAGATTTTTCACAGTGTAGAACGTCTTGTATTTTTTAATAATACTTTGCACTGTAGCCACTGGAACTTCAAAACATTTAGATATGGTCTTACAGCCCTTTCCTGACTTGTGGCCAGCCACAATGCGTAGCCGCAGGTCCTCAGTGAGCTCCTTTGTCTTAGCCATGACTGTCCAAAAACCAACAGCAGAGAGCTTCTGATTTTCACCTGTTGAGTTGATTAAGACAGCTGTTCCCAATGACTCAGGGTAATTAGGATGCTTTAGAACAGCTTGGACTATTTGGAATGGTATAGATCTTTTGATTTTCCCATAGACTGTGACAGTTAATTTTGGACATGCCACTTTTTGTTCAAATGTAAATAAAAGAAGAGTAATAATTATTTTTTGTACATCGTCTTATTATTTTCTGGGAGACGCCTGTGCCATTTCTAATCAAGAAACAACTTGCTGGTTGAATAAAAGTAACTTTAAGTCAGAATTTGCCAGGGTTATGAATAATTTCGTGTGTGTCAATGTCAGGTGTAAAGGGGTATAAGCAGTGTCTTTAATATAATCTTTTATGTAGACAGCTATTATACTTGTGCAGTAGGGGGCTGTGGTCACTGCTGTTTGTCCAGTGTTTGCTCTCTCTGTTTACCAGGAAATTGCTTGATATCGTGTGCATTTTCAAATACAGGTACACCTAAGTGTTTTTTGTCATGGCAAAGCAGATTCCCACAGGTGTATTCACTCTTTATCTCTCTTTGTGTTTGATTATTTACTTTGCTTTGAGCTGGTCTTTTAAATATGAATAAATAACGCATTGCCAATCCATGATTAGTATTTGTGTGCAAGAAAAGCTGATAAAACTGAAGAGGGGGGGGAAAGAAGAAAAGAATACAATTAGTAATTGATTTTCACAGTTTAATTAAAAGATAAGTAAAACAGGACAAAAATATTTGTCTATTACCGTATGTCATACTGACCATACTGATGCAAGGTTTAGTTTATGAAATGTGCTAGTGTTTCTATACAGTCTATGGTTTCGATTGGTAAATGTTTTGACTAGTTAAATTGCTGACTGTTTTCTTAAACCTTTGTATATGTGCATTAAATTAGAAGATGTATATTGCATAATTCATCGGTTCCACTCAATTCTAAGTTATGAAAATTGATGGCATTTTGTATCCTGTCCATGTTTCAGGTGACAGTGGAGAACTTCCTCCGTGTTTTGACTGGAAGGCTGCCACCCAGTACTCCACGCTCAAAACGCCTCCTCTCTGATGACCGAAGCAACATCCTCATATACCTGACAGGTAATTAAAAGACATATTTACCTCCAAATACTTCACTTACACTCTTATATTTGTTTCCTGTGTGATGATCAGTGCTTTGATCTATTATAATTCACTGTGTAATTCATTACGAAAGTAGCCACGCAGAGTTTGTCATTTCTCTCACACAGTGCGCACTGCTGCCAGTTCTTCTCATGTATCTTGTCATTTTGCATCCTGTGTCGTATTTTTTGCATTATGAATCAAGAGAATGAATTATTGATATGTGTTTAACAGGCCATGGTGGGAATGGCTTTCTGAAGTTCCAGGACTCTGAGGAGATAAGTAACGTGGAACTGGCTGACGCGTTTGAACAGATGTGGCAGAAAAGAAGGTAAAATAACTGGAAAGTTATATAAGATGAATGCCTCGTGACATAACATCATATACTGTGTTTCTCCACTTCACTTCTTCTCCTGAGGCCTAATTAGCTGTGCAGCATGGTAACAAGCATTTAATGGCATGAAACTTTGCAACCTTTGGATGTGAACGTCTTCTGGAGGAGTTTCGCTGGAAGAGATGGATTTTTTTTTTTTGGTCTTCTAATGCAGTGCTTTAGGGAGTTACCATATACACATTTTTGTCACACAGAAATCCAATAGCCCTTTGCTAATACACTACCCAGGGTACAAGTGCATTTTGTATGTTGATTCTCACATGAGTGCATACTGCATGTTCCTTATGCAGGGCTGTTATTAATTGACCTAACAACAGGTTAAAAGACAGTGTTTCACTGTCATCTCTGATGGAAAGTGAGTTGCATCTCTAAACATCCAGTGTCACTGTGGTCAGAAGTAACACCTGCAATCACACCCAACAGTAGTGATGTCACATGGGAATTGACTCGCTGGCCTTATGGTGTGGTGAGAGGGAACCAAAACAGTAAAGTGTGGATTGTAAAACAAAAACAATGAGATTTTTCAAATTAAACTGTCATTTGATAATTAATATAAAAATATTGATCATAACAGCTTTATATCAACAGTATTTAACAGAATTGTGTGTTGAAACTGCCTTAAATTTGACTCGTTTCCATAGATTCCCGATCTATTAAACTAAGGTAACGCATCATATGTTACTGTATCGCACAGGATATTTATTATATACCATAAATATACCAACACAACCTCTTATGAAGTGTTTATTATGAATTGATTAGTTTAGGCGCTGCTGTGTTGAGAGTCACTAAATGAGCAAAAGTGGCTTTCTGCTACCAGCGCCTCTATTGTCCCCCAGACCTATCAATAGAGTCAGTTACCCCAGGCCACTAGATAAAAGCTTAGTGACGCCGGCTTTGATGCTGATGTGATAATTGCAGGCTTGAACTGACAAATTACAGTCACCATAGAGACTTGGCCACCTACCTTCATAGTCCCCAAACCACCTCACTTCAGTCAACTCGATATAAAAGTCTTATCATGTTTGCCTAAACACCGGGAAGACGCTAAAGCCAAATTTCTCTTTCCTAGAGGCAAGAAACAGAGGAAGGAGGGAAACAAGGGAGAAACTGTGTGTGGGTGTGTTAGAGGAACTGAATGAAGCTGTTGGTTTTTCTTGGTCACCATGACAACTGCAGTATGAAAGATGGTTTGAAGGTTTGTGCCAGTAACCAGGTTTTATTGGAACAAATGGATGAGTGTTATGCCAGCTGTTTCTTCTCTCATTAGTTTTGTTTGAGACTGTACATGATGTTTGTGTGTGTGTGTGTGTGTGTGTGTGCGCACGTGTCTCCAGGTACAATGAGCTGCTCTTCATCATTGACACCTGTCAGGGCGCCTCCATGTATGAGAGGTTCTACTCTCCAAACATCATGGCTTTGGCCAGCAGTCAGGTTGGAGAGGACTCCCTGTCGGTGAGTTACCTGCCCTTATGTAGAAGAAATTAATTAAAAACCATCAATCAGTTTGTCTGTTTTCTAATAAGTGGTGTGGTGTGACGGCACATTGCAGCTGAAGACAAAGCTATGTTCATAAAAACACACCCCATAATTCAAATTGTCCTTCTCCAAACATGAAACACAAAACAAATTTCTGTTTAGAGTGCTTTGGGAAAGTTAAGCAACTGCAGTCAATGTTACACACAGATCATTGTAGGTAACATTTTCTAATTACAACATTTAGTCCTCGTCCTGAATCCTTTTCTCTTGAAACAATAAAACTGAAAACCTACTTCTTAATAAGTATAAGATAAGCAGGCCCAACAGCATTATGTTTTAACTAAATAATAAAATGATCTTAAATTTGTCCTTTTGTACTAAAAATACCAGGACTAACCAGCCCTGTACTGAAATACTGTGTCTTCTACATACATACTTTCTGCTGAGGTTGCTAATTTTTTGCCTCGGACATGTAGCTTTAGCCTTGTTAGCACAATATCATGTATATAGCTATTAAGTGCAGATCCAAGAGTCTTATTTAAAAAAAACGCCACCAATAAAGAGTTACCTGGGTTAAGCTTTTTCAACCAACTCATGGAACTAAGATTAGCTTAGTAGGGCCTAGCTAGCAACAACTGATTAAATCTGGCAGCAACAGTAACGGATAGGCAGAGGTGAAGAGATGGGTCTTAAGGCGGGACTGGAAAATGGTGAGGGACTCAGAGGTGCGGATCTCATGGTGGAGGGAGTTCCAGAGCCTGGGAGCTGCCCGGGAAAAGGCTCTGTCCCCAAAACTGCTGAGCTTGGGGACAGAGAGGAGACCGGCTGAGGTGGATCTGAGGGACCGTGAGGGTTGGTAGGGGGAGAGGAGGACAGTGAGGTATGGAGGGGCCAGGTGGTGAATGGCTTTGTAGGTAAGTACCAGGATTTTGTATGTGATCCGGTGAGAAATGGGAAGCCAGTGTAGTTGTTTTAGGACTGGAGTGATGTGGTGCCAGGATTTGGAGCGGGTGATGAGTCAAGTCTTTTATTTTACTCAATGAGAAAGCTTTCATGTTGGCTGCAGCTGCTTTCTTTTACAGAGACTTCTCAGCTGAAACCGTATGTGCTTTGGACATCTGTTTCCTCTCCCCATTAAAGAATGACACCCGTGGTGCTTGTCATTACACACTTTTCCACACTGATTAGGGGTGATTCAAAAGGGGCATAGTTTGAACACAAGTTGTCAAAATATTTTTCTTTTGATGTCATTACCCGGCAGTTCGTGTTGGTGCTAGTTATTTCTTCCTGACACCATCTCTGAATCCAAAAGATGCACTGTTGTTCACCCACTGTGTAGTTTTTAAGGTGATGGCAGTCACTCTTTATCGTACCCTGCCACCGCTAGTCACTAATTAACTTCACCGATCAGATCCAGATGGTATAATCAAAACACACCGCACACTTTAATTGTGCATCTTAACAAAGTGACATATTCTTGTTTTTGGAGAAGGAATTATTTGTGGGGCATGACACAAGACATTTACCTTGTTTTGATCATCCAAATGTGTCTAAAACAAGGGAGGAGTTCTGAACCAAAACTTGAAGTGCCATCAAATCACCTGTGCTGATGAAGTGCTGTTAGATATTGAATGTTGTTGTTCTTGTATTTCTCTTCCTCCCGTCCTTCTCCAGCACCAGCCAGATTTGGCCATAGGCGTCCATTTGATGGACCGTTACACCTTCTACCTGCTGGAGTTCCTGGAGGACATCCACCCTGCAAGCAAAGCCAACATGAATGACCTGGTGAGGATGTGTACTTGTGTGCGTGCCTTTTACCCAACATCAGAGAGTACATGTGTACTGCAGAGCAGCAACTAACGTTAATATTGTTTATCAGTGATGTTTTTTCTATTCAGAGATTAATTGTTTTGTCTCTAAAAATGCCAGAAAGTTGTGAAATATGCCCATTAGTTTCCTAGGCTTCCAAGGTGATTTTATAAATTAACAGTCCACAACCAAAGGTATTCAAGTTAAATCAATGATCTAAACATTTTTTTCAAGTAACAAGTGATAATTGGATCAACTAATCCATTCAGCACTAGTGTACTGTGTGCACTAATAAATGTTAGTGTTTGTGCCCTCTGCTACTTTTATATGTCATGTTACACACTGAAGCAGTAGATGTCTTTTTTACATAAACACATCGTTTATTTTATAAATGTGCTTTCTATTTTCTATCTGAGTATTTACTTAAAGCTACGACGCCCCCCCTTTATTCACTTCCAGGGAGTGAGACTACAGTGGTGCTCAAACAATTAGTTGATGAAACAATTAGTCGAATGACTAAACTAAATTTATAGACAATCATTTTAATAATAGTTAACCGTATCAAACATTTATATAAGCAAAAATGCCCAAACATTCGTTGGATGGTTTTAGGTATTTACTCAGCTCTAACTTGATTATCAGTGGGTTTTGTCAGACAACACAAGCAGTTTGAAGACTTCTATTTTGCTACTGAGAAATTGTGATTGGCCCTTTTCTCGATGTGGGGTAATCTATTAACCCAAAATAATTATTATATTCATCGTTATTAATTAATTGCTAGCTGTAGTTAAATTTTTTATGGGCTGTGGCAGAGGTGACTCCTGTGAAAACATTTGTGGTTTGGTACCTTTTTATAGTGAGACACAGGGTCTGTCCTGCGCTGCCCTCCTCTTCTGTCTAGTGTTATAAAGTGTCTGGTCCTAAAGGAGCTAGATGAAAGTCACACAGTTCTCTGCACTTGAAGCAGAATGTCTGATACTGTGTTAAGGTTGTTGGCCCTTGACACATGTCGGTGGTGATGGTGAGTACATGCTGCTCCGGGCCACGGCTCAGTCTCAGCAGCACCTCCCTTTTCATCTTTTACACTCCTACGGACATCTACTGGCCCCAGTGACCACTCCTCATCCCCACCACCAATTTGCCTCACCAGGAGTTACAATCAAAACACCTCAAATCCTTACTCTGGCACTCAGTCTGAGCTCAATCAATGTTATCTGACTAAAGCTTATTATTCTTTCCAATATTCCTTTTTTGAAGATGCACTCTTTGTTCTTGTGCTATTTTGTGGAATTAAGGGTCAATACTATGGATTTCCCAGACAAGCCTACCAAGTTTTCTTGTTTTAAATCTGCAATGGCTTGCCCTTTGATGAAACAGAAATTGCATCCACCTTCCCAACAAAATCCGGGTCCGTTTGGCTGAGAGAGATAATGTTCACTTCGGTTTAACTATTTTATTTTATGTTCAAATGGAGAGCCCAGTCGGACAACACACTGAGGAATAACACGCTCAAGAGGATTAACCCACAGAGGCATGGAAACATTTGTAATTGATGATGCCATGCACAAATGTCAGGCTCCATGCCTCTAATCTTCTCCACACACTGTCACATATTTTAACACCTCCCAGCAGCTCTAGCCATGTTTGATGCAGCTGGCTACTAGCTGTGGCTCGCAATCTATGGGATGAAAAGTAGGAGACACAAACTCTTAAACACCGTCTGATTGTTAAATTCCCCTCTCTCCTGGAAAAAGTGACTTACACCAATCAAAGCTTTTAGCTAAAGCTCTTGACAGAACCATGAGTAGATATTTACAGTATTTACACACTAAATGCTCTAATGGGAATAGAGCCCCCAACTCTGGCTGTGTTGTATATTTCTAATACATTGCTTGTGTTTTGTCTGTTTTACCAGTTCAAAGTATGTCCCAAGAGTCAGTGTGTGTCCACTCCGGGCCACCGTACGGACCTTTTTCTGAGGGACCCAGGAAGTGTCCTCATCACAGATTTCTTTGGTAGTGTCCGCAAAGTTGAGATCACCATGGAAACTATCATCTTGCCCGACCCCATCAAGCAGGTGGAGCAGAAGTAAGCTGACTTTTTTTTCTATCATTATTTTTACTTTTTCTTATGTGAGAGTACTTATAATATGCATAGCAGCTTTTTGAAGATAACCCAAATTGGTCAAATAGTGTGTGTTGCAGTCTTTGTTATCTGGATGTTTTGCTTAAAGATATAATACGTAACCTTTTCACATTAAGATGTCTAAAATGGTGGTGAGGACCATGATCCCACGATACTTCAGGACAACATCAAACTACCTCTTTCGTTATTGTTTTGATGTGAGAGACCCCTAGTAAATTACACACTGTGCATTTAAGCGAAGTTGCAAAGCTCAAACAGTAGTTCGCATATGTTGCATATGCAACATCTTGCATATGTTTCTATATGAGATATAGAAACACCAATAATTCTCCAGCCTCTTAAACCCTGACTTAAGGTATGCTAATAAATGCCACCTGGAAAACAATCTCAATATGGCTTGACAAATCAAATTCTACTTTTTTAAATATATAGACCTATTTGAATTAATTTTTACTTGATTCTACTTTAAACTATGTAATAATATTATAAACTCAAATTTTATATCTGGTAAGGGGACTGAAAAACATATAATTATATTATTTTGCACTGCAATTATCATTGCAATGCAAATAATAAATGATATAACAGTAATCCTGGGGCAATTAGTGTTACTTTTTGCTCTAAAACTGTGCAATTTCTGAAGTGGACTGGGGGCAAAACCTTAATTGAGTCCAACTTCTCTTGGTTTTAATTGAAGTGCTGGGGGACAAATTCGTTTTCTGTTTGGTTCCCAACTAACTAGACTTCGATTGTAGAATAGCTAGATAGAATAGCTCACATTAGTGATATTGATTTCTCTACTAATGATGTATAGAGTGCCCTGTTTCTGGGAGAGTAAACCACATGGTATGACTATCCTGCAGGTGATTTAAGACCTGATTGTAAGGCTGACCAATGACATGACCGTTTGAGGCAATCACATAGCTCTTTTAGATTGTATTAACTGCTATGTATAATCGATATCTAGCACTTAATGCTATTTCAAAGCAAAGGGAAGAATATAATTGGGCGTTTTCTTTGTTTGGCCTCAGGTTATAATTTAGTCACTCTAAGTGGCATTGAGTGTGTTACTGATGGATTCTCTGTGACGCTACCCTGTGGTGAACTGCACAAAATACACCCAAATGAAATGTAGTACATTTGTTCAATGCTCCAGGTTGAGACATGCTCAGGGTGATTTGCTGCTTTTCTTTGCCCTACACGATAGTGAACAGAATATTGTTTATTTTAGACTAATAGTTGGCTGAAACTAGCAATTACAGTTTGTCACCATTATTATAAACGGTGTTTTTCACTTAATCATTTTTGCAAACAGTTAATTAAGAATATCATCAGCAGATTATCAGTAATTTAAATAATTGTTAGTTGCGTCCCCATTTACAATAATCATCCCACCTCCCACAAATAAATGCAGTTCATATAAATTGGGCGTTTGCATTGTTAAACCTTTTGCCAACACATCTGGACCATCTCGAAAAACATCACTACGCTGTCTAGGCACCACTGCTAAAATTAAATAACATGACGACCGTGATCGTTGGAGGAAATAACAGTTCATTTAGATAGTATATTTACTGCTATTTATAAGTAGTACCAGCAAAGGAATGCTTCACTTCACAGCAAAGCTAAGCTCATAATTGTGCACTTTCCTTGTCTGGCCTCAGGTTCTAATTCAGTGACTCTTCAAATGTGGCACTGAGTGAGCAACAGTGTTACTGATGGATTATCTATGAGGCCACCCTGTGGTGAACTGCCCAAAATATATCCAAGTCCATTTCAGTCTTTCGTTGCACCAGTTGACACATGCTGTGATAAATACATTTGACCACTAGATGGCTGTAGAGAGCTGTCAAACCCTTAAACGTCCCCTGCTCAAAATTCTTTGTGCCTAGTGACATTTTCTTAGTTTGCTCATATTAGCCAGTTCCCAGACACACTAATCCCATAATAAGGACAATCACCAGAGGTTTGAGGAAACACACAGCTAAAGCACGACAACAGGACTCCATGTATTGACTCACTTGGCTGCAGTTAAAGAATAGATTGTGGTGCTCTACAAACAGATGTGATGAAAAATAAAAACTTTATTCATGATTTTGCCCCCCACCCCCTTATTAATTTCATTAAGCTGGGATTTAATTGAACCACTGGGAGGTATTATAGTCAAAGAATCTAATGCAGTTGGATGCTAATTAGTAATTAGAGGCAATTGCCATACTGATTTTAGTCATCGGCTGTTTTGGCCTCAGGCGAGTTAGTCATTGCACACAACTTCCCCTTACTTTGGTATTGATTAGGGCTAACATATTCTTCTGCTGATCCCCAGTGCAACACAGAAACGCACCACCAGTGTTATCGAGCTGCCCGTTGCCCTAATTCAGTCCTAGAGAGAGACTTTTTATCTCCAATTCTGATGTAAGAAACCAGCAATCCCCTGATTCATTTGAAGTTTAATGGGGTTTACTGATGCAGCAAAGCACTAGCAGGGTCTTTCTATTTTTAAGAAAATGCTGTTGTGAGAGTTCAGATTGTAGGTAGGCTAACGATACTTTTGTCACATTACAGTGTCGTTAGCAATAAGTGCTGGACGTGATTAATATTGCATGGGGGAGTAGGTAATAAAATATTTGCTGTGCTCTCATAGATCTGGAAATTATATGTGCAACTCACTATACATAATAACAGTTAAGCAAAGGCAGGTTAGCCATAACTGCATCACCTGTAAAATGAAATTAAAGTAGCTAGTAGTTTTTTCTCTTTTTTTCCTTCATCATATGAGTTTAATGATTGTTGTTGTGAACCAGCTGGCATATATCAGGGTTAGCAAAAGTCTTTACGGTTTCTGTTGTTGCGCAAAACTGAAACTGATCCGTAACAGAAAATGCAGCTTTATGCACAAAAATGCATACAAGTGTGTCTCTGGAAATAAATCATAGGAAAAACCAGAAAGTGTGCCAGAAATTCAGTAGGTAATTGGGCTTGTGATTACATGGGATGAAACATCACATGTGCGTTCTAGATATGATCACCGGTAGTGGTGGGGAAAAAAAGTCAATTAATTGACTAGTCAATCCATACAAAATTAACTATTTCAACAGCAACTATTTATAACTATTTTGTCCTGATATCCTGAATGCCAAACATTCGCTGGTTCCTGCTTCTCAAATGTACGGGTTTACTGCTTTTCTTCGTCACAAAAGATAGTAACTGAATATCGTTTGAGTTTTAGTCTATTGGTTGGTTGAAACTAGCAATTTCAGTTTGTCACCTTTTTATTCTAAAGGGCATTTTTCACTTAATCTTTTTCGTCAGTTGAGGCCCTACTTACAGTAGTCATCCCTCCTCCATTAAATAAATAAATCTCATGAATTGGGACCTAAACCTTTTACCAACACATCTGGATCATCTCAAAAGCCAATTACTAAGAGACACGGGATCCTTATGAGACCCTTGTCAGGACACCACTGGTAAAATTAAATAATAGTGTTTCATAAGACATACGGCTGGAGTGAGCTGTGTTCCCTCAGACAAAATATCACAGAGGTTCTCTGGAACGATTATTAAATATTGTGCTGTTTTAATCCACTTTTGTCATTCGGCCACTCAGACAAGTGGAGGAGGATATTTAGAGAAGATAGGTTTGTGTGCGTTCAAGTGTGTATGCTTGTCTCTTAGTCATTCTCTTGCTCGCTTGCTTTCTCCTCTCGCTCTCATCCCTCTCTTTTTCTCTCCTCTCACCCATTTCTAAACGGCCGTTTTCCCTCAGAACAGGCTCTTCCATTAAGTGAATTGCACTTGATGGAGAGGACGTTGTAATGGATCCCCTCTATCCTGTCCATTATACATAGGCTTAACAGTGTAATGACATTGTGTAGTTACCCTCTTCCAGCTATAGGTCACTGTTGACCAAGACATATGGGTTACAAGCTTCCCCGGACAATAACAAGTATCAAATTCAAGCTGAATTCATAATCCATTCAGTTTAAAAGTAAATGTTATCTCATTTCTGACCAGCAGTGCAGGATAGAGTCTTCAAAAACTACTTGGGGCATTAGTAGAGCAGATGTTAAAAGGAAATTTGTTTGACCTAAAGATGGCAGCTGGAGACAGCAGTGATACCAGAGCTCGAGCTGGGGAGGGGCAGACACATCCATTAGAATCAGCTGAGTGGACCAAAAAAAAAATCTCTTTATGGAAAACATAAAGTGGAAAGTGGTCTGAATTGAATTAGGGCTCATCTCTGAAGTGAAAAAGGGGGGAATCAGTGGTGAGACGTCCGTGCTCTTAGCAACGTGTTTCCACTGACAGAAAGAGCTTGGCGCACATAGAGGGCTCAGCAGGAGACCGTCTCCCTGCCTGCCGTCCGGCCTGTTTTCTTCAGTCTGTTTTCCTGTCTGTTAGAGAAACTTCTGCTCTACCGCACAGATGCTGTGAGAAGAGAGAGAAGGGGCGAAGAAATGGAGTTGAAAGGGATAAAGACAGGAAAATAAAGAAGGAAGGGAGAGGGAGCAAAAGCCACAAAGCAAAATGTTGAGCAAAAGCAGCTCAGAGAGAAGAGACAAAGAGAACGTGTTTCTTTACACAGCAGGTGGTTTGAGGAGATCCATGGTGGTTCACTGTATATGGCAGCTGTCTGACATGAACTTTCTTTGATTTGCCTAAGACAGTCACTCAGTTGAACCTCCACTCAACAGTGACCTTTAGCTTAGACTCTTCTTCCTGACTCTGTTTCAGACAGTGATACTGAAGACAAACATGCATACAAGCAATTCATATTGCCCGTGGCAATTGTGGCGTGCTGGTGTATAGTTGTAACGGGTTCAACAAGTGTTTGAACTGTTAGATGTAATTTTTTATTTTGACAGTTTCCTTTTTCCTTTTTTTTGCCACATTTATCAAATCTCTTAGAGTTCACAAAGTTGACGCAGTTATATGTTTCAGTGTCACATAAAATATAGCCAGTGCTACAGAACATAGTAAACCCACAAGAACACATAGTTAACATAGTTAAGAGGGTTCAAGGTGACAAAACAAATAGTAACCACTTTAGAGCAATCCTCTAAGAGAGTTACTATTCAAATCGATGTGGACTTCTTCCAGAAAAGCAATGAAGGGGTGACCAAATGCGATTTGTGGGGAAGGGGAAGGTCACCCAAGTCATTTAGCTAATACTGTACTGAAGGTGTTGCAGTTAAGTTTTAATCCATTACTAAGATTTCCTACTAAATGAATAAATCTCACACCAGAAAGAAAAGATTTTGTCAAGTAAAGTAAATCAGCCTGTACTGGTGAGAATGAAACATTTTTCTGCATTGTCTTTTTTTTAATTTGTGAACCCAATTTGATTTATGCTGATGAGAAAACCCTTGCCAATATAGCTAGGATAAGGCAGGTCATATTTTACATTTTTTGTTACTGTCAACAAATCCAGTGGAAAGACCAAAATCTACAATGCACTTGTCTGCCTCTGAATACTTTCCGACTTTCCAGACTGTCTTTTGCTCTCAGCCCCGCGGCCATTTATACTGAAGATGTAAATCTTTAAAATCAGGTCACTTATGTAAACTTTCTTTTCTTTTATAGATTTTGGCATTTCCGGAAGTAGAGAGAGACAGGAAAGGCAGGGAGAGAGCGGGAAAGACCTGCAGCAAAGGGCCCAGGCTTGATTCAAAAACATTATTATTTACTAGTTGCAGTGAGACACTGTTCAAGACTTGTACAGTTAAGACATATTAAGATTAATCAGTTATAAAATATCCAACCACTAACTAATAGTAATAGCACATGTGGCGTTGGCCTTAGAGTTTTCATTATAGCTTGCTTAGTTTAGCTTTAGCAAGACATATAGTAGCAAGAAAACAGCCACATCCAAACCATTTATCAACGGCATTTGGAATGTTTTTCGGTACGGTTTGTGGTGTCAACTAGTTGCACTAAAGAGAGATTTCTCTAAATATGAAATATTTACTTAAGAGTCTAAAAGAAATGTCAGCCATCAAACCACATCTCTTTACTCACCAAGAGCTGCCTCCAGCAGTGGAAAGCTGCGCCAATATTTACTCTTTTTTTTTTTTTTACCTTTGTATATTGCTTCTTTTCTTTGCCATCTTTGTGTTTCTGTGACCCTCAGGGCAGCTCCACTTCTTCATCTTCTCATGTTGGACTTAGGGCAGACTGGACGCTACTGTGACTGACTATTGTCTCTCAACACACGTGTGGTGTTACAACACGACGAGCCCGGGCTAGCTGCTTAGCATACTAACTTCAGTTGATATCTCTGCAACACAACAGACGTCTTTGACATGACATCAGAACTCTTTCTACTTCACATCCTGTTGATATGGTTAGTTTATTAACGTTTTACACAAAAATTTGGGGCAAAGCTTACACATTGTACCTTTTTTATTTTATTTTATTTATTTTTTATGCTAGCTTCTAATAGAACAGTGGAAGCAGGTTGAGTGACTAGATACAGACAGAACCAGTTCTGTATCTGAAAGGTCACAGGTTTAATACATCTTGTCTCATGTTAAGTAATGTCTATCCATCAACTGCTGTGTGGTGACCTTTTTCAATGTCCCTGAGCAAGACACTGAACCACAACTTACTTCATTAATATACATTAAGTCGGTGTAGCTAAGAGCATTACTTTAAATGTAAATTGCTTTATTCCTAACTCACAATTCACATATGCTTTATGATTAGCTTTCCTAAAAAATATGTTAGAACAGTCCATCTTTTATGGACTTTTTTTTATGGACAGTTTTGACCTTACATCATGTTATTCATCTTTGTATAGTGGCCTCCAATACAAGGATACACATACAAAGTTTTCCAACTGACTTTCAACAGCTTTTTCTGAAATTATACCTCTGCAATTCAGTAAACACATACTCTGAAAGTCATAGATATATAGAACTACAACTCTTAAATACAAATGCATGGTTTCTGGTGGTTTGCAGTTAGAAAGAAGTGGGCTTAACAGACCTCTGTGGCCCACTCCTCACCTGTGCTTGAGGCTAGCAGCTTGAGGCTATGTTAGCTGTGGCACTGTGGGTAATGTAGGCACCAGGTTTTGACAAGGAAGAAGCGTGCCTGGAATAATATGATATCTCTGGTTCTGCTGCATTGATTTATTTTTTAAACCATTCATTGTTATGCCGACAATGTTACAGGAGTCAAATGTGTAATCTGTGGAGTAGAAGAGATAAGACCTGAGGATACATATCATAACCATGTTTACATGTTTATCACAGCCACCCAATGTTGGTAGTACAGACTGACTCAGGTCATTTGGATTGTCTGAGGAAGAAATCTTAAACACATTGAAATCCAGAGTAGCTGCCAGTCCACGCTTTTTTTTTTTCTTTCTTTCTTCATGTCACTGAGAGCCAGTATCTGTGCACATATTATATTCTCTCACTTTTCTGCATGCTTTGTGTTGCTTTGTCCCTTATTGTTGACCGTCGTGGGACGCCTTTTTCCACTGTTTAATGTCGATTCAGGTAATGCTGTGCCTCGCTGCTCATGCCACACTAAAAGCTGAAGCGGAATGCTTCATTTGTATTTCTTTAAACTGGCAAAGAGCTACCAGCACTGCGCTGGGTGTTTGTAAAATCTTAGCGGATGAGGCGCCGTGGAGAGGTGATGTTTGCTGTGTAGCATCAACAACAAATATTAGCTGTATTTGGTTGTTTACCCGTTCGACAAATATAACATCAACCTTGTATGAGTACTGAAGTTGAGTGCAGCTCCCTATAACTTTCATTGATTGCTGCATTGATGTTCACTTGGGTTTTAGAAAAACTAACCAAAGTGGAGAGTGCACTGTGGGTAGTTAAGGGGGCTTGCGAGTGTGTAGCTCTACCAACACCTCTAAAATCATTACAGTGAAAAGGTGGTGAGTGGGTTGCTGAAAAAATCACTGCAAAATTGTGTTTCCTTTTGTAGTGAAATATATATATTATTTATATACAGGACCCATTCGGATCACATCCATTATTGTCAAGATGATTTAACTCTTATTTCCCCCCATTTATATCGGGAGGAAAAATTGGGTCATTTGCATGATTTTGCACTGCATATCATTGACTCGACTCTGAAATGATCTGTCAATCACACACACATACACCTTGGCTACACTCGCACTGCCAGCAGAAACACTAGAGTCTGTTTCTCTTCCTGACAGCTTTTCTTCATCACTGACTAATGGTGTCCCACAGAACAAAAGCTTAATGTTTCCAAAGTACAATTTACTTTCTTCAGGTAAATGTCAAAAGAGTGCTCTTTTGTCTGTGTTTTGTCTTTCAGTGCTGTGAATACAGAGCTGCAAACAGAGAAGTACTCTTATGCTGACCAGCTGCCAGTGTCTGAGATTATCCATCAGGTAAGAGACTCCAAAAACCATGGTCAGTTGGGGACAATAATAAACCACATGAAGATGCCCATGTTGATACAATCCAGACATTTTCAACATCCATTTGTTAATGTCCAGCATGTTTGTTATCTTTTATGCCTTATGCGTAGGCAGGTATTTATTAGTGCTCCTGTGTTTTTGTTATTCGAAGTGTGTCCACACTCATCCTTAATTTGGACACAGAACAGAAAGTTATGTTCAACATCCAGCAACAGATTCTTTGTGTCGTTTCCATGGTGACAGCAAGTGTGAAATGCAAGTACCTCCAGGTTTCAGTGTGGAGGGGCCACCGTGAAATCCAGCAGAATGGGTAGGCAGGATTGTGGTGAGGAGTTGTGCATTCACCTCATTCCCAAATGGATTGTGGCTTTCAGTCGGGTCGACCTTCACAAATGAACACCTATTTCTCCCCATTGCACCTTAGAACATGTGCTCTGAATTCAAAATAGACGGTCTTGGGTCCTGTATCTTTCTTGTAAGATTTTCCATTATGAGCCTATTAAAAATACTATTTCTATACTTCCCCTTCAACTTGTGCGTTAGGAAAGTAAATAAGTTACATTAATCTTTGCCACCGGCGATAGCAGACATTTGGGCTTCAGCTGCCTCTGGGAAACCCACACTTAGACACTCTGAGAGTGGACACATTACCGTGACTGTTTACATAGTATTATCCAATGCTATATCCCTTCAGTAAGTAGTAAGTTTAAAGGTTTATGGTAATCTGTTTTGGTTGAGACTGTGTCAGACAAGTGTAATTTAAACTCTGTAGTAGTAATTGTTTAAGCTGGAGCGGTATTTGGATTCCACTTGAAAGCAGTATATAGGTTGTTTTTATTGTGGATGTTTTTTCAATGGATTGCATGTTATTGTACAGTGGCCTGTACTATGAAGGGAGTTTAACCTACTCAGAGTTAACTCGGGATTATCGAGCAAACTCGGGGTTGACAAACTGTGACACTGGTGTTAAATGATACTACGACGGAGAATAAGAAGTTGAGTCAGTGTTAACTTCATTGGAGTTGTTGCGCATTTTCATCAAAGGGGCGTGTTTGGCCCTGCAGGCAGAGTTTTTACACAATGGCGCATGCTCTGTATTTTCCCCAGAAGAATGCATGTTAATTGTGTCAGCATATGAGGATTTTAAAGACACGTTAACGGCTAAATCTAATATGGTGGCAGACGACAAAGCCAGGGAGGCTTGTTGGCAGTAAATCTGTAATTATCTTCACAGTGTTCTTATTGTAGTTTAATTCTCTATTATTTATTTTATGGACTCTTCTTTTATGTGTAATATGATTAAGATGTAAAGGTACAACTGCACATAAGGTACATTATAATAAAAAAATGAAGCCAGCGGAAACGGGTAATAACCCGAGACAAAATTTAATTTCCAAGATTAATCTACAAGTAAAAAACTTGAATATTCTCTGACATTATTGTCACACATTTATGAGAGAAACTTCACTTTGCAAATCTGCAACATCACACACATACACCTCTGCAGTGTATTATGCATGCAGTGGGAAGTTACTATATTAGACCTTGCAATCGGATTTAGCAGTGAGGAAATACTCGTCAGTTTAGCCCACAATCATAATATTATGCACCTGGATTGGGGGTATTCAGAAGAAAACACCAGAGTGATTTTGATTTTTGGGACTTTAATTTAAGGGAATTTCTTGTAAATTTGCCTCTTTCATCTTTGGAATTCTTTTCGCGGTTTATTAACCCCCACCCTGGTTCCATATTTTTTGGACACGTAAAATAGTCAATCTAAATATGTGAAAACACTTGGGGCTGGGCATGTTAATGGGTTATTATTGTGTTAACGCGTTAATTAATTAACGATGACAATTATTTTATCTCACGTTAACGCATAAAAAAAAATATATATATTATTTTGAAAGTCCGTTGCTCACTGGCTCTGAATACACATAGTCAAACCAAGGGTCACAGGAGGGGTGGGATATTGATCAGCCTGCAAATCACCCACCCAGACAAGCAGCGGAGGGAGGCTTCAGCAGACTACACTGTATGCAGCATGTGGGAGAAGACAGCGCTCTGTGAGTAAACGGCAGGCACTGTATTGAGAGTAACCATGGCAATGGCTTGTGTGCACTACACAGCTGTAGCCTATTTTACTTAAATTAATATTATGGGCTACATAACTTTACCTGAGAGGCCTTTATCTAGTTATGCGGGGATGCTCTGGTTTAATAATTGATTTGATCACATTAATGTTTATGTTGAGATTTACAAGAAATATTTTATTGCTGCTGTTTAAAGGGAATACTGCTGGTAAAAAGCACCATATTTGTTTAAGGTGTTTGCATAGCAGTACATAGAAATTAAAAGTGCACAATACACTACTTTAGAATTCATTATTAAATTTTGCGCATAGCAGTGCGATTCGTGATTAAAAAGAAAGAAACTGTCCCGTTAAATTAAATTAAATAAGATCTCCTCCCTAAAATCACAGAGGCTGCAGGGCTTGCTGTATGAACGTAATGCTGTTGTGTTAAGAATAACTCTATTTCAGCTGCAACCTGTGGAACAAGTCAGGATGAAATCTTAAAATATTTTATTAAGTGGTATGTATTAATATCCAACTTCTCATCATTAACTCTGGGTAAAGATGTGGTGTATAGTCCATGTGTACAGGGTAACCTCGAGTTAACCACGAACAAAACCTGCTCGGAGCAGTTTAGAGATGCAGCATAAAGTGCCATGGCAACAGACCTCGGGTAACACCTATCCACCTTTCGTAGTACGGCTTAATCAGGTAGTTACACCCGACGTCACAAAGTTACTCCAGACGTTACCTGGATAAGCCAGTTACCTCGCTTCGTAGCACAGGAAACGGGTGTTTCTGTGATTGTGTCCAGTCCTTGCTTATGTACACAGAGTACTTGTGAATTTTGCATTCACCAAACCAAAATGCAAGCATCAACCAAATGGCAAAATAGATTACATATCCTGAAGGACATCAACTGACATCTGATCCCTCTTGCATTCATTATCCTGGTGTCAGATTAGTTAAAGCTGCTCTAATCATTATTTTTATATTAACAATGGATCAAGTGAGGGGTAACTCATAGTGATGGATCCACATCTCCCACCTCTACAGTTCCCCAAAGTTGGTTTGTGTCTTTCAGCTCATTCTTCAGCATTGTTTTCAGCATTAGCTTGCAGCTGTTTAAGGAGTTGTTGGAGAGTACTTTGCGTCTGCTTGAAGCTAACATGTTAACCATACCAGCTTTATAAGAATGACAATACTTAATACACCTGTGGTTACTGGTGGCAGGCCTAACAGCAAATGTAGTTTAATACTGCAGGTCACATAATTCGGGGTGCAGCAATGCAAACTGTTGTTTTATAAGTCAGGTAATAATTGGCCTTTTTCCATCATTCTGTGTGCAACCATGATCTGATTTTAAGCTGCATGCAGCTTCAAATAGCAGGGCACGTTGAAAGGAGCTGGTTACCTCGCTGAGAAACTTGAGGTGTGCAGCCTGTCGCCTGCAGCTCTTCCTTGCTGCTCCTTCTTGTTCCATTACTCCCAGCAATATTTCAAACTGATCCGGTGTCAACAATAGAAAATGACCATTGTCTTGTTTTTTAGACAAATTTTTGATGAACAATAGCAGGCAGTGTTAATCTCACTGAAAAGCACGTTGCATTTCATGTTACTACTTCATAATAAAAGTAAACTTGTGTTTTTCCAGTAAAGTGATTTTAATGTGAAGCTGCAGCTGTAGGAAATGTTCACTTTGCATTAGCAGTAACTTGATACAGCATTTTTTCTGGGAGTGGTGACACCTAGTTACACCTAGTGCCATCGACACCTAGTTCGTAATACTATAAAATATATAAATATTGCAATACTATAATCCGTGGGCCATAGGCTCAATCACCATTATTTTACCTCATTCAGAGTTAAATAGTGAAGTAACAGATTCATTTAAATTAAAATCTAGAGATTATAACTTTAGGTATAAGAATATTCATTTAAAAAGATTTTGTTATTGTTATTGTTATTCTAGAAATACAAGTGCTGTAATGCAAATAGCAGATTCAATGTTTTAATGTTTTAAGCCAATAAAAAGGACGATTTGAACTACAGAGTTTCCTTCCGAACTCGAGGCGAGCTGTGTTCCACCAAAGATTTTCAGTACATATTCAAGCTAAATGAGTAACTTGTCATTATAACAAACAACAATTGTTCAAAAGTTACATCTTTTATACAATAAGTATTAGCCATTAGCATGCTGTCTAAACCTCATGGATGTCATCTTGCAGTGCCTTCTTCCTAGGGAGTGTGATAGTGTCAAACCTATTCTAGCGATTTTAGAGCTAAACCAGAAGATCCAAGCAGCTGTTTTGTGTGATTGCTGCTATTAAAAAGATGTCAAATGACACGTCAGCTGTTTTTGATTAATAAAGAGGCACAGTGGCATCAACTTTTGAAGAAAAGTCATTTATTGAGGATGGATGTGTTTGAGCTGCTCCTGGTTCAAATTTCAATGACTACAGTAGAGTTGGAGTTGCAAATGTTTGATTTGAGAATGATATTTGTCTCCGCTATATAAGCGGACACTAAATTACTGGTGTTGATACCAGAAGGTCAGAAGCAGCTGAACCGATTTAAGTGGGGGGGTGGGGAAATCAGAACAATCCTAGGGTCCTGCTGCTGGAAACAACGCTGGCTGACATCAACTTGGTGGTGTGAACAACGGAGTTACACTCAACTGGCCCCAAGAAATGAAGCTGACCACATGCCTGAGCCCTGTTAGACGCTTATTGAGTATCGTCATTTGAAATAGGAGGGGTCTCCACACCCAGTAGCACTCTGGAAATTGAATGTTGAGCACTGCCTCAACAGCCTAGCAAACACAGGCTGGTTTCAGATCTGCTGCCCGCTGCTCACATAGAGTGCCGCATATACTGTGTCTGTAATTTTCAATACACAGAAATTTCGCACTATTGAAAGCTCGAAGGCTCATTCACACAAACTCACCCCATTAAGCCTCCACCGTCTGCTACTTGGCTTAATGTCTTGGCTCACTCTCTCTTTTGTCTCTTCACCTCCCCCCATCTATTAATCTTTCTCCATATTCATATCTTTCTTGTTTTTCTGTCTTAACCCCCCCCCCCCCCTCTTTTTAAATGCAGCCACACGTACAACACACAAACACACTTGTCAACCCCATGACCCCTGCCAGAGATTTCGATTATCGGCTAGCACTCCTGCTGTGTTGAAGATGGGAGTCCTGACGTACTGAGTCATCTCTCTCCCCCTCACCATAATCCATCTGCACTGCAGCAGAATGACCAATGTCCATGAAGCCTATTGACAGCTCTCCTCTTTTTGAGTAGCTGTCATATTGTGTGCAGGACTCTGTGAGATGTCTTTGTTTTTTCTGCCACTGTGGCAGCAGCCTTTGTTGTTCGCTGATCAGATGCCTTCATCTGAACTAGATGTGACTGAATATCATGAGATTTAATGTCTAAAATATTCCCAAGTGATCTGTAGTTGATTTCAGTTGTGCCACCAACAAAAACACATATTTTCACTCTGTTTATCTTCTAAGAAAAACATTTTTCCCTTTGCCAGTGTACTAGGCGACAGCTTGCAAATAGAAAAGTCATCAGAGTGAGTGACAGTGGATATATAAGGCTCTGCTGTATGGTGTCTGTATACAAACTTCTCCTCATTGTGTACGTGGATGTGTGTATGTGAGAAGTTGATTAATGCCCTGTCACCGTTGGCAGTTGTCTTGCTAGTGGTGACAGGGTGAGTCCCCTCTTCCTGCCACCTTCTTTTCACAACCTCACACATTTCATCACGTTGCCAACGCCTAATCACAATATGTTCAGTTCTGGAAATAACTACAAAGAACTTTTCCCAGCTCTCTTGTGTATTCTACTTTTTTTGTCCCTCACTGCTTGGATTCCTGATCGCTGGCGTCAAATTCATATTTGTTCTTTTGCCAGCTTGACGCCACACCATATGGCTCCAGAGTATTGAAAATGAAAACACTGAAAATTAATGCTTTGCCTCCCTCCCGTAACTCGCCAGATCCCTCTTCCCTCACTCAGCCTGCAACACTGACACTTTTTAATAGTGGATGTTGGGATTGTGAGGATCACCAGCCAAACCCTCTCCGACAAGCTCTTCCATTTAATCAAATATCAATTAGAATTTGCTTTGCTGCCTTGTTTGTGCTCAATAATTATAAATAATATTGTCTAGACGAGAAAAACACACATTATGAGAGAATAATGCACCTGCTACTCTGATTGTCCCAGCGCTTGCCGAAGGCAAGGCAGCACTGTGGAATGTCCTGGCTGTGTGCACAATGGCTGCTGTCCTGTCATCCAGCTTCGCATAACATAAATTTGCTGCAGTTTTGACCTTGGCATGCTAGTGTTTGGCAGGGCTTTTCAGACCTCCCTCAACGACCATTAGCATCCTGCGCAGCCATATTAATTAGCTCCAATCAATCAGGTGGGAAGCCGTTAATTGATTTTACTTGTGAATTGAATATGCAACACAAAGGATGTGTAATGAAAGCAGGCTGCTTGAGTCTAAGTCCCTGTCCTTTGCAGTGGAATGTGAATGGTTCTGTCAGTGAAGGTCAGAAAACTCTCGCTTCTTTTCTGCTCCCCTCTCTCTCAGGTGTTTCAGCTCCTCTCTCATTTTCGTTCCCTAATATTTTCTCTGCCTCCCTCATGTCTGTTAAAGAATCTGAATTCTTTTCATTGTGCTAAGTCAAAAGTCCTCACACATGTCTGGGAGCAGATTTGTTTCCCTTCTGTGGCCCATTTCTATCCCAAGCTGTTCAAATGTGATATTCAAATTAGGTATTAAATTAGCTATTAAATTTGAGAGATAGAAAATTAACAGTTTTAAAAGCAGATTATTTGATCATTTATCAAGCAAAAGTTCAAAACATTTGCTGCTTCTGGTCAGACGAAAGAAGTCATTTGAAGACGTCTGTCTATAGAAACTTTTTTGAAATTTTTCAAAATATTTTCCACCTTTTGCACAAAATTAATGAATATATCCGCTGACACTGGCTTATTACAGATATATGGGAATTGATCTATAGGTTGATCATTTAAGAGATAAGAAATATCAGTAGAGAAATATGAGTAGAGATATAGGTTTGTTGGCAGTAAGAAAGGCAGCCACAGGTCAGGTCAAACACATTAAAAGAATTAGGCTTAGGTTAGGTGCTGATTATTTGGTTTCTATTTCCAATGGGCTGACAAAAATTATGTCATTGTAACTACAATTATTGTGCTATTTTTGACCCCTAGAGAGCGGTTTAGTTTTATTATGAGTTTAGAGAAGCATACCTGTTTCCTCTTATGATCTCATTATGTTTAATGGTCTTTTATTACTATAGTTTGTCCATCTGAGATCAGGGACTATTTTTTCAACTAAAAAAAGTGTCCAGCTCAGTACATACACTAAGTGGCCACTTTATTAGGTACACCTGTAAAATCTAATGCAGTCCACTTCAGCTTCAAATTCTACCTTTGCAGATATAATACTGTTCGGTTTTGACACTTTCAGAGAGGTATTAATCTAACTATATGTTGATGTTGTAGTTTGCAGTGGGGTTGAAGTGGTCTGCATTGTATTGAGAAGTGTGTCCAATGTTTTACCTAGCCCATTTACAAACATGTGGGCTGCCTAATATTAGAAACACTTTTAAATATAATGCAGTCCAGTACGGCACCACCACTAACTACGACCACAGTAATAAACATGTTTTTGTTGAAACTTTCTGAGAGGTTTTTATTCAAATATGTTTAAGTTAATAAAGTACTGGATTGCATTAGATTATATAGATGGATGTAAGAACTGGGAGTGTATATTGCTCTTCATTAATCAAATTTAAAGTAATCATATCAAGACATTTTGTTACTAAAACAATCGCGCAGGCTATTTTATATACAACTAAATGAGTGATGAATGAATAATAAAAAACTGCCAAATTATTTGATAGTTATGTTGCCAACTTCTCTATTGTCTCTCTCCCTCTCTTCCCCCTTCACATATGCTCCCTCTCTCTACCGGCTGTGCTGACGTTGCTTCCTGTCACAGTCGATCAATCTCCCTTGCATTTACACACACTCACTCACTCACTCACTCACATAGTCGCAGTCACGCACACTTCTGCCTTCCATTGTCACAGAGGTCAACTGCCCCCAATGGCCACACACTCCCAGTCGTCTCTTATGAACATCTCTGTCTGGGCCCATCCTCGTCCTCCGGGTGTTTAAATCTCAGCTCTTCTCCTCGTCTTCCTGCCAGCCACTTTGTCACCAAGGCTGTAGCCAAAAGTGTCCCAACACAGATTTTGTTATGTAACACAGAGAGAACAGGAAAAAAAAACAGCACATTGAATGTATGATTAGCACCACATCTGTGCTATTTGAAATCAGTGGCCGTGTGATGGCAGTCTGAACCAATCAGTATTCATCTGATTATGTCAACGTCTCGATGGGACAAATGTCTTGTCATAGCTCTGTGTCTGGTTGACCGGAAAACATGGAGTATGACAACTGAAGCATGCTGTATAATTTAATTGGGGTTTGTGGAGATGCCCTTGTTCCAGCTAAACTAGAGCAGGCTGGTCAAAATCGACCAGCGTTCAAAACTGTGACAGGATTCAGCTTGCAGTGTCAGCGAAAAATGAAGAGCCTCAAAGCCAGCCTGCAACCATGGCTGCTTTTTACAGTGACCATAACCATTATTTGGGCAATGTCTTATTTTGCCAAATCATCTCAGGATTGAGGTCTGTTCAAACTAATATCTGGAATTGTTACACAAAGATGTTACATGGTCTGTTTTGTTAGTTAAGTCTAGTTTTAAACTAATGTAATGGAAGTTACTGTTTACTGCACCAATATAAAAACTATTTAAATGGATACTGTTAGCCGCCCTAACCCCAGGCTGTCTCATTGTTCAAAAACATTTTAATCTATCTACATATTTGTTTTAAAGTGGTCATATTATGCTCATTTCAGGTTGAAAATATTATTTTGTGGTTGCACCAGAACAGGTTTACATGGTTTCATTTTCAAAAAACACCGTATTTTTTGTTATACTGCACATTGCTGCAGCTCCTCTTTTCATTCTGTGTGTTGAATGCTTCGTTTTAGCTGAGTCCTGCATCTCACTCCTAAAAGATCTTTGTTGGGAGTTGCACATGCACAGTTCCTAGGTAAGGACTACTAGCCAATCAGAAGCAGAGTAGGGCAGGTCCTGGGAAGCCAGTAAACACGGCTTCGGTTCAGCTGTACATGTTCCCCTTACCAGCTTAACAACATGGACTGGAGCAAGAGTTTCAGAGTGGTGAGTTATTAATCTGTAAGAAATGTATTGTTCGTCCATAAAGTTTTTACTGAGCGCTGTCTCTACATCACAGTAACAACTTTATGTCATGGGATGGGATTGTTAATTTTTATTGATATTGAAACCGCTATTGACTCTGCTTAACAATCCGAGTCTTTATTGATACCACTATCGATACTTTACTATCATTTGGTGATGGTTATCTGGTAAGACCCGACCCAACGGCATGAGGTAGGCCTGCATGAAATGAGGAAAAATATTGAGATGACATATGACTTGCGATAAATAAGTGTGCATATTAACTGCCTGGTTGTTTTTAAAATTATGAAATAATTATAGGATTAGAATTTAATATTTTAAATACAACTGTTATTTCTAGGGAAGCAACATTAATGTTTACAACCGCAAATAAACTCAATATCTGACATCACAATACTGAGTGACAAATTTCCACATTTGTGGACATTAAAGACATTTGAATTGAATTTGAATTTAGAAAGAATAAAACACTCATTCCTTATCAGTCCCTTCTCCTCCTCTCTGCTATTAGTCACTGCCTGCAGGTAACGTTACCTAGTCGAAGGAGGAGCGGCTGGTTTGTCTCAGCCAGCAGCTGAGTTTTTAATAATGTGCCAAATTTCAAGACTACAGACCAGTCTATGCTACAGAGAGCAGCAGAGGCTGCAGCCTGATGAAAAACAGTCCTGGGCCTGTTTGTTTTCTTATCCATCGTGTTTCAAGTTAAACTAGAATAGTCTGTTTTTAAAAAAAACACCATATTTTTTGTCTTACTACTGTGTGTTTTAGCTACCGAGGGAAACATCTCACTTCTATTTGATCTTTGTTGGGAGTTGCACATGCGCAGTATCTAGGTAAGGAATACTAGCCAATCGGAAGAAGAGTACGGTTGGTCCTAGTGTGAGCTAAAAGAAAGCCGCTTCAGCCAGTAAGCAGGGCCGCAACATAGACTGGAGCAAGACTTTTCAGTGGTAAGTTATTAAGTTGTAACAAATTTTCTCTGTGGGAGATGGTAATCCATAAAAAAAATATATCAGAATGAAGGAAAGGGAAAAAGCCAAAAAGCAAAATATGACCTCTTTAAAAAGTGAATCTTATGTGACTTACGTACATGACACATGAGACTTGTGTGTAGACTGCTAAAGGGGCGGAATATAGGGTGGCTGCTCTGCAAGTGTGCTGGACTATACTGTAACCGGGCAGAGACAATAAATAATATAATTCCCATAATTGTAGGTATGGTGTATTGAAGTAAGAAAAATATCAAGATATAAAAAAGCATAAACCACAGACACTCAAAAAAGGTTTCAAATGTGCTTCATTGGCACTGTGTAGGTATGGTTTGATCAGATTTGATTGATGGTGGTCTACCAACATACCAAACAGGCCCACAGCTATCCTCATAATGTGTCTAATTCAGATTATGCTCAATCCTGATTGGTATGTGGAAGTACATGATATCATGCTTTTCCAAATTGGTCCTGCCCATTTTAAACCAGCGAGAAGAGCACAAACAAAAAAACACGGAAATCTCAAATGTAAAATAACCAAAAGTGTTCCAGCTTTGGCAGAAAATACAGTTCATATCATCTCTCATTATTCATAGTTGAGTTAAGTTGATTGTGAAAATAGGTTTTCGGGGCCTTTAACACAGGACTATTTTTGGACTAAACACCCACTTTGACGTCTGCCGTCTGCAAGTCTGTTGTCAGACAAAGGAGACTAAAATCTCTCTGTCGTCTGAGATGTTTCCTGCAGTTTCTCTCACTCGTTCACTCACAAAAGCACCACTGAATAAGTTGCTGAAAACATTCCTTTTATAGTTTGAGCTTCATTGTCTCTGCTCCTCACTAATTGTGTGTTGAAGTACTGAGCTGTTCCACCACATAACCTGCAGCTTGGTATCTGTCACACTATCTACTGTAGATATAGTGTAGATAGGAATGGTGCCTGTGACCACAGCTCCACAATAAGTCTGAATTAAACATCAGTCTTTTTTTTTTCTGAATGAATGTAAGCAGAAAATACCAACTAATATCTGCCTGCAGCCCTGACTCTGTCCAACATAATGGCTAGCCTGGAGCTATGTGTGCTAACATATAGCCGTCTCAACTTAAGCATTCTGGGTGGCAGTGGAGCTCTATTGATTTGACTTGATTGAGTTGTTAAATAAATTTGGAGTTAGACGTAATCCAATTTTACTGCTGTCCTTTCTACATAAGAAGTTGGCAGCGTTGTCATATTACCTGGAGTTTGGATTGAAAAGACAGCCTTGAGAAGACAGTACCCTGCACGCAGCCACACACAGTTCCAGAAATTAACTTTTCGCCTGACTTACTAAGAACTGTTCAACTAATAAGAAATTACAATAATGTTCCCCAGCCAAAGAAATTAATATTCATTATTCAAAGAAACATATCATGCCGGTTCTAAATGCTATTTCATGAATAGAATCGGAATCAGTTATTTTAAGACTCACTGTGGGTCAAGTTTATCATCACCTCCTCTCCACAAGCTGAGACAATGCTGCTTTGTGTAGCAGAGCATTGCTGTCAGTCACTGAGAAACCCAGAGGCATTGTTACGATCTTGAAATAATGGAGGGCTTTGCCCAGCCCAGAAATCTTGAGTTTTCACCTGATAATTCATGCATCATTTGCAATTAATTAATATAAGATGGGAGGCACTGTGCTCTACCAAGAGGTATTTATAAATAATAAATAAATATTTTCTATGATAATAATAATAATAATAATAATAATAATAATAATAAATGATTATAACAATAATAATAATAATAATAAATTGCTGCTGGCAATGGAAGCTATGGAAAGTGAACCACAGTAGCTACATAGCTTTAATCTGAGTGAGATAGATAGAAAGAGATATACAGGTGAAACTTGAAAAATTATAATTTATTTCAGTAATTCAACTTGAAAGGTGAAACTAATATATAGACTCATTACATGCAAAGTGAGATATTTCAAGCCTTTATTTTATAGAATTATGGTTTACAGCTTATGAAAACCCCAAATTGGCCACTCTTCCTCCACCTCCTCTAGCCTCGCCTGGTTGCCTTCATCCCTTTTCTTCCTGGAAAAAAAACATCTTAGATCCCTAGCTTTCAAGTCTTCCTTAGTGAATTAGCTAGCTGGGTATCACCATATACAAGTCCTGTAACCGATGTGCTCTCTGTCTCTCTCGCTCATACAAAATGTGCAGGTGGGAAGTAGATCTGCTGCTTGAATGACACACAGAGGACCCAAAATGTACTTGCGTCTTAGATTAAGGATTTCATATTATTTTCAAGGACTCTAATTCATCGGCATGACAGATGAATAGATACAGGGATATTTTGTTGCGGTCTTATTTTTGTAACAATTTTATTTATTTTTACTGGCATTTGGCGCTTAGCGGGTGGTAATTTGAGACGCTGGATATTAAACACACTCTACAGTGTGTGCCAGTCTCTTATTTGTATTGCAAAGCAGTCCACTGTACATATGCCAGTTCAGCAGTTCTCAACATCTCTTACTGAGGGAAATTCAGCAAAATATAAGATGACTGCTTGAGTTGTACAGATCAATTTACGTACTAATTGCACGGCAGTTAGACATTTACAACACTGAAATAGCACCAGTCATCAGGATTAGGTGAAATATTATTCTGTCTGCATAGCAATTAACTCATTAAAGATAGATACATACCCTGGATATTTTATAGTGCCTATAGAACCTAAACAGTGCCTCAAATTAAAGTTTTTTTTTTATCCAGCTTTCTAGTTCTGAAACAACTGAAAATCACTAAATCAGCTATGGACCAACTTGGAAGTTCTTGGTATTGTGTATGCTTGACCAGTACCTGACGGAATTATACTGCTTTATAGAGGACTTTTCTAGTTTCCAGTGATATTTCAGTCCACCTGATGAATGTAATTGTAGGGCTGGGTATCGTGGGACATTTTCAGAAACTTGTGCTGATATACCTATGTTTTGGTACACATACCAAAATATTTCTTTTTAATACCTTACTCTGAGGAATGGCAACATGTATTCTGCAAAACCTTCTTTCATTTAACCAACGAAGCTCTTAAATGTTGGCTAAACATAAATAGCTAACTTTCCCTATATAAAATGAACCTAAGATTGGCCAGATTATGATTTGAATTGAAAGTGTCTGATGATTACAGAATAAGTTGAGTACAAATACAGTATAGCCAGATATTAGATGTCAGTGTATGTTATTTAAAGAACTGGCTATCAGAACTTGAAACCACACCGATGAGAGCAGTGAGAGTCGAAACATATTGCTGCAGGCTTAAAAACGTGAGCTGTAAGAGGTAAACTGGGCAGGAAGCATACAGCGGGATTATCAGAGCTTTCTGTTTGTCTGAATAATACAGTAAATGCGCTGTTGATTTTAATATAAATAAAATAAAATAATTCTCCATTTTGTTATCTATCGATCCACATGCTGTATGACAGAAACTTTGTATCTTGTCTTATGACTGTAGTTTGAGGGAACTAATAACCCTGGACTGGGCTTTCACACCAACGTCCAATCCCCCAGGGCCTGTCAGTCTGTTGTCGGCCTGCCTCCAACTCCTGCTGCAGTGTGTGTGTGTTTGTCAAGCCAGTAAGGATGTACTTCTTAAGGAGTAAATGGACACTGGGTACTGTAGTAGCACTCAGCCAAGCTAGAGAGATACAGGTCTTGTAAGTATTTATGTAGCAGCTTTACTGTGCTGTATGTTGTCCTTGTGTTGTGTGTACAGTCTGTGACTCAGACAGACTTGCTGCGCGTTCATCCTCTTTGCCTTGTCTTGCGATTTTGGCTTTGGGGAATGCCTTTTCTGACTGGTAATTTCTTGACTGGATATAATGGCAGCTTATGTAGCAAGGGATAACAGAAATCTCTTAAGTGCGTCCTCACCACCTATCTATAGCTTTGTCGCCAGCGGAGGAGTTAGGAAGATTCTTTAGAGGTTAAATCTCATCTCTCCGTAGAATATTGCCACTGCATTAGCATATAAATGTGCTCCTTGTGAGATGCATGTTTAATACAGGGGAGATTTAAAAGTATAATCATACACAAAGTGATGATGTGGCAGTGAATGGGACAAACACAAGACAGGGGAGGTGTACTGATGAGCTTTACCACCCGCTTTTTGTGCGAACTTTTGTGTTTGTGCATGTGAGACAGCAGATAGTGTAGACAAAGTGTGTGAAGAGAAGAGAGATAAAGTGAGTGTATATGTGACTCTGCGCCTGCCTGCCTGTGTGAATGACAGAACAATCAGTGGTGGCCTCAACGGGGGGAGAAAAATACACACTATTACTAACCTGCACCCCCCCCCTTCTCCAATTTCCACTCCCCATCCCCACCCTCTCTTTACCCACCCCCCTTCAGAAACCAAAGCAGAAAGACTGGCATCCTCCTGATGGCTTCATCCTGGGCCTGTGGACTCTAATCCTCCTGGTCTTTTTCAAGACGTACGGCATGAAGCACCTCAAACACATCTTCTGAGGCCTCAATGTTTACCCTGCTGGATAACTGAGGACATGAAGCTGCAGATCAGGAGCTTTTACAGAATGGATATTAGAGGAATGGTGCAGTTTGTGACAGGCTTATTTTCCTGAAAATGGAAAAGGAGATATATGGCATCAGAACTGCTTGGCCAGAAACTGCATGATTGCCTTTTCCCCCCTTTTGGATGATTGCTCTCTACTGATGAAATGTAAACATGTGTGTATTATTCCAAATACTTGAAAGTCATGCATCAGATTTGCGAAGCCACAAATGTACATGAGCAACAGTGGGATCATTTGAACTGTTTTGTGTTTTATTTTTGACAAGGAATTCAACTTATGTTTATTAATTTTTTATATCAAAACTTCTGTTTTGTCAAGTCTTCCCTAATTGCCTTGATTTGGTTAAAAAAGCAGTGAATTGAGTCAGCAGATAAGAATTTAATTTATTTTCGAGAGCGCACTGCTCTGCATATTTCAGCAGCAGCCTTTTTGTTTAAGTGCTGCTCAGAACGTCTGCACGGTCAAAAAGGGAAAATGTGGGATGAGTGCAGGCTGATTGGCTGAGAGTGGGCTGTGGAGAGATTACTATTAAATGTCTCCCCCTGACCATATACATTACACCCCTTGACCGTCATATCACGCTTGTGAAGGATAACAATCACACATAATCTCATCTCACATGATGGACCCATCCACTTTCCCATTCACCAAATTGCCCTCGCTGTGGAAACATCCATTAGCTACCCCAGCCGTGTACTCCGCTGATTGTATTCTGGGTGATGGACAGCTATTTCCCCGGTCATTCTATGTCTCACGCTATGGCAGCGATAAGTGAGTGATAACCTAGTAAGCCGAGGGCCGTCCCAAATGAATCTCCTCTGTGCTGGGACATGTTTTCCTCCTTTTTTCTCTCCATGTGTAACCACTCTGTATTAGGCTCATTGTTGGGGGGAGTGACTGATGCTCAAAGCATATGGATTAAACTTGCGGTACTTTATCTTTGCTCCTTGGCGTGAGGACACGCCCATTGGGTGCCCGCTGCATCTCTCCCTCATGGCTGAAGGGGGAAATAGATGAACCGTATGAATCTGAAGGCATCTGCCGTATCAGCCACCAAGTACCGTTTCTTACACATTATTTATGCAACGCTTATTTCTTCTCCCTTTTTCTCTCCCGTTTCTTATTTCCTGTATTCTCATTCACCTTTCAGAGAGTTCATTTTATTTAAATTGGTAGGATTTTGATACCCTCATTTAAGATGAAACACTTAATAAAAGAAATGTATTTGTGTCTTTAACTGCTTGTTTTATTTATTAACTTTTTTCTAAATAATAGAGCTTCCATTATTTTCCTGCAATACTGTTTAAAGACCAGATCTGCTTTTACCGTTACCCTTGAAGGTATGCCTGGTGCAGCTTATTTTAAGACATCCTTGAAACCGGTTCCAGCTTGAGTTGATTTACACACCTGCACTTTTGTTTTCCTACTGAAGACATTTCAAACAATCCAGGGAGGTTTTTAAATGTAGTTTTCTTTCTGTTCCTGTCTTGTATTTAAAAAAAGATAGCAACCATTGGATCCAAGCCTCAATATACAATCGGTGTATACCAGGCTGGCAGCAGATACATTATAAAGCCACCCTATCTCAGGCGGATTTTGTTTGTTCTTAAACTTACTTCAAAATTGACTCCATCTCCTCTGCCTCTCGTTTCTACTTCAGCACTCGCAGATGGAAATGAAAATACTCAGCTTTTCAACGCGGTGATGTTACTCTCCCATCTGCTGTGTCACTATGGTTTCCTTATGTTAATAAAGATCAGTGTCTGTCTTCCTTCACACCTGATTTGGTGGGGAGAAACCAGTGACAGGACAATATTAGAACAGCCGTGTCAAAAGAGGCAGAGTGATTTCAGGCTGAAAAGTCAGGCAGGATGCTCTGAATATGTCACACAGGTTGTTCAAACAACGAACAGCAGCAGGATTTACCAGGGAGCGCGCGCACACCTTGTTGTCTTTAGAAGTGGAACGTCGACATTAGCCCCAAGTGGCAGCCTGCTAAATTTAATGATTTACGCACAAACAAACACAAGCACACATATGCTGTTTGGAGACGCCTGACAGGTTGTCCAATTTCCATGGAAACTCTGGATTTCCAACTGCTTGCTTGTCAGTGAGCTTTTTGTAATGTCAATCATTCCCAGGAATGATGATAGTAATTTTTGCAGTCAGATTTTCATTCTCATCTGCAACAATAGCTGCGGCATAAATTGTTCTCAGTGGTGCTTGCTTACTGTATTTTCACATTTAAACGTGGCTTTTCTTAAACTTTGAGTAAGAAAACAAAAATAAAGAGGAGGAGGAGGGAAAGTCTCACAATCTGGTGATGGTTGCTTTGACAGAAAGGTCTGTAATAAATATGGAGAGCTTCCTCTTCCTTGTCCAGATTGCATTGTTTGAAATTCATTAATTTATGCAAAGTCGATTTTACACAAAGTATAAACTCAGAAAGCAAAGAGAATTCAAATGAACTGCTTATACAAACAACATTTGTATTATATGCATGGGAAAGTCATTTTCGTATTTTAGATTCCATGATAAATATTTAAAAATTGAAAGTTGATTTTTGGCATTGAACACAGCTTTTTTAGTAGCAGTAATAAATACTGTGTCCAAGGCCAAGAACAACTTTCAGTCTCAACTAGAAGTCCTTAAAGCGCTCAAAAAAAGATGAAAAATTTGATGACTTAAAAACTCCAGAATGCACTGACTTACATGGCAATAACAGTAGAATTGTGTATCCTGTAGTGCTAAGCTAACACGATTAAACATTCTTTTAATTTTAGATAATGGATTAAAGTTAAAATCAAGCAAACATTCGCTTCATCTTAAATATTCTGGTTTTCCATCTTTAATATTATTCTAAATTTACTATCTTTGGGTTTTTTGGCTGTTGATCAAACAAAACAAGACAGTCACCTTGGGCTGTGGGAAGTTTTTCACATTTTATCAGTATCTGCAGGTATTGGCTCAAAAGCACTGAATTCATATTTTGATATATCATACAAAAGGCCTTAGAAGGTATTAAAAGTGTTAAATATCCTTTACAAGTCTTAAATAGTTTCTCCTAACTGCTGTAGACTGTAATGTCGCTTGTAATATGTTTCCTTATGTGATTGCCGGCTGTTGGGAGAAACTAAAAGTAGGATTGTTGTGACAGTGGATTGTGCTGCAGGAGACTTTTGTGGAGTTTCAGTCAGAACCATCCGGCTTTTGCAAACAGTACAGTAGCTAGGAACCTCATCAACTCAATATGGGCCAGTGTCGCAAAGACTCATTAACTTGGTTAATTCATCCATCAATTATTTGCCATTATCCAGGACCAGATCGCGTTGACGCTGGGAAGTATTGAAAGAATTTGATATAATAAATAATTCTGGTTTTCAATAATACTTTCATACTTTGGCTGAACCCCATAGAAACCCTATTTATGCAGAAAACAATTTACCAATTGATGAAAAACAAGCGAGTAATTGATAATGAAAATAATTGTTAGCTGCAGCCCTATTGTGATAACTGTTTTTGTGTATATTAGAAGATAAAGTATTATTTTTCCAGCCCAGTTCATAATTTGTGATATCATGTTTTATAATGAGCCATCAATCAACCTAAATGCATATTAAGTACATTTTATTGATCTGTTAAAGGCTCAGCTATCTAATAACTGAAGTTTCCTTGGTTTCCTTTCATCATCTTACGTTACCTTGATCCACTGTATGTGCTTCACCCTCAGGCAGTACTATTTATAAATACAAAAAGAAATTCTCCAACAGTCAGTTAAGAAGACAGTCAGGATCCGTTTGTAGCTCTGGGTAGTAATGGCCTTGTAGCGCTGCCTATCATTATTATTTCAGTGTGACACAGCCTGATGTCACAACCAGACAAGAAGAGATTGAAAAGTAAAATCAGCAGTCGTCAGTGGAGGGTGAAGGTGAGTCACTGGCCTCCCATCCTCCTCAAAACCTCCATGTCTCATCTTCATTTCTGGGGGCTGCTACACACAAATCCAGGCATAATATTCAAATTTTATTTCTCACATTCTTTACCAGTTTATTACAGTTACACATAGAAACTGTGAAAAGAGCTAGTGATAAAAAGAATTTTATTGAGTGGACTGATATATTTCCATCATGTGCAAAAAGAGAACAAAGGAAAACATATTAACAACGACAGTGCCGAAATGATTAGTCAGATAGTCGATCAACAGAAAATTAATTGGCAACAATTAATAACTTATTAATCGATAAAGGAATAGTTTGATATTTTGGGAGATGCGCTTTCTTTCAGAGAGTTAGCTTGATAACACTTTGTACAGTATACATGTGTCTGGAGTTAGCAGCCAATTAGCTTAGCTTAGCAAAAAGACTAACTAAAGCTAACTAATTAATATATATATCTTCTTTGTTTGTACAAACACTAGCGCAAGTGTAAAAATGACAGCTCAACGTTTTAGGGGGGGTTGCATGCTGAAATGTTTCTTGACTGGGACCAGGAACTTCCTGGAATCAAGAAATGGTTTAGCACATCACCCCCCCACCCCCACCCCACCCCCGTAAAATAGCCAATAGAATAAATGTATTTCCAAAATGTCAACCTATTCCTTTAACTTTTTTATAAAGCAAACATTTAATCACTGTAAATTTATCATATTCAGGTTTTGGACCCAACAAGCCATCTGAAAATGTCACCTTGGACTTGGGAACTTGACATTGTTCACTATTTTCTGACTTTTTATCTATCAAACAATCTCAAATGAAAATAGGCAGTAGTAGCAGCTCTAAACAGCATACTATGATTGAGTTAATTAGGCAAAACCCCCAAAATATTCAAGTGCTTATCACTATGCAAATACAGACCACTGTGCACAGCCGTTGGCAGATGAGTCAACATCTCCCAAAAACAAACACGTCTCTTGGTCTTGGGCTACTTGTACAAAGTCAGCAGCTCCTGCAGCTGTTTGTGATGTGTGAAAAGCAATTGTATCCTCATCAGAGAGGAAACGTGATGTGAAACACGTTCTCATGGTGTGAGCACCATGTATCTGACTCACAGCATCTCTCCTCTCATTAATCATATTACAGAGATGAGGGCAAAATCAATAGGGACTTAGCACCAGGATGTCTCATTAGGATAACAACATGTGTCATGACTTTCCCCAGACTGAAGACCTGATTCTTATTACTGGGGTATGGGATCTCAGAGAGGTGAAGGGGCAGTCTACACGTAATATATACTCCAACAAATCAGAGGAGAGTGCACATAAAACAAAAATAGAGAGCGAGAGAGGGTAAGAGTAGCAGAACACGTATTCATCAATTTAACAAACAAATGGTGTAATTCTCCTGCAAGGCGGTAGCAGCAGCAGATGAATACAGTAGGATAGATGCCGCTGCTGCATCCCTGCTCTCGATCTTAATCTCCCACTTGTCTTGTGTGACATAGCTGTGCATTTACATGGAAATTCAGCTTGTAGCTATGTATAAATCGTGCTATTAACTGGTGACAGGAGCCGACAAAGCCTTATGATACATATATACGGGGCAGAGGAGGTGCAAACGCATGAGATAACACCTCCAAGTTAATGTTACACACTTGTCATTCAGCCAGGAAGTGCTGCATTGCAAAGTTTGACTTGGGTGACACTTCAGTGAGCTTACAACACACCCATCTGAAAGGCAGTGTAAATGAAAGTTAGGGAAGTGATTGATATCTCCTTTGAAGGAGTTTGAGCCTTTGTTGCACGACACTGTGTTCTAAAGAATCTCATCCAACTTGACCTCTTCAATCTGCAGAAGAATATAACATCTGAATAGCGATAATTCATACTTTCTAACTGAACTCAAGCTAAAGAATTATTAGTATTCAGTTTACACGGTCTCAAGCACTACATTGTTAGATTACGGGCACTGAAATGGTATTTTTCTTTCAACAAACTGTAAGCAGTGAATCCTGCATATATCCTTCAACCAGCAGAGGCTTTGTGGAGAGCCAAAATCAAGTTTGTATCCTCTGTGATCCCTCTGGTAAACACACACACGCACAAAGACAAGGAGGATCCACAGTAAGACACTGCATGCATGCATTGAGAGTGGAGTGTAATGATGTTGCCTCCTTGTATAACTTCGCTTTTCAAGGTTTTCAGAAATGGATGTACAACTTTGAACTGGTTTGCCTCAGTAAACAAAACACACCGCTGGAGCTGCAGTGGTGGAGCTGGAGAAATGTTCATAACAAATGTCCAGCAGGATCAACAAGACCCAGTCTTTATCTGTGGTAACTATTTTTCTTGCCTTGTGTTGTTATGTTATGTTTTATCTTTCTGTTAAAGGGTCCAGTAGGGCTCCACGCAAATGTTCCCCATCTTCAGTCTTTCTGAGATGAATCTCTAAAGGATCTTCTTCACCCTAACACCGGTCACGTCTTCTGGGGTATCTGGCGCACTGCTGTTACCGTCCCCTCTAGCGTCTGGTTGGCTGGGAGTGGTGGGGGGCTCCAGTCCGGCTGGTAAAAGTGGATGTCAAAAGTCCGTGCCCAGTTGGCAAAGACCCGCTTCTCTGTGATGAAGCGGTGGTGGCTGCCCCGCCGGCCACGCTCATGAGAAATGTACATGGCGCACTCATCTGGACCCCTTGGCTCATAGTAGTGGTAGGGGACGGAGTGGTGCTGAGGCTCCCTGCAGTGGTAGTGAGAGACACAGCTGACATTTAAAAACACTTTAATGAGTCACTTGAGTTTCATGTGATGCCACAGAGGGCTTTTCATTTCAAAGTAGGAGGACTGATCTGCATTCATTTGTTTGTTTTTGCAGGGCTTACGCAGCCACACTGAGCTCGCTCTAATCATTTTTAAATGCCACCTGAGGCTGAACACAATGAAAAAGCCAAATAAAGTTCTAGCTAAGCATGGATAATGAAAGTTCTAAAACTGGTGCCTCGGTGTAGTTCACAGATAGTTACATGTCCCACACAGCACATCCTCTAATCATGTATGTCTTCTCTTTTACAATAAAGTGAGCTCATATAAAAATTTGCCACAACAACGCTGAGCTCTGCATCCTTGCTGCCACACTGCTGCCTGCTTTCCGAAATGTATCCCCCCCCCCCCACACACACCTCCTCCTGCATTAGCATTTAGTTTGTGATTTTTTTCGTCACACAGATTCAACCCATTGTAACACATCATATTACAGAAACATTAAACCACATATAAAAACAAATTGAAGCATCACACAGGATAAAATAATTTTGTTATTAATCACGATCTGACTAATCTCAAAGACTGCTGTACCCCTGCTTCATTACTGACTGAAAGATAGCCAGAAGGCAGATTCAGTTTTACAGATTATACATATTTTACTAAAATAAAAGACATTCACCCATCACTCCTCTTTCCCTTTATTAAATAAAGTTTCAGCTCAGGTACGGTCTGTGCATTGTTGCAGTGAATGTTTAAAACCTTGATGTGAATGTCCTAACTGAACTCTAAGTTTTAGTTTAAACTATGATCAGATGAGGGACGTGAAAGGGTTCAGGTCAGTTTAACAAATGCTTTACAGTAAAACCACTGAAAACAACAGAAGCAGAAGAAGTTCAAATATGTAGGCCAAAAGTATGCGGACAACTTTCCCATAGAGGTGTCCACATACTTTTGACCGCATAGTATATGTCTTAGATGGGAAAAAACCAACCCTAACGATGCTGCTAATGCACTTCCTTAACAACTCCCTGGTTTTTCATTTGAATTCATTTCATGATGACCTTGATAGAATTTTGTTTAATTCAGTTCACCTTTTGTTAGACCAGCCGATACACTGCTCACACAGTCATTTATCTTCATGTAGTAATCACTATACCATTATGTATTTTACTTTTCCCATATCTGTGCATGTTTCCACATCTGCTTCCTATTATTTTGTGTCCTGTTTGTTTATTCAAGTGATTTTCTGACAGATTTTTCTTAAAGATCTGGGGAACACGGAGTCTCCGTCATGTTCTATTGGTTTTAAAATAAAAGTGACTGTCTCATAGGGCATACAATATTCCTTTTGTTTATTTGTCCAAATATCATGCACAACTGATGTGATTTTGCTGAAACCTTTGGTAAAATTGAAATTGTCAGTGGTGTAAGGTCCCTACCAAGTAATACAATGTCATTAAAATCTGACTGGATTTATTTTATGTCTTTCTGCACATACTGACCGTGAAATAAAAGCAAAAAAAAACACCTTCAAAATGTATTTAAACTGGAGAAAAGACGTCCCTCAGTACAGTGTTCCAGCATTTTAAAAATGCATTAATTGAGAAACAGAGCCACTAAATGAAAAGAAGAGTCTTTGACTTTGTTCTCTTTGTAAGAAGTCATTAAGAACACTGTTTCCTTCAACATATTTTTCAAATGTGGTATTCTTTAGAAAAAAACTAAAGGAGGTTACTTCAAAAAACAGCAAGCAGCTGCTTGACACGAAAAACCATTCCAAGAACAGTATAATATTTTATCAATGTGTTTCTGATAACACAACAGTTGATGCATCATTTATATTTACTGGTTATTTATTAATGCTTTGGGTTTATAAATATCGATCTTTATGTCCGTAAAAACACATTCGACGTGACGTTAGAGAAACACAACTTTTGAATTCTCAGTTGGAGCACATCTAGAAAAATCTACAGACTTTGCTCATTGTGAGAACTGAAAAGGACTGCTGAGTATCAGCTTAAGCAAACCATTTGTTTAAAGAAATGAACCGGCATACCCTCTTCATTATCATCAAGATTAAATTTGTGCCTAAGCCAAAAATAAAAACTAATTCTTTAATCAATCAGAACCAGGAACAAAGATATACTGAACATTTTAGAGTTCTTTATATTGGAAAATCTAATAAGATTTGTTCCTTGTCCAATAAAAGCCCCCAATTAAAGTGTTGGCTGAGACTGATGAGACGTGAGCTTTAATTCAAACCATTAAACTCTGCTAATGAGCCTGGATGAGCTAGTTACTAGGAGCAAGACAAGGTCAGAACTGGGTACATATCCCATAGTTCTTTGCATTTCTATGGTGTTTTTCATGGAAAGAGGCAAAATCAGCCACCTGGAAAATGTGGATTTCTTTAGCGTAAATTTCACAGTGAATATGGAGGGGAACAATTCTTCGCAGTTTAAAAATTCCCCTTTTCTTTTTTCCAAATTCTCAACATGTAGTAGTAGTTGTAGTAGTATAGTTGTCGCCATAACAACTAGCAGTCAGCATGACCTGGGTGCTGTTATCCTGTTATTTTGGCAAGTGTTGTGGTTAAATTTTAGTGGTACTATTTTAAAGTTAGCATCCCTTGTGTCTGTGTCATGGCAAAGTACTTACTTTACTAATTTGCACATAATTCTGTAATTACTTGAAGTTTCATTTCATTTCAATGTCACCCACCAAATCCCTACAAAAATGGACCCTTGTAGAAACTTTATTTTGGTGCTTTTTACTGCTACCCAATAAAAACAGCGTTCTGCATTTTAAATCTGATATGATGTTTTCCAATAACAGAAGGATCAAATGCTTCTTGATGTGTGGAGAAAATCTATTTCTTAGGCTAAGAAGGAGAAAACTTGGTGTTTATATCTATAACATTGAATATTCACTTAATAAGCAACCACTGAAGTTAAAAGAAACATCTTTAGGTATTATTTATAAAGACTTAACATTAACGTAATCCGCTTCATCAGATTGTTGGTGGTTAGTTGATCAAATCTGATTTACAGTGAATAAACAATTTACAAACATGTCATCAGAATCTGATTCAATGTTTCTAAATCCTGACTGATACATCCTGACTCATCACCTTCTCCTAACTGACCCCTGCCCACTTCAAACCAGTGAGAAGAGCACAGAGAAAAAAGAAATACAGAAATCTCTCAAAAGTCAAATGGCTTAAACTGTCCTAACTTTGGTGTGTACAGTGTTCCTGTAGGACCCCATCGCTCACTTTTACCTCCACTTAATTTTTCACCTTCACAACATTTCAGTATGTACGATATTGTGATTTGACTGACAACCACAATTGGTAACTTCTAATCAATAGTAGCATTTGATTGCTGGGCTTTTGCACTAAAACACTACTTTTATACTTGCACTCATCTGACAACAGAAAGATCTGCCAGTAACACTTAAAAATAAGCAATTACAGTCAGTTAAAGGTGACACCGGATGGCATCTTCATTTTAGTAACAGCGTTAGAGTGGATTGTTAACTTCACTGAAAACATTTTATACAACTACTAGAGGAATCACTCAAGTAAAATATGGCCTGCCTTTGGGCTGCACATGTGTCATTATCCCTCAGTGCAACTCTTTCACATAAGCTGTATACCAGTTGATGGGCTGGATCTCCAGAAGTCTGCATTTCCATACTGAATAATCCAGAATATGTCAAAGGGTGAACAAAGCCTTTCTCAAATTAGTCTTCTTTGACTTGACTTCTTTTGCCTGAATTTGGGGGAATACAACTTGTATATACTTTGCAGCCCTCAGTAGCCGATTATCAATCCACTTTGTGTTGTTGTGATTTTTGTGACATCTGCAGAGGATGAATGAGTGGCTGTGGAGAAACTGACTAACAAAACAAATATAAACAAACAGAAAAATTGGACGAAGTCAGGGGAAACAAAGGGCGCCTTCCAGGCTCCTCAATAAGGAGCCTAAAGAGGGGAAGTCTGCGTACTGATTCAGACCTTAAATAGAAGTTGTTTCCTTATCAAACCCTATATTCTCTGTGCTAAAAGCCACATTTCACCACTTGTGCAGCCTGTGTACTGACTTTTTTAAATACTTATATTCAGGCAATTTTAGCATTCATAAACATCTCCAGCCACACTGACATGTTATTTATCAGCTGCCTGAATACATTTACAGTTTTAATCTTTCTGATCAGTTGACTGTGCTGCTATGAATTTATAGACACTTGAAGCAGCTGCACATACAGCGCTGCTTTAAAAACTCTTAGTGATGAAGCTTGTTGGTGAGCTGATGGGGAGGTTTTACATTCAGCTGCCCTGTCTCACCTGCAGAAGTCCGGGGCAACCATGCCGTAGACATTGATCCTATCACACAGCTCCAGGGCGATGGTCATTGTGAACCAGCCGGTGCTCAGCCAGGAGTTTGATATCCTCCTGCAGAGAAGAGCGGGGAGAGAAAGAAGACGGAAGTTGAATGGATTTCATGCGTGGGAGAGCAGGAGGATGAAAACTACCATATTTGATTTTTGTGAATGTGATTAACTGGGTAGGATAATCAGAAAATCTCACATGTTTGTATTATGGCAGAATAAAGATTTATCTAAAGCCAGAGATCGATTTTCCCGACTGTGAGATCATTCAAGTTCTCCCACTGCTTCATTAAAATACAGATCCATCCTACATATCGACTGATACAAATGAACCCTGTCAAATAATCAAACCCTTAATCAGAAAGTAGTCTTGATCTGCATCTAGTGCAGATTGTTGAAATCACTTAGCTTCAGCTGCAGAATGATCTGCCTGCTTTTAGACTGCAGATTTTTTAGTCAAGAAATGAGAACTAATCACAGTTATGAAAGAAATATGAAATTATAATTTCATTTCATTAGACAAGCTCAATCTAAATGTCTATCAGTGGTCTCTCACATAAAGTTGCTGTCTAATGAAAAAACATTAGACTACCATACAGTTATTTAGAATTAGCTTCTGTGGTTTGTGGTCAATCCACCACCGTCGTTCAGACTGAAATTTCTCAACAACTTGGACAGACTTGTATAAACATTCGTGTTCCTCAGAGGATGATTCCTGATCCCAACTACTGATGACCTTGTCCGTGGTGCTCAATTGGCAGGGGTTTTGCCCGGGAGGTGGTTGGGGCAAGTACTGAGGTAAAAATCTTGCTCAGACATTGGAAATTTGGGACAGTAAAATTGCTTAAATGTTTTTTGTTATAAGGCCAGAAAGATAGCCTATTAATGACAAAACCCACGCCGGCACAAGACTTTCACCCAGGAGGCTTGTGTTCGTGTCACACGTGAAACTATTGCGGTTTTCGGAATAACGGGCTGAAGAATGGGTAATCCTCTCGTGTCAGCATCTTGATATTGGCATTTAGCTCAAGGCCTAAAAACAGGCTCACAGAGCTGCTAGCTCTCGTTTTGACAATTCAGTAAGGATAGCAAACTTCCTGATGTTGATCTCTGGCTCGTTGGCCTGTAGCCCCGGCTGTAATCACTGCCAAGCACAGTCATGCAGTGGGTTTAGATGTTGTGGTTGAAAGCACTTTTGGAACAATCAGTATTCATTAGATCAACTTATAAATTAGTTTGTGAAAAAAAGCATCACATGTTCTTGTTCCCTTACACACAGTGTGAAAATATTCAAATAGGAGCTGATGTAAAATAGTCAGCAGGGATAAATTTGAATCATTCGGCTGAATCGGGCACAGCAGTGCATCTTGTGATTCTCCCCCTGCTGCGCAGCTGAACCTCATCTTGACTGGGATTGTGACTGGTGACCAGTGGATGTATTCATGCATCAGTTATCTCGTGCATTTTAAGATGGCAATATTAAACAAGGGGGTGAGGTTACCCGATGAATATAAGTAATCCCTCCTTTATTATAATTGGTCTAACAGAGTCATTTTCTGGATGTGACTGTAAAGTTACAGTTTCGCCAACATTAAGCTGCTCACCATATGCAAAGATTTATGACAAAAAAACAACAATAAAGGAGGAAAACAAAATATGTTCTATTTGAAGAACTGCATTTACAATAAATTAAGTTCCTCATTGAATAATTAAAGATTAGTAGTGCTACCTTTAGTACCATAAGTAAACCATGGCCACATTCATTTTGAGTATTAGTTTAACACTGGTCTACATGTTGCATTTTATTTGTGTAAATGAAGCCCAGTTAAATTTTGGCAGAAAATGTGCTGGGACAGAGAACACAAAAAGAAGACGGAGAGATTGCTTTATGGTATAGAAGCAAGTAATACTATTAGCATTTTATTATGAACACACTAGAAAACGGATTCTGTATATTTAAAATTTTTTGCCGGAGCTGTAGACTTAAGACTTGCACTTGTGAGGCTGTACTTAAGGACAGTGGTGCTTTTGAACTAAATGCTTACGTCATCATGCTAACATGCTCACAATGCTGATGTTTAGCAGGTTTAATATTTACCACCATCACCATCTTAGTTTAGCATGCTAACATTTGCTAATTAGCATGAAAAACAAAATAAAGCCTAGGGGCTGATTCATTTTGCAAGCATTTGGTCATGTAACTATTTTGTCCTGATGATTGCTCGAAACCAAAGGGACTACCAAGGAAGCTTGGTAATAAAAAGACTCAAAATAAGCTTTCTTTGGTTCTTTTTCCAGGACACGTCATCATTTTTTATACATGATGTGACTTAAAAGCAGGAGGCAGAGGTTCAAACTCTTGCTTAAGTGCAGTTTGACAGGGTGAGCTCCTGAGCTCTCGACCACCTTGTCAGCCTGCTGCTTTCAGAGAGCTTGTTACAGCTTCTTGGCTGTTCCCACACATTTACACGAGCATCTACAGCAGCTCAGGTTTTAACTTGGCAGAGACAGAGAAACAAAGCCAGGGCCTGATAAGAAAAGTCTTGACAAGAACAACCAGGCAGGCATCGCCATCTCGACACCCCGCTCGCCTCCGGTTGATGACGGTGACACATTTGGAGTGGAGGGTTTACCTAGTATTCACTTTCTTTCTCTTATTTTCTCAGAGAGGGAACAGTGTAGGTGGGATACACGTCAGGCAAAAATCCTTAAATAAAAAGCCTGTTTAGCATTTGTATATATTTTTTTTAACATTTTCCCTGCTTGGGGATGATGGAATAGAAATGCATCTTTCTGGGAGGCTGTTGGGGAGTGAGGAAACGTTCCCAGAGCGTTGAAAGAAGTTCAGGGGACGTTACAGACAGGACCCCCCCAGAGTAACTAAGAAGATAAAGTCCGCTGTCTTGGGTTAGCAAGGCTTTGTGTTCACGCCTGTGTATTTATATACATGTTAGGGCTGTGGTGCAATGTGCGGTCTGTCAGTCATGCCATGTCCACATCATGGATACCACTTGTATCAATTGTTTAGGGCACTCTTTAGAGCATAAATTTCACACTCCAATTCTGAGACACTAAAGTAAGTAAGTAAGTAAAGTTTATTTGTATAGCACCTTTCACAGATAAAAATCACAAAGTGCTTCACAATACAACAAAGTAAAATACAATGCATAAGAAAATTTAATACAAATGGAAAACATAGAACAAAACCATAAAAATCCCCCATCTAACTAAAAGCCTGCTTTAATAGCAGCGTCTTCAGTTGCTTTTTAAAAGAATCAACAGAATTCACACACTGCTGCTGCCACTGCTTGGAATGAACGATCCCCTCTGGTTTTAAAATGAGTGTGGGGAATCACTAACAACCTCTGACCTGATGACTTCAAACTCAGAGATGTAGGGAGGGAAGGAGAAAGTAAGGACCAGGATTTTAAATTGAATTCTTTACTGGACTGGTAACCAGTGAAGTGCTGCTAAAACAGGTGTGATGTGTGCTCTTTTGTTAATGTGAGTTAAAAGCCTTGCAGCAGAGTTCTGAACAGCCTGGAAACGGTAAAGCTTCTTCTTGCTCAAACAAGTAAAAAGACTGTTACAGTAATCTAAACGAGAGGAGATAAAAGCACGAATGATCATCTCCAACTCACCCTTTGACACCAGTGTTCTTAATTTGGATATATTCCTTAGTTGGAAGAAACAGTTTCTGACTAGTTGTTTATAGTGGTACTCTAAGGACATCGCTGAATCATAAACAACATCTAAGCTCCTGAGGCGCGGCTGGACAGATGAGTCTAAGTCAACAATATGCTGTTTAATCTTAGGGATTCTACTTTCAGGGGCGATAATCAGTGTATCTGTTTTCTGAGTTCAGAAGCAGGAAGTTGTCATATAACCACTGTTTAATACTGGTCAAGCAGTTACAGTAATTAAAGAAGACAATTAATGGAACTCAGTTTCCTTGAACGAGCAGTACAGTTGAATATCATCAGCATACAGATGGTAAGATATGTCACTGAATTGAGTAATTCCTGAGAATAATGTGGTGTGAAATGTCCGATTCTCTGTCCTAGAGGAAATATATACAAAAGGACAGGATGGGTGCCACGACAGAACCCTGAAGGACCCCATATGACAACCCTGAAGTTTCAGACATGATCTGATTTACATAAACACTAAAACTTCTGCCAGAAAGGTAGGATGAGAACCATTTTAAAACTGATCCAGACATACCAACCAGATCATGGAGTCTATTTATCATAATATTATGATCAACAGTATCAAAAACAGATGAAAGGTCCAAGAGAACCAAAACTGTGTATTCCTTAGAGTCAGCTGACATCAGAATGTCACTAGAAACTTTAAGTAATGCAGTTTCTGTGGAATGCATTTTACAGAAACCTTACTGGAACAGGTTGTGATTCTCTAAGAAAAGGGTGAGTTGTTCAAACCCCGGTTGGCCCGGCCTTTCTGTGTGGAGTACGCATGTTCTCCTCGTGTCTGCGTAGGTTCTCTCCGGGTTCACTCTGGGTTCTCTCTGGGTGCTCCGGCTTCCTCCCACCGTCCAAAGACACGCGACCTAGGTTGCTTAAATTGTCCTTAGGTGTGAGTGTGAGTGGTTGTTTGTCTATGTGTGGCCCTGGGATGGATTGACGACCTGTCCAGGGTGTACCCCGCCTTTCGCCCGATGTCAGCTGGGCTTGGCTCCAGCCCCCTGCAACCCTGTACGTGTATAAGCGGTTGACGATGGGTGGATGGATGGATGGAAGTCTGGATATTGGCCTGTAGCTCCTGGGTTGTAATGGATCCAACTAGGAACAACACCAGTTAAAAGTGAAGTATTAAGCAACTCGACAATACAGCTGCCAATAGAATCAAACGCTTGAACAAATAGCACAGAAAATGGCTGATGGTAAATATAGTGCACTAAATGATTTCAGATTTCAGCACATCTCCTTCATCCCTTCATTATTTCACCTAAATCCAACCTTTAATACAACAACATTAAGCTTGGTGGACAAATATGTCTACAAATGGTCAGTCCCCCACCCGCAGTCAATCTGCACTGGTCCAGCTTTCATCTTTATTAGAGTCCATGCGACAAACAACAGTGTCCAACCAAAGTGATGCTATCACAGCTGAAGCACAGACTTCTCATTTCCATTCAATTAAGACAGGACCCAGGTTGTCTGGACGAGGTTGATTTGTTGTGATATGCAAACACAGCCTCTGGGTTTAATATGACAACAGCCCCCCCACCCACACACACACACACACACACACACACACTCTCTCACACACACACACACACACACACACACACACACACACACACACACACACACACACACACACACACACACACACACACACACTCTCCTTTTGCAAATTAGAAAACTTTTCAAGTTCAAAGCACAACATTTTGTCACCAAGCAATCTGTAGTGGATGTGCGGAGGTCTTAGTCAGGAGGCATGCAGCTAATCTCACTTAAGAAGTCTTCCTCATTTCCTTGTTTATGAACATGCTGATGAATAATGTGGTGTGAAATGTCAAACTCTTAGCTTCAATGGCTGTCTGTAAAAGGACTGGATGCAAGCTGTGAGTGGGAAGACAGATTTATCCCTGAGAAGGAGAAAAGTGCTGCTCCTCATGTTTACACAGTTTGATATTGTAAATCTAGCAAAAGTACCCATGTGACGAGAAGTTTAATTTTCTGTTGATCCTTGAGTCTTAAAATATTATTTCCATTCAAAAGTGAGATTATCTCCAAACAACGGTCATATTTGATAAAGGAAATGATTGATTTCAAGGTAAGGGCACTTGAAACAAGAAAACTACTTGATTTGCCTAGAAAAAAAGATTCTCACCTTGCATGTAGAAGGCTCTATTTTCTTAAGGAAAAATAAAATTACAGATTCAATACTTGATCAAAGACGTCAAGAAAATGTAAAACAGGAGCTGATGAGAATCGTGCTGCCCTCAGTGATTTTATTATAATTGTCGTTATGCAGCTGCTGAGAGGCAAAGGTCACATGAAGGTGTGATTAGGTGTAATTAGTTGAAGCTGAAACACCGGCTGAACATCATTATCAGTATACTCTTTTGAGGACATGAAGATGTAACATATTAGTGAAAACAAAGATATGTTGTTTCTTTTCTTATGAATCATTATATGATTCGAGGGTCCGTTTTGTTTGTTTTTTTGTTTTTTTTTTTGCTTCTCGGATGAGAAACAGCAGCAGGCACGTACATTGTTACATTTATTTATACCTGACACCTGCAACCTGAGTGACTTCAGTGATTAGAGCTTGTTTGGTGTTGATTACTGATTTTACGTACTTCAGTTTCTCCAAGGCCGTCTGTGTCTACAGCAATCTATAGCACAGCTCCCATTTCTGCATTCCTGGGTGAAAATGGCAAGAATAAAGCTGGTATTTCTTTTGTTTGGAACTTCTTTTATGCCATGTTCTTTGTATTATTTTCTGATGTTCATTCTCTTCCAGCAACAGACTTTCTTTTCTGCTTCGGTTTGATTTTCCTTTTCCATAGATTATCTATGTTCACAGGATCCTAACAATCTAGCCCCAAACCTTAGAACTGGGGAACATAGGCCCCTTTGTCATGTTCTTATGTGCCATATAAATCTGGGGAACATAAGACCTTGGTAACATAGGAATTACCCCGTTGCAGGCTACTTGTTGTTCATTTCAACCATTAATTGCTAGTGGAGATACTGAAAATGATTAAAAAATATTAAAAACTGTTTTTTTAAACAAATAGTATTTTGCTGTTACATTTGATCACAGAAAAACCCAAGGAGTACAATTTAAAATAACCAAGCAGATGTAGGTTGGAATCCAACTGGTCCAAGCAGGAAAAGCACAGGTAACACAAATTGTGTTAACAATGTCTCAGTAAGCCATGACAGCGGGCATGTCAAATTAGGTTTATATACAACTAATATGCAACAGCAAATATGTTTGAAGGAAACATGATGCTGGCTGGATTACATATTTTTATTAAACTAATTATCTCCACCTGGCGCATTAAGAGATCATGCATTTGGTCGTGTGTGTGTCTGTGGGCGGTAATTACAATTGTTGCGGGGACATTAATCTGTTTACATAGTCACATTGTGGAGACTCTTTTTCCTTCCAGGGACAAAATGCGAGTCCCCAAAATGTTAAGCAATACATTTTAAGGTAAAGATTTGGTTTAATGTTAGGGTAAGGTTAGGTTTAGGCAAGTAGTGGTTATGGTTAGGGTCTCCGGGGAATGAATGTAAGTCAGTGATATGTCCCCTGAGGTTATGGAAACACCACTGTTTGTGTGGGTGTGTGTGCTTGTTTATCTCTCCGCAGCTAATCTCACATATTCAATATATTTGTGCACATTTATGACTGTATTCTCAAGGACCTCTCGTGGTTGCAGTGATTCACAGTTTTTGAACAATGGAGTTCTTTGGGAGGGAAGAGGCAGGGGGTTTATTTTATGTGGTTTATTACAACAAAATGATGCAAATAAATAACAATGTTTAAATTCAGAAGTTTGAACCGCTTATTGTTTCCTTATTAAGTTTAGTTAAGCGAACCCAGGACGCTCGGTTACAATACCATTAAGTTATCCTATGCATCTTTAAAAAACTGAGATAAAACCATACAAAAAACTTTGAATACAGCACTATAAGAAAACTTGAGAGCATCGAGATAAACAGTAGCTGTGATGGAAAACTATATGGAAACCATGGTGGAAATATTGCATTTATGTTTGTTTTATGTATTAATTTAAAGAAAGTTGGACCTTTAAGTCTCATATGCTTCATGTACTTTGTGATTTATTCTGGTTCTTCTGCACTCTGTTGCATTTTCTTTTTATTCATACACCAAGCTGAAGTGGATCTTGAGTCTAGATCCACTTCAGCTTGTGAGGCTGATTGTTCTTCCCAGGTCTGTGTCTCTCAGCTCCTGTAGCTGCTGCATTCTTCTTTGTTGCTCAGTGGGCCTGCTGTGGCTTCCCTGTTCCTCTGTTTGACCTTTCCTCAAGTCACCACAGAATAGTTTTCCAGGATTGCTGAAGCTTAAGCTGGCATTTTTTCAGCTTTTTTCTCGACACCAGGTAGACTTGCTGCTAAAGTGATCAAACCAGCAATATTTTGGAACGGTCTCTAACCTGCCACCCACACATTTTATTCCATCAAACTACACCACTACTCAGCCCAAATGTATCAAATAGAAATCTAAAAGTGTAACACAGCGGGGCTGTTAGTGATTACAATAAAGCATTATGGGAACATAAAACATGGAATAGACAAAAAAAAGTTATTTCAAAAGCCAATTTGTCTTTAATCACCTGGTGAGGCTCATTCCGGCTAGGCAATTTAACACAGGGGATGCAGAGGGACACCTGTTTTTCATTGCTACTCTGCTGGTGTTATTAAAATGGGTGGATGTGACAACATCCCACACCATCTTAATTACCTTCACTGAAATGGCATAACCCATAATCACAATTACAGCCTTGCAGGGTTGCCGATCACACAGTTGATTACACAGACGTTCTGCTATTAATGCTTCTCACACAGGCTCCCAATCCTTACGAGACAAGAGGATTAATTTTATAAATTAGGTAAAAATATTTTATCTCATGTATGGCATATTTTGCATACTGATTGCTTTCTTTATGTTTTTTTCAAACATTAAAAAGATTTAAAAGTAATACTTTTAGAATTTCTTACTGTATATTACCACACTCCACAGAGCAGAAATGACCTCAAAGATATTAATGCCTAATGCTATGATGGGATAACAGTACGACAGAAGCCGCTTGCTCACTGTAAACATTTACCATGATTGTTGGCACAGATCCTGAAGGATGGCTGTCGGAGCTATTCACCAAATCCAATACTCGGCAATTTCCCCCTTGACACTTATCTTAAGCTGAAGTCAGAGTCAGTCGCCATTGACAAAGCCTCAGACAAAGAGAGAGAGACACAAACAGAGTGTGTAGCGTTTTCATTAACCATGAATGGCCATGGGGACTGAGAACTCAGCTTGGACTCTTTATTTATCCTTTATCACTGTTCAGCTTGAGAGAAGGTGTTGCCGAAACAAAAACTGTTTTCTAAACTATTTGCACAACACACACAAGCAAAGCAGATGTTTTTTTTCTTTTACATTTTTCATAAAGTTTTTTTAGAGAAAAGAAACAGCTATCTTTAGACATTGGGTGTAGTCTGGTAAAATATGTGTTCTTGTTGTTAGAGTCAGAGTTTGAATTGGATTAAAAATAAATTTGGGGGCATGATTAATGCACATTTGAGGGTACAAAATACTAATAGCGTTGGTAGAAGAAATGGAATATTACTGAACTGTTTGTTGTTGTGTATATTGAAGAACCTCTAAACACGTTAAAAAAATATTGACCGTGTTTCCCTGAAGTTATTATTATTATTATTATTGAAATTATGTTGCATTGTCACATAACGACTGTACTGGAATTTTATATACAGTCTATGACTGGAACTAGTTGACTAGAACTCTGTTTTCTATGTGTGGGACGGCTTTTATTGTTTTATGCAATTGCATTTATACAATAGAGACTGACTATAGAGGTTTTTATTCATAATAATTTATTAGTACAAATTATTGAAAAATGTTTTGTTAAAGGGGCTATCTGTAGTTTTCAGCGGCCCCTAGCAGTGAGGTTTCAGATTACTACATTCCCAAGCATGTTATCATCTGCATGCTCAATCTAATGAGTGAGCCACAACAGAGAGACAGCGTTACACAAGATGCTTGAAACTCAGGTTTCACATGATATGTCGGCGTTAGATAGCCTGCAACTTTTTAATAACTGTGTATCCTTAAAAACAGGCTCAGCAATGTCAGCGTCGCTAAATTTATTGGATGATAATGGTTAGTGAGCTAGCCTGAATAACACTGTTGTCACACTTTATAACAGATGGGGTGAGTAACATTACTGTGGTGAATGGGTCTTCCACTTTTGTGTTGTCCTGTGCTGTTATGTTGCATTATTGTTTATTATGTGGGTCACGTAAGTTACAGCGAATGAGACGGTGGAGATGCTATGTACCTGAGTATCAGTAAATCAGCAATAAATCTAAATTGAATGTTACAAAGCAAACAGCAGCAGGTCTGTGCTAACATTAGCTGGCTGCGTTAGCTAGAGAAGTAATGTGAAGAGCCATACATCTGTAGTATTTTGCAAAAGATAACGCTGGCTAACGTTATCTGATTTGAGCCACTGAGAGCACACAATTACAATATACCTCACATGCTTTGCAGTAATGTTAGTTTACCTGTTCAATACCATGAAAGCCAACTCTTTGTCAGTTTTTATATTCAAAACAAAGCGGAGATCTCTTTGTGACTCAAGCTTTTCCGATGTTGACCAAACAGTCCTGAGTGGAGTCTGTGTTGTGACGGGAGCATTTTTTTAGTCAAGAACATCCTACGTAATCCAGTGGATTTCGCAAAAAATCCTACTCAATTTCTTCACATAAAAAGATACTGGCCATCACAGGCAACGAGAAAGCCGGTGAATGGCTCATTTTTATGTAAGGTTACAACCCGTTCACACACAGGCAATAGAAAAGTGATTCATTTCCTAAAAAACTACATATAGCCCCTTTCAGACGACTTAAAGAAATAGATTTTTGGAGCACAGAGGAGAAATCCAACTAAACTGAGTCACATATTCTTCCTCACTCTGCTGCACATTTTTGCACTTCTTGTAGACTCTTTGAGCAGTTTGCCCAATCCTTACAATAACTACACCTTAGAAAGTTGTGGTACTGAGTAATAAGTAAAGGTACTCGGTTGCACAGAAATTGTAACATGCGGAGAAGTAGCCCTCAAGCACTAGTTATAGTATTTAATTTCCCCCTTGACACTTATCTGTTTGGTAATATCTTTTAACCAAAACAAAACATGATCACAATATAATGTCACTGCGACTAAACCTTATTTTCATTATCGGTTAATCTATTGGTTTTTTGTTACAATTTAATGAGTAAATAAAATGTCAGAAAACAATGAAAAGCCCAAAGCGAAGCTGCTTATTTCAAAATTCAAAAGATACTCATGTTTACAATTAGAAAATTCTGACATTTGATAATCTTGAACCAACAAATGTTTGGAATATTTCCCTGATAAACTGTATTAACCTACTGTTGTTGGCTAAATGCGCTGTCCTCCATGCATCTTAAGGTCAAAATCAGCTTTCCTCCTTATTGCATTCCTATATATTCATTGCGATATCAATCCCTCTTCTCTTTCCCTCACCTGTCCTTGCCCGTCTCCTTCTTGAAGAGCTCGTCGAACTGCAGCATCTTCTGCCAGGAGATGATGTAGACTTTGAGTTTGGGCAGCACCTGGTTCATCAGTCTCAGGTTGTTGTACACCAGGCCCTTCCCGTCGCGCCTCATGTAGCTGCTGGGGCCCCAGAAGATGAACACCGTGTCCTGGCTGGCGTTGAGCAGCTCGTGGCGACTCCGCAGGACCCTCTGCATACTGGAGTGAGCGATGACGCGCAGAGAGGTGCGGCGACCGGCGTCTCGGGCGTAGCCTCTGGCAGTGGGGGCATCGTTCATGCGGATGACGCACTCGGCCCGGTCAATCTCTTCACCCCGGCCGCCTCCGATGAGGTGACCTGAGCTGGTCACCAGGGCGCAGGTCTGGCAGTGCATCCTGAGAGGCTGATTGATGGAAGCAAGATAAAAAAAAACATGAAGGAAGTAAACAGGGAAAAATAAACTTTCTCAACAAACACAAATATGTACTGTGCATCAAAATATTTGGCTTCCTGATTCCCTGTGGAAGTACCCGCAGCACTGCCAGCAGAATCTTTATGTTAGTTTTGCACCATATTTGTTATAAACTCTACAGACTCTACATTTGTTCACAAACTCTTTTTTTCATAAGTCAGATATGCTCTCAAAGTTCTCTCAAGCCCTGGTTTATACAGAAATATGCAAAGCAGACAGAAATGCACACCTAGGGGAACTTTGGTAAAAAGCTTCACTATGTGTTTGAGGATGAAAATGCTTTGTTGACAAATGGGTAGCGACAGAGCCTCCTGGGGATATGTAGCTTGTCAAACTGCTTTGCGATTGGTAGAAACCCCGGGGTCTTACAAAGGATTCACCTTAAATCTTTCTCCCACTCGCACACAACAGAGCAATGTGTGTTTACCTCCAAAACAACAACAGTTCTGATGCATAAAATGCATACTGAATTCTTATCAAATCTGGACCTACGAAGTATTTAGCATATAATATATTTTATAGTGCACAGATACAACTGATAATAACATAATACATATGATTTATATGTGGATTAAATTCCCACACAAATCAGTTTGGTACTTGTTTTGGTACCATTAAGAGTGAGATACCAGAACAACCAGATGCTGCTTCCCACCTGATCAGGGGATTTCATTAACCTGGTATGCCTTTCTTTTGTTTCATGAATGTACAAATTACTGTATATAAAGGCACATGGGATCCTGTACAAGTACATACAGTAGGTATCACTTTTTGTAAATACTATGAACGCAATGTTACATGTGAGTGCACTGGGTATGTGGTCATGTGGGTTGTAACTTATTACTGTTCTGTGGGCTGTGAGGGTTGTTGTGGGCTTTAAATGTAAATATATTGTATGGATGGTCTGTATTTATTTATGAACACAAGGATGAGACAGCCAGGGCACAAGCATTTCAGTGTACTTGACAATTATATATATTTTTTACTTTGCTTCAAGTTAAATAAACACTGTGGCCTCCTGTTCTTTGTTTTTCTGCTTGATTGGTGAGAGCTGTCATATCATCACCCCTTTTTCTTTTTCTTATCTATAAATATAGAGAAATATCTATGAAATATATTCTTCAAAAATCAAAGATCAAACAAAATTAAACAAACACTGCCACAGCCACTAAAAGCACATCCTTCACATGTATTATCAATTCAATTCAATCTAGCTTTATTGGCACGAATGACACAGCAATATTGACAAAGCTACAACTAAATTACAAAAAGAACAATTTATTTTATACAGTTCATTAATCACTATAATAATAATAATAATAATAATAATAATAATAATAATGATTATATATGTGTGTGCGTGTGTCTGTGTATGTTAAAAATAAATAAATTATATATTAAAAATTTAAATAAGACAAAAATAATTGTTTCACTATTTCCTGGCATCTTGTAGGCCAAAGTGATTAAACAAGAAGAGAATTGACAGATTAATAAATACTGAAAATAACAGTTTCAGCCCTACATCTGAGCAGTAGAGTCATACATGTGTCCCTGGCATGTTCCACCACCCTGGCATTTTGTTAACTGAAATTACATATATGACTGTAATTATGAAAATAACATTTTGACATAACATTTTGACATCCTCCTGATTATTCTTCTGTTTTGTGACTTTACACAGTCACACAATCATCCCGTTGTTGCTAAGAGCACCTGTCACTGGAAGTAGTTTCAATGAGTTTGTGGCCTCTTTTTCCCTATAGTATGCTCATTTGAGGGTGTGCATGCACATAAATCATTAACATTAGACCTATTTGTGTATGTTAAGCTGCTCTGTGTGTGTGTGTGTGTGTGTGAGTGAGGCTGCTACATGTGAACTTTGTATGTGCATATGGGATTTCCCTTGCTTCCACACAAATACTGCTTTGAAAATCAATGCAATGTAAATCAGACCTGATGCATCCTGAAATATCCCCCCAGCAGAAATATGGTGGTTATTTACATAACAACAAATTAACATTTTCATGGCATTAACAAGAGCAAATGATTATAGCTGGATGTATGTGTGTGTCCTCATCTGCTGACTTTGACTTAGTGGCAGATTACCAGCATAACAGACCCATCTAGTTAATGAGACCTTTCGGAGCAGGGGGGAGAAAGATGGAGAGGAGAGGGGAAAAGAAGAGGTAGGAAAGAGAAGAAGACAGAGGGAAGAAAAGTGAGAAAGAGAAAAAGATATGTGGAGGCAGTGAGAGCCACCCTGGTGCCATGGTGTTTGATGAAATGTTGAGCTAATGAGGTCCTGGCGGTTTACACCATCAACAGCAGCATCAACCCATTTCTTCCATCCCCCCACCCGTGCCCTACCCATTCCCACCTGGCAGCGCTTTGACAGGCAATCTGGCTGTAGTGCTGCAGCACCAGTGGAGCAGGTCAGAAATCCCATTTTCACCCAGGGGTTTTTAAGTGGCTCCATAGACCCTATTCTCTCTTCCTCTGTCTCACGGAGAATTTAAGTGGACCTTGCTGGCCAGAATTGGCCTCTTCAGAGAGCTCAGTCAGGCTATTATTGAGAAATAGGTTGGATAGTCTGGACAAGGCTCTCCATTTCAGCCGGAATTACGTGACCCGTCCAATATGGTGGTTTGGGTTGACGCCATGGAGTCAAGGTAAACTGTAGTTTACCTCAGAAGTGGATGTGAGTTTCTCCTGATTCTAAGAAGTGAAGATTTCAAAAATTTAATTGATCCTTGACAAAACACCAGTGAAAATGGTGTTTCACTGAATGATTTGTTGAATAAATAGTTCAAAATTCAAAACGCATCATTTATGTATTTGAAATCGCTATCTTTGTTCTCTCAAACAGAACAAAACACCTTTGATCATAATTAAAAGATTTACTGCATCTAAACTCCGGGTGTTAAGGTTCTTTGAAAGTGTCCCATTACATTACTAGATCAAAGCTGCAATCAGTAATGTAACCCAAGTGAATATCCAAACTAAATAATGTATTCTGATTACCATAGCCATTGTTGTCTTTCTAGAGGCACAAAAATAGACAGAAGAAACAACTATTTTCAGGAAATGTTTTTCAAGTTTGTACAAAAACACAAATTTCTCTGCAGTGGAGCTGCACGACTTAAAATCCCTGTGACTTTTCCAAAAGCCATTCTTATTTTAGTTTTTTACATTTCTTCTACGTACTGTGTGATGTGTGGTTAGAAATCAATGAGGACGCACACGCCTCCTTTGGCAAGAGTTGTGTCCCCCAGAAATAAAATATTTCTGCTCCAGTGTTATTGCCACAATAATTCTTAATTTGTAAGGATTATCTTTATAGATACTTTAGGAACAATCAAGCTGTTGGAGAAGGCAAATCATATGCAGCCCCCTTCATATCAAAGCAAGCAGTTTGGTTGGCTACTGACAGACTCAGTTTACTGACTCTACCTTTGTCATATTTTTGGTCTTTCTTGTTGCTTTCCCCTGTGCTGCTGTACCAATTTGAATTTCCCCTAAAGGGGATCAGTAAAGGAGCATCTTATCTCTTATTTTAGGCAGCTAGTGAGTATGATATTTTAAAGTGATCTTATCAAAACATTCATGTAGATAAAAAAGTTAGAAGCAATTGTATTAAACAGGAATGGTTAAATTAGAGATAATCAACAAGCAAAACAAAGTGCATTCCCTAAAAATAACCATGTTGCACGGTGGCTATTTCTAACCTGATGCACAGCGGATGAAACACTTATTATTCCAAAAATAGAATTGGGACTTGACACCTGATCAAAGACTTAAGACTTGCTTGGACTTGCACAAAATGACTTGTGAAGATCACCCCAACTAAAACTTTCTTGTAACTGGCTCCAAATCAGCTTATGTAAGCCAACAACTCCAATATGGCAAAAATATTAACACAAATGGAAAAAACCCTTTCTCAATTTAGTTCAATTCATTGCTTTATTGGCATGAATGTTAATACAACAGTATTGCATAAGCATATAAACTCAGCAAAAAAAGAAACGTCCCTTTTTCAGGACTGTGTATTTCAACAATAATGTTATAAAAATCCAAACAACTTTACAGATCTTCATTGTAAAGGGTTTAAACAATGTTTTCCATGCATGTTCAATTTACCATAATCAATTAATTAACATGCACCTGTGGAATGGTCATTAAGACCTTAACAGCTTACAGAGAGTAGGCACTTAAGGTCACAGTTCTAAAAACGCAGGACACTAAAGAGACTTGTGTACCGACTGTGAAAAACACCCACAGAAAGATGCCCAGGGTCCCTGCTCATCTGCGTGAACGTGCATTAGGCATGCTGCAGGAAAGCATGAGGACTGCTGATGTGGCCAGGGCAATAAATTGCCATGTCCGCACTGTGAGACGCCTACGACAGCGCTACAGGGAGACAGGAAGGACAGCTGATCATCCTCGCAGTGGAAGACCACGTGTAACAACACCTGCACAGGATCGGTATATCCGAATATCACACCTGCGTGACAGGTACAGGATGGCCACAACAACTGCCCGAGTCACACCAGGAACACACAATCCCTCCATCAGTGCTCAGACTGTCCGCAATAGGCTGAGAGAGGCTGGACTGAGGGCTTGTAGGCCTGTTGTAAGGCAGGTCCTTACCAGACATCACCAGCACCAATGCCTATGGGCACAAACCCACCTTCGCTGGACCAGACAGGAATGGCAAAAAGTGCTCTTCACTGATGAGTCACGGTTTTGTCTCACCAGGGGTGATGGACGGATTCGTGTTTATCGTCGAAGGAATGAGCGTTACACCGAGGCCTGTACTCTGGAGCGGGATCGATTTGGAGGTGGGGGGTCCGTCATGGTCTGGGGCGGTATATCACATCACCATCGGACTGAGCTTGTTGTCATTGCAGGCAATCTCAATGCCTTGCGGTACAGGGAAGACATCCTCCTCCCTCATGTGGTACCCTTTATGCATGCTCATCCGGAGATGATCCTCCAGCAGGACAATGCCACCAGCCATACTGCTCGTTCTGTGCGTGAGTTTCTGCATGACAGCAATGTCAGTGTTCTGCCATGGCCAGCGAAGAGCCCGGATCTCAATCCCATTGAGCACGTCTGGGACCTGTTGGATCGCAGGGTGAGGGCTAGGGCCATTCCCCCCAGAAATGTCCAGGAACTTGCAAGTGCCTTGGTGGAAGAGTGGGGTAACATCTCACAGCAAGAACTGACAAATCTGGTCCAGTCCATGAGGAGGAGATGCACTGCAGTACTTCAAGCAGCTGGTGGCCACACCAGATACTGACTGGCACTTTTGATTTTGAGCCTCCCTTCATTCAGGGACAGATCATTCTCTTTCTGTTAGTCACATGTCTGTGAAACATTTTTCGTTTATGTCTTATGGTGTTGACTCTTTTAGTGTTCATACAAATATTTACACACATTAAGTTTACTGAAAGAAAAAACAGTTGAAAGTCAGAGGACGTTTCTTTTTTTGCTGAGTTTATTTCATATAGTTCATTGAATAAATAAAATAAAATAATTTTATTTCTATAAATATAGAATAATATTACAGATAACAGCAGCCAAATCTGCACCTTCCTTTCAAATGTATTAAATACAGATGCTGTTGCACTCACATGAAATTGCATTTAGGCTTGTTAGATCACATTGCATGTAGTAAATAAATGTATTTGCATATTACCTTCCCATTACTTTTGACAAACAAATTGAAACGCCCCAAACTGCATATTCATTAAGGCAAAAGCAGAAGTAGTAACAGGTGCTATCTTGCACTTTTGGAACACGTCATTCTCCGTGCACACCGTTAATAGATCAGCTTACATGTCAGTTTGCTGGTGATATCACGTTTGCACAGGTTTTTACTCACGCAAACCTTTAGTAAATCTGAAGCAAGGTTGGATGGAAAACATGCTCGATGGGGGTTGAATGCTTTAATAGAGATTTGGGAAACACCTGAAATATTAACATTAATTGAACAAAATCACAGATGTAGTGGTAAAATGAAAAGGTGGGTAAACTATAAATGTTATATGACTAAACTGTCCAATGTTAGGTAATGGTAAATGCTTAAAAAGGTGAATAAACCCCATGTTGTATTTGAAAAGGTGGGTGAACTGTGTTTATGTGTGTTCACTCCCTTACCCCATGTTTACCCCCCAAATACTAAAATTAACAGGGCAAAATATTAAAAGCCACGTTAGGCCACACTTAATTGATTTAGCTCCTAGGTGAACATTTTCTCAGCCAAATCCACCCCAAGCCAAGTTGGTTGGAAATTTCTGAGACATTGTAATCCTACTTTTAGCTAATTTAAAGTTGACGTGAGTCAGCAAGCAGGTTCATTCAACATGCGCTAGCCTATCTTTTCCTGTGTTCTATTTCAGTCCATGATCGCAGCTAAATGTTTCTTACCTTTGTAAAGAGACAGACTCCTGCGTAGATTGACCGACTGTGATTGACAGCATGCTTTGACAAACGATCACTGGCGGGTTTGACTGAACCAACACAAAGTGTGCTCCAAAACTTAGCGGGTTTTTTATTACTTGTTGTTGACAGTTGCTGAAAATAGTAAAACAATTATTGATATGGACTGCTTAAATGTAAACACGTGATTGAGGGACTGTATGATGAAACGTTTATTTAAAAAAAGACAAACAAAATCAGAACTTTGCTCCACTTGCTCCATTGCTCAGGCGCCTCTGTGTATGGCCATATGTCAGCTGAATGTATAGTGTGTTTTTGTGCATGTGCAGGCTTTGATAACATTCACCTCCAGGGAAGTTTATAAAATGTGTGATAGCTGTAGGGCTGTCATTATTCATTGAATCTGCTGATTATTTTATAGATTTGATTTACATGGTTTTTCTTGATCTAGGAGGGTCCAAGGGACAGAGGGTGCCATATGCTGTACAGATTGTAAATCCCCTTCAGGCAAATTTGTGATTTGTGGTATTCGGACTTGATTTAATTAGTTCATTCATCTTTTGGTCTCCAAATATCAGAAAATAATGGAAATGCCCTTCATAGTTTCATGGAAAAGTCTTGTTTTGTCCGACCAAAGGTCCAAAATCCAACAAAACTCAATTTGCTATCATAGCAAACAGAGAAAACCAGAAAAAAACTTCTTCACATTTGAGAAGCTGGGCCCAGGAAGCTTAATACATATTAACTTTTTAGCTCAAAGAACAAGAGGGATGAACGGTAACCTTGTCCCACTTGTGGAACACACCAGGAGCCTGCCCTGGTTTCATTAAGCCCATCCATTCATCCACAGTGGCCTAGTAAAAGTACAAAAACACCAGACAACAGCCAGCCACATCTCTACTCTGCCTGCCAGAGCGACAACCCAGACAGCGGCGTCCACCCTTCTCTGTTTCCTCATTCTGTTGGCATCTAAACCCTCCACTGCTTCCAGCAAGCCCGTCTGTCACAGGCCTGTATGGACCATCACTGCCTGCCCACCTCTCGCCCTTCCTGACTTCCTGACCCGAGGAAAACATGGTTGTCAGAGCTGCAGGGATTAACCTTGAGAAATAGTGGAGGGGATGAAGAGGAGAGGCAGCTCAATTCCAGACCACCTGGAGAGGAGGTATCCTTGAAAGCAGAGAGAGACGGGGTGGGAGGGGACCAAAGAGACACGTTGTGCTACCAGATAGTGCTGTGGTGTGGATTCAGGCACTGAATAAACATGACGCACGCCAATGAGAATGTTTTACTGATGTTATTAAGTCTGTTCTGGACATCATGTGTGAATCAGAAGCCTGGTATTATTGAGTGGCATTTGGAAATCGTGTAATTAATGAACAGGGAAGAATAAAACCCATAGAGGACTTATATAATAACACATGATTGCGTCGTGATTGTAGTTGGAAAAGATTGAGCAGTTCGTCTGGCCTGAGTGTAGTCAGCGCTCAGAGCCTTTTGCTGCCTGTGGGTAAAACCGGAAATAATTGATGGTTGAAACTCACATGGGTCTTTAGGGGGCATGAAATCAGCTTTAATTCCTCACACGACTCCCCCTTTTCCCTACCCCAACTCAGCTCGGTGCCTTGAGGAAAAGACATACTTATACTGCATTGAACCATTATGCTTGACGTATATGCCATACCCCCTCAGAGCAGAGGAACAGCATTCAAGTGTAGTTATTGATTTTGTGTGGCTGAATTCAGTAGGGAGGAGGATCGAGCGAGGGCTTAGGGAGGATGCCAGGTCTTCAAGGATGCGAAATGGAGGATATGGCCGGTAAATTTGAGCAGCAATCATCCAGCCCAGCAGGATGGTGTCTGGCTGTCTCATATTGACCAGAAATACCAACATTTTCAACCTCTTCCTGGCTGACCTTTAGGCTCATCAAAGACTTCTTTGTTTTCTATAGCCTCCTCAGAGAGAAAGCTTCTACCCACACAGTTAGAAATGAATGGAGGCTTGAAGCAAAAATGCTCTTGAAAGTTCTTAAAAAAGAAAGAGGGAAATTCTGACGTCAGTATACATATAAGTATCTTTCATTGTATGTCACCCTTCTCATGTGTTGCTCACTGGGTTGTGAATGCAGCTTTTGTCCTCCATGGCCCATTGGTGACTGGTGGGTCACACTGCCCTGTGTCATATGGGTAAGAAAAAACAAAGCGAGTTTTCATCAGAAAATAATCACATGTGTAGTGCAGCGGGCTTTACTTAACAGTGCTATGCAGTATTGACCAAACGGTTAAAGACGATGATGCAATGATGCTATATCTGGACAGAAAACTTGAGAGACTTTGTTTGCTCGTGTAAAAGATCTAGTGTCATTTGTTTTGCATTTTTTGTTTAAATTGTGTTAATTGAAAGTGTGAAAGTGAAAGTTTTAGCCATTTTTTTTTTATTGTTATCGCGAACAACTTCATTCTTTTAGTTTTGATTTATAATAACATTTCGTTTGTGTCTTTCATGATCACCGCATTAGTCCAGCCAGGTAATTAGCCTTAGCTAGAGCGGATACATTGTGTCTGTCATCCATCGCCAAAGGATGATGGCACTGTGTTTCCCATTAATTAACGACACTAATTTGTTCCGCCGTAGTTTCAATATGAATGACTTCTAATGCTGTGCACCGCCTGTAAACTTGCGCGCTCACACACTTCCATCCAACTCGAAACAACCACATTTCTTTTGAGGTAATTATGGTAACGTTAACTAAGGGTTTGAACAACGTTGAGTGTTTCCACTGTGATTCATTTGTGAGAATGCGATCAAACTGGCTGCTAAATTTGGAGTGCACAGGTATTACAGCCTTTATGGTAAAGTTACAGTTAAAAGGAGCAGCGCAAGTCATTTTCTCACTTTGTAACAAGTGTTCCTGTATGAGAGTCTTACCTGAACAGAGGCTATTAAGTTTAATTGTATGCAATACTAGCACAACATACAATATAATTTATCAAATTGCATCTGACTTGGTGAATGTAGTGCAAGGATTACAAAGTCAAGTTTTCAAAAAAATAAGGTGTACAGTATGGAAATAAGTAAATATATTTACAGGAAGTATAAAACTTTTGACACAGTTGATTTAGGGTTGCTGGAAAAACATTAAAATGATGACTTTTGATGAAGATGAAAATCTATACACTGTGTTTATGATCAAATTGGCACCACAATCCTCAGTAAAGCCAGCGGTTTTCTAACAGTGGGGAAAGTTAAAACATATATCCATGGGATGAACTGAGTGGATATTTGCAATGCTAATGTACTATTTCATCATTCAGTCAAATTGCCTGTAAAAAAGGCATTAAAAAGCTCCAAAATCAGATATGAAGGGACAAAAATACCCTTAAAAATAAGTTAATTTCTTAAGCTGGTTCCTACTGTGAGAGCCAAAATGTGCAATTCATGATATGAGATGATGAAAAGGAGAAGAGGAAGAGGGGGCGGAAGGAGAAATGCAAGGATAAAGACATTGAATGGACGGGGATAGAGATAGCGAATAAACAGAGGCACAAAACATCATTTAGAATTGATAAAAGTGAAGAAGGAGCGGATGGGAGGGGTAGTACAAGTGCAGTTACCAATTAGAGTAAAATCACTCAAACAGCTGGAGGCAACAGCAGAGAGAAAAAAAAGTGTATTCAATTATGGCAGTAAAGACGCTCTATTTAGAGGAGAATCAAACTTCCTTCTATTGTGCTGATGAGCGCTAGTGCACACAGGCTGAGAGCTGCAGGGCAGAGTCGATGGAGGAGGACTTACTTGGAGCTGTTTGTCCAGAATGCATGTTTGACCAGTCATTAGAGAGAGCCGAAGTGGGGAGCGAGAGCTGCTGAGGACTAATGAAGACAAGGAGAGGAGGAAGAAGAGGAGGACGGAGAAGGAGGGAGTGGATAGCAAAACACGGGCAATTAGGGATTCTGGCGGTCAGCAGTCGTACTCCAGGATGGCAGGTCTGACGCTCTGGTCTTAATTAGGGCTAGAGTTTTCTGTGAGCACCTTGAAAAGAAGACATCTTTGATGGCGGGCAATTATCTACTTCAGGAAAAAAAAAAAATAGCCTAAAAAAGAGACCTATGGAAATTCATTGATGGCGGTTGAGAGTGGGTTTTTTTGGAGAAGTGACGTGGCTGATAAATTTGTTAGGTTGGGGATAAAGCGCTGATATCATCTAAAGCATTTGAAGAAGAGGAGAGACTGGTGGCTGAGCTCTGATCTTCAAAGCCAGCATGAGTGTAAAGAGAGCTCTTCACTGCGTGCGTGTGTGTGTGTGTGTGTGTGTGTGTGTGTGTGTGTTTGAGGGGAATTCAGCACAGAGAGGATGCAATAGTTTAGAGGACATCAAAACGACTCTCTTTATCTCTTTCTCGTTATCTCTCTCTCTCACACACACATATACACACACACTAGAACACACGGCAGGAAAATACATCTAATACTTTTGGACAAACGGCATCCTACTATCAAACTCACAAACAGAAAAATTTAGATTCCCAAATTTAAGGGATGGCTTTGTCAGGTTCCAGCTGCCGGAGCTGATTACAGTCATTCTAGTCTTCTAGAGTCCACCAGATGTGCCGCAGCACATTTTAAAAGCACCCCAGAAGCGGAGAATACACGGCTATTTTTGATAGAAGCTGCGCCAAGCTGTACACAGCAGATGAACTGGGCAGGAAGTCAGACACAAAAACGGCATAGAGAATCTGGTCAATTTTCAAAATAAAACACCCTCTTCAGACAAAACAGACCAAAAAAGAGACCATTTAAATATGTAACCGACTCAACCATGGTAGAAGCACAAAAATTAGGACTAATTACCAAATCAACAAAATCAGGCAGGTAAAACGCTCTGCTTCTGAAATGCTCAATGTGGAATATGAAACCGTGCAGAGGACAAAACAAAACCATGTCGCAGGGAGACAGCCGTGCCCGGTGGAATCCTGCTGTAAAGCAGAACCTCGTGCTGTTTTTGTTTTGTTCATCTATATAAGGGCAAATAATAGAGGACTATGGTAGCCCGAGTGGGAAATAAAAATATTGATTAGGTTAAAGTAAATGATGTGTAAAAACAGTTACGACGCAGCTGTTAAATGCAGCTCATAAAAACTTGATGGATAAATTGATAGTTACCTGGTGTCAAATAAACAGAATAATGTCTGTGAAGCATGAGAGAGTTCCCACAGACAAATTCACAACAAGACTTAGATCGTCTTAACAAAGCAACAAAAAGTGGTTTTTAAAATTAATCTTAGAGAAAACAATGACACCAAATTTCCTCTCATGAAGTGAACCAAATTTTATACACTTTTTATTTTTGTAGAGTGACTGTTGACTATTTGGTTTACAGCTATGTTCAGAGTTTCAAGTTTGTCATTTGTAGTCATACATGTATAAAATACATATAAAAAATATATATATAGTGAAGGCAGTGAGAAAAGGCAGAAGGGAAGAAGAGCCAAAGAGGGAAGATACAGTAGAGCTTTGAGAGTGTGGTACATGTTGAGACTGTCCTCACTTGCAAAACTAGACCGTTTGTTAAAATGTCTAAAGCAACCTGTGGTTACGATTTCCTGATTTGTGATTAAGCGAATAATGAAGACAAAACAACTTTGATCGTTTTAATCAAATTAAAATGGATTTTGTGTGCAGTAGCAAAGCTGAAAGTAGCGTGACATCCAGCCACAAAAAATTTCAACATACAGTCAGATCCCCCCTGCTCATTGAAGCCTGAAAGACAGACAAATTCAAGCCTGTGTTTCCTCTTTCATTGCGATCTCCAGAAGGCTCCGGCAGAATTGCAAATCAGTCTGCAACTCTGCCAGTTCAGCTTTGTTCCACTTTGACTTTGTGGTTGTGCAGTGGAAATGCACAGTTTGTGGAAATAGAGATGTCATTATTGTAACAACAAGTAGTTTGTGTACAATTTCATCCTACTAGACATCAAACTGCAGAATTGCTCTAATACACTGTTTACAGCTGTTCTCAATATTTATTATTACCCACATCTGAACCACATCAAGATCTTTTTGGGGGTGAGCATAGGACAATTTTGTTAAATGAAAAGCCAATGCGACCGGACCGACAGTCCACATTGCTTTCTTTTATTCCAACTTGGGGTTCAGGGACTTTGTAGCGGTCCTGAGGAAATTCAAATTCAAATCAAATCATTTCTGACAAAATAATCTTGTTTCACTTCTTGGCCCTTTAAACATTAAATCCCCTTGTTGATTCAACTGCTCACAAATTATGGGAGCATCGTTTCCTATGAAAGGGGTCACAATTTTATTTGCAGGAGGTTGACACAACGACACACATATATAATAATATAATAAAATCCTTCAACACCAAAATTTATGGCCTCAAAACTGACCACGAAGTTGTAGCATGATCTCTTCTGACACTCTCAACAAAACTGAACTATGGTGCTAAAGTACAAATTTTACTATACATGTGTTGATAATATTGTGTCCAACTACCCTCAACAAACAGCTTCATTTCTTTCTCGCACTCTGCTGCCTTGCACTGCCTCCCCAATCAAAAATGCCCTTGTATCCCAAACACCTCTGCAGCTCATATGCCCTGAAGGCTGGACTCTGTGTCATTAAACTTTAACCCTCCTCACCACCTGCATGGAAAGGTGAAAAGAAGCTGCCCCTCATTTCTTTTTTTCTCTACGTGAACCTCCTCCTCCTCTTCTTCTTCCTCACCTCGTCCGGTGTGGGTGACCCAGAGTAGAGAATACTTGCCGTGAGTTTCTATTAGTATGAGCTGCTGGAAAGACCAGACCCAGGGAGCGCGATGTGTCAAGCCAGTGGGAGTGTGGACAGAATCGGGTTGCACTGTGTTACAACACACACTCCTTTGGCTTAATTGGCTCCATATCAGCCTGCTCGCCGCTGGTGCAGACTTTACAATGATGCAGCCATTGCTTGTCCCTATAACCTCCACCCAGATAGAGGAGGAGAGCTACTGCTGTGAGGACCACACAGGCACATCCCTGTGATTGCCTTGGCATGAATACAAAACATGAGGTACAATTTACCAGGCCAAAGAATCTCTCCCTCTACCCTTTTTTTCGCTCTAAAATTGCAGCAGGAGGTAGCGAGCGGGGGAGACAGAGCAGGAAAACGCCAGGAGGAAATGACAGAGGGACATTAGGAAGAGAGAGGGAGGCAGAAAGATGCGAGAAAGATGAAGAGAGAGGGGGGCGGTGTGACAGACAGAGGCGGGCTGAGCAGAGGAGGAAAATGAAAGGCAATCTGATAGATGAAAAAGAGGAGCAAGAAAAAGGAGTGGCTGTCAGAGAAAGAAGCACTTTGGAGACCAAGAAATGTAGGGCAGGGCCTTCAGAAAGACACGGAGGGATTTCAGGGGCAGCCTTTGATGAGGGAAAGTTAGAAACGCACACTCACTTGCTTCACAGCCGCTAAAGTTATGACTCTGATGAGGTCGTGATGCGGCTGCCTCGCAAAGATCATTAAAACATTTGCTGGGTTTCCCTTCAGAGCACTTCCAGACACCTGAAGTCAATTCTGTGTTTGAGAGCACACGGCCACCTTCGTCAACACACTGTTTATTGATCTGTTGGGTTGATATGTTCCTGTACTCCTCTCAGGTCAGTTGCTGGGACTGATAGGCATGGTTATCGCCCAGCGCGCCGTGGCAAACAATGGACTGAATCAATGACGAGAAGATGATCTTGTTAAGAGGAGTCTGGTGCGAGTAATGACTTGGAGATGTCTGAGCACAAGGTGTGCGCCACTGCTTCATGTTCACATCACATCCATCCTGCACTGCAAAAGTCCCTTTTTCTACACAAGATACAGCGAGTTGAAAATGAAGCTGAAAGATAAAAGGTGCAGTATAATCCTAGCGTGAAGCTGAATATATGCATGGGTAGGGACAGCGGGAGGAAATCTGAATATGGCACTCAGGCGAACTGTTAACCGTCAAACTTGAGATGACAAGTTTGTTGTGAACAAGGGCAAACAGGCAATTTTCACACCAACGCAAAAACTTCTTCTTCCAGTCGGGAGACTGGCTGTTAAATCTTGGAGTGCGAGTGTAATAAATCCCGTTGAGCTAAATCCCAAAGGAGCAATTACTGTTGTGTTCTCACAATATAACAACAAGCCCAAGAAAAACAAAAAGAAGACATCAATAATGCATCGGCACTACCACAGTCCCTATGTGGGGGAAAGCTCTGCTTCCCTCTGAAAACATTTTCAATACTAAATATTCTAGTTAGAGTGTGTCCATTATCTGCTGGAACAGAGGATAATGAGAGACTGTAACCAAAAAGGGTGTGCGTGGGTGTGTGTGTGTGTGTGAATGTATAAAACACCAGCTGCCAGCGACAACACTCGTCAAGCAGGAAGAATCTCCTGGGAGGCGACAGATTTCATATTGGCAAGCAGGACACGCGAGTGTCTCACAATCTCTCTGTGCTTGTGTTTATGTTTTGGTGCATGCATGTCTCCACAGTGTGTCAATGATGGAAATGAACTGATTCCATTTATTCATGTACTTTACTTAGGTACAATTTTAAAGTTCTAAAGTACTTTACTTGAGTATTTCCATCTTATGCAACTTTACACTTTTCATGGACAAATATTGTACTTTTTCCTCCAGATAAATCTGTGAGAATAAAAAAGGTATTGGAAATTCCAGGAATTCGAACAATAAAAGTCAGAATAGCACAAAAAAGGTTTTATGCTTGGCTGAGGTGGGAAAGTTGGTGTATTGATTAAAACAAAATGCAGGAAAGTGCAATGGAAACAGACAAATAAATCAGGATATTAGGAGACAATAAATATAGGCAATAGAAAATATCTAGGGTCTCATTTATAAAACTGTGCCTAGAAACCTCACTAAAAGTGTACGTGCGCCCAAAAGCCAAAAATATTCAGACTTACAAAACCGTGCGTACGCACACTTGTAAGCAATGTTCCCTTTATAAATCACAATCGACTTGAAATGTGGCGCATTTGAGTGAGCTCCATGTTCGACCCTTCAAACGCCCATAGTTGCCTATAAATGATCAGTGAAACGCCCCTCATTAATATTAATACGTCCTGACTGCAGGAAGAAAAGGAGGCAAATTCTGACAGAAAAGCTACAAAACGAAATTTAAGTCAGTGTGACGCTGACGTTCCTTTTGGTGAAGCTGAAGTTGTTTGGTGGGTAAAAAAAAGCACTTTCACACAAGGCTTGTGCACCAGAGGAAAGGGGGCACCGGAGCTCCACCCCTTTATAACCGATCTGCAGGGAGGGGCATCCCTCTTGATTAGTGACGTCGCTGGCTGGAGGGGGACACACACACAAGACGGGATGACCCAAGTGCTAATTTGGATCCCCCCGTAAACCAAATGCATTGTGTTTAAACATTTATTTAGGCTTCACAAACAGTCACTTAACGAGGCTGCTGATGACTTAAAAGAAAAATGACTTGTTTTATATGACACACACTGCAAGATTTCTTTAATAATAGTGTTATATTGTCCGTAACGCCAAGCAGCACATCACATCCACATGCTGGTGCACAGTGTTTGGCTCGATAAGGCGACATCTGATAACAATAGGCTACATGAAACTATTCGTTTCATCCTTCTGCCATGTAAGTCACATTTTCCTCATTTCTCCAGTTTATGTGCGTACTCATGGGTCAGAGTTTGCGTGGAGGAACGCACATTCTCCAGTCAAGTTTGTTTTTTTATAGATCACAACCTTTGCTTGGGAAGTGGCGTATGCACGTTTCCAGCCCTGTTTTGTATGTACGCAGCGTTTCTAAATGAGGCCCCAGATCTGTGTGGAGTCTGTAACATAGGTCAAATTGATACATGAAACAAACATGAATGTCATCACATTTTCCATTTTGTTTTCCACAATTTGAGGTTTGACAGGAGCTTTTTAATTAAGTCATCTCACTGTTCCCTCTTCTGCAATGGTTTAATGAGACCCAATTGTTCATCTCAGTGCTTCTAATATTTGTGTAACAGCAGTGGATGGAAAGACGTATTCATTCACTTTTTTTTTGTGCTATATTTGGATGGCAAGTTGACTAAGGAGTAGTTGGCTGTTCAACCAAATAGTTATATTTCTATATAAGACTCTTAGTATTTATTATATTAACAGTCCAAAAATGGAGACAAATTTTTGTATCAGAAGTTTGTTATTTCTTGTTTTCTCTGATCATTTGGTGGGGCCCAACCCCTAGATTTGGACCCACTTGCCTAAACTATATACCTATAAATTAAGTAGTAATTAGCTCCACCTCAACCACCTTCATACTTACCCATTGTCTTATAAAACCTAAGGATTTATACGACTGTGGTGTGTTTTATTTCTCTACCTCTGTGCAGCACTTTGTAACATAGATTCCATATATTCTGCATAACATGTACTCTAAGTACATTATGCCTGTGTTTTATGTACTTTTACTTAAGTAGAATTTTAGGACAGTGTATTTTTACATTGTGGTATGGCTACTGCCCTGCGATGGACTGGCGACCCTGTACGCAGGATAAGCGGTTGACGATGGATGAATGGTATGGCTACTTACTTAAGTAAAGCGTATTTTTAAGTATTTCTTCCACCACTGAGTCTTCAAACTCATATTACTCACATTAATAATAATAATGACGCATTCAAAAAAATACGTCCTGACTTTCAATAGGAAAACACTAATGAAATGAATCAAAATCTTAATGTTTATTGCCAAGGCAATGCCTTTTCATTTACTTAATGGACATGCACCTGAGATACTAAATAGTCAAACTGGTGATGAGGAACATACAAATCACATAGCTTGATCTTCAAAATGAAAGAAATAATTCCTGCCAGCAGCTCTGGAACTGACTCACATCAGTGAATGATGGTGGGAGGAGGGGTTGGGGGGAAGGGGGGGCTGGGTTTTTTCACCAAGGTGATGAGCCTCATTAGTCTAATCCTGAGTGTATTCTGCCTAGCAGGAATTCATAAAAACACAAACAAAGCACGCATGCATGCTAACAGCCTTCTGTTGGGGGGAAGGGGAGGCTACCTGCACACAGTTTTATCCCTTAATGAGCTCTGATTAGCGTTTCCCATGTTACCGCACGCTGTAGGAAAGGTGAGCATCACACAGCCACAGTGGTGAAGGAAGTACTCACCAATGCGGCTGTGTGATGCTCCGTAAAAATACAACAGTATTATCAGCAAAATGTACTCAAAGTATCACAAAAAGTACAAATTTAGCAGAAAAAAAGATATATTCCTGGATACATCAGTGTGTAAGTAGCATTGTTGCTACTGAGGTGAAACTACACCGAACACTTTTGTTTTTGCCCCCATTCATCATGAGCTGATCTTTAAGACTTTCTCTATGTACTCAAAAGGCCTATTTCTCTCAAATATTGTTCACAAATCTGTCAAAATCTGTGTTAGTGAGCACTTCTTTGTCGAGATAATACATCCACCTCACAGGTGTGGCATAACAAGATGCTGATCAGACAGCATGGATATTGCACAGGTGTGCCTTAGGCTGGCCACAATAAAAGGCATTAGTAAATGTACTACTTTGTAACTTTCCACCACTGCACAGCCGTCTGCTCTGTGGCTGAAGTTTGTAACAGAGTGTTAGAAGCATTAATAGTGATATTAATGCCTGTGCTGTCGCTACTGTTCCTCTCTGTTATTAGTGGAGCGTCTGATGCTGTCATCATCATCAAGGCTTTCGCTGCATTATTAATGAGATGATGATGGAGGGTGGAATTAACACTGATTACCAGCAGAGGAAATGGAGTCGTCTTCAGCTCATAAATAGACAGATACTTTTTTGCGTCGCTAAAATGAGCCTCTGCATCTGTTCATTTTATTAGCTGTAGTCAGCTGTCTATATATCATTCTTCAGTGTAAAAATGACAATTAAAGAGTTTTTTCAGTGTTAAAAACTTTTTTTAAATTCCCAAACTTACTTCCAGCTTCCAGGGTTGATGTTTTGAAACTTAACTTTGTTGAGTTTCAAAACATCAACACTGATCTTGGAGGAAATTTGGGGACCAGCAGACAAGCAGAGCGCTTTGATTTCAACAACTGAAGTGTTGAAGCAACTTCACATATGGTTCTATTTGTTTATCTTGACTGCAAATAATGGCAGTTTGAGATGAGGCAGAGTTTTCAAAAGATTACTTGACTCAAAACAAGTTGAGCTCCTTCATAAAGATAAAGTTAATCCCTGCTGGCATGATCAGAAAGATACACAAGTGGTGCTCCAAATGTTTAATGAGGAAATCATTTTTGTTTTTATTAGATTGTTTTTGTTTTGCTACCAAACAATGAATTTAATTTATTTCATTACAAAAAGTTAGAGCAACCTTTTTAAAAGTTTACCTGCCTGCTGGCTCATATTGAACACAGATTTTGAGCTTATTATCTGAAAGAACAAGCAGCCAGCTACAAAGAAGCTGTCAGGCTCTACATTTAGAATCTGAATCAGAATGAGGTTTATTGAGAGGTACATTTTCACATATGAGGAATTTGCCTTGGTATATTCTTATTCTTAACTGTACACATGAACATAAATAGAAATACAAATATATAAAAAGTAAAGTGATCAAAAATGTAAGTATGCAAAATAATGCAATAATACTATAATACTAATGGTTAATGAGTCTAAGGGCTGCCCCATAACAGTCGACCAGGGGTGCGTTTCCCATACAACGTATACTACATATACTACATTGTTGAACTAACCAATATCTGATCTAGGACTATTTCCCAAAACTGTCGTACCTTGTTGGTACCATAGTGGTTTGAACCATGAACCAACATAGTTTGAACTACGATGTTTACAGATGTGTTTGGTCTGACTTCAACAGCGGGAAACTTGCAAAACTCACAAACTTTGTCATATTATGTCCTAATATGACGTGACTGATATTAAGTTACATTATTATGCTAAATTATTCTTTAGGCTTTTCATATTGTAGTCGTGTACCAGCAATAACAAGAAAATCAACAATAATATTAAGAAAGCAACAATGTAATATAGCCTATTATTATTATTTAGCCTAAATATATAACCTTTTTTATAGCAATAGCAACATTTTAGAAGAAAAAATGAAGAACTATTAGCGATTACAAAGCATTTAGTATAATAGGTTTAATCTGCAAAATCTTAAATTTGCTACCGATGTGATTCGTGCCTCTCACTGGCTTCTTCTCCATCGCAACAGTGGCCGAGGCTCATCGGTTTTGTAGTATTTAGACCTATCCACCACGCCAAAATAACTATTTAAAAACCTGTGGTCATAAAACAAACCCATATAGTCATTACATAATTCAAGAGAGTCCTGTGTTTCTATGTGAAGTTACATTGAGGATATTGTGAAACGGGGGACACATAATGGAGAAAAAGACCAGCAAGTCCTCTCACTTCTCATCTATTTTCCATTTTTGTAACTGCAGGAAAATGAGAAATCGAGCTCTTTCGATGAGATTGTGTCAACCCAGTGACGGTTAGATCACAACTGCACCCTGTGCCACGCCGCCTAAAATCAATTTACTCGTTCTGACAATCATGGAAACTTCCACTGTTGACCTACATGTCAGCGTGACCCACTTCCTACTGCTGAGGCTTGTCCAAGATCTCAATTAAGTTCAAATCTGAGGCGAACACTGCAATGTATACAAACTTCTCTCCGTCCTCTAGGATGACAGGGTGAGAGGTTCTGTATATACAGCCTAACATACACTTTCTCACTGGTGTTGATTGGAATGTGGAATTTTTCTAAAAAAAAAAATAATATATCAAGTCAACTGCCTGCTTTCCACAATGATTGACACAGTGTGAAAACTGGCAGAGCAAATGACTACGTCCTCTACTGTCCATGTTCACTGCAGAACCACAGTGACATCTCGGCTTTGGCAGTGGAGACAGTGTGCTATCAGAGAAGTGGGGGATTATTTCAGACTGATGGATTCTTCATTCACCTGCACTCCATTATTTTTTTGAACCACAGTGGCATGGCTGGTATTCATTATACGCCAAGAGACTGCTTTGTATGTGTGCTATGTGTCAATGAAGCATTTGATTTTGAAGCCTGTTTATTGATCTCTTGTACCAACAAACACTTAAAGTAAAGGTAAAGAGCTGTGCAACTAATCAAGTTTTATTTTCAATGACAATTTTATTATGAAAACAAGATAATTGAGATAAACTGATTATTGTACCGCTCAATAGTAGAAAATTGTTTGTTTGTTTGTCTGTTTTTCATTCCATTTTGAAATAATACCCTGTTTTGTCTTGTGTTAGAAATCCATCGCACCCCTTTCCTTTACAGCAGTGGCTCCTGACCCTCTCTAAAAGCCCAAAGTCACTCTCAGCCAGGCTGTGGCATGGTGAGTTACGGAGTTATAATGTGCTAGTCACCATTATTAGCTTAAGCCTACGCCATTATAGACTGCATAGATTAGCCTAGCAGCTAGCTCACTTTTCCTCTACTCATAGCTTGACAAGTGACATATTAATTATGTTTACTTACTCACTGTTGATTTAAGTCACTGCATCTCCTGACAGAACACCATGGTTGAATTTCAGCGTTATGTACTACTGAGTAGTTCACCTGTCTCTCCTCTGCTGTGCACACCAACCAACACTGTAATTATAAAACCATCTTGATACGCCCACAAGTGTTATCATGTGAATCTATCTCTGACATCCAGCCCATATGACATGAGCGGCATTAGGCCCCATATGTGTAGCTACATACATGTGTCTCTGTAAACTACATCACAAATCTGATTGGTTTTCCCAGGCTCCATGCAAATTAGGGTCAGCTCAACTCCAGTCCAGAAAAAGGCGATAATTCACCTGAAGCTGTTAGGTAACTGACAATACCACCAGAAGAATCAGTTTAGTAGAGCTGCAACGATGAATCAATTAATCAATTAGCTGTCAACAATTAAATTAATCGCCAACAATTTTATAATCGATTAATCAGTTTGAGTAATTTTTAAAGAAAATTCTCTGATTCCAGGTTTTTAAAGTGAATATTTTCTGGTTTTCTATGACAGTAAACTGAATATCTTTGGGTTGTGGACAAAATAAGATATTTTAGGATGTCATCTTGGGCTGTTGGAAACACTAAAACAACATTCTCTGACATTTTACAGATCAAACAACTGATCGAGACAATAATTGATGCATGGTGGAACTTCTGTCTGTTTTGAAATAGCCGGAGCCCCTTTTTTCTCTCATTTAAAAAGAAAGGGAGAAAGATGGCTGGTTTCAGTGTAGCCGATTACACAAGGGTGTAGTAAAGAAAATGTATGCATCTTGAAGAGACAGATGCATTTACAACTTCTTAACATCTGGCTACAATGTTTATCAGCACCTGAGCTGGTTTGAGGAAACACATTTCAATCCTTCTTGAAAGCTTCTTCGATGCATTTACACGTAGCTTTTATGATATCTAATACACCAAGCCAGATTGGATAGCTAAGTGAAAAGATTCAACAAGTCTTCAACATATTCCTTCATTTGGTGTTTGACTGTCTAACATGTCACGCTAAAATCTCCAGTAGGTGTTTGTTATAGCCTAAGCCACACAGGGTAACAGCCAGCAATGGTAATACCGCACACAAGCCTACCACACACAAGCCATGTTTTAAGTACAAAAGTTATTTTTGCAGTTAGCCACACCCCAAACAATTCATGATTTCAAAATACAGCACACAGTTTATTTGAGTTATAATATACATTTATTTGCTTTAGCCATACGCTGTTTAAATGGAGTGCACACATTTTCACATTGTAAGGTTAAGTAAATATTTTCTGTTATATTAATTAAGATTTATTAGTGTTACCATGTTGGAGAGAAGTCTGTCCTGGTGAAAGAAAGGCAGGGCCAAGCATTGAGGACTGTTATATCCTGTGGCCTGCCAATCAAGCCGTACCATGGGCTGCCATGTTGGAGGGGGATGTTGGGTTTAGTTTACTTTGTAGTTGTTGTTGTAGTTATCGTCCATTTTGTTTTCCCCTTATGTGTAAATTGGCTTGGCCAAGCCACTATATATGTTCCCTTGTGTCTCATTCAGTTAGGTCAGTTTGTTCAGTTCATATCCTGTTTTGTTATATGCTGTTCCGAGTATAGTTATATTTGGTTGACCTCTTTTATAGGCCTAGATGTTAAGTTTCTGGTTTCTATTTTTTGGGAGTAAATAAAAAACCTTGTTTTTCAACAAAAAAACTCGTGTTCTTCTCATTGCCTGACTGTTTGGTCCCGGACAGTGTTCAATTGGGTTCTTGTGAACATGAAGGCATATGACCTTTATATTCTTACTCGTTCCACCATTCAGTTTGCCCTCATTTTCTCAGTGGAAGCCTCTTCATTTGTTTGTACTTAATTTCATCACATTTTCCCTGTAATGTGTAACAGTACAGTTTGACTTTTTCAGCTGAGGGGACAACGCGTCATCTGACATTCAGTTGTGAGAGTATGGACTATCTACGGCAGAGGTCACTACTTGGCTCAGTTTATTGGCTCAGGAAACTCACAATCGCATGTGCTCCAATCGTCTCATGTGACGCTGCTCAGCCAATCAAATCTGTGCATTCCGGTGCTTGCGAGTTAAGTCTGGGAGATTCACCAGAGACGTAAATAATAATACATTTAATTTGTAATGCACTATATATTTACGCAAATCCCAAAGTGCTACATGATAAAACAGGTAAGTTCTAAAAAATAAAAACACATGGAGAGCATGAAAATAAAAATAACAAATAATAAAATAAAATAAACAAAAACAATAAGGAAAAGGGCAAGAGTTCAATCAAAAGCTCTCCTAAAAAGGTGGGTTTTAAGGCCACGTTTAATAGCATCCACAGTCCGTGGTGTCCTCAGGTGGTAAGGGAGAGCATTCCACAGACTGGCAGCAGCTGATTGTACGGAGCTTGGTTCTGGGAGGTTTCAGGAGATATGCAGTGGCAGATCGGAGGGTACGTGTTGAGGTCTGTGGGGTGAGGAGTTCCTTGAGGTGTGTGTGTGTGTGGGGGGGTCTTCACCATGGATGGGTAAGGAGGGAGACCTTGTACTCAATCCTGAGTGATTTGAGGATGGGGGTGATGTGGTCATGTTTGCGCACCTTCAACATGATCCTAGCAGCGCTGTTCTGGATGTACTGCAAATTCTGAAGGCTTTTCTCAGGGATCCCGGTGAGGAGCGCATTGCAGTAGTCCAGCCTGGAGGAGACAAAAGCGTGGACAAGCTTTTCTGCATCTGCAGGAGTGAGTGTGGGACGGAGTTTGGCGATGTTCCTGAGGAGGAAGAAGGAGGTCTTGCAGAGATGTTTGATGTGAGCCTCAAAGGTCAGTGGTTAGTGGCTGATGTTGAAAGTGGAATTTTTTGTGCCTACTAAGATCGCTTCAGTCTTGGAGCTGTTTAGCTGCAGAAAGTTTTGCTTCATCCACGCCTTTATCTCCTCCAGGCAGGTGGTCAGAGTGGATGATGGCAGGGCAGCAGAAGGGGTTGGGTTTGTCCTGAGGTAGAGTTGAGTGTCATCAGCATAGCAGTGGAATGAAATTCCATGCCAGCTGATGACATGTTCAAGGGGGAGCATGTAGAGAATAAACAGGGTGGGGCCGAGCACTGAGCCTTGAGGGAACACCCCCATATGATGTTGTGTGTCAGGGATTTATCCTCTCCCAAGGCGACATGCTCAGTTCTCCCGGTGTGGTAGGATGAGAACCACTCATGGTTAGAGTCAGAAACACCGATAGTGGAATTTAGACGATGGAGGAGGATGTTGTGGTCCACAGTGTCGAATGCTGCAGTCAAGTCCAGGAGGATGAGGAGAGATGGGGAGCCAGCGTCTGCAGTCATCCGCAGGTCATTTGTGATCCTGACCAGGGCTGTTTCTGTGCTGTGGCCAGGGCGGAAACCAGACTGAAATTTTTCGAACAGGTTGTTTTGTTTTAGATGGTCCTGAAGCTGTGCGGCAACTACTTTTTCCATCACCTTTCCAGCATGGAATGGAAGGTTGGAGATGGACCTGTAGTTGGCAAAGACTTCTGGGTCTAGGGTGGGTTTTTTGAGAAATGTGTGTCTGTGTTGATGGAACATGGCCAGCCTGGAGGGAGTGGTTAATGACCTTTGTGATGAGGGGACTTATGGCATGGAGGTTGGATTTTACCAGGGCTGTGGGGAAGGCGTCCAGGGCACAGGTGGATGGTTTCATCTTTTTGATGATGTCCTCAAACTCTTGCTGTGAGATGACAGCAGAGAGGTTGGGAAATCCCAGGCTGTGGGTCGGCAGTCAGGACAGGCAGTGTGGAGAAACTGGATAGCAGGGAGCGGATGGTGTCTACTTTTTTTCTGAAAAAAGTGATGAAATTGTTGCACCTCTCTTCTGTGGCTTCAGAATGAGAGTGAGTTTGCGGTTTGAGGATGTCATGTATGGTAGAGAAAAGTTGCTTGGAGTTGCCAGGGCTGTTGTTGATAATGTTGGAATAGAACTGTGAACGTGCATCTCTCATGGTACTTGCATAGGACTTCTGATGTTCTCGGTAGGCCTGCCTATGAACAGTGGCATTGAGGCACCGCCCAGCTGTTTTCATTTGCCGAAGTTCGTAGGTGTACCAGGGGGCTGAGCGTAAGAAGCTGACAGTTCTAGTTTTGACCGGGGCGTGGAGATCTAGGAGACTGCTCAGAGATTGGTTGTAGAAGTCTCAGTGATTGTTATGATGTGTTGACTGTTTATTATAAAACTGGTTAAGACTACACTTCATCACTTCAAGCTACACTTTTTATTTAATTTTGTCTAAAAATTAGGCACTTTATTTTAGTTTACTTAAATTTAGAATTTATTATTAGAATAGTTGATGTGAAAACTGACTAAATAATCTTGAAATATTATTTGATTTGACAGTCAGTTGTTGACTATAACATATGTTGATACAACTATACGTTATGGTACTGAATGAAAGTTAGTCGTTTTGATGTTCCGGACCTTTGCTTCGGGAAATTTTCTCTAACTGGACCATTTTGAATTCTAATTGAATACCCCTGATCTACGGTATCTGTTTTACACTACAGAGATTTGGGGTCCCATGAGAGACCTGGTTGTTGATATACACTGAATTAATGTGGAGCACCTCCAGCAGAGAGGAAGGAAAAGGAGGCGGAAGCAGCTCTGTATGCACCCAGGAAAATGCTTACTCCTCAACACCACTGGAGGTGTAATAAGTAGGCTTGTCAGTCAGAGCGGGAGACGAAAGAACCTTTGCTGAACAACCATGACGACATGAAGGCAGACATCGTGATACAGGCAACTATTTTATGTCACATCAGCAAAACACTACAAGGCTTCATGAGGCTGATTCTTTTTGTTTGGCTCTCTGGTGCTTACAGTTGAAGTTTCCTATACAACTTTTGCTTTGTCATTTCTTGTTTTACAAAACAACACAACCTTGCTCTTTTGCTCTATTTTTGGCCAAGAAGCTCATTGTTTTGGCGAAGCCCACGTCACTGTAATTAATAACCTTGGTGTCCAATATGCTTCTAATTTGGGGGGGGGGGGGGGATGCTTACAGCATATAGGAAGAGATTATGCCAAAATACATGTAACAGTTTCATCACTCCTCTCTCCCACTGTGTAGGACACGCTCATTAATCACGCCTAAATAGCTGAGTAATGTAGCTGGCCTTGTGTGCCTGCAGAGCCAGAGGAAAGAAAAGAAAAGCAATTGGGTTTTATTGCGATGCTTCCTGCCAACAGCCTCTTTCCATTCGCCCTCAACGATGCGGAAGACGGCGGCAGCCCATTATCTATCTCCCGATGTTGTGCCAAAAGGTATCATCACGTTATCATAATTTCACCTTTTCAGATCCTTCACAGGTGCCTACAAGGCCAAATAGGAAGAGTGCCCCGCAGGCTACACCTTACCAAGCACCAAAGGTTAAAACATGAAGAAGCATGAAATCACTATTCAGCTCATGACACACTCCTCAAGAAATTTCCCTCCACTTCCTTTATGTTAAAAAATATATGACTTCACCAGTGATTCCCTAACCATGGAATGCCAAAAGGCACCGAGTGTGAGATTACAACATCGAGGCAATGCTTATCGAGAACGCCCCCCATCCCACTCTTCATCCATAATTGCTTTCAAGGCCTGCATTGGAAAGAGCCTGAAGCTGTGTTATGTTTGGCGGGAGCAAAATGCACAGGATATAGTTGAAATCCAAGACTATGCCTCAGTTGGGACCACTGTGGCATAACGAAGCCCCTATTCTCTTCTCTTCAGTCAAAATGGAGCATTTTTAGCTTCTAATACGGCCTCTGCATAAAAAAAGTCGTTATCTGTTTTGTGCTTTTTGCGTTGTAATTTAAAACTCAAAATGGTACAAAGCACAAAGAGAGACCTCACACACACACACACACACACGTTTATGCACATACACACACAGACCTGCAGACTTCACAAACGCTGTTAGTTCGCATAAAATGACTACATAGTCCTTGGCCATAACTGCCTAATTAGGGAGTTTTCTGTTTCACTATCCAGCTGGCTGATTGCATAGCAAAATTCTAATGAACGGTGAAAAATGGCTTTGTTGCTGAGAGGAAACCATAGAAAATGTGGTTGTCTGAGATGAAATATTAAGCATCTCTCTTCTCCAGCTGTCACTAAAGCTGTGGTTTGGGAAAGTGATGCCTTGTCATGTCTCCTTGGCACAGATGGTGTGTTTCTCCTTGGCTCATGCCTTCAAGCAAAGTGTACCTACTCAGTGAGTATTTCCAGTCCAGATATCTCCAAAAACCAACTCTGTCCAGAGTGTGTGCAGAAGAATCGGCTTTGTAAATTTCTTTGTCTTACAGAAAAATCTGCTTGATAAATTTGTTCATCGACAATGTTATGGGCAATGTGGAGTACTCTTTCTTACAGTCTCACAGAGCCACTAGCATGGTTGTAGACTCTTTGTCTTGTTTGCCAAGAAGCCAAAGGATTGACTTTTAATCATATGAAAAAAAAATCTTTTTAGACAGGAAAAGTCAACCCAGTTCATTCCTTTTCCAACCTGACATCAGGGTGCCCCTCGACTCTTCGCTTCCATCCGCACCATAATCTCCTCCATTACTTTGCCTCCACCTGTCTTGCAGGATATCAGATAGAAATCTGTATGATATTGGTGTTGGAGAGGCAATTGGAGGGAGATGGTTTCGCCTTCCCATCCTCCCATCTCCAGAGAGACAGGCAAGAGTGGTTTCCTGTCCTCCTCTTCTCAGAGAAAATAAAAAGGATACTGCTAGAAGAAAGGAAACCACTTGGGATTTCACTCTCTGTCTTTCGCTCTGGTGTCAGTTTCTGCCTCCTTCTTCACTCTCTTGTCTCATTCTCTCAGGCTGAACTTTTACCCGGGTCCTATATTCTCTTTTATCATTCTCTCTGTCCTTACCCTTTCCTAGTTTTGTCCTCTTCTCTCATCCTCTTTGCCCTTATTCTACAAGAGTTTCTCTCCCTTTTCACCTCCTTTCCAAGTTTCTTTCTTTGCTTCCGTATTTCAGTTTTCATAGCACATGTCCAGGCCATCCTATGCTGTCGCATTGCTAGAAATAAATTACCCTTGATACTGAGCTAAGTCAAACATGTTGCATTGAAAATACCTGGATTTAAACTGGACTTTAAGTTAGTGATGAACATCAAGCTATTACTGATATCGCAATATGGCCAAGTACAATATCCAAATCTCATGAGCTGCAATTTTTTGGTAAAGGTAAAATGTGTCACAACATGCCATTATAAATAAAGCATTGTGGTGCAACAGAGATGCCCCTGGGCTACAAATCATATTCTCTAGACCTAAAGGGAACATGCTTGTTTGGTACAGACCCCAGCAAAAATCACATCATCATTTTTATTTTTTTTCAGTGAAAATTAATGCAAAAATTATTTCGCAATCGCAACATCTGTCAAAATATGGCAATGTTACTTTTATTGCATATCGTTTAGAGGCATCAATACTGTCGATTGTAACATTGTAACAAAAAAATGTCTTATTTTGGTTCATGACGAGGAGGAAAAACTATTTCATTGTTTTGGCAAATGTTTTAGCGTCTTGGCCAAGTCTACAGAAAACTTACAGGCTTCAATATGTATTCTGGGTTGCGATGAGTTTAATACTCTGGTGGAAGATAAAGTGAAGTGGTCAAAGGCTGACTGGTATTGCTCCCTGCATGCCAGCCAGCCGATATCTTGGAACGATCAATATGGCAGAGAGGTCAGCAAGCAAAGATGAAGAAGACAAATGTTCATGTCAGAGTATTTTTTTCCAAACACCAATCATTCAGCACTGAAGAGCAAATGCGAGGCAAGGCCAACAACTTTCACACTCCTCTATATATACGAAGAAATCTCATCCATGTTATCAACCCGCAGAGAGAAAACAATGGCTCAAAAGGCTGAATGCAAAGTATCTGAAGGTTGTACTGCATTATGCACTACCACATGCTGTAGTAGCAAAGTGCATTCAAATCATGAAGTATTGATTACAGCTTGCAGTGGCAGAATGTGAAGGGTGACATAATAACAGGTTTGAAGAGGCATAAATGATGCTCAGTGGAGCCGTGGCCCTAATTGATGTCCCTTGTCACAAAAACGTCAATACGCTTATTGCCAAGAAAAAAAATAAATTGGTGGTTTACTTATGATGCTCGGCTGCTCCCGTCAGTGCGGGGAAATCAATTCTCATCCATAGCTGGGTTTATTGACGCATTACAGACAAATCCTCATCAAATCAAAACATGCACGGTCACTGAATGTTGGCATTTCAGGCAGTGGGGGAAAAGATGCTGCTGTGTTAGCTGTCTTAAAATATGACTGACTCATTTCATATTTATTTGTGCGCCGCTCGACTTCTGAGAGCGCTGTGTGACTTAGCTATGAAATAATTCTGATTAGAAGACCAAATGCTAAACAGCCTCTGGCATATTGACCGCAACTCTCTACAAATATTAAAAGTTTGCACACTTCAATTAAAACTCTTTTTTTTAAGGTTTTTTAAGCCTATTGGTTATGATAAAAATCTTATCAACCAAACACCAATTAAATGACTGAGATCTAGGGACAGCAATCACAGAACACACCACTCTACAGTGGAGTCCATTAATGCAACACTAGTACCATACAGGCTGTGCAAAACCCCATCTTAAACCATGATCAAAACCAAATTCTCTGTCTTCAACTAATTAACTATCTTTGTTTAAGTGAAAGCAAAGATGTGTGAAGTGCTTGTTATAATATTCCACTTAGAGTGTGGTGACATAATGCCTTAAAGGGCTGGATTTACTCTAAAACGGATGCAGACACGGACAGTCGATCCTCATGGATTTTCTGTTTATTCTGCATTGGGTGTCTGCATGAGGAGGCGTGTTCACATATGGTTGTACAGTGAACTGCATGCAAGACAGTCTACATGAACCAATAAAACCATCATTTGCACTTATTTCTGACCAGTGCTTGAAGTGGAAAGAGATAGGTGCCAGTACCCCCCCCCACTCCCCCCCACTATCCTCAACCACAAGATGAAACTAGTAAATATTAACATTAACGACTTTCCGCATTAACCCGTTTAATCCCACTGGTCAAATTTGTGACTGTGCTTTTTATGTTATTTCTGAAGCTCTAAAAGATGTTTAGCTTTGGGCAAGAAATTCAACTTTTAAATGAAAAAATAGATTGTCTTGATTAAAACTGATCAATATCATGTGTCTAGTGTGAAAGGTCACATGACCAGATTAGTTTACTTCCTGCTTGCACACCTGGAAGAATATGTCTTCCTCAGATTAAAAACACCTTAATTAACAGATAGAATTGTCATATTTTGTACATATATTCTTTTAAGTGTCTACTACTGGTATGTTTTGAGAATTATACTCCTGCATTTATATTTTGCACGTAAGAGGTGTAAATTTATTAACGGTCACAATTGTGACCAGTAGTATAACACAGTGCTTCAATTGAAAACACAGGTTTTGGCTGTGATCCTAGTTATCATCTGTTTATTTTCACACATTTTGAAACTATCAGGTGTGTTGGACCTCCTAGACATATGAGACCCCCCAAGTACTTTGTGCAGCATCATGGTCATTTCTATATTTGAAAAAGTAGGATTTGAAAGTGACTGTGATAGTGATGGCTCAGATAGGTAGACTATTGAATGGCAATATCTGGAGGATGGGGCAGATGTTCATGAGAACCAATTGGTTTGAGTTGTCAATAGAGGGGTGACGACGGAGCAGTGGCTAAGGCACATGCCTTTAGTGTGAGATATTTACGCTATGATACATCCACCAATGTGTCCATGAGCTAGACACTTAACCAGTGTCTAGTTGCTCCAGAGGCATGTGACTTCTGACATATATAGCAATTGAAAGTAGTTTTGGATAAAAGTGTCAGCTAATTAAATAATTATTATTAATTATGTCAAATACCTATATAGTGCAAACCAATCTGAACATGGATGAGTTGCTGAGTTTCTATAGGGTTCTTCTCACATCTTCTCTCATCACTTGTCTTGGTCATATGACTGTGATGTGTACAATGAAGCAAGGCCTACAGGTTTTTGAGGGGTGAAAGACTGAAATAGTAATTACGTTACTTATGGGTGGAATTATATTGAAAAAAAAACCTATTCCCCTTTTTGCTGAGGACCCCATGGAACCACCATAAGGAACCATGGGATTAAACGGGTTAACCACTTAATTTCCTGCATTCTGAACACATTTTCTGCACCAATTTATGGAGGAAATGTCTTTATTTATATGAAGGCAAACAAAATTAAGGAACGGGTGACAATTCAAAATATAAAAACATAATGGAATGTAATTCAGTAATCAGCTTTTGGACAATGCACATTTGTTTCTTCTATATTTCAGTTGCATTGCATGTTTCCCTGTCGTGCATTGTTTCATTTGTTTGTTTGTTATTCAACATTTCTTGTTGCAGCTTTCAAAAAGTGATAGAGACATTCAGATTCTGACCTGTCCCCAGTGTTCCCAGTGTAAGTTTAAGTGTCCCGCCCCATCCAGGCTGTGATTGGTCGGTTAACGACAAGTGACATTGATGAGTTACATTCAGCTTCTCTTCTACCTCGTCTCTCTCCGCAGACAGAGTTTAGCAGGCAGGAGAGAACGGGAACAGGTGAGCATCACGTAGTGCCCAGAGTGCCTGACATGGAGAGGGCAGAGGAGAGTACCGACAGCTTGGGAGAAGTCCTGGTACGTTAAAGAGTAAAATGTCGAGGTGCCGGCACTGCGTACCAGGGTGTTCCCACTTCAAGCACTGCTCCTTAGACCCTGCCCTAAACCTAATTCTAACCTTAACCATAAAACTAAAAGTCTTTAACCTCGACCAGCTCTTTGAAGAACTGAGAAGACTAAATACCCTCCACCGTAGGGATTGAGAGATGACCATAAACCACAGCGTCCCCAGTTTGCATCTGGCTGGGAATCTTTCTCCCCTCATATCCTGTCAACGCTCTATTTACTCTGTAAAATATAAAAGTGTTTAATTGTCTGACCGCTTGTGTTGCGGCCCTACTGCACTCTGATTTAGTGACATCACCAAATCCACTAAGTGCAGCTTTAAAATGAGTCAAATGTCATAACTGATTAAACACACACACATACATATATATTCCCGTGAAAAATGTTAGATTCATTCTATTCACATAGACTAGGTCACCATGACAACATGCACCAGATACAAGTACTGTATGCAAAGTGAACTGTAAATGTACTGCACAAAGGCTCGGCAACATCCATTTCCTATAGAGCTCAGAGGCTCAAAAGGGAAAAGGGAAAGACAAGCAGCATTTTCTGAGAAAACTCTGCCAGCTGAACTTCACAGTCATCAGCAGCCGACTTTAGAGGTTCCCCCACTTGCTGGTTTCTGCACCAATGAGATTTCTCTTAATGAATAATAGTTTCAACTTCTGTTGCCAACCTGCCACAAGATTAAGTGACTCTTCAGAGCCCCTGGTGTTTCATTTAGAAAAAGTTATTTTACCTACCAGGCTGGTTTTTCTGACATTCAGAAACAATGTGTTGACTTCCAAATCCATCCAGCTGATACATGTGTATGCTGCTTATTTGTCTCATGCATACAACAACAGCCTCTTCTAAGAACAGTGAGGAGGCTGTCAAATTACTCACATGCAAATCACCCTGTGACATAATCTGATGATTTACAGCATATTTTGAAATACTTTCCTTGAAAGAGAGAGATGGCAGTACTGATGAGTACTGACATTCAAGGTGTCATCAGTCCTGCAATGGATGGACAGACACAGGGCCAGTCAGTCGAACTGACTGTCAAATGACTACAAAGAGACACAAAACGCCTACAAAGAGACATGAAACGCCTACAGAGACGTAAAATGCCTAGAAAGAGACACAAAATGCCCACAAAGACATGTAAGATGACTACAGAGAGACACAAAATGCATACAAAGAGACACAAAATACCCACAAAGACACGTAAAATGACTGCAAAGAGACACAAAATGCCCACAAAGACACGTAAGATGACTACAGAGACGTAAAACGCCCACAAAGACACATAAAATGACTACAGAGACACAAAATGCTCACAAAGCCACGTAAAATGACTACAGAGACACAAAATGCCCACAAAGACACATAAAATGACTACAGAGACACAAAATGCCCACAAAGACACATAAAATGACTACAGAGACACAAAACGCCCACAAAGCGATGTAAAATGACTACAGAGAAACACAAAAACGGCCACAAAGAGACATAAAACGCCTACAAAGAGACACAAAATGCCCACAAAGACACGTAAGATGACTACAGAGAAACACAAAAACGGCCACAAAGAGACATAAAACGCCTACAAAGAGACACAAAATGCCCACAAAGACACGTAAGATGACTACAGAGAAACACAAAAACGGCCACAAAGAGACATAAAACACCTACAAAGAGACACAAAATGCCCACAAAGCCACGTAAAATGACTACAGAGACGTAAAACGCCTACAAAGAGACACAAAATGCCCACAAAGACACGTAAGATGACTACAGAGAAACACAAAATGCATACAAAGCGATGTAAAATGACTACAGAGAAACACAAAAACAGCCACAAAGAGACATAAAACACCTACAAAGAGACACAAAATGCTCACAAAGCCACGTAAAATGACAACAGAGACATAAAACACCTACAAAGAGACACAAAATGCTCACAAAGCCACGTAAAATGACAACAGAGACACAAAATGCCCACAAAGCCACGTAAAATGACTACAGAGACACAAAATGCCCACAAAGACACGTAAAATGACTACAGAGATGTAAATCGCCTACAAAGAGACACAAAATGCCCACAAAGACACGTAAGATGACTACAGAGACACAAAATGCCCACAAAGACACGTAAGATGACTACAGAGACGTAAAACGCCTACAAAGAGACACAAAATGCCCACAAAGACACGTAAGATGACTACAGAGACGTAAAACGCCTACAAAGAGACACAAAATGCTCACAAAGACACGTAAAATGACTACAGAGAAACACAAAAACAGCCACAAACAGACATAAAACACCTACAAAGAGACACAAAATGCCCACAAAGACACGTAAAATGACTACAGAGAAACACAAAAACAGCCACAAACAGACATAAAACACCTACAAAGAGACACAAAATGCCCACAAAGCCACGTAAAATGACTACAGAGACGTAAAACGCCTACAAAGAGACACAAAATGCCCACAAAGACACATAAGATGACTACAGAGAAACACAAAAACAGCCACAAACAGACATAAAACACCTACAAAGAGACACAAAATGCCCACAAAGACACATAAGATGACTACAGAGAAACACAAAAACAGCCACAAACAGACATAAAACACCTACAAAGAGACACAAAATTCCCACAAAGACACGTAAAATGACTACAGAGATATAAATCGCCTACAAAGAGACACAAAATGCCCACAAAGACACGAAAGATGACTACAGAGAAACACAAAATGCATACAAAGCGATGTAAAATGACTACAGAGAAACACAAAAACAGCCACAGAGAGACATAAACCGCCCACAAAGACACGTAAAATGACTACAGAAAGACAGAAAATGCCTACAAAGAGACACAAAATGCCCACAAAGACATGTAATGACTACAGAGACACAAAACCACTGTTGAGAGACATAAAATGGCTAGAAAAAGATAAAGATTCATTTTGTGTCTCTTTCAGTCTGGGTGTCTTCCTCCTATGTAGGAGGGTTGGGAAGCCTTTTACTTGTCTCTGCCCAGCTGTCTTTTGTCACATAATCTATGAGTCTGGACAAAACCTTCCATTTCTCTCAATTTCAAACATGTTGAATCCAATAGTTGGAGAACTGTTGCATTCACCATTTGGCTCAGTGGTGCAGACCGCTACACAAACCGCCCAACAGCCCATCAACCAGATTGCCTGCAGAGAACCACGCTGTCTTGTAGGTATCTTGCCTAAAAAAAGCCTTTACAAGGTGATTAGGTCTGCGTTAGTTGCAGTGCCTTCGCTCCCTAGTACTCATATTGATTGTTTTCTCCTGGCTTGGTAAATAGATGGAAGTCAATACACCCCTATGGTGATGTCAGGGTTCACCTAGCTGCAGGTCTCCTGGGCTTATCAATTAGAGCATAAGAATGCAGCCAAGGATTTCATTTGTAGCCTAAGCTGTTATTAGTAACGACAGGTGGGTATTGAGTGTGGTGCAACACTGTGGTGGAGAAAATTGTGATAAATGGCAGGGGGAGGCTCTTTCTCTCTAAAGAGCTGTAGAGATAGATGACTGATGGTCATTAGACAGGAGGAAAGGTGTGTTTGTGTGTTTCAGGAAGAGAAAGTGAAGATGCAGTGCAGAAATGGGTTTCTAATGGGAAAAAGTAAGACTGGCACCACTTTCAAAGGCTTTGGTGCCTACTTTGCAGTGCATTAGCCACACATTTGAAGCCATTCATCCACCCCTTTCATTAAGGGAAACGCACACAGACACATCTGTTTACCTTATGGTCGATGATGCCACTGTATCCCTGGAGGACCGGGGGGTGAGGCTTGGCCACCCTGACGGAGGCTTCAGTGGGCCGCCGCAGCTGTTCATGCTGTCGGATGTGCGTATCGTTAGCGTCCCTGGAAGCGCCGTTGAAGCTGCCGTTGTACACAAGGAACAAGCTGGCGCACAGGAGAAGCACGAGAAGCACGGCGACCCCATGGCGCTGACACAAAGACACAAGCAGATGCTGACAAATTAGTCCCGTGGCACTGGACTGAGTTTAGGCTGCACATTTAGTCTTACCGACAGTTGAGAGGCGCAGGCATCCCCCTCCTCATCCTCTGCTGGTTTGTCAATACAAAAAAAAAAACAACTTTCTGTCACGTCAGGTGCGACCAAAACTTAAAAAAACCCCACCGGCTTATCGATTTAATTTAAGGGTACAGACCTGATCATGACATTGCCAAGATGTCAGGCTGTTAATGATAATCTTTACTTAGTTTGCATGCATTTAATGCCCCGGTGCGCATCTGCAGGGTAATTTATAGTAAAGTGTCTCGCCTCAGTGAACGTTGAAAGCTATTAAGTAAAAGTTCATATCGATATCCTGACCTTGTAAGTCAAACGGTGCATCAGTCTGAGCTCCCACAGTGAATTACACGGGCAGAAAATAAGCAGCTCATGACACTTTTGATTTGTTTCGTGGCACACTGCCCAACAAGGGCTGTTGCATGCGTGGATCTATTTGTTATCTCACAGGTGTTTAAATTTGGGCAACGTGCATTAATACAAGTAATTTTAAATCAACTCAATTTCATGCACTTTTTAAACGTATGCATTTGCATTAAACGCAGGAGCAAGCAAACACGCGGCGCGCTGTGGTTCCATGCTGAAGTGTTTATTATGAGAAAAAGCCGGAGCTTAGTGCCAAGCGGAGCGCACAGCTGGATGTCCATTGTTCGCGTCCTAATCTTTTGATCCGACAGAGTAGACACAGCAGCGTTATGGTGATTGGAGCGCACTTCACAGAACAATGCTGGATTTAAAAGCAAGCACAAAGAGTTGCCTAGACGGCAGAGACCTTTACCATAGGTGTCTTCATTTTGCGGCGCGCTGTCTTATCGCTGCGGCTCAGTGCGTCTGACTCCACTTTCTCTCATTGTCCAGCGTCATCTGTTCGCATCCCGGATCCACTCCGGTCTGTCCGCACTGTGCCAGCCCGCCTGCCGCCGCCTATGTGTCTTCAGACCGGAGCCCAGGCGCAATTCATACTGTGGACACTGAGGCGACAGATGTTCACTATTGTACCTCGGCTGGGTCTTAAAGCCCACCGAATTTGAGTGGCTGACGAGTGGAGGTGCAGCGCGGTTAATTAAAGAGACTACCTGCCAGAGTGTGATAAGGCCGTTTTGTTTAATGGTTATTTCCTGCTGAGTAATATTTGATGGAAATCTCAGGTCGGATTACTCTGGAGTAGAGTAAATCCACGACATGTCACCCTTTGACGTCTGCTGCATAAAATATGAGGTGGATTATAAAGAAGTTTATACAGCAGTTATTATCCTGGGAAGCACACAAACAGGAGTCTCTGTTATTGGCATGTGCGTTTTCATTCACGTGGTACTTCAGTAGCCTGCATATTTGAGGTAGGGTATTTGTACTTCACTTGAGTATTTCATGCCACATGCCATATTTCCACATTTCAGGGGGAAATATTGTACTTTTTGCTACACTACTTTTATTTGACAGCCTTTAGTTACTGTAGAAATTTGGATTTCATACAAAACATTAGATGACCTTATTAAACACAAGGCATTGTTACAGATTAAACTACTAACAATGATACACACAGTAAAATGTGCCAAAATATGTATTGTAGTTAATATTAGCTTCACCTCCACTACATTAGTAAAATGTTGCCTACATTACTGCAAGTATATAATAGTATAACACTAACAGGGGCCAGTTTTAGACATTGAGTAAATTTACCTTACTTTAAGTACCTTTTGGTTGCTATACTTTTTATTTAAGTAACATTTTCAGTGCATTACTTTTACTTGCAGTATTTTTAAATTGTAGTATTTTTTTATTTTTAAAACATTTAAATGCTGTTAATGCACCAGAACACAGGTTTAACAGCCTTTTGATCCACTTTGTTTTGATTTTGTCCAGTTTTCGATCTCTCCTTTTTATGTAATACGCATTCATAACAGCAAAGCTGAACAAGCTTTTATTTCCTTTTTAAGATGAGCTGAATTCACTGCAGACTTCAAATTAGCCTTAAAATGAGACTATACAGCACATTACCTGAACAATCATCATGGATTTCAGCTTTAAAACTAAATCATTTTCAGTGTTGGGGTGGTGATGGGGCAGTGGATATATGTCTTTGGTGGGAGAGACCCGGGTTCAGTTCACCACCAATGTGTCCCTGAGCAAGACACTTAACCCCTAGTTGCTCCAGAGGCGTGCGACATCTGACATATATAGCAATTGTAAGTCGCTTTGGATAAAAGCGTCAGTTAAATGAGTAAATGTAATGTAATGTTGCATCAGCATCATTGCAGCATGCAGTTCTGGTGCTGAATTTGTGCTTTGCTTGTGTGTGTGCTGTAGCCTATTGTGTTAAAGCCTTCTATATGTACACATATGGTGCAATAGATTCACAGTAGTAATCAGTAAATAGCTATTTGTTTTCTAGCCACTGAAACAACAAAGAGCCATCTTCTTCAAAGCCTTGCAGCTCTAAACCGAAAGTGTCTGAAAGTGATTTAGCATGAATATTAATAAACCTTAAATAGGCTATAGTATTTTTAAAAACAAAGTTCACAGGGCTTTACAGAGCAGCAGAGAGTGAGAACACTATCAACCCAAAAAACGGCAGGAACGAGTCTGTGTTGAGACATGCAATAAATTTGCTCACCCGGTGGATAGAAACTAAAAGTCATAGGTTAAGAAGTTAATATGAATGTACAATTTGAGCATAAGTAGTGTCAAATGACCATCTTTTCATGATACTTGGGAACTCATTAGGAAATTATCAATTGATGTACTGTGCTGAATGAATTGTTACCAGTTGATCCTATTTTTTTTTTTTTTTTTTTTACAACAAATGAGGTTGTGGTGATGATGTCCCTGTAAACAAAACAAAAGATATTGTTGTAGAGATGCCCAGTTAGCATTTGTTCATGAACACTAATCAAAAGATATCGTCACAACCTGGCTCAAGGGTCATGACAAAAGAGGGAACGAGGCAGCATAAATGATCAAAAGTGAATTATTTAACAAAAGAGTGAACTAAACATAACTATTTAAATGTGCAAGGTGTGTCTCTGTAACATAAATAACTCAAAGCAAGATGTAGCAGTCGGGGTGATCTGGCCATGGTTGACATCTGGATTGCAGAGAAGGCAGAAGAGAAAGTAGTTTGCCCAAGTGGAGCTTTATCTCCCCTGGCTCACAGGTCCAAGGTGCAGCAAGGATCAGCAATCAGCAATCACCTCAACAAAACAAAGATGGTTAACAGTGGTAAGGTATTGCTCCCAGAGAGTGGCCTCACCAGATCACACAGGGGCCGTCACAATATCAACTGAGAAATACATGCATTAATATGCATGTGTATGTAGACATTCGGTACATGCCCAAACAGTATAAACTAAACACATATATACTTACATAACTATACTGTACATGTATATTTTTAACCATGTAGAAAAAAATTCCCAAGTTAATAAGAAATTAAGTCAAATGCAGTGGTAACAGAAACATAAAAGACAATAAGAACAAGAAAAAGAGAGAAGCACGAAAATGAAGTTCTGAAGTGTTTGTAAAAAAAAAAAAACCCAAAGATTTAAAACAAGACAATGATGGAGCAAGCCTGTCAGTTTTATACATACTGCTGGTGTTGTATCTGCAGTAGAGAAGGTCAGATCCCTTAATTTACAGTCTCGGTTCTGGATGAACTAAAACTGCCCTGTACTGCCTGAGGGTCTTGTGCTGGGATTTGACTCATAGGTTACTAACAGGTCAGGGATCTTTGCTATGTCCAAGACTTGAAAGGTGAATCATGAAATGTTCCTATTTGCAACAATTAAGTATTCCTTTGAGTTTCTCCAGAGAGTGGTGATGAAGATAAAACCAGACCAAGCATCTGCCCGAACGTGGACTAGGAAACAGATTCCTGAGGTACAGACTGTAACACCTGCTCTTCATTTCCTCAAGATTCTCATGTGGAATTGGTTCATGTCAACGCTTTTAGCACTGTTCTGTACTGTGAAAAACCAGCACTGTCTCACAATTTAAAAAGGTTCATTTAGACAATGATAGAGGGGAAAAAACTTTTATTGGATGGATTATCAGAGCTGATCACCGGCCTCAAAGTTCTATATTTTCAGTGGAATAAGACTGTAATGGACATGGAAATGTAAGTTTTGTACATTTCCTTTTCATTATTATTACTACTTATTAGTCACCATGTTGTAGAAATCAGAATAAGTTTTCTGATTAGAGCTGAGGGTCTCAACTGCTCTCTCCACAGGCAGATGCTTTTCTTTATTATGTTTACTGAATGTTAAATGCAGCGATAGGCAAACAGTCTCAGGATTTATAGCATCTCATTTTAATTGACTGATTGTGGTAAGAGTTGGTTGGGTTGATTGGGTAAAAAATATTATTATTATAATTATTTTGAATAGATGAGTTGTAAGTTTATTCAGTGTACTCTTTTGGGAAACTGATGAACTTGCCATTATTAGTTGAGATAAAGTATGGAAAAACATTAGTTTATTCAAAGTTCAATTTCTGCCTTAAAAACAGGAGTTAACCTAACTTGAAAAGGCAATTGGTAGGATTATAGTTAGCTATTTCAACTTAAAAATGTGAGTTCAAAGGGTGTAGAATTGTATTTTTGTTTGACAAGAGACAGCAAGTGTCTTTGAATGGACAATGTAATATAGTTGTTTTAACTCACAGTATCAAGTTGAAACAATAAATGATCATTAAACAACTTGTGTAACGTAACATAATGAGTTAAAGCTTTTCTTAAAGTTGAGTTTACTCACAATTTTAAGGCAGCAATGGAACTTAAGATTTTAAGTTAAACCACCTTGATAATTTTTACAGTGTAATGTTCCTTGCGATTTCATTAGAGGCTGTTTTTTCCATGAAGTTCAAGAAATGTTGATTATTAATTCTAAAATGTATAGTCGACCAAGTAGCAATGCTGAAAACACGAGAAACAGTCAGGTCTTGTTGTTTTCACCAGAAGTCAATAATCAACATTTTTACATTAATACCTGCTAAAAAATCACTTAATCGCTAGCTGGTGAAGAAACATCTAGTTACTTAAAATCCAGATCTATATCCAGATTTGGTTGGGAGCAAAATAGAACTGAATGCTGAACTTGAACACTGATCAGGTAGCAAGAAACACGTCTCGAAATGACTGATAATGTTGCTCCTTAGTTGCTGGGTGTGTAAATAAGCACTGCTTTGCTAACAAGATTGCCTGATCAACTTAATAAGGTGATGATATGTCAATGTTGTTTTTTTAGCTTGTTTCTGCTGAATGGGTCACAAATATATAGTAATTAAAAAAGGCTCTATAAACCGCTGGGCACAGTGGTTTTTACCAAACATTACTGAACGAGACAGATTTGGTGCTCCCATGATTATTAACAGTACCAAATCTATTACCAGGCAAGAACATTGATGTTGGATGCAAAATCTCTAAATACATTCAAAGACAATGTTTTTTAACCTCCTTTAACCACCTTACTTTCTTTGTTGGTGCTGAACATTGGCATGAGAAGTAAATCAAGGTGCACATTCATTCAAAATGGATGTATTTCCCAGGGATGCTGAACTTGGGATTGTCTCGAAATAAACTGTGGCTGTGATCATGGTAATGAAGACACATGTCACCCAGTGCCACAGTGAGGCTTGTTAATACATTTTTAACAGTTTTTGGACAACAATGGCAGTATATGGCTCACAGAATGATCTGCGTCCTTAAAAAAACAGGATTTATCCTTTAAAGAGTCAATAACATAATCTCCAGGTATCTCCCTCCTGTCACCATGACTGCAGCATTAATCCACCACACAATGGACAGTTAAACCACATATAACAATACATTTAATCCGGAGTGGAGCTGCTGAATGTTTCACCCCCATTTGCCAGTGATTGTGTATAATCTGCTTATGAATAAAAGAATAAAAAAAACAGGTCCTCCTGGGAGAAGCAATGGAGACTTCCCAGAAGCAATAATCCACATCAGTGTTGCCATCAGGGGTATAATGTGCGATAACACAGCGTAAGGTTGAAAGGCACAACAACAACAACAGCAGCAGCAGCAGCACATCAGACAAACAGTTTCAAAGAAAGGCTGTCTTTGAAGTGTGTACTTACTGTGTATTTACTGAAGGGCAGGGAAAGGGCATGTGGATCTCTGAGCTTTAAAAGACATATATAGGAAAATGTGGTAAATTTGGCAAATAGGCAGTAAGAGGTAACTGTTTTATACATTTAGCTGCAGTTGAATTGTGTTGGATTTTCCACTTTAGTGTAAAACCCAGATCGTATTTGTGATATAAAACTGTAATGTGCCCCAACTACACAATAACCAAACCATTTAATGTTCGAACTTCCATGAGCTTGAAAAAGACTGCTGCCTATTTTTTATGTTCATAGCTCCACTTGAGTAACAGGATGAAAGTGTATCAAAAGTTCAACAAGCACTTAGTCGAAAACAGGACTTCTACGTGGCAACACCTGCACTGTAATTCCCCCAGAGTTAGTAAACTGCTGGGTTGGTATCTACAGTCCCTCGAGAGGAGAGAAGAATAAAAGTGGAAACTGGAAATGTATCCAGATTTTTCATACAATATGAACATGAGGTAGCTGTAGCGTGATAAATCTTCAGACACGGATTTACTGCTTGCTTTTATATTTTAACGCGGTTTATTGTCGTCTTTAATACTTCAAAAAGGATATTCATTCAAGTTGTTTTCCCTCCACTCTCAGTTTAGAAATACTACAACTATAATTACTACAGCTCAAATGTTATACTGTCTTTATACATTATACATGAGTCTGTTTTAAGATAAAAGGATTTCCAGTAAGAGTTAGTGGAAACTGTTATAAAGCCACGGCCAGAAGTCAGTGGCTGCAGCTGCACTAGTTAAGCTAGTAGCAACCATACTTTTTTCTTTATGCCATCAAAAGACTGTGCTTGTAATTCTGGCTGAAGTAAGCTCTCTCTTTTTACCAGATCAGTCTATTTATCTAAAACAATACCACAAATCACAATTCGCCTCAAGGGGCTTTAGTTTTATCAGAGCTTTTCCAACACCCAGAGACCCAAGGGGAAACATTCAAGAAAATGTGCATAAGATTTCACAATAACTCTGGTTTAGTGAAGTTTTGCTCAAGTCATTTTGATTTAGAACAAGTTTCACTGAGTAGTATTCATGAGGGGCCAGCGCAGATCAGCGCTATCTGGGCAGCTCGGCCCTCGATATTCTTAATATTCTTACCATGACGATTGGACCGTGTTAAGTCACACAAATTTTAAATGCAGGCAACACGACATGCCAGCAGCACCGGCAGCATGTTAGTCGATGTTAATGGCCTTCGTAACATTGAGGTCACAGGCAGTGTGTGATCGTCAGGGCCAGCTCCATGATGAGGATGATGGGTACCACGTGATGCTGCTGAGCACGTGGAAAGTGGTGGATGCTGATCAGCAGTGTTTACGATGCCTATAACACGCACGAGGACACAGGCACCTACTTATTGCCTGTCATTGGCCGTTACATGGTTGATTGTTGAGGGTCCGCACGGTGCTATATATCGCCCTTTAATGTTCTCTCTAATCCACTGCAGATCTGTGGTCCTCCTCTGATTTATGAGTGAAAGCTGCTCCCCATGGTGCTGCAGGATGAGGACCTTGACAAGGGAATCAGACTGGCTTTTTGTCCTTTCCATAATTAGAGAGTACATCCAATTTACCCCGTTCATTACCCCAGGGCCCAGAGACAAATGATGAGGAGGTCTGTTTTAATGCTGGCCAGTTCGGGTTGAACAAGCAACAGTGCATACAAGAGGAAGGGAGACAGGAGAAGCATTCACAAGGTAGTTCAATTATCATATGACACAAAATGTAAGTGGGGATTCTTTCTTTTATTAGAGTTCCCACTCAGAAAGTGTCTGCATGTTTCACCAGAGGACAACATACAGTGAGATTTAAAAGCACCACAAGTCAGTTGTTTTTGAAATAAAATAAATCAGGTACAAATAAATGTATGTGTCTCTATATTGTCATGATTAACTAACCCAGGCCTTCACACTTTGCCCACTTTTTGGGAAGGTTCATGCCCTTTGGATAAAGATTAGAAGGTACTTGTATGTTTTTACTCCCTACTTATGCAAAGTAAGGTTTTTGTTGTTAGAATACCCCTGTGTACTGAAAGCTTCTCTGATATAATCTGTGTGAAATAAACATACATTGAAGCAATGTTGATCAAGACACTGACTTCCATTTATTTCCATCTGTTTCTGTTTGTGACAAATCAGTTAGCAGATGCTTGAAAGTGGGCTGAATCCATTACAGTGAACCTAAGTCTGCATTTAATAATACGAGAGTCAAATCTTAAAGGGGTCCCTCAGAGAGATCAGACCTATCGTGCATTTCAGCTCTTTGCTTTGGTTTTCCAGTCTGCCACTTTAGTGCTTTGATTCAGTCTCACCGTTGCAGGAAACTGTTTTCAGTGAGTTTTGCTGCACCAAACATCAGACAGAAAATTAGCAACTAGAAGAAAGTGGAGTATCTGGTGGGTTAAGTGCCACAAAATTTAACTAAAAGCAGAGGAGCCCCAAAACACTGGCTGTGAATAGGTAAACAGGACACTTCTTACTAACTTCTTAGCCAAAACAGCTTTTTTGTTGCTCTGCCTTCCAAGGGCCAAATTCTTAAAAAAAAAATCACTTAATGCAAGTTTAAAGTCAGGATAAAGTTACATAATCATGAAGAGATAATAGTGTGCAGACTTTACTTCATTCTGCACTTACACCTGCATTACCACACAAAGACAATATAACATTCAAATTATGGAGACAACATATTCACCGTGATGGATTCTACAAATCAAGCTAATTTAATTATGGAAATTATGGCAACCAGAAAGGTGTGAAAAATAGATTTAAAAACCAGCATGTCTCAGAAATGGTTACCAGTAAAGTATACACAATTTTAGGCCTTCATCCAATGAAAAACAAAAAATGAAAATGAAGACATCTACATATCATAAGGTGTGGTAATATTAATAAATGTGTTTAGAGGCAAAGACACACTCCTCTGTCAACATCAGTGGAGCTGAGGTGGAGCAGGTCAACAGTTTCAGCTTCCAGCATCACAGAGAACCTGGCACGATCATTTCACATCTCCACGCCGTAAAAGTCCCGTGCCAAGTACTTTTACACGGGAGCATCCTGACTGGAAACATCACAAACTGGCATGGGATGCGCACTGCCCAGGACAGGACGGCTCTGCAGCAGGTGATTAAAACTGCTCAGAAGGGGAGGTGAGGTGCCTGCAGAGGATACTAAAAGACAGTACCCACCCAGTCACAGCCAGTTCACCCTGCTGCCATCTGGCAATAAATACAGATATATCCACTGTCGTACCACCAGACTGCAGAGCAGCTTCTTTCCACAAGCCGTGAGACGATCCATCTTCAGCACTGCACCATGTGTTATTTATGTGTTTAATCTAATGTATTAGATGGTTGGATGGTTAGATGATCTAATGTATCATTTTTGTATATAATGTTTGCCTTTTGTGAGTTGCGTAAACTTTATCTCATTGTATAACCCTGTTTTGTAAATGATAAATAAATTTACCCTGTACCTTATAAGCACCCTAGCAGCTGTATTTTTCCAAAGGTCAACATTAATATGCACACCTCAATTTCATGTGACATCATGTGACAAGTGATGCGTCACTTAATGTTAATTTTCTGACATTCCATTACTTTCAGAAAATGAAATAACTTCAACTCAAAGGTCTGCTTAGGTTTTTTCTGTACTTTCAACTACATATGACGGTGTTCATCACCGAATGATATCAGCTCAGGTGTCAACAGCTGATCTAAGTGTGGAACTTTGGTGACGTGATAACAGCTTGTTGTTTGTGTGTGTGAGATCATAACCCCTGTCTGTCATAATCAACAGCCTCTGGCATTGGATGTGAATATTGATTACTTTCCAGCTAGTAAGTGGATCTTAGAGTTGACGTTATTTTTGTACCTGCACAAACATTCTTGTTCCTTATCAAACCATGGCGGCCATGTGGTGTATAACATATGTGCATTTGACCATTACAGTTTAAAATAGCACTGTAGCAGCAGGACAGAGGGTCAGTGACCTCTTAAGGGGGAGTAATGATTGGTGGTTATGTAGGGACTGAACCCTTCTATAGAATTTGACCTCTGTGGTATCTAACATACACCTAAACACACCCTATATAAGCGATGTTTGATGTACAGAAAGACAGAGTGGCCATCGGGCTGGGTCACTCTCCAAGCTGCTGCAGAGCTTGTAATTGATGCTGAATTCCTTGATGTAATAAACTTTTATGATCAAGAACAGTGTCAAGAGGATTTCTTCTCAACACATCATCGCAGCATTATTGTTCGGACACCACAGCCACATTACCCACAATGCAACTCAAGCCTGCATCCAACATTTTGGTCGGAGATTAGTGTGTGTTATGCTTGTAGCAGCTAATGTAGCCTTGAGCCTCGAGCCTCTAGCACAAAGCAGAGGTGAGGAGCGGGCTGCATAGGTCTGGTAAGCTCACATCTTTTCACTCCACACCCCCAGATTCATTGTCAAGTTACATCACTTATACAACCTCTTTCACATATGCAGTAGTACTCTTCAAAGACCTGTAAACAGACTTTGATGTGAAAAAAAAAAAAGTTCCTTTAACTAGGTTGGACACAGTGTCTCTTGTGGTAGTTGAATCTGAAACATACAGTTCAAGTGTGACCTAACTTTAATCTGCAAGAATGTGGCATTGGCTCTTTGTGTGATAAACACATTGTTAACATAATATTAACAGCTGACAGGCCATTATGAGGGAGATGAATGGATTGTGTTACCAGATGGGACGAAAAAATTAAGCCCATTCAGGTTGGACTGCAAGTATATTAGAAAACAGGATTTCCAAGACCAGATTCAATTAAATAACGTCAATCATCGGGACTATTCTCATGTAAATAAGTTGAAGCCCAAACAATATTTAATCCTGCCCCTTTATCCAGTGAATACAGTCATTACACCACAATCTGTTCATTTACAGTTGGTGTAGCAAGGCCGGGACATTGTCCACTAGGGGATTTATTTTCTCTCCATGTTTGTTAACTGTGGACACGTCAGGACTAGGGTTATGGGTGTTCTTTGCTCTGAGCTGGCCTTTAATTAAGGTGTTCCCTCAGGCATGATGGAAGAGGGAATCTAGTTTCAGGGGTGACTGGGCCATGAGTACAGAGGGAGACCCGACGCTTTGTGAAGGATCGGCTTTGTTGTCTGTCTCTGCTGGAGGTGAGACAAGCATGCACAATCTGACTTCGCCAAATGAGAAAGCAGCTCGGTGATAATGCATCAGTGTCCGTCCACACACCACCTATGCAGCCAACACAGAGGCACATATACAATGTCTCACAAAAGTGAGTACACCCTTCACATTATTGTAAATATTAGATTTTATCTTTTCATGTGACAACACTGAATAAATGACACTTTGACTGTACAGCTTGTATAACAGTGTAAATGTGCTGTCCCCTCAATAACTCATCACACAGCCATTAATGTCTAAACCGCTGGCAACAAAAGTGAGTATACCCCTAAGTGAAAATGTCCAAATTGGGCCCAAAGTGTCAATATTTTGTGTGGCCACTATTATTTTCCAGCACTGCCTTAACCCTCTTGGACATGGAGTTCACCAGAGCTTCACAGATTGCCACTGGAGTCCTCTTCCACTCCTCCTGGAACTATATCACTGTCAATATGCTTTTAATGAAGGGGTCAGGAGTTAATAAGTACGATTTTAAAGTTAATTATTAATGTACTGAATAGGTTTCAGAAATAAATATCTCTTTATCTTGATTCCTATCTAACATTTGAGAAACATGTAAAAATGGTAAACAAGGCTGCCAAAGTGAATTTACATACATTGAAATTGATCAGATATTGTCTATTGCTCTTTGCTGAAAAAATGTATTTAATGTATTTCATGATCTTTCAACATTTACCTCATTGTGCAACTTCTGGGTCACAAGCGGTATCAACAGTAATCACGCCTGTTTAAGCAGCAAAAGAATGGTCACAATCGAAACAGCAAGTGCCAAGATATCCTGAGTTTTAGTTCCCAGTATAGGTCAAGCTCCAAAAACACTGGAGCCTTCATTTCTTATTATGTGACTCTAAAAAGCAACTTTCATTAGACCCTACCGTACATTCTAAATAGCCACTTCTTTCAAGCATCACACCTTCAGTTTGACTCACAGGCTTTCTGACTTAAGCCCAATCTGAGATAACATGTCAACATTGTCAAGCTACATTATACAACTGTATAAGTAGAGTATTATTAATGAACCTTGCGAAATCAGTGAAGTGGTCTTTTAAAAGGATTTTTGGGTAGGAAGCTGGTAAGATCTCACCACAGCCATGTTTTCAAGAAGCTAAATATGTTGAGTTTTGATCACTTCATTAAATTTGCTAGTATTAGACTTATCCATAAAAAACTAAATGACCAGGCTGCCCAGGTGCTTAGTGACATGGTCAAACAGACCAGAGAGATCAGTCGTATAGTCATTGTTCTGAATGTGTTTTTCTACTGAGTTTGTGTGTATTTGGGATGGGTGTATTACATGTTATATACTTGTTCCTATAAAAACAAACATATAAATCATTCAAGAGAAATTCTGAGAAGGAAGACCCACTCTGGGAAACTGATCACAACTCATATCCAAAGAAAAGCCTTGACCTATGAGGAGTCACAGGCCAGAAAGGCTGGGAACCCCTTCTCTAAACTATCCACAATCCATTTCTTTTCTGCTTTGGGACGAATTTTTCTGCATTTTTCTGCTTGGGCAACATTGTGAGGTGTAATAAATGCTTATTGCTGCTACTTTTATTGCTTATTTCAGCTATTGTGCACAACCATTTTTAACCCAATTGAGCTAAAGAACTGCATTATTCCTCCCCTTACATCTAGATGTAATGCAACCCTTCTCAAAATGTTGCTGCGCTTGCTGCCATTAACATGTCCATCCTCCATTCCAACTAATGGAAATTCACATTTGGTGCACCTAAGTGCCTCTCTCCAAGTGCTGCTTTAATGTCCCATTCTCAGCCTCCTCCATTTAAATCTTCATTGAACATCATACTGAAATCCAAAGAAAATCCACCCTTGATGGCCAGTGGTTTGGAGGCATATTACAGTTTGTGTCCAAGGTAATTTCAACTCTGAGTGATTTTCTCTCCACTCTAATTTTCCCGTGAACAGAACAACCTGGTCTCCCTGCCGTCTAAGCCAAGAGATTGGAGGCCAGATTCCCTTTAATGAAGCCGCCCCCTCTCCTCTCTAATTCCATTCCCTGGTTATAACTGACTCAGGTGCAGGCCAGGAGTCTGCCTTCCTCTTTGGCTGACAAATGATTTGGCTGAATGAGTAATGGCTAATTAACATCCTCAATATGACTGTTTATCTGACTTTATGATCTGACTGTGTGCCAGTTTTCCAGTGCGTTGTTGGTGAGTTTGTCTGAAGGCAGACCGACTCCTGACGTTAGCATAAACCCACCAGATGCTCTGCCTGCGTGCTCTGTGCTTCAGTGCTGGCAGTGCGCCACTGCTCTTGCTTCACTAGGCTAATGTAAATGCACTGTCTCATCACCCGGGCCCGGAGGGAGGCAAACTCGTCTGCCCCGACATGCTCGCTCTCGCGGGGGGAGCAAGTGAGCCAGATGCTGGGGAAGGTTTCGTTCGTCAATGACGAGGGAGCTATTGGAGGTCAAGAGTGAAGGACTGCAAAATAAGGAGTCTGAAATCATCTGTAATGCTGTCTGAGAGTGCAAAATCCAAAATAGTACTGTTTTTTAAACTGCAGTAATTCTTTCAGGAATATATATTCATATCTAAAATGTAAAATCTTCTTTGCAAACTTCACTTAAGTTCCTATAATTTGAATGTAGTAAACAGCTACAGCTGGTTCAGGATTCCCGTGATGTAAGTGATGACACTAACAATAAGTGATGAAACTACCCTCGCCTCGGTTGCTTAAGAGACTGTTTGCTATTTGTTGGCAGTAACCATACTTCTCAGTTAGGTGGGAAGATCAATTTGTCAGTTGGGCCGATGGTATGTCCATATTTTCCTCATTAAAAACTCTCGGCGTTGATTAAATTACATAAAAAAAACATTTTCCAACATAACCTCTAAAAAAAAGTAAATACTTTAAGAACAGATAACATAGTACATATTTTAGTTGCTTATATGCTGCCTCCTGTATATTATATTAACTTAAAAAGTTATTTCAGCAAGTTCCTCAAAGCGACAAATGTTTATGTTCAAGAGACAAAGCCCTCCAGCAGCCATAATAATTATGATGGGAGCAAAGGAAGTCCAGTAGCATTATTAAACATTAAACTTAATACTTGAGACTTTTATTGCTTTCTGTTTGCAAGTGTCAACACTGGTTTCTTTTGATCATGACCATGATCAGTCCTGAACAGTAGCCATGTGTCCCCTAGGTCCTTATATAAACCCAAACCACAATCCTTCCTTAAACCTACCCAAACTATAATCAGTGCATTGTCACATCATAAAACTGATTTAATTTTCAACAGTGCATCTTGCAACAGTTTTGGAAAGATCAGTGAAATAATATTGTCCTGCTGACGGTGGCATCAGATCAGGGGTGACTGTTCATCAGAAGGTAGGTGGTTCGATCTTTGGCTCCCCCAGCATGTGAAAGTGTGCATGAACCCCAAATTCCTCCCGGTGGCTGTCCCATCAATGTGTGAATGTGTATGAATGTTACTTCCGTTCTGATTGCACCTTAGCCTCATTCATCACTATGTGAATGGGTGAATGTGATGTAGTGTAAAGCGCTTTGAGTGGTCGCAAAGACTAGAAAGGCGCTATACAAATACAGACCATCACTTCTCTGTGATTCTAGAGGAAAGTTACACACAAGGTATTTTTCTAATTTGGAGGACATGTTGGATAATGATGGGTCCTTGCAATCAAGTCATTGATTTTAGCCATTCAGCAAAATCAGGTTTGGTCTGACTCTTCCCATGGTGGAGAACAATCCTTGAAGTTTCAATAAAGCCAGTGTCAAAATTCATGATTGAATATATTCGGTGATAGTAGAGACCTGTATTTTAATAAACACAGCTGTGGCGATTCCGGCAGTGGTTTATCCAACCACTCTCCAACATTTTTCATTACCATTTTCCAAAAAGGAGATTCCTATCTTAAATGAAGGAATGCTCATTTTTACACTTCCACCTGTATTTATCAGCCGTGGGTCCCAGTTTAACTTGTGTACAATAATACAGGATTTAATTTGTGAAATACTACATTTGCAAACTTCGACAGCAGCACTTCTTTCCAGAAACAGTGTCCCTATTACTCTTAATAATCCACAGAACAGACAGACAGACAATTTTCAGAATAAAAAAAATATGACTATTCAGAATAAAAGTGGTTCCAATGAAAACTTTATCTCTAGATGTAGAACTTTATCTAAAAACCTGAGCACATAAAGCCAGTTCTATTTGCATGGCTACACACCATTACAGGTTAGTGAGAAAATATGTTTTGTAATTTTAGAACACTTTTAACTTCTTACTTCTTATTCTACAAATGAGAACAATTCACGGTCAGTCATAAGGACTTATATGACAACATTTGTCTTTGTTTCCTGGGTCGTGTTGTGCAGGATCACAGTTCAGATGAACCACGGCTTGTCATGAATTTTCAGATGTCTGCATGATATGTCAGATAGACAGCCCCGCTGTTGAAGAACCATGAATCCTTTCATCGTTTTTTCGTTCAAGTTTTTTTTGGTGGAAGTAGTCTTATGTTATTGTTGGGACAGATCTAATTTTCAGGAGGCTTTTGAAAGCTCTTCTGTCTCTGTATTGCGAGAATCCCCCAGAGCGAACAGTGGTGCCTCAGAGGATTGGACAGACAAGCAAACATACTCTCTGGGTTTCTAAAGCAGGAATGAAAACTGAACTCATATAATGTTTGGTTAGAAGAACAACGGCTGTGTGGGGCTGCACTGCAATTTTACTTTGCTTCAGGGCTAAAAAGCTGCTGTAGTTGGTAGCATATTTCCTACAGAGTGGTGATTAATCAAACTGTCAATGGATTCCACAATTTCACCAAGTTGGGGAGCACAGTCAGTGAAATCTTTCATGTCTTCAGCTGCCTGGCATGGCTGCAAATGCAATGTGAACATCTCCTCTCACTCCCTGTAAAATCCCACTTATCACTCAGATGATGATTGGAGGCAGTTATTCAGATTGACCATGACTGGATTTAGTCTAATGTTTAGCAGCTGGTCTGTCAAGTGGGAGTATTGCCAGTAACTCCACTGTATGAGAAATGGTCTTTTACTACCTCAAATAATGACTGCTGATGTGTCCAGGACTAGAGCAACTGATGACCGGTAAAGTATTTTGATCCGAAATACCCCATTTAAAAAAAGCATTTTGTTAAAGGGGAAATATGAAGTTTCCAACAGCCACTAGCGGTGTGGTTTTTAGATTGCAACCTGTGGTGTGCTCATACGCATGCTTGAACTCATAAGCGAGCGAAATGCGACACTCCAGCTTCAAACAAAGTGCTGGAAACTCAGGTAAACTCCCATTGCAAGTAATATCAGCTTGACATTGAAATAATCCATGCTGGTGGCATGATAACGTTACATTGACTGCATTTAGCCGACATGATACATTGGCTCGCCTGCCGCTTTTCAGTAACAGTTAGACCACGATAAGGAACATTACTCTAGTGAATGGGTCTTCTTCTACTGTGTTGTTGTCCTGCACCGTGATGATGCATTATTGTACACTCACCTAAAGGATTATTAGACACACTTGTTCAATTTCTCATTAATGCAATTATCTAATCAACCAATCACATGGCAGTTGCTTCAATGCATTTAGGGGTGTGGTCCTGGTCAAGACAACCTCCTGAACTCCAAACTGAATGTCAGAATGGGAAAGAAAGGTGATTTAAGCAATTTTGAGCGTGGCATGGTTGTTGGTGCCAGACGGGCCGGTCTGAGTATTTCACAATCTGCTCAGTTACTGGGATTTTCAAGCACAACCATTTCTAGGGTTTACAAAGAATGGTGTGAAAAGGGAAAAACATCCAGTATGCGGCAGTCCTGTGGGCGAAAATGCCTTGTTGATGCTAGAGGTCAGAGGAGAATGGGCCGACTGATCCAAGCTGATAGAAGAGCAACTTTGACTCGTTACAACCGAGGTATGCAGCAAAGCATTTGTGAAGCCACAACACGCACAACCTTGAGGCGGATGGGCTAAAACAGCAGAAGACCCCACCGGGTACCACTCATCTCCACTACAAATAGGAAAAAGAGGCTACAATTTGCAAGAGCTCACTAAAATTGGACAGTTGAAGACTGGAAAAATGTTGCCTGGTCTGATGAGTCTCGATTTCTGTTGAGACATTCAGATGGTAGAGTCAGAATTTGGCGTAAACAGAATGAGAACATGGATCCATCGTGCCTTGTTACCACTGTGCAGGCTGGTGGTGGTGGTGTAATGGTGTGCGGGATGTTTTCTTGGCACACTTTAGGCCCCTTAGTGCCAACTGGGCATCGTTTAAATGCCACGGCCTACCTGAGCATTGTTTCTGACCATGTCCATCCCTTTATGGCCACCATGTACCCATCCTCTGATGGCTACTTCCAGCAGGATAACGCACCATGTCACAAAGCTCGAATCATTTCAAATTGGTTTCTTGAACATGACAATGAGTTCACTGTACTAAAATGGCCCCCACAGTCACCAGATCTCAACCCAATAGAGCATCTTTGGGATATGGTGGAACGGGAGCTTCGTGCCCTGGATGTGAATCCCACAAATCTCCATCAACTGCAAGATGCTATCCTATCAATATGGGCCAACATTTCTAAAGAATGCTTTCAGCACCTTGTTGAATCAATGCCACGTGGAATTAAGGCAGTTCTGAAGTCAAACACAGTATTAGTGTGGTGTTCCTAATAATCCTTTAGGTGAGTGTATATTATGTGGGTCATGTAAGTTACAGCAACTGAGAAGGTGGAGAAGCTGTGTACCTGAGAATCAGTAAAACGACAAGAACAGCGGCAGATCCGTGCTAATCTAGCTAGCTGCCCTGCCTGCCTTATATCACTATAGGCTAGTATAAACAAATTGCTCCACATTTGCTTTATACCATAACATAATTTCTTGCAGGCTAAAATCAACACTTTGACATAATACCAGTGGGACACGGAATAGTTATATAGATCGTGTTGGTGAAGTAATGTGGAAAGCCACACAGCTGTAGCATTTCGCCCTGGATAATGCAACTGGTTGGCGTTAGCTAACTTTATATAACTTGAGCCAACCATAACACAAAATCACAATATATTTCACATGCTTTACATAATGTTAGTTTACCTGTCCAACAGGACAAAAGCTAACTCGTTTGTCGGTTCCAAAACAAAGTGGAGGTTTCTCCGTGACTTTTCCGACGTTGACTGTGTTTTCACCCAAAGATTCTCGTTTGGCATGATTGGCTCCAGCATACAAAACTTTATTGTTGTTTTTTATCCTTGCGTGGCGTTTGTGTTGGAGTCGGTGTTGTGCTGGGAGTCAGTTGTTTTATGGACTTAGTGGAATCTGTTGTTAGCTGCGGTGTTGTTGCTGGGTGTATTGTACAGATTCAGCAGGCAAGAGTCACAGCCACGTGGATAATTTTTATATAAGGTTACAACATCTTCACATACATGCAATAAAAAAGCGATTAATTTAATAAAAAATATATATATAGCGCCTTTAAAACATTGCACTAAACTAAAGACTAAAACAGAGCTGTGGTGCATTTAAAGTACAAGTACAAAAGCAGTTTGCACACTCAAATTTATCAGAATCCTCTTTTTCAGTTTCTACATTCAGCACAGGAAACTAAAATGTGAAAACATTTAGGCTGTGTCTTTTTCAGCATCATTCAGCTTTGGGACTGAGTCTTTTAACCTGACGCCAATAATGACCATTCAACTCATCACCAGCAGGTGTACCAAGTGATTACCTCATGTGCTTATACAACTCCAATTAGAGGAGCGCCTAAGGTAATATGATCTGTATATATGGTAGTTTTGTGGATGTGTGTATTCCTGTTTCATTTATTCACTTCTTGTATTTACCATTAGAAAATGCCTTTGAGCTTTTCATTAATGCAACTCTGAGGACACCTAGAAGTAGCCATTTGACACACCTGATGATGAACGCCCTCCACAGCTGCACAGATTTGCAATTTGCATTTGACTGCAAAAATCAAATACTTTAACACAAAGACATGTTACTGGACTATTTGGACATTTTTACATTTCTGTTTGTGTACAGTTTTAACAGAAAAGGTACAATGTGTTAATTAGCAAGCTTAGGAGGTGCTGGTAGGCAGATTCTTTACCACCTTGGACAGAGCCAAGCTAGCTGTTTCCCCCTGCTTCCAGTCTTTATGTTAAGCTAATCATCTTTTGGCTCTAGCTTCATACTTGAAGGACAGATATGAGAGTGGCATCAATTTCATCTCAGTCACTGCAAGAGAGTGAATAAGCACATTTCCCAAAATGTCATACATTATTCCTTTTAAGAGAACGAGCTCTGGCAAAGATTTCCATCAATGGCTGTCACATTTCTTTACACACATACAATACGACTGCTACTCACTTTCAGTGATGAAATCAGAGGATGAGAATCCAGAGTGAATGCATTTCTAATAATCTTGGTACTTCACCAGCATCTATCTGCATTTTATCAACTCTGAATGAGAAGGACAAAGGAATAAGGCTGCATCATTTAACTTTAATAAGTAATTAACTAGACTATGGCACTTGTAGAGGTATCAATTTTTAATACATAATATTAAAGGCATCTTGTTTTGATTGAAAAGAGGTGAAGCAATTGAATTTAACTCAATAAACTGTCAAATACTACTACACATCTGTGTGCATTATTATAGTTATTTGCATGAACAATGACAAATATAGTCAAGTCAAGTTAATGCAAGCACATAACATTGCTGCTTCATATTTTCAGCTGAAAGGATTAGCCAAGCCTCCCAGCAGCAGTGCTAAGCAAGTTGTTAGCTAAGATAGCCATTAATTCTTCAACCACAGCAAGAGTCAGCAACATCACCAATTTAAACTAAACCTGTTGTTATAGTTGCAATGACCATCATCATACTGTGAGAGTAGACCGAAGTAAAATAGGCCTTTTTTTCTCCCCAGGGGAGACTGTGTGTGTAACTATGAAAGTGAAGCAGCGTTTCTTTCCAGGAAATTTTCCCAGTCCCCTTGATCCTCCTCATGCACCTTGGAAGCAGCTGACGCCTCCCAGCAGCGAATTTGACAGAGCAGTCAATCACTTCTGTCTGCTGTCACACAAACCAGGACATCATCAGCATAAAGCTGAAAATGCACTGAACATGAATAAAGAAAACCTGTGGAAAATGTATTTGGAGGAATATAAATAGGCATCAGAGGGGGTGATTGATTGTGATGTGTGGAAGCAGGCTTTCCAGAGATAAGACCTTTTAGAGCAATTCAATTACCTTCAGGCACACAGGAAATGTAGTATGTTATAAATTTTGATTACATCAAGGTTGATGAAAGGATGGGAGGAGATGGTTGTAAAGAGGGGCATTAACTCAGATATTATTTAGCTTGTGGTCATATTACACAATGCAAAACACTTATTTCGGATGGTAATGTGAATTATTGTTGAACATTTCCAAGCAGTACAAATACAGACTCAGAAGGAATATACTGTAGCTACCCCTGACAGCACAGAGATGTATTTTGTCAGAGCTATGGCTGCAATTAGTCACAGTTGAATGTTTTCTGTTGCCTCAGATAATCTGAAAATTGTTGACATTTCACGTCACACTTTATCCTTCGAATGCTTATTCCTGACAGGCTCGATATGCTTGGAGAAAGTGAAGATGGGAGGATGACTGACTACTGGAGGAGGGGGGGTGTAATCAATATAAACATGAGGCAATTAGTGTAGCACTCATATTTCTTTAGGGAGGTGGGTGTAAAGACACCACGATCAAAGTGATGTCTGCTCCATGCAAGTCATTAATGAGGCACCAGAGCGACATATTGTTAAAGAGCCTTTAGGAAACCTGCATGGAATTAATTAAAACACAATACACTCCTCCATCTTTCATGCACTTTACAATGTTATGGATTATTTAAAAAGTTAGCAGACGGGGAAGAAAAGTAGGACTAGCTGCTCACTCCCACATGGATTGTCTGATTTGTTTCGGCTACAAACTGAGAGCGGGCACAATTTCTGGACTGGTCGGCCACTTTGAAACCAGTGGAACACACCAATTAACAGGATCTGGCAGGACACACAAGTACTGCGCCAAGTGGACAGGACAGCATCCAAAAAGCATGTTAGTCCTCATGAAACATGCAAATGAGCGGAAACAAGGATGCAAACATTCAAAGTGCAAACAAACAAACACACTGTTTGAGACTTGTAGACAGCTGGGGATCATTGCTCAGGGGAAGCTGATATGATGTTTTTCGACTTGGATGTGTCCCACACACACCTGACTAATTGGCTGCATCTGTCAAACAAACAAGAAAAGTGGTGATTAGTGCAACAGATAAGTAAAAATGTAGTAGACACAAGAGGAGTTTTTGTATAAGAGAGGCGTAAATGAAATGTCAGAAACAGGGATAATTAGGCTCAATAATTTATTAAAAACAACTTTTAAATTCAGTGTATAAAAGTGATGCAAATGAATGTTTGTGTAGACATCAGTGGGCTACCTGTGGGCTAGAAAATGATCTGATTGATAAAACTTTACAGAGAACAGATCAGTGAGGCAGCAAACTGCAGTACAACCACAAGCCTGAAACATAAACACAAGCGAGAATCAGCATCACTTCATGTGACACCACAACACATAATGCAAACTAACAAACACTAACACTGAAGTTTTTGCTCTGCAGCTGTAATTGTCTGCCAAGTTACTGTGGGGTTCAAATATGTGAAAGATTCTCTAATCTACACAACACTCATTTGCTGTATCCAAGTCCATACAACATAATAATAATAAACAGTATGGACACCACACTAATTTTCATAGTATACAGTTTTTACATTTAGTATACAAGAAATAAATGTAGCCTACATTACATTTTTACTAACAACAAATGGTGCAATACCTGTGCCAACCGACATCAATGGAACCGCAACCTTGAAGGAGCTTTTCCAGCATCGCTGACATTCACAGCTTGTTTTAATATTTTGCAGGGCTCTGAGTAGCTCCCCCACTTGCTTTTTTATTATGTTGTAGGCAACATAATACATACTGTATAACACTCAAAAATCAAGCATTTTCAGTATGCTTATATTTATATAATAGCCTATATAAATAATTCTTTGTTGAGTACCTACCTATACTAAAAAACCTGCTTTAGAATTATAATGTTTTATGGAATGGGGACACAGCTGGCATGTTTTTTTTAAACATAAAAGTTTTGTCAATATAACATAAAAGTGCTTCAAACAAGTGTTTTGAAGTAGAGTGTATGAAAAAGAAAACACTTTCCAACACCTATGCATTTTTCCCCTTACCTTCCTTCAGCCCTTATATTTTATAATTACCACCGTAATTGTTCCTGAACTACATATTGCAGCACCATCTGGCCCTGGAGAGCACATCCTCCTGCAAATATGTTCCAGAGGTCAAACACTCTGCAAGAACAAATTTGCAAACATTGAATTTAAAATATTCCAGTTGTCTCATTGACCTTCCTCGGTTAAGCTGGGTAAACACTAACGCGTGACAGTTGGAATTTAATTGAGGTCTAACAAAATGGAGGAATGTTTCCCTTGCTCTCTCTTCAAGGTAGACTGAAAAAAAAGTTTATTGGCTTATTACTTTCTCTGTTGTTGCAAAGCTTGTGCAAATTCACAAATGCACAAAATCATGTGCTCCCATTGCTCAAACTGCAAACTCCCTGCATGGTTTCATGCAGCACTTCTGAGAGGTGAATCGTCTTTGAAGCAATGCTATTTGGTTATTATTATGAGCCTGCTGATTTTATGTGTTCAGCTCATGGATGCCCGACACCTTGGTTTATAAGATGCAATATAATTGGCACAATTTTCAGAGACTGGGCTAAATGAAGCAAAGGTATATGTTCATGAACACATCGGCTTCTGTGACTAAATCCCTCCTGCAGGGTTGGAGACATGTTGGTCAGCTCAGGCAGACAACAACTCAAACTAAATTAATTACACTAAAGACAAAAGGAGGAAGGGAGTACAAGAACACTGAAGATTACGTTGCTGTTCTGCAGAACATTTCTGCTAAATACCACAAAAGGCAAGACTTAGCATCAGCTTGGGAACTACGTGACAGTTTCTTTCTAAATGAGAGTGAAAAGATGCTCCATTGAAATAAAACCTGTCCACCCACTTCTGCAGTTAGCCATGAAACATCCAGCATCACAGCTCAGACAACCCATATTTAAAGGGGAACGCCACCAGTTTTGCACTTAAAGGTCAGTTTACTAATTATGAGGAGTTTTTCAGCCTTTGAAAACGCGGCTTTGGCGAGTAGACTTGGAGACTAACAACCCTGACTCCGAAATATTACATTACATTACATACTACTGTGTGGTTTTCAGGATTCCAGTCAAGTGTTAACTTTTTGTGCTGCACAAAGTAAAAGATTGTAACACAGGAGTCCTAAATTTGCCTCCTGCATCCTTTGTGTCGTTACCGTGGCCTAGGTTTAGCCTACAAATATTCTTGGGTAAAGGTTTGGTAAAGGAAAGATAGTGGTTTAGGTTAAATATAGAAAAGAACCTTCTATCTCACTGTCCCTTGTTACTGTATTTTTTTAACAAGACCTGTATCTCTTGCTAAGCTTCACCAAGTGGTTAAGTTGCCGAAACATGGCCATAAATGTGTTAAATCATCCTTTAGCTGCAACAAGCGGATATTGTAGGGACAACGAATCAAATAAGACATGACAAAGACATGCAGACTAGGCTGATTGGTGACCCTAAAATTATCCTTAGATGCAAGCGTGAGTGGTTGTTTGTCTATGTGTGGCCTTGCAATGGACTGGCGACCTGTCCAGGATGTACCCCGCCTTTCGCCCAATGTCAGCTGGGATTGGTTGAAAATTTCCTGTTGCAAATTAGTAGTATGTGAATGATATAAGCCTGAGTTACAAATAAGCTGAAAGACATTTGGTATTTACAAGGCTAGGAGGGAAAATGCAGGATCCTGTGTCTTTTTGGAGCTCAATAAAAAGTCAAGATCTCTCAGCTTTACTTTTGACCATTCTTTTCTTTAATCTGTCTCTTGTGAGTTCCTCAAATTTAAGAAAGTGCACTACTAAATTGCTGGCGTGCACCTTTAATTTTCATCTTGATCTTTTATTCATTACTGTAGCATAAAATCCATGAATGTGAGCATTATTTCAGACTCCTGTTCGTTTATGCAGAGGTTACATAAAAGTCTCATGCTCACAGACACTCCTGAGAACTGTCCAAACTCAGCACATCTCTGCTCCTTCACTGATGTTTTAAAATCTCATGAGATGCCAGATTTGAGATGACAGCTCAACTCAGGCTCCATTCTTATATGAACACATTTCACCAGGTTTTCTTACATTCTGATGCTGCTTACACTGTTTTGTTTTGTTGAAAAGAATTTAATCATATAACAGGGTTTTAGGTTTTCTTTAATCCTCACATATAATAAAAGACAGAGAACAGAATGCACATTGGTAAAAATAAGAAAATTCACAATATATCTAATTTTAGCTAATAAGACGACAGCAAATGACAGGATAACACATATAATCACTACTTTTTTTTAACAAAATGTACATTTCAATAACCTGCAATAATCCATGCAGCATTTGGATGTTATTTCACCACCAATAAAAGAAGTGCGTTAGCTGTGTTAGAAAAAAAAACACTTTTCTTTCATTATAATAACCTCAGTGTTATATTACATTCTATGTAACTCAACACACACCCAAAGTTACACATTTCACAAGGACACTTGACGTGAAAATGAAAAAGAAAAGTGCTTTGCAACACAAAAACAATCGTAAGATATGCACACAGGAAAAGAGAAAATAATTTTTTTTAACGCAAGAAAGCACTTGAGGCATTTGAGAAAATGGCAACAAGTACAACAATCAGGGGGAACGAGTAAAATGCTACATATTGAACTGAAAAGGTTTCGACGTGCAGTCAGACAATCAACAGTTTTTTTAAATCTGAACTCTTGACCCCAAAACAGACAGTAATTACCTCCACTGATCACAGCAGGAAAAAAAGAGCCAAAATAATGAGAGCAAAACGCAATAATGACATTCACATCTTTGTTCCTCCAGACCGAGGCGTTTTAATCAGGACTGTTTTTTAAAATCAACTCTGTTTTAAGAGAAGTGACCTTCAATTTGCCTTTTAACTTATAACTTAACTTGTATTATATACAACGAGTTAACAATAGGAGCTCATTCTGCTGCCATGTCTGTTGCCAAGCAATATATAGCAAGGTACAAAGAGAGAAGAAGAAAAACAAAGAAGAAAAAAAGTCTGCTTCAGGTTTGAGGATGGGTGAAAGCCGTTTCCATGCAAATTTCACTGCTGAAATGGGGCCAGTTTAAATGATCCCTTTTAAGCTGTGGATGAAAACAAAAAAACCTGAATCAGAGATTAACAAAACATCTGGGAAATTTAAGTCATTTTGGGAAATTTTCACTTTCACAAAGAGCTAGATAAGAAAATTCATATCACTCTCATATCTGTATGGTCGATATGAAGCTACAGCCAACAGCTGGTTATCATGGAAACAGGGAAACACAGCTAGCCTGGCACTGTACAAATAAGGCTTGCTAATTTACACGTAATCTCATTTCAGTACTAAAACCTAAAAAAGTGACAGGTTATAGAGAGCGAAACCAAAATATTCTGTTCCAGAAGTAAGGAAACCTCATTCAAAATCCCACTGAAGAAGACAATGTTTTATGGACAGGACAGGTACCGCAACTTCCTGGAGTCTTAAGCTAGTTGACTGGCAACAGCTCAGAGCCAAGAAATAGCCCGGCACATAACCACCAGTAAAAGAAATTGTTGGTTTTACATTTTTTTTACACAGTTTATATGCATAAAAAAAATGTAATACAATGTGTTAAATAGTGAGCTTTAGAGGTGCTTGTAGGCAGATTTTCTTACCTCAGGTCAGAGCCAGGCTAGAGGTCTTTCTGCTAAGCTAAGCTTTAACTTCATATTTACCATATGGATACGAGACTAACTTCTCAGTCCCAGCAAGAAAGCAAACAAACATTTTTCCCAACATGTCTTAAGTTAAAAAAAAATTCTTGAAATTAAAAATAAATCTCTGAAAATTAGAAGTATTTAATATTTATCCTCCAACTCTGCTCCCACTTTTATTCATTGTGTTACTTATTGTTGAATGTGTCTACTCCTCCTGTGAGCCATAGATGATTCATGGGAGCCTATAGGAGGGAGTGTTCTCCATAATATCCTGTATAATACATTTGTGGGTATTCTTCCTGTGTGTTCTAGCTGAGAACAACGGAGTGTTTGGTGATCAGAAAATAACCGAGAGCACAGCCTGAAACAGCAGAAAATGTTGGCAACATGCAACCTGCAGCAGAAAAAGAACTGCACAGAAACCACTGCATCAAAAAAATAAATAAATAAAAACATTATTTTTTAAAAACCTCAACAAAAGGAGAATGTAAGATGAACAAGAAGAAGGAACACGGTGCTGCTGCAATTTTCAAATAATGCACCATAACACACAACTTCATATCTTATCTTGGTGTGAAGCGCTTTACAATTTATGGTGGATATACTGTACAGCAGAGGTAAAACTGAGTGGTGGAGAGCTGCCAGATGACTGCACAATCACGGGCTGAGTGGAAATGTATAAAAGATGTACGTTAATCATGTAACATGCATGGCATACTGTATGAATTCGAGCCTCATCAGGGGTTTTTTTCCCACAGGAACAGAAAGAAGTGTAATTCCAACTCTCCCTGAGGCCCAAATCTTATCTTCAGGCTTCCTGAACAGGAAATACTACCGTAAGACGTTTCTGCATTACATATATCGTGTGGTGGAAACATTTGATCTGCAGCTGCTTGCAGTACCAGACTACAGCATACCCCACGAGCACGTGTCGTCCCAGAGGAAAGCGGAACCATGACCCTACCTGTGTTATATCCTTCTCCTATACGCTAACCTACACCGGGAGGAATTTAAAACGGATTGCTTTTACATTTTGCTGACGCTCTAGCCGGTTAGGTTGACTTACAATGAGTTTTGAGTTGTAGGACAGTCTTTGTAAATCTTGAGGATACCTTGCTCTGTCTGGACAACCAAGAGAGAGCAGAATTTACTTGTCCTCAAGCAAGAGAAGCCAAACGTATTTGCAATCATGCAGCTGACACACAATAACCCAGATGCAGGGGGGGATGGTTATCTCAGGTCAAAACAGTTGTCCGACTTAAAACTGGAATACATCTAAAAACATTCTGCCACATATTAGCTTTGTCTGGAGCTTTGTCACACAGTCTTCATTAGGGCAAAGAAACTGCTCCGTTCAAGGAGATGGATTAGTTGACGTGCAAACTCAGTGGCTGTTCTCTGACTTCAAGACAGTCTGAAAGAAAGGTTAATTCTTGAAATTGATAATAGTACTTTGACATAATCATACTAAATTTGCTTGAAAAGTTAGTTAGTCCCCTGTTCAACCAAATAGCTTTAGGTGCTAAGGAACCCAAACACTCACAAAACAAAACAAACTGAACTGCATATTTCTGTTTCCCTTGCATCCGAAAAACAGTGAAGATTAAGCTGATTGGACTGATAATGGCTTAAAGAATGACAGCTTCATTTGAAATGTAATATTCAACCACAAATGCAACAATGCACCTCTCACTGCAAAAACTGCACTCTGTCCGATCACTGCTTAATGGTTCCTGGACCACCTGAAGGTGCTACCCACAGGCCAGGAACTAAATGTAGACACTATTTATTTGGTTGAAATGCAGGAAGAGTTCCTAAAAGGTTCATGGGGTCCTTAAAAGGTTAGTGCAGTGGGAAGGGGCTAGTTTTTATAGAAGTTTTTATAGAAGTATTTCTTCAGCAGCATTTCAAGAAATACATTTCAATGTGTAGTTAGGACCTGGTCTGCATTGGATTTTAGTCATTTGAATGTTGTTGAAACAATAGTTATATGAATTTTAAAATACTGAGGTCACGAGTCCCCCGAAAAACACACCCCACCACCCTCAGATAAGATAAGTTTGGGTATAATTTTTTGAGATTGTTTATGTGTACTGTGTTAATACTGAATTAAGTATTCTGAATTGAGGTTGAACTGAAATTGGCTTACAAAATCCTCACCACATTACACTATGTAAACTCCCAAGTTGAACATGACCTTAGAGTCCTTACTGGTAGCTACGGCCCTGCCAAGACATCCAAAAACCTGCCAGTTTGACGGTATAGGTCTTTTTGACTTGTAAATCACCAAATCATTGCTTATTGACAGATAGCCTAAAATGGAGAGTGATAGCAAACAGTACAATGTAGTAGGAGTGAGATTGTGACGCTCAGCTGCAGTACATTACAGTCGCCAGGGACCTTGTGCATCAAATCGCCTAAATTAGAAGTCTTTGAATCCTTCCACTCCTCCCTTCTGGGCCACGGACACTAATCACGGAGGGGGTGGGGGGGGGGGGGGGCAGTTCACGGTCACAGCCAGAGTGTCTCAGCCCTCCACAGCTACCAACCAACCTACACACCTCTGCGCTTCACTGACTATTCTTCACCGTCTTGGAACAGATGCATTCAAATGTAATGTCCTGAACCAGGAGACGTGCACACTTTCAAAGACAAATGGGAGGATGTGTTCACACAGTGATACTGTACACAAAGAGGCACAAAGCTGGATGAGAATATGAGTGAGAGAGAGACTGAGACTCTACCTTGTCTCTATACAATGAACTGCAGAGTATATTGCAGGCACAAAATGATAATAGAATACAATTAACTTCAAATAGATTCACTGCACACATAAATCTCTCCCTCTACAGGGTCACAAATGATTTAACTCCTTCCATAAGGATGGAGTTTCAAATTGCACATTGCTCTATGTGATGCTGTCAATGGCACGCTGTTAAAGAGAGTTAGCAACGTATCTCTGCAGAATAAATTAGCAACCCATCTGGACATCAAGCCAACGCCAAAACATGTCTCTTACAATGAAACTTCACAGCATTATAAAAGAAAAAAAAGCTGACATCTGTAAGTTGTGTGACTTCACACACAGCACAACAACCAAGCCTTACGATAAAAAAGAGCTGACTCACATCTGCACATCTGGTTTACCTTCGGGTTTGACTGAAATTTGCTCACTTGTGTTTTATTATTTAAAGGATCTTGCTTGCTGAAGCTTCCTTAGACGCAACAGTGAAATTAAACCTAAACTTCAATACTTCCTCAGTCAAGGATGAATACATGAATGAATCTGTTATGGATTAATTACAGCCTGACAGAATAAGACAGACATGCAGAGAAAGCAGTAGTATACGAGCTCAACAGACGTCCATGGCAATGTGACTCGTCTCTGCAGCGGCTGAGCTCTTCTCCAGCTACAGTCTTGGAAAAAAAAAAAAATTATTCAGCCTTTCCGATGCGCCTGCGGACATGTGAGCCATTAAGGTCACTGCAAGTTGATGCATGGTTGTTGCTTCTTCTTGTTGTTTTCTTAATATTCAAGCCACCCTTTGCTAAACTCATAGAGCAGCTAATGGATCCATTAGTCAATGAAGAGTGGAGTGCTGTACACTTTCTTCAGCTCTCAGATTCAGGAGAAAAAATACTTAATTTCTGAGAAAGATATGTTTTTGCTGTCCGGGTTGGTCAAACCGTAATTCTGTCTTATTGAGTGACCCAAAAAAAAAAAAATTAAATAAAACCCCAAGGACTTCCTGGATTAGCCATCCAGGACTTGACAAACAACCCTCAACCAACCTCTTGTAATGTATATGGAGTTTAATTTGTGCCAAAAATGAATGTTGCCGCACATTAGGGAACACATTTTCTGTCAGTGTCGAGATTCAGTTGGTCCCCAGATGACAATAATGATGATGATAATGGTGTAGTATTTCCATGTTGGTTCAGCCAGGGTCACGACAGCTGCCAAGTTGGGTTGAAGAACTTGATGGCATGAGTTTTGGCCCACTTGGCGAACACCGACTTCTCTGTGATGAAGCGGTGCCCACCGTAGGGGGCGCTTTCATGGAGCAGATACTCTGCACACTCATCCCGGCTGCCTGCCTCGTAGTAGTGGTAGGGAACCTTCTTGTTACCCTCCGTCCTAAAGGGGAGAGGGAAGAAGGAAAGAAGCAGAGAGAGATATAATTTTACCCAGTTTATTGTAAAAACAAGGACATCATTTAATTTCTTTCATGTCCTCTTTTGTCATTACTATAAACTGTATGTTCCCATGAGCCAACTAGTTCAACAAGCAACAAGCTGCAATTAAAAGCTAAAAAAAATTGGTTACTGAAGTTATTGTTTTACACAGAACAGTGGAAAACAGTTCATTACTTTGGTCAAACACTAGTTGTTTTGCATTGATTTGCCATATTGTAAAATCAGTTTTGATAATCAATTAAACACTATCCCCCAGCCCAAGTTAAAAATTAAAAAGTAATACAGTATTTTTTGTTCTTACATGTTGAGTAACACAGATATTTGTCATTCCACACCAGGCATACAATACATATTGAAAATTGCTTTTGCTCTGATTGATCTGTCTCAAGTGCTTATTACTGGAATGTGGTTTTTGTGTGTATATAGATATAATAGTATATTGATTCAATATGATTTTGCATGGGAGACTAAATTAGGGGCCATTCCATTTTCAGAAACCTTGAAATAAAAGGCAAACTAAATTATGAAACTATTAAAGTGAAGATCTGTCAGGACAGTGTTCAGTAGTTGAACTGATGCTGCACTGGGAAAAAAAAATTCCACTCAACTGGTTTCTCCTTTATTGAAAAAACAGGAGCTACACTTGGCAGCCAAATTTATTCAACAGATCCGCATTTAACTAAAATGTATTTGAAATGCATTTTAAAATGCATTTGTAAAAGATCATGATAAGATTAATTTAGATTCTGAGCCAAAATAAATATGAAAACATCCCCAAAAAACCCCCTTTCTGACTGGAGTTTCATAATATGTGAATCTGTTCATAGTTTGCAACACATACCATTACAAAGAGCAAGGAATCAATAAAAACAGAAGTAAGCACGGAGCCATAGAATAAACTGTGCACTCTGCAGCTAGTTTCTAATAGCGAGTGACGTCTTCATGAGAGGGTGACTTGTGTAACAATTTCATTGGGAAAATGAACACAGACAGAAGAGAAACAGCCATCACAACATCCAGTCAGTGGGTCCACAGTGAAAAAGCAACCATGGCTGTCTGCCAGCTTACAGTAATACACATCGTAATCACTGCCTCTCCTCTCTCTGTGTCACACAGTGGTGCTCACCAGCGTTAACAAATAAATTCAATTTCACCCTCTCTGCAGCACCTGTTGAAGCTCCATTACCACGCAACTGCTGAGGTCAATTTTGACTAAAGCTTCGAACATTGTCACACAAAACATCACTTCTTCTTGTTGTACTGAAGCAGTCGGCTGCCAACAGTACTTCGTGTGACACTAAATTGTCCATTCAGGAACTTGACACAATATCCCCTCGTCTCAAACAGGATGGAAAGACATAAGCGAGAGAAAGGCAGGGAGAGAACACCACCCCTTAACTGCCTCACTGAATCATAAAATTCTCCGTGCTGGTTGAATTATCACTCCTCTCTGTCATGTGTCTGGGGTTGTTTATATTTCAACTCCCGCTGTGCACGGGGAACACGGAGAGGATAAAAGGCAGGATTTTCACCGCGCATTAGGTAAAAGTGTTTGATTCGGGGAATAGAGAGAGCTCAGGTTGAGCTGCGAGAGCAGGGGGGAGGCGTAGGGATAGAGCAGAGAAGCCCGTGAAGGCTGAGATGACTTGAGACTGAGCAGCCATGCCTGGAGCAACAGCATCTTGTTTGTCATCCCTCCTATGGCCTCGCAGCCAGACAGTAATCACTCACCCGAGAGTCAGAGGGAAGACGACAGGCCAATATACAAATAAAACTTTAAGCAGGAGGAGGAATTGGGTGCTGCAGCCCAGCCACCCGCAGCAACAGAGACTCTGCAGCCTGCTGGGTATTCTAGGCAGGAAAACATAATGGTATTCACGGCACAGAGAACCCAATATGGATTTCAGCATAGAAATTCAGCCATTAAATCCAAACTGAGGCATTGGAAATGTATTCCAACCGGGCAGTGTGCGGTTATGGGAGGCTGCGATTGGCCGGCGCTGCTGTGAATGTGAATCTAGTTTTCAAAGTTTTGTAGGGATGTGTGCATTTTTCATCCCAATATGGACGAGGGGGGGTTGAAAGTTGGCATCTTACTTGCAGTGGGTGTCATTTATCATGCCATAGATATGGATCTCTTTGCACATGTCCATGGCGAGGATGAGCGTGAACCAGCCGGTGCTGAGGTAGGAGCCGGACTGGATCCTGCAAACACACAAAGACAGCCCTTATTCATTTGCATGAAAAAGTAAAAAAATCATTTGCATTAAAATAAAAACATATGTAGAGGCTTCCAGAACGCTGTTTCTCTGACCTTTGTACTCTTGTGTGCTTGTAATGCAATTGATGTGAGAATTACAATTATTCTAACAGCTGTTCTAATTGTAGGTTGCTCTGGAGAAGAGCCTCAGCTAGGGGGAAGAAAATGTAAATTGCATCTTCTGCACAGCAAGACAGCTCAGGTGTATAATCATATGTCTGTCACACAGTTTCAGTCATTTCTCTAATCTTAGAAACCCATTTACTATTGTGCACATTAAATAGTTAGAGAGGTTGTAAACTTCACACTTCAGTATGTATAAAAATGGTCCAAAGGCTGAGAAGAGAAACAGAACAGCTCACAACAAGCCAACAGCATGCTGTCCCATGTGAATGATGCAGAAACCTCGAGGGCCAATCAATAACAACATGCATAATCCTTTCATCTACATAAGACTAGTGGTGTATCAGTTATGACCTATCAGGGTTAGAAAAATGTAAGCTTTGATCAACACAGAACACACTGTTGAGATGCATCTTCACTCCAGGTTTTGTCGACTTGAAACCAGAATAGTAACATCTGAAAAGTGTAAAACCGCAGCCCCCGCAAAGCAGGTGGCCCCGAACTCCCAGAGGGCCTCCTGCCTTTCAGCAATGCAAAGTACTACAAGGAGCCTTAGACCTTGTATAAATTAAATAGACTGCATAGCATGATACTGATAATGAGGAGGGGAAAAAATGACGTTATTACAGTGTGATACAGTCTTAAGGTAGAGATTATGGAGGACTACAGGTAAGTGGTTATATAGTGGCACTAAATACAAGAATGAATGATGAATGAACTAATCCACCTATAAATTGATGAAGCTACTAGTTTCATTATTTGATATTTAAATGGACAATAAGTAAGTAAAATATTTTACATATTAATATAAACATCTAGCAATAACTAGGTCTAATAGAAAGGGATTTATACAGAAAACAATATAAATACATCAATTAAAAATACCCTAATAACATTTTTTAATTATTTTCAAAATACTAAAGAAAAAAGAAAAAAATAGCTGAATCAACATTACAGATTTTAATCAGAAAACTGGAATTCTTTTCTGCTTTTTCCTTTTCTTTTCTTTCCTAATCCCATTTATTAATGAACTGATTTATTTATGTTTAACATCTTTTATTCCATGACTCTGTGGTCCTCCATAACACAGGGCCAAGATAAATGTAAGAAGGTGGTGCACAGAAACAGCAAACTATTGGGGGAAACAGCAGAATTCACTGGCAGGCTTCCTAAAATAACATGGATGTTTGGTACAGCACATCCTGTTAACCATGATGTATCCTGTCAGAGTTTTTCAGAGATTATTGCTGAATTAACGTGGACAGCTCCTGCCTCACTGGCTGTTCCAGGATCAGCACCTTGGACAGCGGACAACATAAACTCTGGTTCAGAATTGATTTCCAACCTTTCTGGCTTAAAAATGGAAGGAATGTCTACTTGTTCCTCCTCATCACCTGATGCATGTGATCAGTTCAACCAAATAACAAATGAATCATTTTAGTGGTAACATTATTCAGAAATCAAGACTGAGGTGCCATGCTAGAGGCTCTGTAAGGTTTTACTTGATTTGAGCTAAATACTAATCCCAGCAAGCTTACATGCTCACATTGACAATGCTAACATGCTGACAGCAGGTATAATGTTGACCATCTTCACCATCTTACTTTGCTAACATCTGATTATTAGCAGTAAATTCAGAATACAGCTGAAACTAATGAGAATGTATTGGATAAATTAAAATGATGACCTCATGGTGGCGCTAGATGAAAGGTTAGGGGATCACCAAAGTTTTTACACTTCATCCTGAGGAGGGACATACAAGAAAATCCATCAAATAGTTGTTGAGACATTCACAAAAAAAAAAACTATAATGCAAACCTCACGATGGTGCTCGAGGTAAAGTCAAAGATTAGAGGAATGTCTTACAAAATGAGCATAATTTGGTGCCGCAGGAAAATGTTTTCTCTGCTGCCCTATACTGTTATTATCTCTTGAACCTTCAAATTTGTTTTGTGACCCCTAAGTTGGGAACCAATGTTATAAACAATCTACTTGTATAGGAAAGCAGGAGGATGCTTTAGGCTGTAGCTGATCTACTTATAGTCATGAACCTTTATCACAGCTAAACAGGTTACTGTAGATGAGTAAAGTTCAGTTCACCAAACCTTGATTCAGAGGTAAACTCACATTAACTTGAGCACTGCTGTCAAATGGCTGGGGGGACCACGTCACTCATAAAAACCTGCACAAAGTTCTCCAACAGCATAAAATCAGCTTATTAAAAACATTTAATATATGCAGAGTTGTGTGAGCTAAACATATTTTATTTAGCTGTGAATCAGAAATAATTAACTATAAAACACTTTCCATCATATTGTTGCGCTATGAGAGCAGCTGGCATACAAATGATGCAGCTGACTAAAGGACGTCATTTTCCAGCCTACTCCATGTGAACTATTCTTCACGTCACTGAGAAACATCTCTCCAACATTTCTCATTATGTCCGTCACTTAGCACGTTGATGGGAAACACACGCCATTAATTGGCTTTTGTCAAATGGCCATTGCTGCTAGTTTTTCAAATTACACACAATTCTGAATTATGATTACGAGCTATTATGAACATAGACCTTATTAAAGCAGGAAAAAGAGACAGTGGGTGTGGAAGCACTGGGATGGATTTGCATTACAGAGCTGTGTCCAAAATGCTGCATTTGAGTTTAAAATTTTGACCTTTACTAAAAGTGACCTCACAAGGCCAGTGGTTGTAATTTGTAAGGATGCCACGTGTGTAGCAGGTTCTGAGTCAAACTGACAGTGTAGAAATTATAATATAATAAAGATATTTTTTTACTAGTTCTGGGCTACGATTAAAATTTAAATAAAATTTAAATTGCGATTAATTGCATAGTTATGCGCAAAATTGAATAATGAATTTTAAAGTAGTGTATTGTGCACTTTTAATTTCTATGTACTGCTATTCACACAAAAGTGCAATAACATGTGGTTTGCAAACACTTTAAACAAATAAGGTGCTTTTTACCAGCAGTATTCCCTTTACACAGCAGCAATAAAATATTTCTTATAAATCTCAACTTAAACATTAATGTAATCAAATCATTAATTGAACCAAAGCTATCTGCCACTGCCAGGTTAACATTTTGAACAGGTATCAGCAGAAACATTTTTCTTTTATCAGGGAGCAGCATAAACAGTCTATGTTCAGTAGCAAGTGTCCCTGTTAGAGTGAGGTGAAGTGAACTTTTTGTACGCGACGTGCAGCACAAATCATTGGAAGAGAGACTGATCCTTGCTGGTGCGAGTTTCCAGAATCTATTATTGTTTCCTAAACAGGACATCAACAGGAGGGAATTCGCATGGCAGAGCATCCCCGCAAAACTAGATGTAGGCCTATCAGGTAAAGTTATGTAGGCCTTTAACTCAAGTTGAAAAGGCTACAGCTGTGTAGCTCAAAGAAACCGTTGCCATTGGTTAATCTCCATAGAGCGCCTGCTGTTTATTCGCAGAGCGCTGTGTCCCTTCCTGAACGTTCCTAAGACCGACATCTTCCCCAAGACTAATCAACACGCAGTGTGTAGCTCTCCACTCTGCTATAGCATTTGATCGCTTGTCTTGCTTTTGTTTATCTACTTCTCCCACATGCTGCATCCAGCGTAGTCTGCTGAAGCCTCCCTCCACTGCTTGTTTGGGTGGCTGATTTGCAGGCTGATCAATATCCCACCCCTCCTGTGACCCTTGGTTTGACTGTATGTGTATTAAGAGCCAGTGAGCAATGGACTTTCAAAATAATAATAAAAATTGCATTAACGTGCGATAAAAAATAAAATAAATAATTAATTAATGCGTTAACGCGCTAATAACGCGTTAACTTGACTTACCTTTCAATATGTTTGATTTATTTATGTCTCTACAACAACATGTGATTCAGCTCACAGTACAAGACTCACCAAGTGGTTCCAACAAAAGTTTTAATGCAAAAAATGATTTGTTTTGTTTTAAGAAGGCCATAGTCTAGACACTGCATTCATAGGGGTCACAAAAGGCAGACTTTACAAAACATTCTTTGGCTTCTAGAGACCTCCTTCAATATATTCCAGAGTCGCTGCAAAACACATGCATCATTAAATGCAAGGGGGTCAAATAGTAACACGGCAGAAACATTTACACAGCGTCGATTCCACATTTTTACATTTCACAGTTCTCAGTGCTGCTGGTAAACACGGAGCCGGTGGAGGCTGCAGCATCTTCTTCAAGGACAATTTGGTGGGACACGACACCGCTGAGAAACAAATCTGTGGTGGGGATCGAACCTATGAACTTTATAACAGCCTCACTAGCCACATGCCCATCTTGCTTATCGCTGCTGCTTTTTGCTGCTTTCCTCATGAAGTATGTCTCTAACTTTGGTGCTGATTGTTGGTTTGTTTCTGCCCTGCACTCTTTACATATCAGTCAGATAATATGAATGATACTGTCTGTGTCCTTGATGCTCAAGCTGATGAAGTTTGAGTTTCTGTAGGTGGTCCTCTTATCATTGGCAGTTCAGCTGTGTTTTTCTTCTGCTTATTCCAAATTAACCTCTGTTGCTGCAGATTAACAAGTAAAATGTGTCATGCACTCCAGCAGCTGAGGATTTGTTCTTAAGACCTAGCCGACAGCGTGATATTACAGAAACTGAAAACATTTCATGAGCTAGATCCTGGTTGAATCATTGTTTGGTTACAGTGCCATAGCAAGGATTTGAGAATGTCTTCCACCCCAGACTTTGTATCGATATTCATGGTGCCCAGACGCTGAATCCTACTTTGGTGATCCCCTGACTTTTCCACCATAAGGTTAACATTTATGATTTTGAGTGATATGAATATCTCAACAACTATCAGATGGATTGCCGTGAACTTTAATACAATTTATTGTTACAGCCATAAAGCCATGTGTCTTGTTGTGTTTTTCTGTGTGCCCTGTGCTCTCTCTCCCCTGTCCCTCCTTCTACAGCATGGTGGATGTACACAGCAGTTTCCACTCTCTATTCAGGGTGGGGAGCATAAGGACTGAAGAGGAGGTGCTGTGGGGCCAGTGGGCCAGCAGCAGTTTGGAACTGTGTGTGCTTGTTTTTGCGCCCTCTGTATAGGGATAGTGTTGGACAGCAGTTTCCTGAAGTGATGAAGTCAACAGTCATGTGTGAAACCATTTGCTTTCTCTTTTTAAGAAAGTATTTTTTGAGATTAAGTATTTTTGTCTTTTTAATTGTTAGCAAATACTCTGTTTTTCTTTGCACATCATTTATTTCCATGTCTCTTTTGACCTGGGCTGCAGACTCTTATGCTGGGCAGATTTTGGATCAGATTCACCCCTCTGACAATAGCAGAGGTGTTCCCAATTCTGGGATGGTCTGTTCAGATTATCTGCCAAAATGATCCTGTAGTGTGAGGGGTTTACAGACATAATCTTGTGTTCTCGACTGGATCAGAGTGTCCCCGATTTCAAGATTCGAAGTCCTGTAGTGTGAAGGGACAACAGTGATGGAAACCAGCAATAGCTAAATACACAGTGAACTGACCGAGAAGTCTCACCAAGCGGATGTGTACTTGCTAGTGCTATAAAATGTCTAAGCCATGCTAATTCCGTCTTCTCAGCCACAAGTTGATCCAGTTTGTCGCCCTGTTTTTGTTTTTCGGTGCACACAACACTCCAACACTCGAACTGTTCGAACTGCAACCAGCTGACACTGACAGTGTGCCTTTTGTTACGTTTGATCATGCGGGTTTCTGCAAAATCCCAAGTCCCTGCAATTGCCACTCTGTTTAGTGAACGCAAAGTGTGTGGTCCTGCATCTTGACTGAATTGTCCTGTATGTGTGTGTATGATTACAATATCAAACATCTGTTAAATCTGCCGTCATGTCTGTGGTATCCCACATTTTTAAAAATCAGTTAAGATTTGAAACTCCTCTAGTGTGCACCAGACATTAGTCTTGTTATGTAATATTTAGTTTCTTGGCTTAGAAATAGTAATTTAAAGACCTTTAAATGACCCTTAAGAACTCAAAATATTTAACTGCCATTCAGAGGACTAAAAGCCCCAAATTTTTAGACAAAAACACTGATGACTGAGGAAGGAATGTCAGTATCCTTAGTAGTAGCTATATATATTTACATACACACACGTACAGAGGAAGTGAGACCTCTTCCACAGAGTCAGCCATGTTGAACCTCCATGTTTTTAGCCCAAAACAGACAAACCAAATACTGGCTTTAGAGAGGGCCTTCCGTGAGTTTAGCTAATGCTCTCCTACACGCTTTAAATGGGAGGGTGAGGCGAGGGATATTCACTTGGTTGAAATCTGCAACCTCGCCACTAGATGCCACAAAATCCTACACACTGGTCCTTTAAGGCACCAAGTGCACAATGTAGTTGGGCTTTTAGTTCTGGTGGCCCAACAGACTCTCTTATGCACACAGACACGGGGGTTGTGGGGAGGTGAAATTGCAAAAAATGCAATTTGTTGTAATAAGAGAGTAGAGGAGCACAGAAGGGAAATGGAACATTATCACTGATACACAGCTCGGCAGCTCTTAGCCATCAGAGCTGTCACCACATCACTATAACCCTGCATTATTCATTAGCCATTTGCCACTCTAGCAGTAGACACGCATACTCTCACACAAATACAGGCACACATACATATATTCACACATATATACACCACATCCCCAGTCGAGTGCTGAATGTCCTGGAGCAAAAAAAAGCTTGCTGGAATAAATAAAAGGGGTGGGATCTGCAGACCTGATAACTAACATTTCAAAGCCGATGTCTGGGAGTGGAAACGCAGAGAGAACGACTGATAGAATTCAAGGTCTACAACGGGACAATGTGTTTACCTATGACAATTATAATGGAACAACTTTTCAAAAAGGATGCTGTTATTGTGTGGCCAATTTAAAAGAGAGATAAGGCACGGTTTGAAGCCGCTTTGGCAGGCGACAAATAACATCCAGCGCCGGAGGACAGAGAGAATGCAATTTGCTTGTTTTGTTAAAGCAGAAAAACACAGCCTTTTACTCAAAAATGGCAAACACAGGTGTCACGAGGTCTGGCTCAACATTGCCCAGCTTTTTACAGAGTCTCTTTAAGTCCCCCATGCCATGGCTTTCTTGAAAAATGAAACATAATAAACTGTGTTTGGGCAAAAACAGAGCTGGGTAAAAAAAAAACACATGTAAAAAGCTCAGTTAAATCCTTCTGTTTCTTGCTCTTTCCAACACAAACCTGAGACAAGTGAAGCAGGAGTGATTGGAACGGACATGCAAGGACGCTGCGGCGCTACCGGCACTGGGAAATGAAGGGTGTTTGAGAAATGAAGTCAGACACTCTGAGCAGAGTCTAAGTAAATAATCCCCCAAGTCTGACTGAGCTGGAGCTTATTGTGCTTTACCTGCCGAGTGCCAGAGGCTAAGGAGCGGTGGAGAACGGCCCAGGATCCGTGAGAGACTCCTCTACCTCTGACTGTTCAATAACTCTCACTTGACATTCACAGCGGGGGAGCTGTCCACGTGTGCAAGAAAATCCGCACTGACGACCAGTTTAGCTGAACCGTGCTTTATAAAGCCTCTGCAGCTGCAGGAATATGATATGACACCTGTCAAAAACACTTAGCGAAATATAACTCAACTCTATTGTGAGAAGTTCTTTACTCTGGAAGGAAAATATTTTGACTGTAAGACTGTTATGTAAGAAAAAAGTCAATTAGTTGTACTTTCAGGCACTTTTACCAGGCCATAAATCATGACTATTAGCCTAAAGAAATAGTTTGACATTTTGGGAAAGACACTCATTTCTTTTCTTGCTGAGTTTGATAAGACTGATATAACTTGTGTCCATACTCTAAATATGAAGCTACAGCCAGCAGCCAGTTAGCTTAGCTTTACACAAGGGGGGGGGGGGCATAAGAAGAGACATAAGAAGACACTGTATGTTGGAGGGGGGGGGGGGGTGACTTCCTGTCTATAACTTCTGAGATATATGAGTTTTAGAGGGGCTACATTTTGTTGAAATTCCTATTTAGATGTCTTGGTTTCTCATCATGATGGGGTGTGATCACCAGAGACTCCTCACATATACTATGTCTTTAACTTTTCTTAGTGTGCACACTATTTTATTTACTTAACTTTTATTTAACCAGTAAGTCTCTTGAGACGCATCCTCCTCTACTTAACAACAGAGACATGGCCAAAATGGCAGCATAAGAAAGAGATATCACAATATGTCTCAATTAATTTCCTTATAACTCTTTAAGCCCCTACTTTCATTTCTGCAGATTTGACAGGTATTCAGGATCTGCTTCACAATTAAACATACTGATTTAAAAGCTGATGAGTCATTGGTTACATGTCTCCTAGATTAAAAATAAAACCCCTCCCTTTTCAACCTAATTTAGAGACATGTTATAACCTGAGACGTAACCTCATAATCAATTTCTCAAGGTTACCTGTTGTGCTATGGTGCAGTGCTCTTTTTAATGTCTGAGTTTATCTGACTGCAGAGCACTTTTGTGACAGTTTTTTGAAAGTGCTACATAAACAGTTATACTATCCATACTGTGCTAAAGAGCAGGATCAGTGCAGTACCTTCAGTTGTTTCAGTCAGGTCAGTAAGTGCTTGAAGTGGAGAGACTCTGGCCCTCCCACACGTACATCCTTTACTTGCAGACACAATCTGCAGAGAGCATTTCATCAAACCAAACTAAGTCTCCTTCCTCTCTTAAAGGAGGAGGGTGGACATTATATCAACTGTTTATTTCTATCTTATTCTCTCTCCTATTCCTCAAAGAAATTGCCACTCGAGCAGAGCTTCAGTTGTATATTGTCAGGATTTCACAAGTGCCATCTAGCCACTGCACGCAAACACAATGCTATTTTCAAAGAAGGGCTTCTTCAGCAGATGTAGTGGTGGGAAACTGATTCAAGCTCCAGAAACATGTACAGCAGACTTTCCACATTGCCTCTGTCCCTCCCTTTCATCACCCAGATATGTGATTTTCTTCTCCTGGCAGGATGTAGCCTGATGCAAATTACTGTTTGTAATGAATTGATTATTTCATACAACAGTAGCCCGCGAACCAAGTCGTTGTGTTTGCCCATGGGCGGGTTCTGTGTAGAGGAACAACATACAGTGTCTTCTTATGTCTCTGAAGCAGCTGAGGAGCCCCTGGGACAGACACAGTGACAAAATCCCGAGCAGAGCCGCAGGGTGAAAACAGGGCTTTTTTCGTAACTTTTTTTTTTTTTTTTACACAGACCACAGAGCACAGCAATTTATTTTAATGATGGGAATGAGCAATGCAGCCGTGTGGGCTTGCTGAGGCGTTTCTTAATTCTGCCAGAAGGCAATATGAAGCATCGGGGTGACCTCCACAACCTGAATTATGAAAAAGACAATTGCTTTCTTCAAGTCTAGTTTTGTTTACTTTTGTACCAGTACGCAGAGGTAATAATAACTAGGAAGAGGATGTTAGCCCTTGAAGAAAAGACGCCTCTTGATGCAGAGAAGCACCATCTTTTGTTTGGATGATGGCAGGTCACAAAGAAGCTTGTTGTCCTATTCAGCTGCCTTTGACTTTTTCTTTCCCTCACTCTCACTCTCTGAATGAAACTCTGAGCACCGACTTTAGTTTACCTACTTTAGTATATACCTGTAAGAGCAATGTGTCTCTATGGTACGGTGACCATCAGGGGTGTAGCACAACATTCTGGACCATGTACATAAGCATTCTCGATGGGCACCTCCCCGCATCCATGACTATTCAATGTAGTATCTCAGTGGGCCCTCCATACATGATGGCCCTGCATACTCTGACCCCCTTTCCCCCAAGTCCTACACCCCTGGTGACCACACATTTTCTTTTTCCCGGACATGTCCTCTTTTTGGGACCTAAAAAATGCGTTCAGCTGGGATTAAATCTCCCAAAATGTCCGGGATTCGGCTTGTGCTTTCTACAGTCCGTGCATTTTTGTATTGCTTTGACCTTTCTCTTAAGTTTCCGCCTTCTCGCAAGAAACAGAGCAGCAGCTTGCTTGTCAGTGGCAAGTAACACAGTAAAGGCAGTTCTTCTTCTTCTCACAAGGTGCCGGTATTCTTTCCTGCCCTCTCCACTGGCAGAGACCAAGAAGGGAGAAGATCGGGTGCTTTTCTTTTATCCAAGCATGTGCATAAAGTTGCTCACCAATGTCAATGTTCGTGAACCAACCAATTACAGACTAGATTTTGGCGAGGCATTAAAAAAAGGTTGACGTCAAACCATACAAGACAGAAAACAGTTTTACTTGTGAATCAGTTTAATTGTTGAATCTCAAATTATAAGCTGCTGTAATATTACAAATAGGTCTAATATAAACAATCTGTAGGCAGACATCAGCCAAATAAAGTGTAACTTATAAATATGTTGTTATTATTATACTAACATTCAACTTCAACTTTTTATCCAATATTTTAATGTTGTTCTAAAACACTAATTTATTGTAGTTATTCCTCCAGGTGGATAGTGCCAATGTAGTGGACAGATGGGAAGGGAGGTTATGGATCCGTGTCAAGTATAATGCATGACCTGCAGAGCTGGTACAGTGTCAAATAAAGGCGCTAGCAATGTAGAAGCCCACATAGTTGCATTGTTACACCCAGAGTGTCCACCTGCCTCCTGCCCCCACTGTCCTTTTGTTTTGAAAACCAAAATATGGTCACTCTATGGCAAAATCGGTCAATTCACCAATTTGTCCAGACTGAAATTTAACAACTACTGGATGGATTGCAATGAAATTTGGTACAGGCATTCATAGTCCCCAGAGGATGTAGCCTTACTTTGGTTATCCCTTGACCTTACATCTAGCCTGAGGTTGCAATTTGGTTTTGAGTGAAATATCTTGACAACTTCTGTAGAATTGATACAGACCTTAATGGTGCCCTCCGCGACCATAAAGGTCTGAGCGATGAAGTATAACAACTTGTAAAATACTTTGGTTTAATTTACAAAATATATGCAAAACTAATTCCTATCAACCTCAGCTGTACTTATTTTTAGTGCTAATTAGATAATGTTAGCATGCTTATATGGTGAACGTATTAAACATTGCACCTGCTTAGCATTAGAATGTTAGCATTCTGACTTTAGCATCAGCATAGCATGGTTTCAGTGTCTTGTAATACAATTGTACTTTGTGGACTGTTTAGTTGAATATGGAGGATAAAAAAATGAAAGTCTGAAAAGTGAACAGAACACAAAATATATTAATACTGTAAATATGTTGGACTAGTTATAAATCTTTTACTGACCAAAAATGTACTTGCCTGCATCACATTTAATTAAACAGAAAAAAGCTACAACAACCAATAACATCTAACCAGAGGTCCAGACCACCAATCAGTCCAAAGCTTAACTGGTTCCAACGTAATTAATTAAGTCAAACTAACTTAGAAATTACCAAACACGAGGATCGACAGTGTGATGTAGATAGTATGTTATACATGTATGATTGTAGGAATGTAATTCAGGTGTGAAGGCTAACTGCATGTGTAGTAAAGGTACACTTACTTTCATATACAACTGAGACAGGTAATGTGCGTGAAGAGATGGGGTCTCTTCAGACAAACTGCAGTACTTTCATCTGTCTGCAGGAAAGGAAGATTTTCATTTCAGGGTCATGAATGCTCAAATACATTTTTCAAAGCTTTGATAACATTTTGCTATAATGGTATTAAATTCAGCAGAGAAAATATATTTCTCCTTACTATATAATATTCATGTGACATTGGTTAAGTCCTCTGTTTTTCTCAGTTGTAAAATAGTGGCCTCTTTTAATCTTTTTAATTTTTTTAATTGAGATAGTTTGTCTGATTTCTGAGGGGAAAAAATAGGGAAGAAGTAGTGTGTTTATCTTTTATTATTATTATTATTATTATTTTAAATGTTTTCTGGAATGAAGCAGGTTTGCAACACTTTGAGATCATATTGAAAACATTTATAGTGCAACTTAATTGGACTCTAGATTTATTCCATTCAGAGTGTGTTATTCACATTCTTCAATCATGAAATCAGTCACTCACGCACCACAGAGCGTAATCATGTTAAGCAGAACCCAAATACATCCACTTCACAAAAACAAATGACGTTTTTAAGTGGTTTAAATTTGAAACTGAGGCACAACAGCAATGCAGAAATGCGACTACCATCACGCAGTTTTTTCACACCAAGAGGAAACACAACACGCTAATTTTCAAGCTTCTTTTTCTACAAATATAGGCATTTTTGGAGCGAGTGTTTGCCCAAAAGTAAAAATAAAAAACAAGTCTGATGTTTCTCACAGTAAAGATACAAACACTAAACACATTTTCTTGGAATCAAGTTTCCTGTGGAATATTATAAAACGGTCAGTGCTCTGTTTTCACTGTACGGCTCAAATACTTCAAAAGATTAGGCTGACCATACTATATTTTTATGAAATGACCAAAAAAAACAATGAATTGATCCTATTAGCTAAGTATTGTCTGTATAGTAAAGACAGATATAGTACAGACAAATTTATCTTATTCCTCTGTGCCATAGAACTCCATAGTTGTCTCAATAATGAAACCTTCCTTCCTTCAGTACACTGTACTGTTTATTTGGCATCAATCCTACATACACCATCCTGCTGCCATAAACAGTCAATAGACCACCAGCTGTGTATTAATCCGTGGTTGAAAATAGTTCCCAACAAGCGCTTTATTTACTCCTGTTTGAGCAACATGTTCTTAAAACTACAACGCCAAGCTGTTTTAGGAAACAACTGAACTGAATATTTGTGACCTCTTTCCAAAGGTTTTACACCTTCAGTTGAAACCAATGGGATTCGGACTGAATGAAAGACAACATAGGGACGTAGTAAAGTTTTGAGACACAATCACATTGTTTGTTTTTGGTCTTTTTTATGCGATTCATTGACAGAGAAAAAGTTTCATTATTTATTTATGTTAGAGTCAAATTGCAGACCTGTCCCAGTCCTTGTTCAATTTAAAGAATTCAGATATAATTTATTACTACACAGTTACTTTCCATTGTACATGCTGTACCCCTCACCCTGTCGGATAGGTTTATATTAAGAAGTTCATTATGCCAGATTGAATAAATTATCCTCAGACACGAACATGCAAAAGTTGTTTATCGTTGTGGTGTTGTTTGTAAAATGGATGTTAATGTGCTGTGTTAGTTTTGTGTTTTAGTAAAACATCTATTTCGTTTTGGCTGAAGACACTGTGGTAGGTAAAGAAGGCCAGTACGTCAGTATCTGTAGGAAGGACAGAAAAACCTCCTTGCACAGATTGCCTAGATGAATTTGAAAGGTTACTGTCTTAAGATCTTCTAGAAACAGCTAAATTTTCCAGTCAGACCCACAGGATTTTACAGCTTAGAGGACCTGCAGTTGTTTATTTCTGTTAATGTTTTTCTTTCTGTTCTTCTAAAGTTTATGGACAATAATTTCAACACTTTTATTCAGAATTTTGATATCCAACCTGTCTATTGTGAACTGACTTTATTAAAAAAAATAAATCCCAAAAGATTGATTTGTTTAATTGCATTCTTTATTTTGTTTTCTGGTATGTAACACTATCTTTTCTTGGGCGTTAATCCTTTATACTGCAGTCTGTTCTTTAGGGACTGATGATATTGGATTTTAGTCCCTTGGGGATCTCTTTGTTTCTGGTTCAATATTCTTAGCTGTTTTCAAATCTCTTTCTCTCTCTCTCTCTCTCTCTCACTCTCTGTCTCTCTCTCTCTCCCCCAATTACCCTTTTTCCTTATTTCCTGTTCACACTTGATCTCTACTCGTCTGCCTTTTTATCACCTCTATCCACAGTTTCTCTCTGTGACCCTTTCAACTTGCTTCTTCTTTCCCTCTCACTCTGTTCATCCCTCTCTCTGTTCTGACCCTCTGTTCCCTGCCTTCCCCTCTCCCCTGAGTTAATGGCCATGTTGTCCTCCTACAGCAGATGTCATTATGGGCGGAGTGAGAGGACAGAGGACAGAGGGCTGGTAAAAAGGGAGGTTCTGAACTCCCTGTGTGGAGGCTGACATCCCAGCAAACAGCCAACAGTCGTGACACTGCTCTGACACTGATTTTGTACAGATGATTTTGCAGAGTGAAGTACAGGCTGAATAGCTAATCCTGGGTCCAGTGAGTTTACTGCCACCACAGTCAAAATGAGTTCATTTTAGTGGTAATAGAGACCAGGAGGGAGAGGACTGAGGACTCAAACCGTGATACAATGAATACAGCACAGTCGAGCAGAATTTATTTCCCAAATAACCCAGAAAAATGTTAGAGCATCAAAGCACACATTTATACAGCTACATTGACACCACTACTTGGCCTTTTATAACGTGAGATCTCATTTGTGGAGTACAATATCTGCCTGTTTTGGGTTGGCATGATAACCAGCTTTAAAAACAAACTTTTTAGGGAGGTGGGCCATGGCCTATCTATTTTAGGATAAATACAAATGTAATATCAGCCAAAAATAGTGGTACAACAGTCAAAATATGTCATATTAGCCTCAGGAGAGGCTGAAGGAGTGAAAAGTGATAGATTTATAATGGCTAAGGTATTGAGTCTGGCCAGAGTCTAAAGTCTTCTTACTTCTTAAAAAGTTTGTCCGATGTTTCTGATAAAATGACCTGCCAGTCACCTTCTGAAGGTCCTTCATGTATCTTTAATGTTTGCATTATTTAGGAATTACAACTCATTTTCAGTCACATGGGATACATTGTATGTGAAAGTATAGAATGTACAGCGTAAGGCGTACAGGCTCTGACCTCGTTGCTCCCCACAAGGAAACATCAAGCTCAGCACAGCAGGGAATGGGGAACAAGGATATGAGGGTAATAAATTCCCCCGCTGAGGTAAGGTAGACTCAGAGCTTACAGGTGGATGCAGGGGTGGAGCCTTTTGAAATGCTACATGAACAGCAGCAGAAGCAGCAAACAACAGTCACTTTAATTGAGCCGTGTTGCAAAAGAGTGAGCAGAGCACTGACAGCCCAAGTACCTCACCATGATTTAAAGCAGTGTTTCTCAAACTTTTTCACTTCAGGGACCCATAAACTGACAGAAATTAGACCACAGACCCCCATTTGATATGATTTTGTCACAGAATATGTGTTAGGATTTTTGCTTCTACATGTTTTTATTACAGAAAGTGTATAAAACCCATAACCAAAAAAGTCATACATTCTCTCTGTGTACTGAAATAAATGATTCCCTTTATTCTGGGGACCCCCTAGAAACCCCCTCAAGGACCCCACTGATTTGAGAACCACTGATTTGTCAAATAATCATTATATTTTCCCAATCTTCATAAAAAAGGCTGGGTTAACTCGTGCTAGCTTCTGTGTTGACTGAAAATGAATGTTCTGCAGGCATCTCACCTCAGCAATATCACTGATGCCGTTTTAATAACCGGCTGCAGAGCCCTGCTGTCCTGGGCTGTACGCATCCCATGCCAGTTGGTGATGTTTCTAGTCGGGTTGTTTTCTAATGCTCCCCTGTAAAAGTTAACAAGAACTTGGGCACAGGAATTTTGCCTTCTTCTTAAAACTGTTCACCCATTGTTCCTGTAGACAGGAGTGTGTGTCTTTAACTCCTTTTTCACAAAATCAATGATCAGCTCCTTGGTTTTGCTGACGTTGAGCAGTAGGTTGTTCTCTGAGCACCACTCTGCAAGATTATCGATTTCCTCCCGATATGAAGGCTCATCATTGTTTGAAATATGCCCGATGATGGTGGTGTTGTCCACAAAATTCACAACAGAGTTCGCTCTGTTTGCAGTCGAGGGTGTACAGCGTGAACAGGAGGAGGCTGAGCACACAGCCCTGGGGGGCTCCGGTGTTGAGCACTAGAGTGGGGGAGGTGTGCCCACCAATCTGAACCATCTGGGGTCTGTTTATGAGGAAGTCCAAAATCCAGTGCAGAGTGTGGTACTTAAGACCAGAGAGCTGAGTTTGCCGTCAGTTTCATGGGGGAGATTGTGTTGAATGCTGAACTGAAATCCACAAACAGCATTCTGATGTAGGTGTTGTTTTTCTCAAGGTATGTGAGGGCTGAGTGGAGGGCGGTGGAGGGTATCCTCTGTGGATCTGTTGGTTCTGTTTTATTCATATTTACTCTTCTAACATCTGCTGTGGATACTGACAGTGGCAGTTCTTCTGGAGGATGGAGTAGACTTGACAGACTCTTTGTTAAGGAGATCAGAGCGAGCATAAAAGCTGTTAAGCTCACACATGATGCTCTTGCATTTGTAGCCTACGATGTTCCTGATCACCTGCCATATATCTTTGGTGCTGTTTGTGCTGAGGTCTCTCTCCAGTCTCTGCTGGTGTCTCCACTTTGCCTTCTTGATCAGCTTGCAGTCTCACTCTGACGGTGTTGTACGCTTCCTTTTCAACTCACCTCTCCATACATCCAGGCTTTATTGTTGTTGGTTGAATGATTTTATTGTCTTAGTGATCACCACCTCATAAAGACATTTGCTGATGTATGATGTCACTGATCTCTATTCTTCTAGTCTAGACTGATGTGGTTGGTGGTCTCAATCATGTGCCAGTGCCAGTCTGCGCACTCAAAAGAGTCCTGTGTTGGTTTGACCCTTTTAATCAGCTGGGTGTAAGTAGGCTGGAGAAGCAGGGACATATAAGAAACAAGGTACAAGGTTTATTTATCATTATCACAACACAAATGTGTTTGTTGTACAAGGAAAAGAAAGTTTGTAGTCCCTTCATGCTACACATACAGAACTTAACAGATAATGAATTAAAATATGGTAACAGAAAATAAATAAAATAAAAAAACAATAGGCTAGATACAGTAGTTTATTTACAAAGGCTATATACAGACATATACACCCAGAACATTCCACAGTTAATTTTTTGAGTTTATGTCTTGGGTGAATGTAAACACCAGATGATACACACACGAGATGATATATTGGTTGAATCTTCATATTAAAAAGACTGACATTTGAAAAACAGTAGGCATAGGCCGGTATGAGATATTGAGGGTATGATAATCTTAAGCGAAAATATTAGTTTCACGGTATTGCTCTAAAATATGTTATTTTTAAATGTCTGGTAAAACCAAACTTTTTTCAACTGAACACTAATATATATATATATATATACACACACACACACACACACACACACACACACACACACACACACACACAGTATAGGCCTAATTTATGTTGAACCAACTTCATTTCACAGTAGCAAAAGAAGAAAGACTAAAAACCTGCTCCAAACAGTGTGTGTGTGCGAGAAAGCTAAATCAGACACACAGAAACTCTCCTACTTACTGCCATATCATTACAGCTAAATGTATTTCCTCATGCAACAAATGGGGAACCATTGTTGTTTGTATAAAGTAACTTAATTATCACATTGTCATGTGTATACGTGTATATGTGTGTTATGTAATACTGTTTCTTATTTTAATAATTGTTCCTTTGAAAAATTCTACTGCTTGTCAAAAAGCAAGACATATTTTTAACATAACAAAGGCCTATATTGTGTTTTTATTCCTCTTACTTTAGTTTTTATAATGTCATTTCATTGTTTATTAAATTCTTTTTTCATTGTTTATATTATTTTTTTCATTGTTTGTGAATTTGTGGGCAACATTGCAACCTAAAGATTCATGGCAATAGGTCTGAGAGAGAGAAAGCGAGAGAGAGAGTCACACATTCTTGCCAATGTCTCATTTCATCTCATCTCATGGAAACAAGTTTCCTCCTCACTAGAGGAAGAGGTGTCCAGGCTGGATCCTGATCCTTCTCACAAGAGGTGTTAACAGTCATGGGCGTAAATCTCATCTCACAGTATGGGGGGAACATAAACATAAAATTTCTCAAGAGCAATTTTTGAAGGGGACACAAGTAACACAGCCAAAATTGTATTTTTATAGGATACATGTACACAGAGGGAAGTCTTGCTATTATCTTTCTGGCCAACAACACAAAGCAATAGTTTAAATTAGTTGAAAAATGACTTAAGTTCATAGGTTCACCTTGTGGTCATATTATCAGATTATTTTCCTGGCTGATGCCAGTTACTGATTTTTTAAAAGGTCTGGCTGCCGATTCTAATTTTGTCTGATTCCGATTTTCTTTCTTTCGAGGATAAATAACTGACAGCATACACAAATATTTTTGTAACTATTGGAAAAATCTATTTTTATTATGATCCTCATCAGTACCAGTATAAATGTTGGCTGTTCTCACTGGTCTCAATAGTATGGTCATAATGAAACATTGATTATAAAATAACATTTTCACTGGAAGGAGCTGAAAATAAATTGCACACCATTTTAATTCTACTTAATTCTCCAACTTATTTTTGTGCTTAATCACAAACTACAGTAATCTGCTCACCTTGCTTTTCCCTTCAGACACAGAAGCACACACCACCTGTCTCTCTCTCTCTGTCGGCTCAGACTTTATTTGTCAGCAGTTTTAAGAACTCGCTTTTGGTTTTTCACCCGCGATTCCGTTTTCACAGCAGCAGATTAGCCGCCTGTGGAGGAGGTTTGTTGTTAATTACCAATAGAGACCACTGTGGTCTGAATGACATCGTCACCAGCAGCTGTGTTCACTGTGTCTTTACCTGCTCAGTGCTTTACAATATCCACAGCTCTCTGTCTCTCTGTGAAACCTTGAAACCGGTAACCAGCCTATGCCTAGGCCAATGACCATTTCAACTGTGTTCGAGCACGAAGCATCATCAATGTGAAGTGTCCACCTCCTCTCATCTGGCCGGAGTCTTTGTAAAGATGTGGGCACAACAGTCTCTGATTTCTGCTGCTTGGCCAACACGAGATTTATGAGCTGCTTTTATCGTGCACTTCCTTCACCAGTTACTTCTTTTAGGTCTGGATGTAATAGAGTTTCAAAATGTGCATATTGAGTTGAACAAATAAATCTAATCTCATTATGATCATAATAAAATGTCAATATTATATCATAATAGAACATATAACTAACAAATCATTTGACATGACTGATTCTGATATGATGATGGTCATAATGACACAAGCATTGTTGTTTGTGTGCTGTGTTCACTGACGCTCTGCATGTGCATGTGGTAACTTGCTCCACTCGCAACATTTGTACCAAAAAAGAACCACAAACACCCAAATGACCAGCCAGATGGTGCTAAATGGTGAAAGCCAAAAGATAACATGTTTTTACCCTCTCCGGGCCTCCTTCCTGCATCCTAACAGTGATCCTTCTCCTCTCCTGACATGCGCGGATTTCACGGCAAGGGGTTTCCACTGATCTCCTCATCTCCGCCTGGCAAGCAGCACTTTAATAATTCTCTCAGTGCAGAAGAAGAAATCTGATTCTTTTATGCCCACCACCCCCCCAGCAGTTTTCTCTCATTAATTTCGCAGCACCCCAGTGAGTCTGAGGCAAAGACTTTGAGGAGACGAAAACACACTTACATCTTAATATGTTTTTTGTTTTGTTTTGTTTTTAGGTCTAAGGACAATGTGTCTGAGCTGTTTGTTTTACAAGTGATGTTTCGTCCTCTATGTGGGCAAAAAACAGGAAAAGGATGTCTCACCAAGCACCACCCCCCAGGCATGAAAAGTGAAGCCAGCGGAAGTGCCTTAAACCTGCATTCCTTCTAATGGCCAGCAGGCGGCAACTTCACTTGTTGCAAAAAGAATTCCAGCTGCATTGTAGTCAATGACAAAATGAACCTACTTCTCAGTTTATTGTCTCAACCCCTAGTTTCAAGTCTTCTTCAATTCACTATATGATATTCATTTAGTAAATTATGGTCTGCTTTTTGAGGAAAATAAATGATAATGCAGGGTATGCTTTAGGGTGTGGCTACCTTGTGATTAACAAGTCGCTACTATGGCAACCTGTCAGGCATAGCAAGGCATATCTAGGGCCCTATGATATCTGTGATGTGAAAAATGTGGACTGAATCGTGGAAATTGACAATAAAAACGGAATTAACTGTATGCGGAATATCGTGCAATGTGCCAAAATGTTGATGCAATTTATAAAAAAATCGGGGTTTGCTCTAGCATTATTTGACATAGTATTATAAGCGTGAAGCGACAATTCACAATACATGTATTGTGAATACATTCACAATACATGTATTGTGAATTGTCCCTTATCAAATAGTATTATAGTATTTTAATATCCTACTGTTGCAATACATTTATTGTAAATTGTCCCCATTAATAATTACACATATATGTAAATATTTATATATGCTTACTTGCATGATACATCAAATTCATTGATATAGATTCAATTTGTAATATTTTCTTATTGAATTGTATTAAATACAATAAACCACCACATGATTACACACTCTTTCTTGTGATAGAATCTGTTTAAATTTAAATAAATCCTGAATTCAGAAAACACGGAATCTGGCAAAAAGATTTCATAAGGCCCTAATTACAGCACCACCTCTTGTTCATATATGGCTACTTGGTTTCAAAATACCAAGATGGTAAAAACCATTCAGTGTTAAATTTAATTCTTTACAATGCTGCATATAGCTTTGATAATAAATCATAGTAATTCTGTGCTTATCCCTAAAATAAACCGCTGCCAGGCACCTTCTTTCCTTTGATAAAAAGAATCAAAGTCTGAAATTCTTAAAAAGAAAAGATCATATTTTTACCATAGAGGAATATAAAGTCGGTATGATGTTATAATATTGTTTCCATTTATTTTTTAAAATGCATTCAACTGACTGCACTCGAATGCCTCAAAAGTAAGGCAAAAGTCAAAAGCAGTCTGGCTTTACTGTTGTTTCACACAATTACCACCCACAGATAATTTCTCTGTCTCAGTCACACTAACTTCAAAGCAAATTTCTCTCCCCTTTGGTCTGAAACAACTGGGCAGATATTTCCACTTATTATATAACCTCGTTTCTCATTTTAAAAGACAAAGCCAGATTAGTCAACTAGAGCTCAGCAGTGAATCAAAGTGTGCCACACAGGCTAAGCATATTTTCTGTTACATTTTAGGGAATTTAGCTGAGGCGTTAATCCTCAGAAATTTACAATGAGTGGAACAGCAAATTCCTACTTGGGTTCAACTGATTTCTGTATTTTTAGTTAGCAACAGCTCATGTTTTGTGCCAGTACTCTGTCTATTTTCAGTATTCGGTGTCTGCCCTAAATTATCTTATTGTCTGGAAGAGAAAGCCTGCAAAACAACATTCAGACAACCATAGGACACCTAATCTCTCCAGAAAAATCCAAATTAATGATTTTTTTTAAAAACTGTTGTTTCAGGCAGAAAGACCACCTACACACTGCATAAAATCAAAGTACAAATGGTAGTAACAAGACTAAGAGTCTACAGCCATGCTAGCGGCTCAGTGAGGCTGTACAGAAGTGCTTTTGAGCAAAATGCTAACATGCTGATGTTTAGCAGGTATAATGTTTACCATGTTCACCATTAACAAGGCTAATAATCTGCATCCATGCCAGGTGTTTCTGTAGCCGTGTAATTGAAGGAGCCTTCAATATACTGTCTGATATATAAAATGCAATAAACAGCCTCTATTTTGATATTTTAGTCTCCTGAAAAACATGAACAAGATTATAACCCATCATAATGGGAGCAAGTGTGACTCACAGCAACCAGACAGCATTTGTATGTATCAAACATCATGTATGCACTCTCCCACATGGTGGCTGGTGGGCTGGTAATGAGTATGTACAGTGGTGTCATGAAAACAAGCCACCTGTCAACCAGCAACCTTCCCACAAACCACCTGTCACCTGTCAACAACCATGCCATTTTTCTTTTTTTTTTTTAAAAGAGACGATGTGATTTGCAGATTTAAATTTAACTGATTCTGAGATTAAAAGAAAAAGCTAAAACAACAATAACTAAAGGAATATGAAAAGGCCTCTTCTGCTGCAATAAACCCAATCTGATTATGAAGCATCTCATACTAACTGGCATTGTTTGGTTTTTCAATTTCCATTTCTTTGACAATAATAAGATTGATTCTATTGCTTTGCTGGGTTTAATTACAATGAACAATATACATCAAATTCCCTAAAGTCAGTGTGCATCTTTAGTGCTGTATGTACTTTTGTTGTTGCCTTTCACAATAAAGTTGTTTAAAAAAGCAGCAGAAACTGTACTGGAGCCTGACATGATTGCATTTGTTGGCCAGACTGTCTGATAACCTAAGAGCAAAAGAATTACAGCTCCAGTTCATCTTAAGTTCAAGTTACGACTTCTGAAACATCTGCAGACTTGACAAAACAAATAAACTGACACAAAAAAGCAAAATTAACCCATCATTCATCAAATAGGCCTATTTGCCACGAATAACTGAACCATATACTCCTGAAATCAAACAAGTGCTGAAATTAATCGATTGACCAAATAACAATCAAGTTTGATAACTAATTAATCATTTAAGTCGTTTGTTAAGCAACAAGACTAAGCATCTACAGCCACGCTAGCAGCTCTGAGGCAATCCTTTGAGCTAAATGCTAATGCTAACCATGTTCACCTACAGCTATGACACTTCTTAAAAACAAACAAACAGCAAACATTCACTAATTCCAACTTCACTACAGTGAAGCTGTTCTGCTTTTCTCTCTTTTTCACTATAATCAGTTGAATATCCTGGGTTTTTGACTGTTTCAAGACATGCGCATGGGCGTAAGGAAAAGGTGAAGGGCATCTTTTACTCGTTTCTAACATGGACAAAATGATAAATTATTGACAATAAATAATTGACAGATTAATCAAAAAGGAAAATAATCCTAAAATATTCAGACCTAAAGACAAACTATTGTACTGTGTATATAAGTTGGAAATGTTATTCACTAAAGATGATGGTAAAGCTGAGCTTCAGAAGTCATTCAACAGCTCCGTGGTTCATAAAACAACATCTTAATAAAAAGGAACCTCGACTTCATGGTTTAAAAGCCTATTAGCTTTACTTATCAAAGCGCTGAACCAGCCTTGAGTAAAAGAATCCCATCATTATCCATGACCCGAGCCAAGAATTTAACACACTTCAGAGTGAACTGCATATGCAAGAGAGGAGTCTGATTTGTGTATTATTCAAAGTGAGTATAAGTGTGTTAGAAACATAAGTTGCATGCAGGTTGAGAGGTTTATCTTGACCAATTTATGCCCATAACATAAAAAAATAAGCTTTACAACAGAAAATCTCACAGTCTTTGCCCTCAAAGAGAATCAAAGCATCAACACTTGCAGTGTTAAGGCCATGTTTTACTTGCCAGCCGCAGCAAAAACACTGTCTTGGTGCACAACTGCCATAAACCATTTATGAAAATTTATTTGGCAGAAAAAGCAGAGCAACAAATGGTGAAAGGTGAGCAGGTTTGTTAAAAGTGATCCAATTTTACGACAAAAAAACCCCAAACTTGAACAGTGAAATCACCAAAAAAATGGGCGAGTAACACAGTCTGAGGTAAGCTCTGCAGCCTATTCAACATGTTAATGGGATGCCTGTCCAAGACCAGAGGAGTAAAAACTAAGGATTAGCAAAACAGATGAGGACCAACTTAAGAGATTTCTCCAGGGACAGAGCAACACAAAGACCTAAAATCCAGAATTACACACAGAACTACTGATTATCATTGATCTTAAGCTCAATAATCAATTAATCTCACTTGTACTATTGAATAATTTAGGGCAGCCCTCTGTCTAGAGTCACACCTTAGAGAGCTTCACCGCAGGGAGTAATCCCAAGCAAAAGTCCAATAACCATGGTGCTATTAAGCTCTCCCTGAATGTTCAGGCTGCTTTAAAGCCATACTGGGTCCCCTCTTTTACAGTAAAGGAGATTTATGGCTGCTCGCAAAGAAATGTGTTACGACTTTAATATGCAAAACCCTCTCGCTCCGATAATGCAGCACCACTCCTGGTTTTACAGGAGGCTTACAGCGTACGCTGCTGTGATTTTACATTTTCACGTTCATCACACCACATTATGAAGATGGTAAATTACACAGCACACAAATCAGAAATCTGAAAGGTGTGACAGATGGAATAATGAAGTTATTATTCATCCTTTAACGTGTAACACATTCACTAATTTGACACATTTACACAATGCCACATTGGCATAAGGGTACCATAGAGGGAAGATACCAACACGGTCAGCAGTTGCAGCAGCAGCAGTGGCTGACACGCACAGCTCATGGAGGAAAGTAACCCGTGGACCTCTAGTAGCGCTATGGAGCTGTTTTTCTATGAATGGGCCCTCATTTTGCTACACAACTCCTGCCAAACTACTCCACAGATCTACAGGTGGTGGTAACATGCCAAAATACGCAGCAATGTGCCAGCAAAGGCAGGAAAGACTGTATGCTTGTAAACATGGATGTAAACTATGCAGGTGTGAAACTTTAAAGAGAAAGTGTTTTATATGGAAGGAAATGCATTTATCATGTTTGTTATACATCGAGGTTACACACAATGTGTTTTGATGAGCAACACTGAATGGTATTATGCTCATTTTCAGGTTAAAAATCTAAAAATTTAGGGATTGTACCAGAACAGGTTTACCTGGTTTAATTATCAAAAAACACCATATTTTTTGTCATACTACACATTGTTGCAGCTCCTCTTTTCACCCTGTGTTGAAGGCATCATTTTAGCTATGGAGTGATACATCTTGTCTCTAAATGATCTTTGTTGGGAGTTGCACATGTGCAGTTCCTAGTTAAGGACTACTAGCCAATCAGAAGCAGAGAAGGGCGGGTCAGCTGTACGTGTTCCCCTTACCAGCTTGGCAACATGGACTGGAGCAAGAGTTTCAGAGTGGTGAGTTGCAAAAGGCATAAAACCATCTCTTTAAAACTCTTTAAAACTTTAAAACCTTTTAACGTTGTCATAACGCAGTGTGAACACTCAGACATAATACACAATGGTTTTAGTATATCGCTAATTTTGCCCTTCATAACAACTGTGAAAAAAAAAGTTTTTTATACCTCACCTGTTTAAATTACAAGCCTTAAAGTTATGCATTATTAGGGGAGTACTAATGTGTATAAAATTTATAACAATGTAAACCATAAACTTAAATGGACCTATAACACAAATATGGACACTATTTAAAACTCAAAGTAAACAGAAGGAGAGAATCTCTGGCACCAGATGGGACATCTGATCCACAGTGTGACTCTGGGAGGAAAATGTGTAATAAACTATTTTTTTGTTTTCATCTTGATGATTACGGTTTACAGCTCATGGAAATAAAAACTCCAGTATCTCAAAATGTATAACAATTTTAGAATAAAAATACATTTTAGAATAAAAATACATTTCTGTATTATAAATTATATAGAAATGTCAACTGGAGAAGAGCTCTCTAATCAGCTAATTAACTCAAAACACCTGCAAATGTTTCTGAAGCCTTTAATCTCTCAGTCTGGTTCTGGTGCTCACAATGAACCTTTCCACGGTATTCAAATTTTTTGAGATGGTCCTCTAAAAGATGCCTCAGTGTTTTAATGTTGACAGCACTATTATGTCACATACGTGGGAGAAAATGGAACAAGGGAGACGATCTTTAAATGTTTTTGTGTTGTCCTTTTAAGACAGACAATTTAATATCAGCTGTCAAATGTCCAGTAGCCAAGACTAGCCTCAAAGTTTAAGCTCTGAGTAACTTAGCAGATGTGGAGGCATCAGATCCTCAACAAGAATCTTGTGACAAATATAATACCTTTCCCTCTCAAATGTTCTTTTCCAGACAATAATCCCACACAGCCCTGCCGACAGCGGCAACGTAGCTCAAAATAGCGGTGTGGGGAATTAATTAACGTGATAGCAGCCATAGCTAACGATTTACAATTTATACAGCTTCCATCATGTAACTAAGGACTCTACCGCTAGCTTATTACGTTTTTTACAAGTAACATATAATCAGGTGAAATTCAAATAAACGATTCGTAACTAACGCTATAGTTATTTAAAAGGGTTAATTGATTTGCAACGTAATTAATAACTGATTCATAATTAACTGTTAACGTTGCTCTCAACAAAGTCTAGTGCTGCAAAATAACGTTACCACATTTATATATTAAAAAGCGTTTTATACCTTGTGAAGTATAATGTCAATAACAGATACTTAGTTATTTTAATATTTTCAGGTTTCTTACCTCGACTGTAAGCTGGTAATGACCATAGACTGGTAACAACACGGCCACTGGTTCCAACCTCCACCATACAGCCCCGAAGGTTTAGAAGCTACCTCTGCTAACGCAGAGTAGCATATAGCATTAGCTCCTTAGCCTGAGCTAATTCAGATACGTCGTGCTAGGCGGGAGTGGTTTCTGCAACACGTCACCTCAGCTCCATCTACGACCCGCTTCTTTGACCATTTTTGGCTGTCCGGGAATGATGCACAGTGACGCACTGCCAAGATGGCAATGACCGGCTCCGCCCAATTCTTCAAAACTGCTCTTCAGAAGCCAACGGTTGACGTCATGGACACTACATCCATTTTTATATATAGTCTATGAGTGCGACAGACAATTTCTGATGGTATCATCACAAATAAAGGTTCATAAATCCACTTAGAAATCTTAGACTCTTATAACTCCACAATTGAAAATCATAGAACTGAATATTTCTGAGTTTTGGACAGCTGGTCAGACAAAATAAGTTATTTTAAGATGTCATCTTGGATCTTGGGAAATTATGATGGACATTTGTCACTGTTTTCTGACATGTAATTGACTGATTCATTGATTGACCAAGAAAAGAAAATGTAAGCAGATTAATTGATTAAAAAAAAATTAAAGCTATTGTTTTTAATAGAATTGACATTTTGTACTTTTGAGTTCAAAACAGCAGCATTTTAAAGCATATAACTATCAGTATATTTGAAATAATACACCGACAATAAAAAAACAAGTTGCAAAGCTAAATGCAGAGTATAATATGGTATACATTTAAGTAAGGCAGGCATCAACATTACTGAGTTTGGAAAGGCTCCAAATCCTTGGGAGCTGCATTGAAAACTGACCAGAAAGAAAACCATCTAATTTCACACATCTCTGCAGACACAAAAGGGGGGGGGGAAATGACACTGGAAGTCTGTCACTGGGATTACTATGATTTGTGTGTCAATGCGTTTAAAAATCAAAAACAAAATGCGAGGCAGTATTGCTCTGCGTTAGCTGATTGAAAAGAACCCTAAAAGCTGGTGTTTGTCAGGCAAAGCAAACGGCTGAATTATTATTTGTCGCTGGCTGAGAAACTCTCAAGAACAGGCATTGCTCTGTTTGGAGAGATGTGGGCTTGACAATTTTACAAGCAGATTTTAATACTGCTGACAAGAGGTTATTTCTTCCCTTTTCACACAGCGCTGTACTGCTATAATCTAAAGTGACTAGTTCACATCCAATTTAGAGCTGAACATATAACAGAACGTCACTGACAGGGTGCATTACAGCTGATGCTGCACGAAGCATTACGGCTGCACTCATTCTTCTTTCTTAGGACACTGATGGGAAATCCGTCTCTGTCCTCCTCGCGCCAGTAAAAGCATTAGTTGACATCACAGAGTGAGTGTTGTCCCAAATTATGCAGCAGACTGCACGTCTTGCATTTTATGTTTAGGCTTATTTTGCAGATTATTTGATTATGATTCCGCAGTACAGCATAAAGTAACAAGTCGTTAGGCTAAGCATCGGAGAAAAGCTGGTTTAAGTCAGAAGGTGTTAGAGGATCCAAGAGACAAGTTATCTGCTTATCTGATACTTAAAATTCTGTACCTGCTGCAGTTAAAATGTCAAACAGCGGCCTGGGAAAAGAAGAAGAGGAAGAGAAAGAATGGGAGGAAGAGGGCAAGGCCATCTGCAGACCTGATTAATGTGACGACAAAAGATATTTGCAGATCATTAGTATCACTGGAAATTCACATTGCTGTTCTCAGTTTGTTTTCATACTGTTGTATTTGCATTTTACATTACACTACACACACCAGCTGTCTTTAATTTATTTTTACAGACAAATGATTTATTTTATCCATTTTACATTTATATCTTCTATCTATCTTATCTATCTGACATCTATATCTTTTAGACTAGGATTGCACAATTAATGGAAATGTTATTAAAATTATTATATGGCCAAGTGCAATATCCAAATCGCAGAAGCTGCAGTTTTTTGATGAGGGTAAAATGTGTGACAAAACAGCAATGAAGTACTCTAGTGCTGCGGAGATCCCCTGGCCCCGACCTCAACAAATGTTACATCATCATGATTTAAATTTTTTTTTTTTTGTGAAAATGAAAATTGTGATGCAAAAATTCCAACATTCCAACTAATTGTGAATCATTTTGCAAATTGTAAAATTTGTCAAAAGAATTACAATATGATTTTTTTACCACATTTTTTAGACCTATTTTACACTTTCACAATTATTTTCATGACACGAAGATCTCATTTTACAAAGATATAAAACTGAGAGAAGCAGAATATCCTCACATCTGAGAAGCTGGAACCAGAGAACTTAATTTTGACGTCTCATCAAAAAATCAACTAATTGTTTCACCTCTAGTTGATATATAATTCCAGTATATACTATATGCCTATGAACCATTTACTGAATATAGATGTAGAATTTTTGGGGGGAGAAATGTGTATCCATTTTATATCAGTTATGTCAATTATACACTGATTTCTTTATGTAGATGCATAAAAATATATATATAACTACTATTTTTGTTTTTCCCTATTTCATATTCTATTGCATGTTTTAAATGTTAGTTTTCTTTTACTGAATCCTATTATTTTCTGTTATTGCAGCTATACAGTATGATTTCCCAATAGGGGCCAAAAAACTTTCATCTTATCCTCTTAGAACAATATAGCTCTTTAAAGGACAAATATAGTTCTTATAAAAAGCATTAATATGTAGAAAACTATCTTGGTTACAGTGGTGCAGAGACATATTCTTAATACACACTGACATACCACGGAGCCTTGTGCTGTGAGGCTATTTTATCTCTTCAGAGTGTTACTTTTCTGAAGCCACAGAGGCATTTGATCTAATAAGGCTTATTAGACGGGGATGGGTTGCTACATGACTGGTGCTGCATGTGTGTGTTTGGGAGATTTCGCCCAGTGGAGCTTCTCCAATCGGGTTTCGCAGAGCAGAACAGAAAATGTATTTGCTGCTTTTGTGGCTGCAGGCTAACCATGATGTCTACCTGCGTTACTGCCCAGCTGGTAGAATAACCAACTTATGTGAGCTGGACGTGATTTTGTTATTCCACTGCAGAGAGGAGACTTTATTCAAAAATGCTAGAGAGCAGAGACAGCGTCCTAAACAAGGGTATGACAGAAGGTGTCATCTTGGGTGACTTGTTGGTGATATGAATGCCATTATCCTACCATGGAAAACACAATCAGGCATGAAATGTGGAAATAGAAGCAAAAAAAAAGACACAACTGTCCACATAGTTCATGACAATGCCCTCATGCGCAAAAATGCTTTTCTCACTTTGGTGAGGAATAACTTGGCTGGCTTGTACAGAGCACTGACCTCAAATGCTTTCCAACTTAAGTTAAGGTGTTGGATGAGGTTGAGGTCAAGGTGTTGGTGTTGTCAGGCCTTAAGGTGGTTTATACTTGATGCAAGGGACTAACTGTAGTCCTGCTGTCTGTTTTCACCCACTGATAGCATCGCCACAACACCAAACATTCTTGCTGTCTTCACTGGGCTTCTCCACAGCTGACAAAGCCCTGATGTGTGACCTTTTTTCTTTTAAAGGAGCCGCACTTCAGCTATGGCGGCTATGTGTGCAGACTCCAAATCTAAACCATAACCCCTTAAATCTCAACCCCCCCCCACCCCCCACCCCTTTATTGACCAACATCAGTGCCCGGCATATCTAATGCTCATGTGGCTGACTAGGAAAACATCACAATACATCCAGGTGAGGGGAGGCAGCATATTAAAGACGTTCAGCAATCACATGGAGCTGTAATGTCCGGGTGTCCACATACTTTTGGCCATGTAATATAAACAGGAAGTTTTGAAAAAGGAGAGGGGCAAAAAAATAGCAACATGAACCAAAGACCATTGCTAATATATGACTTACTATACTGAGTGATGAATTTCAAGCAGTTCTTTGTTTTATATATGTACATCCAGAATACACAGAGGCTGTGAATAAACCTCTAACACAGATGGGAGATAAAAGGATTTTGTCTTTTTGACACTCTAAATGGAAATCCAATGACCAACCCAATGTCCCTCCTCCGCTAATAGTTTTGCTAACATCCTCCGAGAGTCGTTACATCATTAGGACATAAATGCAAATGGACTTTAAGGAAGACGGCATTTCGCCTTCAGCTGACATTTTGCTTCTCTCCCTCTGCCTCATTTCTCTCTCAGACGGGGTCACAAGAACACAGAAAATGGCGAGTCGCTGATCCCCTCTTCCTCTGGGAGCGAAGACTGTGATGACTTCCTTGTTCTTTTGAATTGGCTGGTTTTGACCTGATGAACAGCGGGCCAGAATGCCGGGTTATTTGTGTTTCAGGGTTTTCAGTGGCTTCATTTAATAAGTTAATTACAAGCTTTCAACCCAGATATGTAATGTCATTACACGCTTGCTCAGTGACAAATTCCTGGTTAGGATGGAGAGCAACACGCTCAGTATTGATTTTTAGGGTTGTATACAGTGGGAATCATAGCTTCATGTGGAGAGAAACAATGAATCCTCCTGCTAGCTTTTCTCTTTAAATGGCTCGTCATGATAAGCATGAAATTACAGTTCTGCGGTGGTGCTGCAAACATTGTGTTTCAATCTCCTACACGAGGCAACAGCAACAATCGTATCTGCGGTTTCTTCTCACCACATCCAACACTCAAAGCAATTATATATACAGTCACGTACTACACACCCAGTAAACAAAAGTCTGTGCACCGGTGGGGAGTCACTTGACATTGAAGCTCTCGATCACATCAACACGCAGACTGCATCCACAAGGTTCAGTGATTGGGTGCTTTCTGTCACATTCCTTCACTTTGTGTTGGAATATTTCAGGGTCAGGCAGTAATTTCCAGCTGCTTTGTCAGGAACATCGCACACTTCAAAGCTGCACGGGAATATATATTTCAAACATAAAAGAAAATGCCATCTCTGTTAAGTGAAAGTGGGTTTATGTATCAAGTGTAATTATCTGACCAAAAGTGAACAGTGTTTAAGCACAATGCCCTTACTGAACAGATGATAAAGACACTAAACTGTCTGAGATGAAATGTGTGGAATCATTTCTGATCCAACACCATACATGACAAACTTCTGGATAAGAGTATGGCTGCTTGCTGGCTTTTAAAAAATGTGATTGCCCTACAATAACATGACTCAAGAGAGGCAGTGGAGGCAGTACGAATGAACGTCAAAGTTCCTTTAGGATTGGGCTACGTTGGTTGCAAGACATTGTGGTTCAACAGTGGAGGGATTTACTGACCATCCAGCAGCTAGCTTAGCCTCAGCCACTGCACATGAAGTCCTGACCTCGGCTGTACTTTTCACATACCCTCCAACTCTAAACCAAACTGGGTGACTGGAAAACACATAACATATGAAGAAGACAACTTTGGAATTAACCGGGGTCATCAAGGGCAACTGGACTTGGCTGAAGATACTTGAAGACGTTTCACCATTCATGCAAGAGGCTTCTTCAGTTCTTACTGACTGGCAGGGAATCCCGGCCATTTAACTTCTGGGATGTTATCAAGGCGACGGCCAACACTTGGTCTGTTAGTGCTCCTGGCTGTTGTAACGATAGTCGTTATGGTCGTTTGAGTCAAGTATCATCAAGTATCTTCAACCCAAGTCCAGTTGCCCTTGATTTTAACCTTCCTTTGCTACCTAAGACCTGGATGACCGAGAACCTTCACAGACAACTTAAAATTTCTCCATATCCAGTATCTTGTCAGGATATGCAGATCAATTTTAGGTATTCCACTTTCTAGTCTGACCCGTCCAATCAAATACTTTGAGCATGAAATACTGTCCTTAAAATACAGAAACTATAGAGCCACAACTCAAAACGTGTAACATCTTCAGGAGCAAAGCCTAAAGCAGTTACACAGACAATGAACAGGAGATATTTGGAATACCAATAGGTTTTGTCTGAGTGTTTATATACAAGTGAGTTTTAATTCCACAGGGATGTTGTCAGTTTTAAACCAGAAAAATACTCCACTCCCTCATCCCAAAAAAATCCCTGTGGGTGCTTTCCCCTCTTCTGTCTTTCCCAATTAATTCTCTGTGGAGCACCTCCAGGCTTCTCTAACTGAAAACATTACAAAAGCTCCTCAGATCTGCGACACATGACTTTGGTAAAAAGCCGTTCACATTCACAAATATTGAAGAGAATCTCTTAGACCGTGATTATAACACAGAGAAGCTGTTAAACTGGACTGTTTCATTTTAAACCCAGACTATTTCAGGATGAGTAAACGCTGACTGCCAGGGGTACTTACACTCACATGAAGTAGATGGCTGGAGATTATGAAGCATGATTACGCAGCTGTGACATTCACGCTAATAGAAACAGATTAAAACAAAATTCACCACATATTTGGAGGCCCATAGGAGTGGAGCATTTGTTATTAAGTTTATCTACGAGTACAGTGACTGATGATGAATTGCAGATGAAACATCCATTTTTGGTTCTTTTGTCAGACTGTTACTTAACCTGGAGCTCCACCATTACGCACAGTTTGTGTTTGTGTCACTTTTCTCACTTCTGGTTTGTTGCCACTGTCTCCGGTCCAAAATAATTCCTTCAAATTTAGTCACAGTTCCTTCATTTTATCCTAATTTCATTGTTCAACAGCACAGTCAGCCTACTTTTACCTAACAACCACAGCAATACACTCAGTTTTCATCACAAAATAATCCCTCAATCCAATGTCTCAACAGGAGTTATGTTTGAGCCAGATGTGATAACATAAAATATTGTACGTAACAACGAGCAATCTAATTTCATGCAGGATTAGAATGACTGGGTGTACTATAAGATGGAGTACAAACAAGTATATGAGCAAATTACCTGCACCTGTGTTTTCCTGAAGTTAAGGGTCACCTGTGGAGTTTTTGAACATGAGTTGTGCTTTTGATTCATGCTTTGATGAGTAGGTACTCATATCGTTTGTATCTCTCGTGCTCTGCTCTGTGTGATGATGCACATGGCCGTGCAAATGTGTGGTGGATGTTGGTGTTGGGCTTGTCTGTCAAATGAACGTCTTCTTATTTCAGATGTCTTTGTTTTATAGAACAGGAGTTAATTGCGAGACAGATGTGATGCCATAAAGTTTGCTCATTAAAAACAAGTAAATGTTCATCTAATTTCATGCTCGGTGTGTAATGTAGACTGGAGTAGATAACAGTAAATGAGCTATATCTAAATGACAAATGACACCTGTATTCTCTTGTATTATCGACCTGCATAATGGAGTCTTTAAACCGTTAGTGATGTTTAATGAGCAGATCCCTGTATTATTTGAATCTTGTGCTATACCACACATAAGAGGGCGAATGGCCGTGAGGGTGACTTGACACTGATACAAATGTGAATTTGTTGTGGATGTTACGGCTGGGTGATTATTAGAGCATGTTTCAGAAACAACAAGCCTTTCTGCTGAATAATACTGACGCCTTTAAGCCCAAATGATACTTTGGGTGGGCGTATACCTTAGGAAAATTTTGTCATCTTCAAGTGACTGTGAGGCACTATAAAGATGCGCCGACATACGTGTTTGATAATGTCCAGGTATTGCAGACACCCAATGTAGTAGGGGTAAACCGGGGTGAAAGTAATACGGGACGAAAGTAACAAGGCGATTTTCTCAGAGCCCTGACCGCATTTGCAGTCCAAGCTGTGACAGCACCTTCAGCACGCAACCCTTGATGGAGCTGCCAAATATCGCATTATTTTATCATCGTTTCCCGCGGCCGTCTTCGGAAAACTATTTTCAAGCATGGCAAGTAAATTTCTGAAGAGGGACTCTTTCAAATTACAAGTTGTGTCTCTCGTTTCATGTCACAGTAATGATTAATCTACAGGTTATTTAGTACTTTAACACACCCTGAAATTTGCCCTGTCAGAGTTTTTCAGTATAAAAATAAATTGTGTTTATATGTCAGGAGTTACTTTCGTAACAAGTGTTTCTTTTGTCCCGCTGCTAATGTGGTGACTTTCTCTGTGTTGCAGCATTTATTAAAACATGTTTATGTCATATTATACCAACAGAATATGCCAATAGTGTCGGTCAGAAAGACAGAGGTCTGATAACAGCAGATGTTTGAGAAGGCGTTTCTGGGCATCTCTATTAGAAACATTAGTCTCAGGTCAGCTGATAAAGTCTCATGCCATATGCCATGCGCTTTGTTCAGATAATGCAGGAGGAGGGCAGAGATAATAGGGGAGAAGACTAGACCACAGGTACAGATCACATTATTAAGTCTACTCCTTGGACTAGGAAAGGAGGCTGCATGCTTATATTACGAGAGCGGCTGATATTTATTTTGGCCTGTCTCCTAAGGAGGTCAGTGTAGTAGGTGTCATTAAAAAGCACTCAAAATGCAGATCACTTATACTGTTCTTACTAAAACAAATTTAAATTCATTTCAAAATGTGAAATTTGTATAGGCCTATTCTGTAAATAGCTTTTTAATTTTTATCTTAATTTTAATGTTTATATTCATTTTTGTCTTATCTTTCTAAATTATTTTTCATTTGTTCACTGTTTCTGAAACTGCTGCAAGATGCAAATATTCCCAGTGCAGGATCAGTTTTATTTTATTTTAATCATGTCAGGTTCATAAACAATCTCCATCTAACCATTTCCCCTCTGTTTTAGGTGCACACATTTGCATATTTATATTATACATTTATAATATATGCTTAATGTAATATGAAATATTCTAAACAATTCAAGTTTGGGCTGTCAGGTTACTTTTGAAACTGAATATTTAAAATAAAAATGTAATTAAAATTTTTAAAGATAAAGGACAAAAGATGTTTGCAGTTACACATTAACAAGGTCATAGTCATGTTTATTTATTAAATACAAGGGTAACACAAAAAATCTAGCTTATATTGTTGTGTTACTTTTGACTCAGCTGACACTTACGTTTAAAGTGAAATTATACAGAAGTCGTTCTACATTTGTACAAAATACCACCTGATATTGATAGACCACACCTGTGAGTTAGTTACCACAGCAAACATTATGTTTTTTTTTTAATTAATTAAAAAAAAATAAATAAAAATAAAAATTAATTCAATAAAAAAAAATTAAAATTAAAAGGTTTTTCTGAGAAATGGTCCCTGCTCTGCCCTATAAACTGAACCACGTTTCTGTTCTGTACTTGTTCGTTTTGGACTGTATCCAGGCTTTAGTGTTTGGTGTTTTATCAAAGCTAATGATTTTAGCAGAGCAGAAAACATTTTATCAATTGCTAAATTCATATTGCCTGACATGCTGGTGAGCAAAACTTCCTTTTGACTTACTTCCTCAAAGACTGGCCAGCGTTATGACATCACAGTGTTTCAGGAAAACCACAATGAGACAATAACAGAAGAAGAAGGTTGCAAATCCATGTAAAAAAAACAGGTTTTGAAGCATTACAATAAAGCATATGTTTTGGTGGTCGAAAAAGCTTTTAATGTAATTGACCAGTTGCCAGAACCTTCTAAAGGTTAAAATAGTTAAAGGAATGTTATGCTGAAAATGGTTTAAAAAACAACCAAAGGAATCAGTAGGTACTCACAGGTATATACAAAATAAAATAAAATTGCCCACGCTATCACACCTGTGAAAACACGCACATCGACAAACACGCACACACAAACCTAAGTCCATACACATGCCATTAAGGAGCAGCTGGCTGGGAAACAGAGACCCAGGTCACACAGGCCCAGGTGGCATTGCTGTAAAATGACACTGTGATTTAAGTCCTGTGTCATGGTAAGGTCTGTTATCTACCGCCGCCAACAGGGCCACGCTGATATGGTCCGACAGCCAACGACTGCAGCTCAGGAGGTAGAACCGATGACAGATTGGTTCAGACTTTGCAACTTCCTGCCGCAGTGAGCATTTACATGAATCATATGTTTGTACAGTTTTCAAACACATTTACATCCAAAACTGTAGTCGGACTTTTTTTGTCTTGGCTCCTGTTAGACATTGATTACATTTCTTCCTGCCTATTTCTTTTACCTTTTTTGTTTGGGCAGTTCACTGATAGATGAATGACTAGATAGAAAGGGCGAGAGAGGATGACGGCAAGCGACAAATGTCCCATCTCTGGCTGGATATGAACCTGGGACGTCACCATGATGCTGTGTCTTAAACAGCTGAGTCATCAAGATACACCTTCTGTTTGTTTGAAAATACAAACACGGACATTTTCCCTGCCAGCAAACAAAAGCAACACACTGAATCCGGTGCATGTAATGATGTTGAATCTATAGTGTGCTGTATTCAATAATTGAGTGTTACAAAGTTTGCTCCTGCAGACTGATGTGTCTATCTGATGTCTGCACATCCTATAAGAAACTATTTACACATTACAAGACTATAGTATGTACTTTGTACACATTTTCATAATATGCTTGTTTTTGTAGTTAGTTTACAATAAATGAATGTACTTAATACTTTATTTATTTTTTATTTTACATTATTTTGTTCCTTGGGACATGATTGTGCCAGTGAACATTAATTACAGAGTGACTACAGAATTACACCTCACAAAGAGAAAACTTTTCTCAAAGATTTATAATACTTCATTGTTTGCTTTCTGAGGTGTTACTGGAGCAGTTTTTTCATTACCACTATCCATTAAACATTTGCAAAGCTATGAGCAGCTCCATTTCCTTTGAGAAATCCATTATGCCATATCAGCACTGACTGTGTCCCAATTCCATACTACATATGCCAATTTTAAGCAGTTTGTTTATACGCCGGAAAAATAGCACACTGAAAAAAAGTTCTTAAACAAAGCAGAGCTTGATTGTTCAGTGTGAGAGCAACAGAAAAATATGTAAAAGCAACAAAAAAAGTTACAATAAATCTTTGGAAAAAAACATTTTCCTTTCTCAAGTTAAATGGCAATTTTAATCCAACGCTGCAGTGTGATTGACTTCCGTCATTGCATGTATTCTATCATTTCCTGTTTTTATTTAAAAATGTGAAGAAAATACCAACTGCAACAGTACATTGTATACTACAACAATTAGTGAATAATACATATTGTATAATAGGCTTTTCACAGAGGGCATTTTGACATATCACAGTAGAAATTAAAGTAATAATGGCTTTATATCATTAAGCCGCTTCAGTTTCAGGGTCCTGGTATTGTGCATGCTGGCTCCTTGTTTCATTGTTATGGCTTACTGGCCTTTATTAATGTTATAAGTAACTATTTTGAGAAGTCAAAAATTCATATTACTGTATCGTTGTTATATACATATTTTCCACAGCAATCACACTCACACAAAGTCAAGCAGAATACTGACATCTTTAAGTGTATTTGATTTTATCACTTTTCCAGTGTAAACGTATTACATACTCAAAATCTGCTTAGAATTAGTACGCCGTTTGGCATCGGAACATAGCTAGCTAGTGGCGGTTTAACGTTGGTCTTAAATATCACTTGATGGTCTCGTCTGACCTTTTCGACCTGCTCTGCTCCTTTAAAATAAGCTAGTTCTGATCATGGAGTTGGGTCAGGTTGAACTGAGGTGTTTAATTTCCTCACCTCTGCCCAGAAATGACTGAGTTTCCTAGTAGGGGTGTGCGATATTGAAAAATAGATATTTTCTAGGATTTTCGATAACATAATTAGACGATATTTGGCATCCTTCAAAAATGTGTTTGTAAAAGTCATGTGTGAGCATAGCGAGTGTGTGTAGTAGAAGAGATAGAGTGATAGTGTGTGAACGGGTGCACTGGTGAACGGGAGTAGAGCAGATAGCAACGGGTCAGCAACAAACCCTTAGTTTAGCAGTAATGTGCAGTGTAAGTTACAGTGGCCATTGAATAAAGACTGCAGCTTCTCAAGACTACAGCGGAGCTCCAGTGTGCTGCTTGCCAACTATTGAAGAAAAAGTGAAGGGCGTCAGCCCTGAAATTAGCATTGACTTCAACCCTGGAGAAAAACAAAGTCTCCCCTGTGCTTTCTGACTACAGTCTGGGAGCCGAACAGGAACAGTTAATAGGATATTAATTGTTGCTTATTAATGATATTAATGGAACCAGTTCTTATTTATGTAATTAAAACTGAGCATTTAAGACGATAAACACTGAAAATCACAAATGCAAGTATTACTGACATGAAACAGTGTGAGTAAGAGTTAACCATTTCATCTCACTGTATTATAGCCTGAGTCTTTAGTGGCTTTGATTCTGTCATCATCATTGTAACGGTATTTGAACCAGAGTTTGTTTTTGTGCCGGTACCTTGGTTTAGGGCTGTCTCGAACTGCTGACTCCCGAAGCTTTTCAAATTCTTGAGTTTCTGTGCGGTTATTAGTTGTTGGTCTTTAACAGCAACCGATTTTTGACATAGTTTGCAGACTGAAGTCTTTTGAGAAACATCCGTCTTTTCAAAGCTGAACTACCTCCATGTCAGTGAGGTTGATCCACACCTAGTCTAATTCAATCTAATGATGCAGATTCTGATGGTGTCAGTGTTTTATATTCTGCCGCTGTTTGTTCACTCATTTTTAACTTTAGTCATGAATTTTTCAGCATGATGCAGTGACTGACAGACATGCTGTTTTTGAAAGTTTTTTGCAAAGTGAGTGACGTAGCCTACTCGAGTCGGTCTATTCACACATTGTTAAAGCAACAATTAAGATACTGTTGTAGAGAATACATATCGCAAACCCCTACTTCCTAGCAAACCCTTTACATCTGGTTTTAAATCACCAGCTGAGACACGGTTACTCGGTTGACTGGCGAGTCATTCAGTCAGTGCTGCGTTCCACCTGATCAGCTAGGCGAAGCTGAGGCAGAGCGTCTCCTAGACTGCTGGCGGCAATCTAGATAATTAGAGTTGTGTTCCATCACTGTTCCATCTCGGGCAAGCTGATGATTAATCCATGCACCATGCAGCAAGCACTGAACCAAGGAACACACATACACATACAAGGTAAATGCAGACGAGCTGCTCCAGTGTTTCAAGAGTGTGTTATGTTGTTGTGGACTTTAAGATGTTAGTTAGTGTAGTTTGTTTGGATAAGCAGAGAAAATTAATGTAGTTTTACATTTAGTTATATTGCTGTGCACTTCAAGAAAACTAGTTAGCATGGTTAAGTGACTAACCTAAGTATTTTTTATTTCTGGAGTGGTATACTGTATAAGCTCAACATAATGATAGCAGGATCTCCCTCTGATTACATTAAAATACATTGTGTTACTGCTGACTTTCAGGCTGATTTAAAAGTTGTTACTATGGACACTAATTACCTCTAAATACTGGAATATGTGCAGCCAACACAAACAATGACGGACAGGCAGAGACAGAGACATATAGACAAACCTCTCAGCGCTCATCACATATTCATTATATGCGATTCATTGTTCACCCCTCGAGTTTGGTCTCTGTCACCAATCAGTAATGAATGGAGCACTGCATCACACCCAGGGGCATTATGTCCTGTAATGAGATTCTTCTCCCCGAGCACACCTCCCTAATCCCACGTCTCTATCTGTGCTTCGTGGGCCTTCGGAACAGCTGAGCCAGGCTGAACATAGGCGCTCTACATGAAATTTGTTGTTAACCCTGAATCCTGAATAAGAGCGAGACAATGGAGCTGAAATTGAATGGATGCTACGCCTATTACCGAACATGTTAATCCTCTTAAGAAGTTAAGAGAGGTCTTGATGACATGTGGGAGAGGCAGGAGTGTACAGCTCTGTGGAAATGAGCAGAGGCTAGTCTGAGAAACGAGGTTCATCCTAAACAATGGTGAGACCGGAGCCTGGTTCTCTTAGTCATTAACCTGCCATTCTTTTGGGGAAAATGATAGAGAAAGGCATTATTAGGTAAGGATTTAAAAAGGCGGATAAGACACATGCCCTTGGTGTGAGAGACTCGGGTTCAATTCCCCACAGTGACTCATCCACCAATGTGTCCCTGAGCAAGACACTTAACCCCTAGTTGCTCCAGAGGTGTGCGACGTTGCTTTGGATAAAAGTGTCAGCTAAATGAATTAATGTAAATAACAGAGAGCAGTTTTAGGATATGTTGTTGCCAAATGTCTCCAACAAACAAATACTCTTTCCAACTTTCCATCCCTTGCTGATCTGCAGCTTGAATAATTTTTTCCGCTTCTGCAAATTCAAAATGCACCAAGACACTGTCAGAGAAGTTGTGAGACCATCTGCAACTAGGGTGTTTAGAAAGACTGCCAGAATCTTGCTACCTCATTAACCAGATTTTCCCCAGACCTGCGTTTGCCTGATGTCTATAACCCAGGCAGCCCATGCTTCTGACGCTTCTCATAAAAGCTGCCCTCTAGAGAATGGCCTCCAGTGCCGTATAGTGCCTCTTCAGAGGGACACGTTAAGTAGCTCACTTTCATAACACCTCACGAAAGGGAGGATTTGAGACAAGGAAAGCACAGAGCATTGAGCAGACCATCCACATCGATAAGGTCAATATTATAGCGGCGAACCTAACAGTGAATGTCAAAGTACTGAGTGGTGAATTTGTCAGAGAGAAAAATTGGTCTGCTGTGGAATGTAGTGACGCTGTGCCAAAAACAGGAGCTAACAAATAAAGAAGACTGTGATCTGACTCACCTGTCTTTTCCCGTCTCCTTCTTGAAGACCATGTCGCAGTAGTTCATCCTGTCCTCTGTGTTGACATAGATTCGTGCATGAGGATAGTTCTCAGCTGCCTGTCGCAGCATGTTGTACACGATTCCCTTCCCATCCTTCCTCATGTTTCGTAGGGGCCCCCACACAACATAGACGGTGTCGTTGCCCTGGCCAAAGAAGTACTGGGGCTTCTGCAGCAGCAGGGGGACGCTGGTGTGCGAGACGACTCTCAGCGTGGTTCTCTGGCCCACGTCATGTTCAAAGCCCCTTGTGGGAGCATTGTTCATCCGCCAGATGCAGGGAGAGCGGTCGATCTGCGGGCCGGCAGCCTTGCCCAACATCTGGCCAGAGCTGGACACAATGCTGCAGAGCTCACAGTGCAGCTTCAGAGGCTGGAGGAGAGGAAGCAAGTCAGATACAATAATTAATCATTATTATATCACAATTGTCAAGTCCAAGTCAAGTCTCGATTCCAAAGAGACAAGTTTGAGTTACATCTCAAGATGTCAAGATAAGTCTCAAGTCTCAAGTTTTTTTCCTGTTAATTCTTAGGAGTCTGTCAACTCAAGTCTTCAAGTAGTTAAGTTTCAAGTAAGTCAAGTCCCACAGGAGTCAGGTCCAAGTTAAGTCTCAAACCTCAAGGCTACAGCTGCGGTTAAATAAAACAATGAGCAATCTATAACTTTTCTTCTTCCTCTAGAACTTCTCTCCACAACCAAGGCAACAAGCAGGGCTGCGGTACAGCTCACACAATAGAGGCACTAGATAATAAGAACAGTGACCCAAGAGGAAGGAAATATATCACAGTGCAAAATACTGCAGTGCTTTATCATTTTATAGCTTGAGAATAATGCTTGTGTGTGTTTGTACATACAGATAACAACATCCTCTATCACCGAGAGGCAAAAAATGCAAGAGTGTTGGTAAGGGAACAGGGGTGGTCTTAAAATTACCATGGGAACACAAGAATACAGACAACAAAATTGGAATTTCTAACTTGCCTTTAATTTAAATAGGTTCTTTTTTTTAAACACCGAATGATCGTCTAAAATATATTGCATCTCTCTCTCATTTTCATCTTATTATCTTATAGTTTGTGATATACTTTATATGTGTGCAATAATAATATTAAAGTGGTGTTTTGGCAAGGGGCTTGTGTGGTCAGAACATAAAATAAGATGCATTTGGTAATTATTTATAAAAACTATTCATCATGATTTTTACAGCTCTATTTAATGTTCTTTTATTTCCTAAGATTAATGTCACTGTGCCCAGAACTAACATTGATTAAGTTAATTGAATGTGGGACCCCAGAGGTTACAACAGTCTTATTGCGACAATGCAGAAGAGAGAAGCAAGGGAGCTGTGTCATTTATCTTACTGTATATTTTTTATATATCTTATTATACTTTACTGGAGCAAGGGGATTTGTAATGAATCTTCAATAATAGCTCTTAGCTATGCTTTGCCAAGGGAGGAAAGAAGCCCTCTCTGAATCCAAAATGGGAGATTTACCTAATTGAAGCTAATATGCTTGGTTTGTTTTGATGAAATTAAACTTTCTTAAGTGAATGAATGCAAGAGAAAGTTAGAAAAGAAAAAGCATTGTGTCATGACTAAGCCCTGTTTGATCATTTTCTTAATGGAGAATAACTGTAATGCCACTGGTCTGAATACAAATTGCATTTGTGCTGCGTTCTGGCTGCCTGTTTAGGCAGCGAACATGAAACTTTCTATTACATGTTCTGCGTTTAATCAACAAACAAGAGAGCTTTTGTGTGCAAACAGGATCCCACAAGGAAATCCAGTAAATTATATTACAACTACTTAACTTATCAGCACTCATATGACTCATTGCTGTGCAAACAAAAGATGAACTGCTCAGAAAGGGGAAAAAAACAGTGTTGATTTTCTCACAAGACATATTTCTTGGGCAAATTATTCCAACAGATCTACCTGCCATTTGCTTTTTCTCTCATGTATGGATTCAGTCATAGATTCAAAAAATGTCTCTGGACTGGGCTGGTAGCTCTCCGTTCACTGGGTGGTTGAGACACACATCACTGCAGCCTTGAGCTGTCAGCAGCTCGTCCATCATCACCCGCTCCCTTCAGCCCGGCTCATAACTCCATCACGCCTTTCAGCCCACACAGATTAGCTGTGCTCTGTGGGGAGCACTGGCTGTCTAACTGCATGCGAGACACATGCGTTTGCGACTGGAAGCCTACCACGAAGGAGCCCCTGAGCAAGGCATTTAACACACAACTGCCGCAGTAGAGCTGCTCAGTGACAAACTTCTGAAATTTCTTACATTAATTAAGGTTCATTTAATAATAAAACAGGAATCTGTGTAGTTCACAGTCACAAAAATAAAAATGGCAGTGAACATTATTAGCATCCCATGAACTCTAATCGCATTTACATGCATTAAGGAAGTGTGCCTCATCTAACAACTAAAAACCCTACTGGGACATTTTTATTTCATTTATAATAACAGGATCTAACTCCCAACAAATCTGTGAACATTACATCCTGTAAATCAAAAAAATTTTACGGCCTCTTCATCCTCTCAGCTGTGATTCATGTTTCAGTTTCATGTTCATGGCGGAGCTGTTTCAGAGTGGCATGCAGTAATCGCAAACAGAGTGCGCTTTTATAATCCCAATAATTTTGGCACTCTCTGATAAGTACAAAATCTACTGAAAGCCTCGGATTTTATTGCAGGAGTGTGTTAAAAATAAAGTGGGTTATTTAAAAAAGCAGGCTTAATGCCGGGAACGCAGTCATCATTAAATTATAGCACTGGGGTGTGAATTTAACCTTGACGTTCATTAAAATGCTCTAAACGCGATGAATTAATAAGAAATAATTATTAACATGCCAACTCCCAGTGTTAGATGTCTCCATGGCACTTAAAAATTCATTGATTAGCTGTAGCTGTCTGCAATGGAGGAAAAGTGATTAATTCCAAATTATACTCTTAGAGCACGCACATTATGCTAAAGGAAAAAAATAGAGTTTATGAATAAGGACTTATTTTAACTAAATAAGCTGTAGCCTTTTCTTAGTTTTTAGCGATGCTAATGTCAAGGGTAGGTATTACAATACGAGTTGGTCGGTCCATCTGTCTACCACTTTGGTCCGGACTGAAATATCATCTATATGAACATAAATTAAATTAAAACACGTTGGTTAGGTTAGCTTAGACAAAAATTTCCCATTCACTTTAATCCAAAACCACTACCTCACTACCTAAATAATTTACTTAATAGTTAGAGGTTAATTGAGATTCGGACACTTACTTATTATCATTCATCATTACCATTTAGCCTCATCACTGATGAAGAGTTGCAAAACTGTTATTTTCTCATCAGTAAAATTCACACCTTTGTATTGTGGGATTGTTAGTAGGAAGTAGTGCATGCTATGTTGGGCAACATGTAGTGGATTCACACACTCAAATAACATGGCGGACATCTAATATACAGCACTGCATATCTCTCCATTTATGCATGTGCAAATGAAATGTCAACAAAAGGTTTGGTAGTTAACTTTAATCTGTTATTTTTAGAAACTATCTCACAGCTTGGGATGCTAAAGGGACTTTCTGTTCACACAGTTAACTGCTTTTGATCAGATGTTTCCTAACAACTCATTAAAACATCAGTTAAGTCTTTATTAACTAATAAAGACTTAACTGTGTGAAACTTGCTGGCAGTTACTAAGAACACAGAGAGAACACAACACACAAACTAAGTGATGGATTTACGGACAGCAACCAGAGGATTTCTCATTAAAACCATCCACAAAGAAATCCAAATATAGAAGCCACCCGCCCCGCCTCATATTCTCCGTTTTGTACATTTCAAAGGGCCTGAATTAAAAAATTTCAGGTCTGAATGAAAATATTGAGTTTCTGTCTCTGTCTGTGATAGACCAGGGGCATGAATGTAAAGTGCTACAAGACAAATGTTTTCTATTTTCTGAAAAGCAGAACTGCACAAATTTATAGCACCTGGAGGCAGACTCAATCAAATAGGAAAATAAGGCAGACCATACCCATGCTCCCGGGTTATGCATTATACATGCTCGCAAGAGGTTTATAACACCTCGAATGAGACCTCACTGTGGATCATGTAAGATTGCCTTACTGTTCGGGAGAAATATTACTGCTTCTTAAGGTGTTGCTGTGTGCTTAACAGAGGCTGACAGCTCACACAGCAGGCTTTCACTCCGGATGTAATCATTTACGACACCCGGCACAAGGATATCACCTTGACCAGACCTCCACAATTCTGTCCATCCTTTGTCAGATATGAGCATGTTCTGCACGCTCATGTTAAGGCCAATCACTGCCCCTTCTGATTCGCTATAGCGAACTCACTGGTGGGGGAATTTGAGCTGAAAAGTGGCCTAATACTGTAGAAGCTGCCAGTCTTTCCTATGATTTGCATACATCTCCGTGGGGAGAGGGCAATGATTTAGGCAGGCTTGTCTTGAGGCAGAAGGAGGTTCAGACGTAGAGATTGGTGTAAGACATGATTGCCTCTGGGCCCATGTTGTGCGGATGAAACTCTCCGGAGGCAGTGGATGACGCAGCGCATTAATCTGCCAATATCAGCCTGCTGAATATAAGGCATCCACTTCTCATTAAGGACCAACGCATCCATCGCTACTCCAAATCTAGATGTATTGCAACCCAAACAGAAAGCACAGTCCTCATAACCTGTCAGCCGGAAATGCTGCCTGTATCGCTGTGAGCAAAAATATAAGATTTTCCTGCGTGACTATCCAATATCCGTCAGTATGAGCACAATTTCAGTTTTCGCCGGCTTCCTCCCCAAACAACAAACACACAGCTTGGTTTTTTACATTTTGATGTGGTGGGAATTAAAAGGCTTTGATATTTCAATTTCCATAAATTGTGCGGGGAATATACAGCACAGAGCTGTTTGAAGGCAGAAGAATAGGATCACAGACACGGGTGTTTGGAATTTCAAAGAAATAATGCACACAAGAGACATCAAACAGGAGTATTCAGATCCATCACAGAGAAGCTGATATAATGAATTAAAGAAATCCTCAAGGAGGTGCTGTGCTTTGCATGAGTGCATTTGAATACGCCTTCATTACCCAGGTGAAGCTGTGAGATGGCAGGTTAATGTTAATAGAGGGTTATAGAATATGAATGCACCATAAAAGAAAAGGTTACGTGTGTATGACGTAAGATACGACACTCACGCTGTAATATGACAAAGGTAAAAAGGTTTGTTTTAAATGTTAGATGTCAATGCTTTCAAATTAAGACTGATGTCATAAGAAAGATTTCAGCGGAGATGCAAAATAAGATGCGTGTGAATAAAGGTTAAAGCTCAAATTCAGAACAATCTGCTTGTTTTGTTGAGCGGTCCAAATTAAGTTGAAATTATATTAAAGCCAAAGCTTCAAGAATTTACATAACATAATTTATTATCACAGTCTATTGGCCAAATTTTAGTCACTTTGTATCTAGCAAAAGGAAGTTTCTCTCTGTTTGCCTCGATCACTGAAACACTACCATTTTGTCATTTTTTCATTCTCTTTTATTTTTTTTGAATTTCTTGAATCTCTAACTTTTCGCTGCAGTACTGTGTTTTATCGTGTAACTACAACTTGTTACGCTTGTGTAAACTGTGTAAAAAGAGACATCCTCTTAGTGAGAACTCCTGTATAAATAAAGGAATCACTCAATCAAACAGCTAAAGAGTGCTGCGCAGCAAGCTGTAAATACATCACTGACATAAGATCCCCTCATTAAGTTGATATGGGAGCAAACTGTTGTTATTAACACATCTAGCAGATTGAACAAGATTAGCATTCATTTGGAGGAGTTTTTCTGGCAACCTGATGAATATAAGCTCTTTTAGCTGATTTGTTCTTCACAAATTCTTAGTTTTCATGCAATATCTCTGTTAGTTAGTTTGTGACACCCTATAATTACACATAGTTATTTGATCCATTGTTAATATGAAGATATTGATTAGAGCACCTTTAAGTTGCTACCCAGAGTGACGAGACTAATAGCAGCTCATACATAAGTCTAGTCAAACATCTATATTCATATAATAATATGAAATTTTAATGAATTGCTGTTTCTGACTGTTGGTATATGTTTGTGTGTTTTGTGTCCCTCACCTCCTGTTTGGGGATGCTAACATAGCCCAGGTGAGGCTTGAAGGCCTTGTAGGGCTGCTTGGAGAACATCCAGTGGCTGCTGAAGGTCTGCCCGAACACTGGCTGCAGGAGGACGTAAGGCTTCTCCGAGTAGTTCACCACGACCACAAAGAGCGACACCGCCACGATCAGAATGGTGGCGATCAACGACTTCCTCTGTAAAGGGAGAGGGAGTGCACTTAAGACAAGTCTGAGAAATGTAGCAATCATAGACTAAAGCTGAATGTTTAATCAAATCTTAACTTTCATTTCTTTATTGTCAGCAGTTTAATAGCTTGAATTGAAGAGTAAACACAAAAGTGGAGGCTTCCCGGTTGCATCATCAATCTGCCTGAAGTTGCAACTGACAGATGCTATACATGGTTTGACAACAACAATTATTCTCTGAAAAGGCCAACGATATATATACTGTATATACAAATATACAACATAACCAGCCAAGACACACAGCATTTCACTGTATAACACTGTGCTTTTAGGACCACTTCAAGGTGTGAGTTGCATAAAACTTTATGAAAAGATAGAGTTACATCCTTAACTTTTAGCACCACTGAGCCAAAAGTAGGCAGGGCAGTGGAAATATTCGGAATATTCACTTCCAACAGTGATACGACTCTTTCATCAAAGTTCAATTTATTGTATAATCCGTCCTGTGTTGTACATCACTCGCTTACTGTATTGTTGCATCTGCACTTTATGCAGGTAAACGGGCCAATTGTGATGCTCTTTTCAACAGATTTCAGACAGTAGTTTTATACCGACAGATAATAGTTGATTTTGAACACATCAGTCTCTATTTGATTTCTTTCCATGTTGTCTTAGATCTTGGTGTTCTAATATCATTTACTGTATGATTGCTGGTGCAGATCACTTAATTCCCCAGTTTAGATTAGGAGTTTTGTTTATATTTCTGTTAAACGTGATGTTCAGAACTTTAAAGCTGATGAATATATAAGTTGAAATATATCTTTCTGTCAGTCATCCTAAAGAAAGAAGTCATGTGCATGTGGCAAATAAATACACTTTCAAGAGAAAGCTTTATTCGTAAGATTTATTTTTTCATATTTGGGCAAAAGAGCACTCAAACCAGTCCCAAATGAGAGGACTGAAATGCAGTTGCGTTTGCCTGAGTTATTTCAGTTCACTGTTTGGCTCATTTGGTCATCATTTTGAAATACAACAAACCAACAAGGGCAAACCAACATCAGTTTTAGCTGTGCAAATGCACATCAAGTGGTTGAAAAAAACAACTTTGCATGGCAATTTGAGTGACAGCTTGTGCTACAGACTGGTTTGTGTTTTACATAAAATGTACAGAATGCGACTGTATTTCACAACTTTAAAGAGAAACATACATGTTCACCATGTCAAAGAAGTATGTTAGTGTGAAAAAGAATCTTACTTGAGTCACTTAGATGTTGTCTGACCAGTGAGACAGAGAGACAAGAGCACTCTTACATTGAGAAGACATGAAGTAGTGGCTTTATGACAGCGAAGGAAGAAACTGTTAAATTCAATCACTATGTTTTCAATTCAACATAGATGACTCACAATAACCCCCTTCATTTTAAATGTATCGAGAATGAAAAGATCTCTGTGAAGTCCTCCTTCTTTGTTAATTTGCAGAGGTTAACACTTAACACTTAGGCATGCTAGCGGCGTGGCTCTAGGGAAGGCAATTCCAGTCAGTCAATCCACCACTTTGGTCCAGATTGAAATATCTCAAGAAGAACTATTGGATGGATTGGCATGAAAATTTTGCAGAGACATTCATGTTCCCTGGATGAAGAATCTTACTGTTTGGAGATCCTCTGTCTTTTCATCTAGCGCCACCAACAGTTTGACGTTGGTGATTCAGAGTGAAATATCTTCACATCTAAAGGATGGATTACCATGAAATTTGATACAGATATATATATATATATATCCAAGAGGATACATTCGACTGACTTTGATGATCCTCTGACCTGCTGGTGGTGCTAGAGGAAAAGTTTTCACTTATTCCGTTAAATATTTATCTAATTGATGGATTGGCTCAAAATTTGATACAGACATCCCAGATTCCCAGATGATATATTCTTATGACTTCAGAGGTGATCCTCCTCAGATTCAGACTCAGTGGAGGAAATTTGTTTTCACAGTCTGTACAAAGAACGTCTTCAACATGAATACTACACACAAACTTTTAGTACACCAGGGCTCTCAAGCCTCACGCATTCACCGTGAGACACATGCATTTCAGCCAGTTCACAGGCTCATACCTCATATTTTTCACGCTGAGAAGTAAGCTAAGAGATAATGGCCTCGGAGTTGTCCTGCTATATTCATAATTTTTCATATCTTTCTCTGTAGCCCACTAAATGCCAGAGCCGTTAAGCTGATCAGAAATTAAAATGTGTTGTTTCCGGGTAACCTCCCTGATCCCGCTGCAAGCATGTTCGTTACTAGGCAACATGAATGCGCATGCACGCACGGAGTGGAAGCTGGAAGAGCAAGACCCCAATAGATGTTGTAAATGCATTTTTTTTTTTTTAGCATTTTGATTTTACGATTCCTGGACGAAATTACTTGCCTGTGATCCATAGGCTGTGATCGTGAGAGCAGCTGATGTTGAGAGTACAGCCAAATTGCTGAGTTGCTAAATTATTATTAATGCAGTGAAAAACTCTCCAACCTCTTTGCAACCACAAGCTTTGGTGGTGAACAAAGTAACTTAGGCTTATTCAGATCCTTTAAAAAGAATAAAAGTACTAATACCTCACTGTATAAATACTCTGCAAGTACTGCATTGAAAAAGTTAAACAAAAGTATTTAAGTAGGCTATAAGCAGGAAAATGTAGAAGCAGCCTATTAAAAATAAAAGTGGCCTACTCAAAGCAGAAAGAAAAATGTCCCATATGACTGTTATACTATAATATATTATATCATTAGATTATTAATCCTTATGCATTAACGTAGGCTAGTTGGTTGAGGTTCAACTATTTTGTATTAGACTGCAATTAATGATTATTTTTATTATGTATTAGCTGTATCAGCTGATTATTTTCTCCATTAATCGATTTTAATAAATTCTGAAAATAGTTCAAAATGTTGTCACAGTTACCCAGGGCAAAATGATTAAAAACACATCAAAGTAAAATAATCAAGTAAAAGCAGCAAATCTTTACGTTTGTGAAGCTGGAACCATGAAATATTTTTACATGAAAAATGACTAATACCAAAACAGTTGCCAATTAAATTTCTGTCAATTAGCCTAACTGATGTAGTTCTACTAGCTGGACTGGCATAAACCGTTAAGTAATTTAATTTATATTAAAACATCCTATTTTTTCTATTCATACGTTTTGTGTAAAAAGCTTATTTTTTAAAGTAACTAGTAACTGAAGCTCTCAGATAAAGTAAAACGTACAATATCCCTTTCAGATGTGGTGAAGTAGAAGTGGCATGAAAAGAAAATATCCAAGTTCAGTACAAATACCTTATGGACTTAAGTACAGTACTACTTTGTTACTGTCCACCACTGTTTGGCTTTGGCTACCTTAAACTAAAGGAAATGACTAGAGATGTTTTTCTACATTTTGGCTCTGGACGGAAAGCTATTATGCATCATGATGGTGAAAATGGCTGACCTTGAGCCACAGTGATCTAAGTGGGAGCCCGATACCCCTGTCATCATCACCTGGCATTAAAATGTGCAACAAACAATTCATAAGCTGAAACGTGAAGTCTACTCATACACATAGCCTGTCAACATTGAGCACTGCTGTTTAATAGGCTTGTTTGGGGCCAAATTTCTTTTTATTTTTTATAATTTGTATTTTTGAAATGTATGTTTGATTGTCTGAGCGGCAGAAAGTGACGGTGAACGCGAGCGGAGGAAAATATTCTGGCAGTAAATGTCCTGTGGCGGTTACAGTGTGTCAGCTTCTCAAGACCAAGAAATGTTTGTCTGTTGTTTTCCCACCTGCTGGAAAATTAAAGCCTGTTAGCGCTAGCAAACAACTCCCTTCCCCTTCAGACTGCGCAGCTAAGAAGGATAGCTTTTACAGTAGGCTAGGCTGCCTCTTTTGGCTGCAATGTAACTGAACATTAACTCAATTTATAGAAAGTAACTGGTAGATTTTATTACTGCTTACTTGTTCAATGTTGAGAACATCAGTTACAAACTGAGAGTAAACTGGCGTAGCCTACAGCTCTGTCCTGTACAGACTGATTCCATTATTTTTCAATTTTCAGGTGAGTGAGAAAAAGTGGTTGTTAGGAAAAGAAAGGATGGAGGTGACCGGAGTAGCTGAGGTTAGTAAAGCTAATTAGTGATGCAAACTAGTCCTTTTAAGCTAATGAGGAGACGTTTCTTTTTGGATTTTAATCTGCAAATAAAATGCACCTCAGTTTCTCATGTTGCCTATGTTTTTATATTAATCTCTACAGATAAATGTCAAAAGCTGTAAAATGAAGACACAAAAGGCAAACATGAACAGTCGTATCTATGATGATTCTGAGGTCATATTAACAGGGTTTTCCTGCCGTTAAGGCTTAGGGGTGTTGCCCAAAACATGCTGTGCCATAAATGTAAAATCACTGTGGAGAGCATCATAACCAACCAAATTACTTTCCACAAATCTAACAGTTGTAGTTCCTCCCCAGTAGACTGATCTTTGGCTGTTGGTTATTTTTTATCTGCTCTAGCTTTTCCAACTATTTGTTCAGAGATATGGTGAAAATAATGGCCCAATATGATGTGAAATTACATATTTGTCATTGGAAAATGTAGAATTTTCTTGGGGGAGGAACCCCAAAATCCCCGACCATGACCACCATGACCACCACGACCACCACGACCAACACCAAAACATTAATCTGAAGCTCACATTAAACTGGGAAAACACTGAAGTTTTAAGCTATTCTAATGTGCATCGCATGCACGGACACAAGAGCAATGTTGCTGAGACATGTTGTGTTGGGGTTTTGTATTCATAAAATTTTGTTCTGCTACAACTCCATCCTGTATATATTTAAATAGTCTTTTATCAGATTTACCAATTGTTATAATTTCTATTTTGAACTATAAAATTTAACTGCTAGTAAAAACTTGGGAGAATTGGCTGGGGCCGAGGGGCCGCTACTGCAAATATTTGAGTGGCTCCTCATCTAACAGCTCACTCCACATTTTTGCTAAAACTTGAAAGCCCTGAGTACACATATATACAAACAATGTACACATATTTACACATATAACACATGAGTGGCATCATTAACTTGTCTCTGACTTTTTATTTCTTCAGTACTTTGGTATATATATAAGCACCTGCAAAACTAATGACATTCCCGTCACCCACCGCTCTGCTTTGTATTTAATGCTAAATAGCAGCTGTTAGCATGCTAATACTCTAAGATGGTGAACATGGTAACCATTATACATGCCAAATATCACAATTTTAGCGTTGTCAATATGAGCTTGTTACCATACTGATGTTGCCACTACCATGGCTCTAGACTCAGTCTTGTTGAAGTCAGGGGATTAGAGACCTTGTCCACTGTGCAGAAATATAGCAATCTAATTTTCTGTTTCAGCATCTCTACCAAGAAAGCAACAGCCAGGGCATCATTGTTTCATACATTGCAAAACTGCAAAATGGTCGTCTAGAGGTAAGAGGTATTATGGCTTGGCAGAAAGAGCAGAGAGTAATGAATAATGGATAAGAGACGGAGGACGAGGAAAGGTCTCACAGAGGAGAAGCTATTGGCAGAGCTAGAGATCAATGCCCAGAAGAGTGAAAGCATCAGACAGAGATGAAAAAAATCTGCGGTGGGCTACGATATATCTCGGGGCCTGAGGTGATAATAGATTGCAGTGGAGTCAGATACTGGGTTTTTTTTGTTGTTTTTTTCAGGAAACTTCAATAACAGGCTGCTAATCTAACAGACAACCAGTGGGAAACTGGATTTTTAGGAAGATGCTGTTTCGTGGATTCTTTGAAGTTATCAGATGGTGAGAAGATTGGATGTGGCATGTGGTAATGGTGAAGCCTCCACTGCCAAAGCGCCTACACCAACACAAGCTCTGATCTCCAACATCAAACGTCCCAAGGGAGATGCCGGAGGCTTCGCTTCCCACAGACAAGATCAAACATGTGGGGGGGAGGGGGTGAAAAAGACAGTGACCATTTGCTGCCCTGACAAGCCTATCGCATTTTACCAATTGCATGTGTGTTACATCACGAATCATCAAGGCACCACCCATCTTTGATCACAAAGGGAGAGGTCTCAACTTTGATCTTGTATGAAACAGCACCATGACGACAAATGGGATATTCTCGATTGCCACTCTATACTTCCAAGTATTCTACAAAATAATAGACCACTTTCCTGAAAGGACAGTCAGTTGTTTCTATGTCATCCCAAAAGACAAATAAATGGCAGGTCGTTTTCTAAAAATGTGCTGTAATAGCTAGTCATCATGAGTCCATTATGAAGCACGAAACCAATCCCTTATAAAGCATGTGGGTTCTTCAGGAAGGGGGGGAAAAACTCTTGACTCAGTCTGCAGAAAAATCCATCTGTTCTCATGAGGACAGAAAAGTTCCTTGTCTCCTTCAACCCCAATCTGGCCACAAATCACAGGGGAAATGATGTGTCAAAGTCTGGAGGCGATTGGACTACCCAGTACTGGAAGTAGCAGGGCGATGAACCTCCACTAACTCGAGTGTGAGACTCATGACTCCTCTCCTCATTCGCTCATCCATCAGGGTGATCACTAGTCAGCCTGTTGAGCCGTTTGACAGAGAAGTTGAAAGGCTTGATGTTGAGGAAGGAGTACAGTAGGGGAGCGCCAGGCAAAATGGGGACTATTAACACCAGCAGTGAAGAGGCAGAATGGCTATAAAGTTTCAACATCAGAGCTTTCGGTCAATGTTAAACCATTTTGCTTGAGCAATATGACTTCATATGCGGCTGCAACGACCTTGTTTGCGACCATCAAATCAGACAATGATGGCCATTAACTGCAGAGTCACTTATGGCTGTAGCCCGGGGACGTTTTATTTAACACACCCCCACCAAAAGCTTTCACAGGGCTATTTTTAAAGGTGCTAAAAACCTACTCTGTGGCGGTATTGATCTCAGTTCGCAGACAGAGTGTGTGGGATCATCGGGACACACACGAGAGAGCCATGATTTTCTCGAAGTCGCTCCTGCAGTGAACCTGTGTGACCAGTTTACATATAGGAGTTTTTAGCAGCTAGGTTTTTATGGCCACCTCGTCCACTTGTGGAAAGGACTTAACTACAGTTGTGGAGAAAGTGAGCAGTAGCCAGTGATAGAATAGATGTAACTGAGTACATTTACAAATGTACTGTACATAAACCTGTAAATGAAAGTTTGGCCACTTGGTGGCAGAGAAAACATAGAGAAGCCCTAAGCGGCTATTCATTCAAATTTTTTACTCGCTTTTCCCGTAATAATTGAATAATTTTCTCCAGATAATGAATGTTTTTTCCTGTGATAACAGAATATATTTCTCGTGATCTCGAGATAACGAAACAGTAGTTTAACACAGTGGTTTAATGGTAATTTCAGTACAAACATCAGCGTCGCTGGTTAGCTCAGGTAGTAGAGCATAGGACTCATACTTTGGAGTTGAGGGTTTGATCCTCACTGAACACTAACTTTTTATCTTTTTCATATTCCTCTTCCAAAAAGTTCTTATGAAGAGACTGTTTCACATGCTCACAATAAAGCACATGCTGGACTGCGTGCATCCTGGAGATGGGTCCACATCCATCAACCTATGGACTTTTCATTTCCCCATCATTCCCAGGCAGAGGAAATTTCTGTGCATCTCATTCAGGGGAATCCATTTAACATACACATTTCCTGACAGCTATTTCGGAACCTTTGAAATAGCCGTTGGGAAATGTGTGACTGGATTCCCCTGAATCTCTTTGTTGAAGAGGATAATAAAAAGACACAAAAAGAGTTGTTGAGAGCGGGAGTCAAAACTGCGATCCATGGATTACAAGTCCTGCACTCTACCAACTGAGCTAACCAGTCATAGGGAGAGGTGAAATTATCCTAAGGAAATGCACCGGCCGACACCTGTATTCGGCTATGGTTTGTTATGTCAAGATCACAAGAACATCCCGTTATCACGCGAAAACGGAGAAAAAATAATATTTGAATCGATGGCCGCTTAGGGTTCTGTAGAAACATGCTGTCAACACATGACATATTGTCACATTTTAGGTTGATATGGTGAACTTGTTAGCAAATTCAGCAATTACAGAGCAACATTATCTTTTATTTGGAGTGTTTGAGTCCACCTGATGAATGTAAGTCCGTTACAGGTGATCATTTTCTGTAGATTCATTGTTTTCACACTGTCATTTGATACATGATAGCCATTTTTTTTACAGTGTAGTATCACAACATTGACTTAAGTTAAGGATCTGAATACTTCCTCCATCACTGGGAAAAGCTTGTTCAATGAGGATATGACATTTCCTCTGCTCAGTATTTGGTATCTACAGGCTTAAAATATATTTTAACATTATATTTTGTATCAATCACTGCAGCAATTCCCCTAATAATGTACACCAAATAGGCAATACATTTATAAATTACAGAATAATCAACAAGTATAGTGCCCCATCCACTAGTGTGATGAATGAAAACTCTAAGCACATTAGCTGTATATATAGTGCAATCGAAATTTAAACTCCATCAGGCTCTATCTGGGCATGAAGAGAATACAATTTCCCACAAAGACTTACGCTCCAGCTCAGTAAACAACAGGACCACACTGTAGTTCAATTCAAAAAGATAATCGCAATGGGTATTGGAATAATGAGAGGTTCAACCTGAAGTAAAATGGCTCATGAAAAAACATATCTGGTAGCTATTTTCGATTGCCTCGTGGGCAATGGGCAAAAAAAACAACAACAGAAAATTACATTTGCAATGCAAAATCGCTACCTCCCTGGCACCTGATTCTTGCCACCACGGTCCAGCGAGCAGTTAAAATCCAATTTCAATTAAGGCGTTTGAGAAAATGTTTACCGAGTCTTTCTCTCACTCTTCCTCCTTTCTTTTTAAGCCTTAGTTTGTTCTCCAAGGCAAAGAGACAGAAGCACAAACAAAGAGCCGCTCCAGAGATTGTGAGTGGGGTCCAGACACATTACTTAATTCGTGTCATATTTCCAGCAAAGGTCTTACTTCAAAAATGATCCAAGCACAAGATAACAAACTATTCTTTTCTCAGGAGGATGAGGATGAGGTTGACTCTTTGCTGCTGGTAACACGGTCACGCACAAGTTCCCCTCCAAATTTCTAGGCTTATTATTATTATTATTATTATTATTACAATAATACCACAAGGGAACATTTTTGTTTTCTTTGTATTTCAGTCACAAGTAAAGTACAGAAGCATTATCAATGTCCTTTATGTATCCTAGGTGAAAGTACTGGTTATGCCAAATGGGCCCTTTCACAGTGTTACATATACTGTACTATATACTGTAAGATTATAACCAATCTGTTTAAAATATGTTCTGGGAATATGTTTGTGTCTTGAAACAATAAAGAATAAGGGATTGTCGCAGCCCTAGATTGAAATAATCCTAATACACATGCGTAGTTTTTCACTTTCCATAAGATACTAGATACTTATTTCACTAGACATAAGAGGGGAGTGTTTCTCATTGAACAATTCATCAGGCTTTTGAAGCTCTTCAAATGTTTTGTATGAAAAATAAGCTAAATAAATAAATAGTAACTATGTCAGATTCCCTCTAAAATGTGGTAGAAGTACTATAAAATGGTAATACTAAATGTTACATTGCACCACTCTCAGTTTTTTCTTTAATCATTTCACTGCATTAATGAAGTAGAGATGAACTAATGCAAAGAAGAAGCAGTGAGTGTCTCTATACATGTTGCATTCATTAACAGTGAGAGGGATATATTAAATGCTGAACTGTTGCATGAATGAACAAGCTGCAGCAAAGTTCCTGCCTCATCTGGGAGGTTTGTAGCCTGCTGGTCCCTGCAGAGCCCAGCAGAGGGGGCAGTCACCTCACACAGCTGCCATGTGGCACTCACATTCTGACTAATGTTGTGTTCTGGAGAAACTTTCCAAAGATTTTTTTACCCCTCGAGTTATGGTGCGTTAATGGGCCAGATCCCAGCAGCAGGAGGTTTATTTATTTTCAGGTGTCTCCAGCAACCCCAGGGCAGTCACGTGTAAAGATGACTGAGAAGTGTTCACTCTGCAAATACAAACAATCCAGCTCATTCATTTTACATTTTACTTTACAGTGTTTGTCGGTAGTCTGGCTAGCCAATAACATATTTCTCATAATTCATCATCTCCAAAAACAAAATCACTTTTTGTTGTAAGCAGTTTGCCTGTTGGCAGACCCAAACAGCAGCAAAAGCTTTTAAACCTGAATAACAACAGGGTAAAACTTCCCCATTATAACATCTTGTACTGTGGGATGATAAGATTTTAGTGCTGAAACAGTTTTGATAATTATTGTTTAAATTGGAAATTGTTGGAAATTTGGCATTCATTCACGGATTCCAGCTTCTCTTCTCTCTTTTACACCATCATAATTTAATACATTTGGTTGGTGGTCTTGGACTGTTGGTCAGACACAACAAGACATTTGGAATACTGGGAAAGTGTAATGGGTGACATTTTATTGACTAAACGAGCAGTTAATCAGAATCAGAGTTAATCAAAATAACTGACCAATTAATGAATAACTAAATATATTGTTAGCTAACTGTCATATCTGAGATTTAGCCATACTGTTTATACCATACTGTCCTCCCCAAAAATATGGCAGTAAAGGTCATGTGCAAACTGCAAGCATCTTGTTACGACCAAGCGGCAACTCCCCGGGGGCAGAAGTGCCAGAAACTGTAGTTCCTTGAGTGGCAACTTGATAACTTAACAAAAAATACGGTGTTTTTTGAAAATTAAACCATGTAAACATGTTCTGGAACAATCCCTAAATAAGATTTTTAACCTGAAAATGAGAATAATACCACCTCTTTAAAATGCTCAACTTTCTAGAGCTCAATAGTGACCGCCCACTTTTTTCACGGATCAGGTTCCGGAATTAAATTGGATTTATTTAATCCACTGACTTTTCCAAAAATCCTTATGTAAAGAATTTTAAGCCTTTAACAGATCCAGCCAGCTACGATATCAATCATGACCATAAAACATCTTAATCGGAGCAAAACATCTACAAGAAAAACGGCAAAGGTCCAAGACTGTGTACATAATAATTCTGAGTCAAGGAACTACTCATCCCATGAACCACTGCCAGTGATATCTTTTTCAAGGACTTCCAACCTAACAATTATTTAGCGCGCTTTTTCTTGCTTTGATCCTTCTCATAGTGTTTATTTTGGTTGTAATTTGTGTTGTCATCAACATGGTACAGTGCTTCCTGCAATCCCCACTTGGGTGTACAGTAGCATCGGTTCTACCGATTCCCCACGAGTGCGACAGGGAAGAACCGGTAAATTTACTTGTTTTGTGATCCGGCTATATTTGCGTGACTAACGTTATGCTAATATTACGTGATTTAGTCCCAGTAAGATAATTCAGATCAATCAACCAATCAGTGCTAGCAGTAGCAGTAGTAGGGATTTAAACATTTCCATGGTAACAGCGAGCTCCACCAGTCAGAGACGTTGCTCTTACACATGAGGACTGTGGGTAGTGTAGTACTTCTCCGTCACATCGCAAATAAAACATATTTTTCTTAAAACAAGGTCGATATTATACGGAAGAGCATATACTATTGTATTAAAATCTCATAGCTAGTGGTGAGTTTACATCAGATGGTTAAATAATGGCTCATAATCAAAATCCCAATACAGAATATAAATGGGATGTTTTGCTCCCGCTGTTTGTGTCCTTTGTGAAACCAAAAGTCAACGTTGACTTATTTTAACTTACATAAGTTACATCACGTGGCCATTTCACAACATTAACCACATTTTTATTATTGTTACCATGAAGGCAAAGGTCCAGTACACCTGTCTCTGGTTCTCTCCAATGGCCATCTATGTCATTTTGGCAAATCAATGCTATTGGATTTACCTTAATTTATCAGGCTTTTTAAATAGCCAAAATGATAAACCAGTCTAGTTATTTTATCCATAAAAAGTTTCTAAATTGCTTAGAAAAATTCACATCTACAATTCTTGGCAAACATGGCAAACCCTTGCACAACTACCAGCTGAACCTTATAGTAAGTTTCTTCGTTTTTAAATTAGTTTTTCAGAAATTGTACTATATCACACAACATATATTGATATTGTGATATTTACTGTATACACAGTACCATGGCAGATTATTTCAACCCCTATCCACTGGCCAACTAAAGATGAACCGATGAGACCTAATGTTGGATTCCAGCTTTTATATTTTATTTTCATGTTGCTCGTTTCAAATTAGGAATCTATTTGTAGGAAAATAAGTGTTCACACCAGCACCAAGAGTTTCTGTAAATAGGCAAATGTGACAAGTTACACTAAAATCATTGCTTAGTGCTGTGCAGATGAAACTTTAATTACTCCTGATGTGATGTAATTGACCGTGTTTCTTTCCTCCAGTACATTAACAAAATATCCTGATACTGCGGCTTTTGGTGCATGCTACTTTCGTTGTATCACCCTTACCACCGGTGATATATGAATAGAAAATCCTTCAATCCAGGTCAAATGAACACTAATCTGCTCTGCGGGCATGACACTGCATCATTATGGTACAGAGCATCACAGAGAATCTTAATCTGCCCAAAAAAGAATCTGCAGGGGCTACAGTAAGGAGGAAACACACGATTTAATTTTTTCATAGCTAAAAACATCGATACTGCAAATTGTAATTAGTAGATGTGAATGTAAATGTGTGTGTGTGTGTGTGTGTGTGTATGTGTGTATCTGCACACGTGTACTTGTATGCGTGACTGTGACGGGAAAAACAGTAAAAACCCATTTGACTAATGCATATCTGATATCAAATGGAACATAATCCCCACAAGTATAAAGGATTAAACACTACAATATTCACTTCCCCATCTGGATCCTGCAAACTTTTGGGACGGGTTGGGGGGGATAAAAAACACCACCATATGTTCACAGAAACAGTTTGGTGAAGCTCTGTGCTCTGCTGCGTAGGTTGCTGCTCACTCACTTGAGAAAGTGAAGTATTTGTCAATGTGAAAAAGGAAAAATGGCTTTTTGATAAGCTGAGAAACCTGCGTATCTGTGCGAGTCGAATGAGTCTACCTGTCAGAAAAACAAAACATATTCAGATTTTATGTTTGACTGTAAGTTATCCTGCTGCCATAAAGACTCTCTGCTGTTTGGAGAGATTGACATCACTGTCATTACTAGTTCACAGCACTTACAACAGTTCGTCCCTGGATAGGGTTCCTTGTTTCATTTGATAATGTCTCAGGTTGTATTGAATTATTATTGAACATTCATGTAACCCTCAAAACACATCTGTGCAGACTCCAAATGAATTATGATGTTACTGGTTTATGTGTAAATCAACAACAGTTTGCTAACAAGTTCACCATATCAGTCAGGGGTGAAAAAAATCATTAATGCAGGTTTAAATATAAAGTGAAGTTTGATTTTCAGCACTACATGATGGGAAAAAATTGCAATGTTGTTTGACAGCGGTTTCCAAACCTTTTTGGCAACGCACCCACTTCTACACCCCGAAGAGGGTTGATCCAAGGGCTCTCGCAATAACCGCAAAATTGAAATACCGTGCTATTGGCCAAGCCAACCGCAGTGGATGGCAAGCAATTCCAACAACCGCAATGTTCATACTTTCTTGCTTTACACTTTTACACAGTGTGTGTTAAATGAATAAATTGGTGCTTAAAAAAAGTCCACAACTGTAACGAGCTCTGTAACGGTTCAAGGACGGATCACCATGGGCTGTACGTGACCTGACTTCAAACTTGGAAGCTGTAAGTTTTGTCGTGTTCTATGTTGTTTTACTGTTTATTTAGTAGGTTAGCTTATTGCATGGAGCTAATGTTAATGTTGCTAGCAGGCTTGGGGATGTTGGACTAATGCTGGAACATACTACTGAGGGACAATCAAGAGAAACAGTAAACCTCATTTGAAGCTTTGAACCAAATGACGAGCGTAGTATGTCAGATGCCTGCAACATGTTGCTTTCTGTGGAACTTTAGTTATAACGTTACTACAGCACAGTTGTTAGTTAAAGTTGAAGGGAAGTCAACTGGTGTGTTAATGTGTGTGCATTTAAATTTACATGATAGACATGCCCTGAAGGTAACAATATAGCTACGTGTGCAAAAGACATGGTCAAACTGCAGGAATGAGTTTGCTTGGCAATGTTGTGTAGCTTTGATTAGCACCTGGCAGTGAGCTTGCTCAGACCATAAAGCTGCAGTCAGTGTGAGATGAGATCCTCAGACACACTTGCAATGCAATGCAATATGGCACCAAACAAAAATGGCAATAATACTGCATACTGCGCTGTTGAGCCAAAACAAATCCCTGCAGGGCAGCCCTAGTTGATCCCCCACACCTCAAAAAAGCACCATTGCCTTTCTATAGCCACATTTAAGGCAAGTTTAAGCATGCAAAAATAATCAGAAGACATGTAACAAAATATTCAAGAGACCCCAACAATGTGCTCTCACACTGTGCTCCCCATTCCTCCTTTTCCCCGTCTCATCTTTCTTTGACTCACGCTCACTTTCTTCTCCCAGTCTCACTCCAACGCATCTCTCTGTGTTTCTCGCCTCTGATTCCTCACTCTCTCTGTCTCTCTCCTCTTTCATGACTGATAACTTTAGATTTCCCGCCTGATTTTAACCGGTCGTGCATATTAGCATGAATGAACTAGGGTTGGGCCGATAGACGATGCCATCGTCCATCGGCGATGGCTGAGAGATGGTCGATGCTTGATCAGGCATTGTGATTGTAAAACCCCGCCCCGCTGGCAAAAATAAATAAATAAATTTGTCACATAAAACGACCTTATGAAAGCAGGTTTTAATCACCACGAACATTATTTTTAGAAATCGTCACGGAGCGTTTGTAACATTGTACATAAATGCTTTGTCTTGGTTTAGTTTGACATTGGCCAGAACCTCAGTTGTCTTTTTATTGTTTTCCTTATCATGTAATATGCAATTGGGACTGTTTTCTAATTTCTAATTTATGTCACTGTTTTTTTGTGTTGAGCTGCTTTATGTATGGTTGTTAAACTAGGTTGAATCTCATAAACTGTAAATCAAACAATAAAAAATGAATAAATACGGCTTGAAGACAGGGACAGCCTGGTTATAAAGATACAGTAGCTCCATGTATCTGACCACCTGCTCCACTCACTTGTCTTTTATGGGCAAATGGAGACTGAGCATGTTCCCTCTTCTATAATATCTATAACTTCTATTGTCAAGTGTTATATTTAGAGAGAACAGAATGTTTAGTAGCATTCAGCCAATCAGAAAATGAATTCTGATGCTCACTTATAAGAGTCGTTTCAGCTTTATCCTACTGTAATATAGGAGTTTTAAGTGCGGGCTATTATGGTCACAGATGGCCAATGGGAAGGGGAGACCGCACTGCCGGCCAAGGACAAACCTACTGTATAGTAATGAATCAGCTGCTCGCCATTCATCAGAGTTGGGACAGCAGAAATTCGGTTTGCAAGATAAACTTTAAAACACAATTAAATGCAACAGCAAATGCAATACAGAGCAGATGCCGCACATCCACTTTTGAATTTCTATGGAGTACTTTACAGCAGAACAGCAATTATTCTTCCCGTCTCTTTGTGTCTGAAGGGCGAATGCAGGGGGGGAATCTGCCTTTTGAGAAAAACATCGACCAGAGAAAATCTATTTCAATTTGCCAAATGCCAGTGCAGGATTACTGACATTTAGCAACTGATATTTTCCCTGAAACTCAATAGTATCCCTCCATAACGCCATAATAGAGCCCCATCTCATTGGTAGTGATTACACACAGCATGACTGCTCACACAGAGAAATGTGTGTCTATATATATATCACCAGTGCAATACATCAGAGAATCTGAAAGGATTACACAGACAGATGCAGTACATCATCTGCAGGATGAGGGAACAAACAGCGTCGCCAATTTCCTTCTCCACTTGACTAAACAGACATGAGGCCTCTGCAGAGATTTTCCTAAAGGTGTTATTTATTAAAGAAATGTGTCTGACGTGGAAACTTCTCAAGGCTGCCAGAGACAGAAAGCAGCACACTGAATTTTCAAGTGGCTTAGCAATAAAGGAATTTGTCCTGTTTGGAGCTCAGCCCTTGAGAGGGATGATGACTAAGATACCTTGAGATCCCAAATGCATTGTTCCAACTGCCAAGGTTATTTGCGTCTTCAACTAATTCAGCACAACAAAATTTCTCATCCAACTGAAGTGGAAGAAGAAGCAGTAGAAGAAGAAAAAGATAAACAGGAAAAAACAGCTGAAACAATTAGTCGATCCACTAATTATTCTCTCTTACATGATAGTTATTTTGATTCAAGCTCCAAAAATGTAGCATCCTACATGTACCATGATGCAATTTGACAGCACAGCTCAAACTATACAGGATTTTTGAAGCTGATACTGATGTCAATATTTTGGAGATCACAATATTGGTCAATACTGAGCGGGTGTGGCACATACGTGATGGACACACCAGGTTTTTAGTGCTACTCGCCATGTTGGGTACACTGATTTCCACATGTAAAATTGGTGAAGGGCCCCTTTAACTAACTAACTTTAACCTATCATTTTTCAAGCAGAAATGCCCAACAGCTTCTCAAATGTGAGATTTTTCTGCAGTTTGGGCTTTTTATATGTGCTATATTTGGGTTTTAGACAAGAAAATAATCAACAGACTAATTGGTAATGAAAATAATTGTTATTAACACCCTCTGCTGAACTAATGATTAATGATGATTCCCAGTATAACAGCCAAAAACCTTTTCTAAAGGTCTGTCAAGTTACATGGCAGTCGGTGCCAAACATAAGAAAAGACAGAAGTGAAGGACTTTGCAGCTGCAGAACAAATACATATATGACATGTTGGATCAGATAAAGGATATGTTGCATTTAAGACATGGTTTTAAGTCATGTCTTACTATGGTCTGAGTTTTCATTGAGGGAGAGAAAATCTGAGTCAACTAAATCCTCTTTGTTCAAAGTGGCAGCCATTTCTCTGAGATTTCTAACCACCAAAACAATCAAATGATTTGCCAGAGCAGCTTGTTGTTCTTCATTAATCCTCTTAGATTATGAAGGTTCTCCCAGAGTTCGAACAACAGCATTGTGAAACTTGCACGCAATAAACAAACCAGCCAGGTGAAACGAAGGCCACCAAACAGCCCCGCTATGCGGCACACGCTGGCGTTCATGCTGGAAAATAACAATAAAGTCGTTACTGTCAAAGCCTCTGTGCTGCAGAAATGAGGGACTGGAGAGAGAGTGACGTTCAATGGGTCTGTGTTTGTGTTTGTGGGTGTGGGGGGGTTAAGGAATGGGGAGGTGGTAGCAGTGTCAGTCAACAGTACAAACAAAAACAGCAGCAAACACATGCAATCGTCAGGGAGATCGATAAGAAGCCAAAATACAAATCTGAACAAACAAAACAATCACAAAACCACCTGTGAAACCTCAAACACGGCGGTGTGACTCGGCAAAGAGCAGCGCAGGTTCCTCACAAAACATCAGCAGGACCAGTGAGCAGATGCAACATTACCCAGAGTACACCGTGGCATTTTGAACAGCTGCTCATTTCCTTTTTTTTCGTAACGACCATAACGACAGAAAGTTCCAGGGCACAGGCGAGCATAAAAGCAGACGGGGGGATTACATTTCATGAAATAAAATCGACTGCACTTTATTTAATGCCCTCAGTTAACCGACAGCCTCTATTTGTGTCTGTCAACCTCTTCAGCTCACGGAGGCAATCAGCCTCCCGGTGCTGGCGCCCAGAGAACCGACAGGCTTCCACTGGGGATAATAACAGAGGCACAGAAACCTTTTATTAGCTGGCTTGGTCAAGAGCCCACAGGAAGGGGCCATACTATGACCACACCTGGCTCCAACTGAGCCTATCACTGACTTCATAGAACCACCAAGAGAAAGAAAAGAGCAATCAAAGCCAGGATATTTGTCAAGGATATCTGATGTTGTCCGCAATGCTGCAATAGGATGAAAATAAATCCTGACATGTCAAGGCAATAAATCAAGCTAAAAAGCCGGTCTGGAGGGAGCGGGGTGTGGCACAGTTGGACAACACTAATGCAATTACAAGGATTTTCTGCTTGCTCAGAGGCTCAGTTCAAGGGCGGAGCACATAAAGCTCATGGCGAAGGCGAGCTGCACAAACTCGGCCGTTACTCAGGGTAACAGCAGCCAAGCCTGATCTTGAGCCACCTCACTGTCTGGAAAAGCTGTTGAGAAAATACATACAGGATTACAGTAGCGTAGTTCTGAGATCAAGGGCACTCTGCATTACTGTTGGGTCCAGCCTGGATCAAAATGATGATGAAATTTAGTGTGGCAAGAATTCATTTGTGACCTCAGACTGTGTTGATACTGACTGATACTCCAAAGAAAGATTTTACTTGCCCCTTCCCACAAGCAGCTAAAAGGTTGGGGTCAGGTACAAACTAGCAGCTAAACAGGATTTAGTGTTTTGCTTAAGGACAAAGCAAAGTCAACACTTGAAGAGTTCCTTTAGGTTTTACTCTCTATCTTCCCACTCAGTCTGATTCCTCCTGCTGCTCCTTTTGATTCTGTATGGCCTCTTTTTATGTGATCTGGACAGCACTTCTAAGCCAAGTCCACGGAGACCGTGACTCTTTATCAAACATAGCCTCTGCTGATCTATTTCTTATGAGGCTTTGGTTAGCCCATGTGCAATGGTGCAACCTGTTCAAATGCATACAACTGGCTCTGAGTTCTATGAATCTGTAACTACTTAATGTTAGGAAATGAACAAAAACTGAGGACATAATGCTCTTAAATTGATAAAACTGCCAAAAAAACATGTGATTAAGAGTGCTGAAACCCAGAATAGTAGGAAAGTAGAAATAATAAACAGATTAATCAATGGTGAAAATAATTGTTAGTTTTGAGTAATGGCTGTTAGAGCTGAAAGGACTGACAACTATTTTGACTGTGCAATTGTTTGTCATTTTTCAAACAGAAATACCAAACAATTTCTTATTTCAGCTTCTCAAAGACTTTTTAACGGTTTTATATATTTTCAAAATGAATATCTTTGGAGGTTTTGGGCTGTGGGTCAGATAACACGGAACATTTAAAGACGTCACTTTGGACTGCAATTGTGGAATGTAACAGATTTTAACTTAAACATTTACTCGTGAACTGTACTTCATTACAATTTTGAGCTACTTGTATTTTACTTGAGAATTTACATTTTATGGTACTTTGTACTTCTTCTTCACTATATTTTGGAGGCAAACATTGTATGCATCAATAATTACAATCAAATCATATAGCATGTATACATTTTAAATAGACCATTCTTTCTTATACTTTTGGCACAGACCTGCCCCACGATCGATTTTCACACAAAATGCTAATGGAAAATCCATGGACAATCATAGTATTTTCTCACCCTATGCATGGCACACACCTCCGTGAAGCCAGGAGGCTCATAGCATCTCAAACCAACCATTGTTATCCACACCAAAGACACATCAAACACCAAGCATATAAATGAACTTCACAACATAAATCGCTCTGTAATCACTGTACATGACTGCATTTACTGCCATCCAGATATCTCTCATCTCATCCTACACTGCAGTCCGACCGCTCTAAAGAAAGCTCAGCTCCATCTCTGGTCAGCTGTGTAACTCATATCACTCAAATCACAAAATTCACAGAGTAATTAGCCAACTAATAATAACAACAAACACACCAATATATATATACTTTAGCCGTTTTCGCTGTGTATAAAGACTGTCCCGGGCCGCCATCTTGGTATTGCACAATAGCTGAGCTCTTAGGTTTCGTTTCTCTCATCAAAATGAAGGAGAGAAGAAGTGTTGCTTTGGAACAGACGGTCTTTATCGTTGTTTACTGGCCGATAAAGCCCTCTTACAGCCCTGTAGGACTCTGTTCTCAAGCTGTGGGCCAGTAAAGCATGGGAGTGTTTTGGGTCACAGGAATGTTGATCAATAGTCACAGTTTTTATCAATATTTCAATGTTTTGGAAGCTTTATGTTATTTGGAACATGGCTGTATGGACAGAAACAGTGTTTTGAAGAAAACTCCCAATACCAGTGAACATATAAACAGTAAATGTGGCCCAAACATTGACATTCGGCTGGTATATTTAAGAATAATTGCGTAATAACTGTTCTTTTCATTAAATTTACAGTTACAGTTGTATTCCAGGTGTATTAGAAGATATTCAGTTGAATTATAATGAGTTGGATGATGGTTTTGATTGTGATATTGCTATTAAAATATAGATTTTATACCAGGCGAGGATGAAAATATCATATTTTCCTTTATTGCATCTCCATTTACTCTTTCATAGAAAAATAAATAGGCTCAGTTCATATTCCTTACCTTTCAAACGAAACCAGAATTATGCATCTAGGCCTAATGCTTGAGGAGTTATTCCTGATTCATTTTGAGTATGTTATTTTAGGCATTTTTCCTGGAAATAGGTGTGTGGGTTTATTAAGTATATTTTGATGCTGATGCATTTGTAATTTTACATAAGTAAAGTTTTAAACACAGGACTTTTACTTGTAACAGTATTTTTGCTGTGTGGTATTTCTACTTTTGATCCAATAAATGTTTCTGTTTTCTTGCCACCTTAGAATTTGTTTTAATTCCCTTCTCCCATAGGTCTAACGACACATATATCTCAGGTTATCGCAGCATTAACAGGTTGTTCAACCCAGGTTGGTCACACTATGTCACATCTCACACAGACTAAGCAACAATTGGTCATTTCATACATACACAATGTGAGGTCCATCTGGTATTTGTTATTTCCTCGCAGCAGTAAGTTGGCAGATCACCTCCTGGATCATGAGCCAACCCTAAACTCGTGAGTCCATCCGGGGGAACTATCGGGGCCAGATGATGCAATCTCCGCACTAACGATCTGCCATCTTGGCAGCATTGGTTCTGACTCACAGATTGTACTAACGGCACTTAGTCAATCACTCTGTCTTCATCTACGAGTACAAGTTCACAACTGACTGGAGAGTGAAGCGTTGAGGCCGGTCTTAATCCTAAAATAGAGTGTGACCCTTTAATCCCTCAAGAACAAGTGTGCGCTGCAGACAAATCAGCTGAGTATCTGCAAATTATCCTTCCTAAAAACACCAAGAAAAACAATGATATTAATATAAGAACCCAAAGAAAATGCTGCTGAAAGGAAATTAAACAATAATTCAAGCTGTTTGAATGCCAGAGAGAGACCAAAGATCATTTAGGAGCAGCTTGAGATGATTTATGAAATCTGAATGCACAGCTGAAAATGTCATTTTTCTAAACTACAGGATTTAAACGTCTTTTCTCATAAAGACAGAACACTTAAGCCTCCAAACTAGAGCTGAAACAATTATTCAGCGCTACATTTATCTACTGGACCAGAGTTACAGGATGGTGCTGTACTAAAACACAGGACTTCATGCTAAATGTTAATTAATATGTCATGTCCAGTTTTAGGCAAGTTATTCAGAAATTGTAATATATTACAAGGTACTTCCTTTAAAAAGTAATATTATTACTTTACTTATTACTGGGTGATAAAAGTAAGTAGTTACGTTACAAGTTACTTTCCAGTGTTTCCCACAGAATGACAGCGGGGGGGTTTGTGCAGCGGTCTTCAGGACAGAGAGAATACGCCTAGCCTAAAACAAATTAGAAAATCAACGTGTGGCGGTCAGCGTTGTTAATTATCATCAAATTATAGGCTAATTATGGGAAACACTGCTTTCACTACCACCCCCTCCACCCCCAAGCAAAGCAGTCTCTCCCTACTTTTAAACTAATAATTTAACTAACTAATATCATATTCAACAGCAACAAGGAGTAGGTTTTTACTAAGCATATAGCCTAGGCCTAACGTTTCTTAACATAAAGAAAATAAAAAAATAAAGCAAGTAAACCAGACTTTTGAACTACTGTTTTTCTGCACATGTAGGCAATTTATAAGAGCAATCTTTGGTAGTTATAAAACGTTACGTTAACACCACTCTCTCCCGACGAGACCAAGCATCAGTGACAGAAGCTGCTAGAGTTTCCTTCTGTAAGTTTGACGTTGCTGTGAGCAGATGCTTCAATAAATCAGATATAGAAATGTTCGCTGTTGAAAGCATTTTGCTGGTTGCACAGAGTTTAGAAGCAGACGACAATGTTCTTTGCATCTTAGACTGTGACACAGTAATGGCAGTAGCTACTTACAGCTGTGGAAAGAACGCCTCTCTCCCTTGTTCTCCATTCCACCTTTAGTTTTGGCAATAAGCAACATGAACAACATAAGTTGCCGCTGACCTGCTGCACAATCGTGGATTTACGTCAAGGATGGTGCGTTCAGTAACGAGTAACGCAGTGTTACTTGCCTTAGTAACTAGTAATAATATTACTGTTTTAGAAAAGTAATTAGTTACACTACTAGTTACTGGGAAAAGTAATATTATTATGGTAACGCATTACTGCCCAACACTGGTCATGTCTCATGCTTCAAGTCACTGAGGACATTTTCTGTTTTAAACCAAGACTAATCTTATTTCAAGATCAGATATTTTGGCGGAAAGCTTTTCCTACAACATTAACAGAAAACATAAATTTCTTTTCTTGCCACATATTCTCTGGTTTCAACTTCTTAAACATTAGGATTCGCTGCTTATCTTTTGGTTTTGGACCACTGATTAAAGCCCACTGAAGACATCACCGTGGGTTATGAGAGATTGTGAATGCCATTTTATACATTAAACAATTAATCAATAATATGATTGTTTCTTGCAGCCTTACTCCAATCATTAATCTACTATCAAAAAACACCATTTGGTCCCAAAGTTCACCTACAGTATCACCAAAGACAAAGGGAGTAGAAAGAGCCATGAAGGCATAGGAACAGGGATTTCCCCCTTTCTGGTCTATATATCCCTGCCACTGCTGAATTATTTTTATCCCCGGTGGGGACAAAATTCAACCCCCTCAAATTTATTTTTATTTCAAAAACATTTCAACATTTCGCTCTGTTTTTTCCACAAATGGCACCATGCATAGGAAGATAATGTGGGAGCAGTTTGAGATGATTTATAAAATCTGGAAAACTACTGGTGGTATAAAAAATAACTCAGTTACAGTTACAAGAAAGTCAAATCTTGAAAGATTAACTTAAGTAAAGGCTGGAACTGTCCTCTTTTGAAAGTCGAGATTTCATTCAGTCAATGAGGGCAAAGAAATCTTCCCCTTTAAAATGAAAATGCAGCTTAAAATTCTGCATTGGTGACAATGTGTCTGCACTTTCTTCTGATGTCTGGAAGAGCGAAGGCACATTAATAATTCTTTTCTATGTGAATATTGGCTCTGTCTTCTTGTTTTAGGGTAATTAAAGTACAAAACTTCAACCTTGACGTTACAGCTACAGAAAGCTCCTTTGTGAATGCTTGTACAGTAATAATAGGGGTTATGGCCTAGAGGTTCTTTGTGAGTGACATTTAATTTTATGCTGCTGACCGTGACTGCAATTACAGAGTGGAACTTAATTTGTAGGCTGCCATATCACCTCTTTCATTAAATTCTGGATGTCTTTTCTTTGTGTTTTGTCCAAATGGGGTTGAAGAGGGAGCAGACACACACAAAAAAAAAACGGCAAGAAAATGACCAGTCCTGGCGGCAGAGTTCAAGCTCCCTGAATTGGCAGTGGCACATGATTAAACCACACAGGATTAGAGACTACCTGAATACGACCGCCGACAGCTAGCGAGATCAAGTAAAGCTTTAAGTCTTCCCAGATGCTGATAAGATGTTATGTGTGAGTTCAGCCTGCTGGCCCACTTACTACTGCTAAGACTGCTGCAGTGTGGATTAATGCCAGATCTGGAGGGAGGTTATCACCCTTGGTTACCACTGTGAATAACCTAACCCTTGCACTGGCTTCTGCAGCAGTGAGTGTGAGTGTGTGTGCATGCATGCGTGTGTGTTTGCACAACAGATGTAGGTTACATTACCATAATAAAGAAGCCACACGCTTAAATGGTACCCTGTTGGCTCAGAAGGGTTTTAGGGAAAGGATGGCAAAGTTCAAGACAAAGACTTTCTTTTAGGTCATTCAGTCAGTTCAATTCAAACTGAAATTGTAATTTTCTGAACTTTTTTGTGTGTTAGGAAATTATGATGATAGTTGTACATATTTTTCCAATTTTCAAAACAGTGTTAAAAAAGTTTTTTGGACATATTTGCACAAACTGAGTCTTAACTCTGTCAGTAGAATTGGAAGATCAGCAAACCCTTCTGATACTACAACTTGAAAGTGTCTATGTATGGTTAACCCCACTGCCAACCGTGTAGTCACATCATTTGAATTGCATTTGAATTTAAATTAGCTACTTTTAGCTCCTAGCCAGTGAAACCACATGCAATCAAGCTGTGTATAGCTCATTTTAAATTAGCTATACAGTGATACGATATATGTGCAATTACCTTATATCAACTGATATATCGGCCTGGCTGATTTATTAGTCTGGTTAACTGCCTGTGTGGCTGTCGGAATTTAAGTGTTATTACGAACAATTTTTTGTGCACACCCATACAGACAGATAACTTACAGTGACTGACATGAAAAAAAGAAATAAATTCACGCCCCCCTGGAGACTTTTTCTTGAGGTAGAGGGCTTTATGCCTTTTATTTGATAAAACGGCTGAAGAGAGAGAGAGAGAGATGACATGCAGCAAAGGAATCGAAACTAGACTTGTATATGGTGTGTGCTCTACCAGGTGAGCTAGCTGGCGCCCCAGAGGACTGATTATCTTCATCCTTACTCTATTCAGTACTCTGTCTGTTCCTGCTTCCTACTCATCAGCTGAGTGAGGGCATTTACTCTTTTAGTGTAAGCAAACAGATTTTCTCGCGGCCTCTGTAAGCTGATCGTCTCCTTGCAGTCAAAGCTTAAAAACCATACTTTCTCAGCTGATGCCAGCTGTCATTTCATTTCATTTCATTTCATCCCATTCACCTCCGGACTTCATCCCAGCCAGTCTTCCCAGTTCGTCCTTCCAGTGAGCCCATCAGAAGTCCACTCCATCCTCCACCAGTGTCTAGACTTCATCACTGGGGAAATTCCTGTACAGCTCACAGCGTCTTAAAACTACCCGCTCAAAATATGGCATCACGATGGAGTCTCAGTAATCATGCTTTTATCTTGTATTGTTTTTGTATTATTGTCTCTTGGGTATTATTGTCTTTACACTTGTTAAAGCACTTTGTAACTTGTTTTTGAAAAGTGCTCTACAAATAAAGATTATTATTATTATTATTATCGCCAAATGCTTCCTTTACCCTTCCTATGATGCAATATGGCAAAATAATATTAAAATTAAAAAATCAAAAATTATTTTGATTATTATTTATCTATCCAATTTAGCCAGATTAAATGTAGAAGGCACTAAATAAAATTTAAATGTCTTACTTTTGGTAATTACAATTTTGACCAGTAATTCTTAGAATATTAATTTTCATTTCAGTTTGACTGTAATTGTTAATACTCGATGATCATAGTTAGATTTTTACATTTCACATACAACTAGCAAAATATGGTTTTGGACTCCTTTTGTATAATTATTTGGGATGGATTTTCATTCAGCATTGATTCCTATTCAGCATATTTATGAGTACAACTAAACTTCTGCTATAAAGTGACTTGAAAAGTACAATGACTTATTGAATGAAGGAATCTATTAAACTGTTACTATTAACTGGTTTACTTCAGGACCCGGCCCCTGTGCAGCCAGCTTGCAAACTTTACAACAATGGATTCCCAAAGATCACATGTAATCTTCACACTCTTGAAGGAAAAAAAGATAAAAAGGAGAGAATGGCACAAAAGGAGCACAGATCTGATAAAACTTTGAATATAAACCGGAGTCTCAGCCTCATTCAACATCCTGCCGGTGCCCTCATGTGCTTTCTCTAAAACTGTGGCGGGGCACTTTTTATCAGCCTGCCTTGTGCTGTAACACAATCACATGGGACAAGGGGGGCTCAGAGAAGCGCCATTCATCCCTGAAACTCTTAAGAACTGGGACACTCACTGCATTCCCCGTAGCTGCTCCAACACCTCCTGACACACAAATGGTGATTAATTAAAAATCTCCTTTGTGTGTTTGTGTGCTTTCTGCATGTGTGTCCCCGCATGAACCCGCCACAAAAACCTGTTTGCTGGCCTCTTGTTCTGCTATGTGCAGTTAGGAGTACCAGCAGCATCGCCATCTTTGTACGAGACGTGAGGGAAAGCTCATCCTAAATTGTTATGATGGCAGCCGCAGCCTTTCCCAGCTAAAGCAAAGTTCTTCACGGATGAACTCACTCCAATTAAAACACAAGCTAACAAAGGGAGAGGCCTGCATGTCAGAGCTCTCTCTGCAGGCCTCTTTTAGAGAGTTAAACAGTTCCCAGTGTCATGAATCATACTAGGGCAGGTTAAGAAATGCATCCTCTCATGCACCTAAACAACACATCATCAGACATGCACTGTGCATACTGTATGCCAATGTATATTCACAGTAGAGTGACAATTTTAAATCTGGTAAACCAAACAGATCAGTTGGCTGACAGAAAATAATGTTTTCCATGTTACTGTCTCTCTCTGCAAAATCATACAATACACTGCGATGGAAAATTGATCAGAAAACACCAAAAGTCAAATTTACCCTGCCAATATTTGGGACAGGCGTCCATATGAAATGTGAAATTATCCAGTAATATCAAATACATGTCATTTATTTGATCTAGCTCTGACAGGCAGTTTATGCCTATATTGTGTGTATATTAACAACACAGTGCAGGATGAGAGAAGTGTGGCAGAAGTTAGCAGACAGGGAGCGATGGACTTTACATGACAGGATTCACAACTTGGGTACATTTTTATTAAAAGCTGTTTTGATCGGTGGACCCTTACAGACTAAAGGAATAATAATCAAGGAATGGACACATTCGCACTTAACAAGAGCTTCAAAGGTAACGTGAGTCTGCACTTTTCTTTTTCTTTTCATCTCTTGTACTATGCATGTTACACTGGTAAATCTGTAAGAATTAGACTTTGGTGCTCATTGTTGCCGTTAAATGAACTGATCGATTGAATTGTGGAGAATCTCACTGATCTAACGATGTGTAGCATTTCCATTCTGACATATTGATCATACTTTAAACATTAATATTTGTATTAACGATCTAAGCAGCTTAAAAGCAGCTAAAGCAGGCGACACGGCGTTGTTTAAGAGGTTTTATACATCTAAAGAACTTACATAAAAACCAGATCAGGTGTTTAACAGAGACCTGCATTTACTTGTCCAAATGTGTCCCCACACCAGGCCAGTAAACGGGGTAGGCGGCTATTGGGACTCGGCTATTAATTGAAGTTTTACAGTAAGTGGTTTTGTTGCCTTAGCCTAGCCAAACTTCCACAGATTCACAACGTTTACCACATTTTAAACGTCACGTGACTTACATAATGTACATACGTTCATAACAGGTCTAGTACACCTGTCACTGGACTGGTACTTTGCAGCCGTCATACAGTCAAATTTGTCATTACACTTTCCAACGGTCTTATAAGTCGTTTTAGGACACTTCAACCTATTTCGTTATTTATGTATGAGGAAGTGTTGAACATCGCAGAGCCCAGTGGTTCCCAACTTTTTTGTAAAAGATTGGATCATTTTACTTCTTTGGCTCTCACCAATTATTCAAACGATTAAACCTGAAGCTTTGAAAGGAAAATGGCCCACTTTGGTCAAAACTTTACACACACACAAATTCTGGTACTTGAGACACAATGACAACAACATGTAACTCATTCACCAACCCCCTGAACCAATTCTGCTAAACTACAAGCACAATTCCTGCTTTACACTCAAGGGCAAACACCCGTTTTCCAATTAGCAATCAGAGCTTTAGCATAAAAGGGCAACAGGTGAGCTCTTCAATGGAGCAATGGATGCCAACGTGTTTCAGAGAGTCCTTGAGCTAGAGGTGGCTGCAGTGGAGCACCAGTTCATCTTCATTGATGAGGTTGGGTTCAACCTCACAAAAAGACGAAAGAGGGGAAGGAATGTCATCGGCCAGCGTGCCATTGTTGAAGTCCCTGGCCAGCGCGGAGGGAACATCACAATGTGTGCAGCGATTACCCACCACGGCATCATCCATCACCATGCTACCCTTGGCCCCTACAACACCGCCCATCTGATCACATTCCTGGACACCCTACACAACACACTCATTCCACCAGATCAGGTAGATGGTTCAGAGCAGCTCAGGTACGTTGTCATTTGGTACAACGTAAGTTTCCACAGGGCTGCTCTGGTTCGTAACTGGTTCACTGCCCACCCACGCTTTTTAGTTGTTTATCTTCCTCCATATTCTCCATTCCTCAATCCTATTGAGGAATTTTTTTTTCTGCCTGGAGATGGAAAGTGTATGACCGAAATCCACAAACGCGTATACCTCTTCTCCAAGCTATGGAGGATGCATGTGGAGATATAGCAGCTGATGCTTTTCATGGCTGGAATCACCATGCTAGGCGACATTTCCCCCGCTGCTTGGCCAGGGAAAACATTGCTTGTGATGTGGATGAGGTGCTGTGGCCAGACCGCAACAGAGGAGAGGATGCAGCATAGTTTGTCTTTAGTTTTTTTTTTTTTTTTACTGTAACTGTGTACAGTAAATTCTTCTGCTGTTTTGTATGTAGTGTATGTGCAGCTTTGTGTTGGTTGGGAATGGGATGTACACTGTGTACATTGTTTTTGTGGGACAAATAAAATATATTTCCATGTATTTGTGTGTTCTGAGTATAAAAACAATATTCACAAATATTTTACAACACTTATGTATGTACTGTCTGTAGTAAGTGTAACACTGAACAAAAAAAAATGCCTAAGTCATTATGATGAATGGAGAAGAAGTGTTTTCCATTCATCATAGTGTTTTACATTGAGCACATCAGTGTTCAACTGGTTCTTATGAATGTCTATTCATATGATGGTTTGTGTGTCATTTGAAAACAAAATACCATTTTGAGAAGAAATAACATTGTTTTGAATGTAAAGTTTCATTTTGCAGGAGAATTGAGGGGTTTTGCCCATTGTGTGTTTTTTGATTTGTGTGTAGAAGTCTGAGAATATGAGGCATTCTTTCAGAAAATGCGTGTAAACAATCGAGGAAAAACTGTAAGGAACATAAAATCTGTGTCAAGAGGTCACAAGTAGACAGTGAATCATTTTGCTACCATTTTGTAAACCCTTAATTAAATCAAATTAAAGAGTTGTGATCAAGATATGAACAAAACACAACGTTTGAAAACTAATATTTTTTTAAAATTTTAAATGAATTTCTAAGTTATTAGCAAGAACATTTATTCCATCAACTTCATAAAAAAGACTGCTAGCTAGCTATGTTTGTGTTAAAGTTGTTGACAGCCCCCGAAGCGCCCTACCCTTACCATAACCATCAGAAATGTTAGCACTTGTGGTTGTGGTGCAGTTTGTACCATGTAGTTACATTTTCCTTTTTTATTAAAACAGCGCCAACTCTAGAGTGAAAATAACTCCTGACTCAGATAACAAAAACAGCCTGAATGAGTTTGTGAAGTGACTAAACTCTCATTTCTTCTGGGTGCTGGAGAATTGACAGGAACCTTAAAGTGTCTTTACAGTTTTTTTCAATTGCTAAGATGCAATGGTCAACACTAAAGCCACTTCAAAACTCTTCACACAGTCTGCATTAACAACATGCATCTTGGCCAAACAATTAATCTCACCTGCAAAAGTCACTCAAACCACCAAAACACTTCATACAAGTCTCAAAATGAACTTGTTCAACCAAAACAGTGGTGAAGTAGTAATGAGAAAAGAGTTCATGGATTTTGGAGAAAGTAGTCATTGAATGCATTTTGTGTGAAAGCACAAAACACGAAGTCTGACAAAACCAAACTAAGACTGTGTGACAGACTGTCTGACTCTGTAAAATATACATGTGGACTCTTCAGAAGAAGTGATGCTTGTAATATCTGCAACTACATAGACTGTTTGCAGACGCCAGCAGGATGAATGAAGAGAAAAATCCTCAATTAGCACCGCGTCACATGCTATTAATCTGTCATTTGTTTGATTCCAAGCAAGCAAGAAGTGTTTTACACTTGTTGTTTTTTCATGCTCGTTTTATGTGATTTTTGCAGACATTTGGCATATCGAGATATTTCAACACCTGTGCCAACTAGGGGCGAGGACGAGATCTTGCAATATTACAGCATAACAATATTTCTCGTTGGGGTGAAAAGCTCTCTCACAATTCCAGCATGACAAGGTGAAATTAGCATAGAAGATGCCCCGCCACTTTTAAATCATTTGTGCGGCAGGATTTTGGGTACCCTTTGGAAACAACAAACGGCGACAGAGTGACAGACAAGACGCAAACAATATGAAAGCAACATTTCCAAATGCACTTTTGTTTTGCATTTTGTGACTTGCAGTCGCATAAAAGACTATTTTTGATGTTGATCAGGAAAAATAATCTGCAGCTATTTTGATAATTGATTTATCATTTCAGTCATTTTTCACGCAAGAAATTTTCTACGTCTTAAGTGAGTGAGACTAAATTCACCTTGGACTTTAAGAAGATATGATGGCCATTTTTCACTATTTTACTATGGTTTACATACACAAACAATTGACAAATTATTTGAGAAAATAATCGGCAGACTCAGTTATGAAAATGATTATTATGCCTCACATGAAAGAATATAAAAAAGTGTTCCTACAAAACCCTTTTTCATTTTTCAACATTCCACAAAATAAGCAGATCACACAGTAAGCAGATCACACAGAAATTTCTGATCCAAGAATTTGGACCAAGTCTTTAACGCCAATGTTTGGTACCTAAAAGTATCTCAGTTTTATACAAAGCCTGTATGTAGCTGATACTATATAGTCAATATCATGATAATGATTTCAACCATAATGTCCCTTTGTTTTTAAACTACTAACAAACTTCATAAGAGAATGTAGCCACTTGCAAACTGTGGAAGAAGGTAAAACACAGATGACATGTAAAACAACATTTTCATATGTTTGTAATTGAGTGTGTGTGTGTGTGGGGGGGGGGGGTGGCATCAAGTGGTGTGATGGTGACATGGTGTGAGTGTGTAGGGCTATGTGCCTGTGAAACACTGACACACACACACTTACTTTCATACAGAAATCCATTAGAGCTGAAATGATTAGTCAATTCATCCATTAGTATTCATTAGCACTATTTTCCCTCTCTGATTCCACTTTCTCCAATATAAAGATGTGCTGCTTTTCTCTCTTTAATGTCATTGTAAAAGGAATATCTTTGGGTTTTTGACTGTTGGTCAGACAAAACAAGTTGATCAACAACAATTATGATCATCGATTAATTGTTTAAATCAGTTCTAAAGGAGAAAACATGTGCTGGCTCTAGCTGCCCACATGTGAGGATTTGCTGTTTGTTTTATCTTGTTGGGAAATGGAGCAGATTTGGTTTTTTGAATGTTGGTTGAATATAACAAGCAATAATAATAATACTAATAATAATGATGATAATAATAATAATAATAATAATAATCTTTATTTGTAGAGCACTTTTCAAAAACAAGTTACAAAGTGCTTTAAAAAGTGTAAAGAATACAATGCAAAGATGTCACCTTGGACTTTATTTATCACAATTTTCTGACATTTTATAGCTAAAATGCATAATTGAGAAATGAATAAGCATTTGAATGGATAAAAGAGCTGAATTTGCCAGTTTCTTAGTTCAGCTACATATTTCACTAATTACCAGTTCGGGATGGATTAAACATTTGAGTCATTTTCCCCAAATTTGCTTATTTCAACTTCTTAAATGTGACCAGTTTGGGGTTTTAGGACTGTTGCATGGATAAAACAAGCTATCTGAAGACGTCAACTTGAACTTTGCAAAACTGTTACTGACAATCAACATCTTTTGACATTTTATACACAAAATGATTAATTGCAAAAACAAAAAATGGATCTCCAACAATTCATTTTTAAGACATTTACCAAGAAACAACTATCAGTCATTAGTTTCCGGCTGCTCAAATGTGAGGATTTTCTGCTTGCCTCTGTTATCAGTGTTAGCTCAATACCTTTGGGTTTCAGACTGTTGGTCAGACAAAACAAACTATGTGAAGATGTCACCTCGAACACGAGGAAACTGTGATGGCCATTTTTCCCTATGTTGTGAAATTTTATAGAGAGAAATTGAGAAATTAATCACGGATAATATTAGTTACAGACCTAACTGACACAAATGCAGTGTATCGTTGTCCCATATTTGTCCAACCACACATTAATCTCTTGCAGTGATGTTGATGTCAAATTTTGTTAATCACTGATTTTTAACTGAAAAGAAAAGAAGAAGAGGATGAGAGTCAACTTTTTGTTAACTTTCCCCCTCATCTGTTCAAGCAGCTCTACAGGCCAAACTCCTCAAATCATGTCAACACCTGAACATATCATGGGGGATGTTGTGAAGGGAACACAGCTGGCAGGCTGGCTGGCTGGCCTGCATCTGACTGCTTTTTCCACAGCAATAAACACAAGCATGGACTGAAATCAAAAAATAAATAAAAACACAAACACGAGGGCCTTGCTTTCCCATATGGGCAGGAGCGAAAATCACATTTAGACTCCCACAAAGGAAAACAGGCAAACAGAGAGAAACCAGGGGAGGGTTAATCACCTCCACGGACCATCACCACCACCTCCACGCCGGCTCACATTTCACCTCACATCCGTTTAAATGCGCAGCCAGCCACGTCAGGAGCTCCTTATGTGTTTCCCCCTTTTTGGCTGAAATGTCTGTGAGAGAGAAACCTCCACTTACCTTCCACATCCAGGCCATTCTTATTTCTACGCAGACAATGGTGGACCGCTTGTTTTCGTCAGCCCCCCCCCAAAAAAACGCCGTTCACCGCGTCCGTTTCCAAACACTTTCTTTCATGTGTGCATCACAAGAGGACACGCAGATGCGGTGCGGTTAAAGGCAGACTACATAAAAATTGGAGTGTACCGTTATTCGTCTCCTCTCACGGTTTTTTTTTTCCCATGGAACTGCTGGGACCTGGGCCGACGCTGCGCTGCTACTGGCCGGTGCAGACGCAGAGCCCCGCCTCCAGCCTGTGTCACGTGACCGCCTCTGGTTTCCTGACTGCTGCTTTTTACAGCGTGCCTGAAAAGTGGCAGCAACAGTAGTGGATGAATTACCCAGATCATATACTGAAGTAAAAGTACTAATACCAAACTGTAAAAGTACTGTACAATAAGTAAATGGTATGCATTCAAAACCTTACTGAAATAAAAGTATGTAAGTATTGTCAGCAAAATGTAGGCTACTTACACTAACTAAAGTAAAAGTACTTTAATCCCTATATGTGTTGTACTATTATATGATGTTTCTGGATTCATATTCCTGCTGCATTAGTGTGTATGTTGCATTTTACTGCTGTAGATGTTTGAGATCATTTAAACTACTTTACTGTTGTACTGTTACTGTTTAATGTACAACAGGGGTTTTCAAAGTCACAGACTGTGGTTCTCCCGTCAGACAAAGCTTGGGAGAATGAGCCCCTCCAACCCCCTTAGTTTACTTACTTAGTTTTGCGTAATTCCTGGATGCCTATTATTATGATATTTCATCCCATAGACACTTAACAGTTAAGCCATGGTTGGCTAACATTGCTGTTTGACGTAACTTCAGACTAAACCAAATACATAAAAGGTCCATCCAAAAGCCCTTTTTAGTTCTTGACTCTGGGAAGTGTGATGGAGATTTGAGTTTTCAAATAAACAGCATAGGCAAACACTTCTCTTTCTGTGAATTTTATTCAAGTCTTCTGCAGAAGGAACTCACTGGGACACATCACACATCAGAGTATCATCCGAGTGAGCTGCAGTTTCTCAGCACATAGAGCTTTTATCCTAATCTCAGGGTCAGCAACATCTTACTACTGGAACATGTTGTCTTTAAGAGGTCCTCTGGAGGACATTCAATCTAAATCTGTCGCAAACACACTCAGCCCTAGTATAGCCAGGTACATGATGTAAAACAATGAAAGACATGATCCCCTGGACACATCACTTACATTTACCCAGTACCCGATAAACCAGAGGCCGTCAGTGAACGTTAATTACATGACTGTGTTTGGAGATGGTCCTCATGGATTTCCCAACAGTAAAAATCCCCAAAACTCCTGTATCTCTGACCTCTGTCTTTAACCAGACCACACACATTTAGGCTATTCTATGTGATCTCCTTTTGATAACTAATGTAATATGTTTTACTTCAGTTCACAGAGGCTGCCCTAAAGATGTTTGGAGCCCCCCTGGAGGGGCCCACCTCCCAGTTTGAAAACCTCTGATCTACAGCAATGCATCATATTCTATAAGATCATCATATGTGTATTTGTAGTGTCGTCCTGAAGTGTAGCATCGCTAAAGACTGAAAATTTCATGAGCGCAGAAAGACAGATCAGAAAAAGTCTAATTCAAAAACACCAAATTTAAAGATAACACAGTTTTCCCTGGACATGAAGGGTATGCCATATTGTAATCTCAAATGTTACTAGTAATTAAAGATGTCAGACAAATCTAGTGGAGAAAAAAACATATTTGCACATGAGACGTAGTAGAGTATGGCAAAATTTTACTTAAGTACTTAGTAAATGTACTTAGTTACATTCCACCACTGGTTGCCAACCGGTCAGAGGCTCACGTACAAAAACATAACGAAAAGCATGCAGTGTGAATTTTTTAATGATTATATAAGAGCCAAAAAAAATTTACATAACAATCTTGAATAATTACTCAAAATATTTAAAATCTTAAAGAAGCTGAAGAAGTACAATTTAAAATCATCCATAGACACTTTCCAACTGCAGAAACTTTAAAAGAAGATTTCAGTTTGAGGTTGACAGTCTGTTTCGGTTGTGGGAAGAAATCATGGTGTAACGAGACAAATATCCCAAAAGATGGTATTTTTTATCTATGATGTTAGGTACAACATCCATATATGCTGTTCTTACAAATGATTCCATTACGATTGTTAATTTTTATTATTAAATTTTATTGAACACATCATGTTGGAACAAGATCAATGTTCCAAACAAAGGTACTTTTTATCTCATGAGGACAAGATATTTTCTCATTGTTTCGATGTGGTGAAAACAAAGCTATTGTCATATGGGAAACAGAATAATACAGAACCTGTGGAAACAAGATATTACTTTGGGATCAGTTTGAAAAAAAATTGTCCACCTGCAATTAAAAAATCATTCAGTCTTCAGGTTCTGGCTGTGCAGGCTGTGTTCACACTGCAGCTGTGATGGTCTATTTGCCACAGATCTCAGATTTGTAGTGCAAAACAAATTTTCTGATGCAGTGGTTCTCAAAGTGGGGTCTAGGGGCCAGCAGGGCTCCCTGTTAAGAGGCAAGGGGTGTAAAGGAAATGTAGAATAATTCAATTTTACTGGTGTCTTGCTCCTGTGACTCTAACAATTCAGGTCTTTTGGGATGCCACACTGCTGCCAATTTCACAAAACAATACACAGAGTCAGAATCCAGTCGACAGGGTTGACTCATAAATACAAATTCAAAACAATAACAAATGTGTCACTCCAATAACCCTCCCTGCAGTGTAATTATTCAGTTTTGCTTAAGTATATATATATGTATATATATTTTAAGTACTTTCTTTTGATCAGGTGTTCAGTTTAGAAAGCAGCATTATAGAGTACTTTCCTTACTCATTTTTGCATTTTTATTTGAACATACTGTTTTCATATTTTGTCCTATACAGTCACTTTCACACATATTTTAAATCACATTACACAGTAAACTAACAGTAAACAACACCATAGATCTCTGTCTTAGTAGATCACACAAATTGTGTTTTGTTTATGATGCACAGAATATGCAAAACATATGAGATATTAAACTACGATAGGCTTTTAATGTATGAAAAAAAGCAGTCATAATCATGTGAGACAGAAATACACATTCATTGCATTATCATGTAAAAAGGATTTATTATCCCTGCAGCCATTTAATATACACATGTATCTTTTCTTCCAGTCATGCTGATAAAATGAAAAAAATAAGTGTTGCATTTAGGCTTCTGTGCTTGGAGGATGTCAATTGTGTTTTTTTCCTATCTGAGAATATTTATGTTATCTGCTCTGGTGGGGAGACAGGAAAAGATAAACCTGGGTCTGCAGATATATGTTTTCTTCGTGATGCTGAATTCACATGAATGCAAAAGTGCTGCAGTAACCAAAATTGATGTCTTGGAAACCTTTCAGGGATCCTGATAGAAACCGTGTTTGTTTGTTTTTTTACCTTGAAGAGGTGCATTCAGGGTTGGAATTGGGAAACATTTCTGAATTAAATCATGAAATAGCCTTAAAAACAGTCATTAGGAGCAAACAGGTGGGATTGTGGTCATGCTTCTCTGTTTTTATATGTCTGTTATTTCCTGTTCAGGGTCACAGGAGGACTAGAGGCTTCCTCAGCATGTCCTGGGTCAAGCAGCTGTCTGTCACACAGTGGGGAAAACACATTCACACTTCTGGCAACTTGGAATATTCAATCCACCCTTTCTACATGTCTTTGGACTGTGTAAGGAAACCGGAGCACTCAGAGGAAACAGGAGCCGATAAAGTGAGAACATGCAAACACCACACAGGAAGAATCCAGCTGACAGGATCCGTTGTTTGTGCAGGGCTAACTGACTCTGCAGGAAGAGAGGTGCCGTATCACACTAAATTAGCTGATGAAATCGTCAGTGGCTTATTTGTAAAATTGCATTTTATTACATTTAAAGTTTGGCAGGGACGGCAGGAAGTAAACACTTAAAACGCAGACATGTTTACCTTCTATAAGGAGAAAGAAGGGCGTGTGCACTCACTGTTATGGTCAGTGTATAAACCCGTGTCACCCGTGTCACAACCTTTGTTTTTGTATATGTTCACTTTAAAAGAAAAAGTGCTGTAAAGGTGTAAAAAAGTAACCTGTACACGGGGTCCTTCACAGCACTGTGATTCAAAACACAGAGCTCATACTGACTATTAGAGCATTGAACCAGAAATAACTTACAGACCTCCTTCTTTGTCCATATTCGTTTTTCAAGTTTAAACACATGTTGAACTTGACATTATTATTATTGACAATTACTACTAACTGGCACCACTACATATTACCAAAAAGCTAAGTTGGGTTACATACATGTAACATGCCTTTCATCGAATCATATTTAAAAACCATATAAATGTAAATTAAAGCTCTGTCAGTTTTTTTCAAGCTGAATATGTTTTGATTATTTTATAATCAAAATACGAAATCTTTTTGCCATCTGAAGCTCAAAGTTGGTGTACAAGAAGAGCTAAAATTCTAATTTAGTGCTTCCTGGTTGCTCATTTAACCTCACAGTCAGCAGTGCGAGGCGAAGTGTTAGGAGACTGGTTCAACAACAGTCGGAACAAGATAAGGTGATCTGATATCTCCAACTACTTTTATCTCATATTGTACGTGGAAAGAGTCATGGATGCAATTAAGGACAAAAGCACTGGAGTTTCAGTGAATGGCTCCAGGATAAGCAACCTTAAATTTGCAGGTGATATCACACTGGCAGAGATCAAAGACAATCTCCAAGCAAATCTGGAGAGAATTTAACGAAGCAGGAGAGGCAGCAAAGCTAAAGATCAGCATTGGCAGTCTACTGAGCTGGGATAATGACTGCAGGAAAGGAGATAAGAAAAGAATCGCAAATGCTATGGTAGTCATGGCCAGATTCAAGAACATCTGGAAGAGCAAGCACATCAGCATACAAACAAAAACTTGACATCATTAGAACATGTATGATGAGTGTGGTATTGTATTTGTTTGAGACATGGACACTCACATGGACAAAGATGCCCTGGTAGCATTTGAGATGAAGGGCTACAGATTTCCACACATCCACTAGCAACAGAAAATAGTTAGGAGAAGAGTGGGACATACAAGTAAATTTCATTCAAATCATCAAAAAAAGGAAACTTGGCATGACCGGTCTGTAGAATGGAAGACAATCAACTGGTGAAAAACATGGTGTTTGGCACAATGAATAAATCATCGAGGAGAGGAACACCGAACAGAAAGTGGCGGGACAATATCAAGGAATATTGCCAGACAGATATACACACACTCAAGTGAATGGCACAAGATCGTGATACATGGAGGTGGACTGTCAGGAGTGCACTGGACACCAACAGGCATGAGCCCATGATATGATATAAAGATAGATAGATATGCAGTTAAAAGAAAACTTTGTTAGGAGCAGAGTAACACTATAGTATACACAGATCTGCTGAGAGCCTGTGGTCCTACAATCTAAATTGTATGAATGCAGAGAGGTGAGAGGATTAAACTTTGCTAAAAGTGTATTACGATAATTAAAGGTAAAAGTCACTATCAAATCCAGTTTTGCTGAAATTGAAAATTCAGTTTTCACAGTATCTTGACAAAACTGCATTTCTCTCACTCCTTTATTGAGAGAAAACGCTTTGTATAAATGGTATCATCCATTTTTATGATTCCAAGGACACAAACGCAAGGTCTGGCCACACACCTAATCAGAAAACATATTTGAATTGAATCTTCTTTAATAAGATATATTTTACGTGTTTTGATTTATCATACTGATATTCTGTATATTTTTACATCAACTGTTTAAAAAAGTGAAGGAAGTCTCGATCGTGTTATTCAGATGCTGCCTTTGTGTTTGGCCTGCTTTTATGGGAGGCGGTAATTGAGTTCAGCTGCAGTCTGCCTTGCTGGCAGATGACCTGACACCTTGAGTAAAAAAATTCCAACATGTCAGTCTTGTTCGCAAATGAAAGAAACCAATCTGAGGTTGGGTTTTTTTTTCTTACACAAAATATATTTGATATACACCATCTGTAATTACAAGGACACAAACAAGCATGAATCCACTGTGGTACAAACACTTGGTGGTGGAAAGAGGCGCACACAAAAACACACACACACACACCCTTCAAGTTGGTAACCACGGGCTGCTGGCACATCTCACTTCTTTTGATTAGCTGTCGGCACATTGATTAAACTTCTCAGCTATTTTCTCTTTCTTGAACCTTGCCAGGTGTGAAGCAGGTCCTCACACCAAATCAATAGCTCTATCGGGACTATCGCCAAATCTCCCTCTTCTCTCTGTCTCTCGTCTTTTAAGGCCTTTCAAACAGAGCATGAAAAAAAAGTAATCCTCAAACTCTGAGAGTTCACGGATTAAATTCTCAGGAGTGAGCACCCGGCTCAAAACGAGAAAGTGAAGGTCATCTGCAGGGCGTGCATCTGAAGTTACCTCTGGATGATTAAGAAACTTTGGATATCCCGCCACCTTTTTTTTGGGATATGATAACAAACTTTCAGAGCTCAGGAAAGGATACTTTCAAGATACCTATTTTTCTGTCTCAGGTCTCAGGTGACAGTTTTAACCTCCATGAACATCTGGAAGCAATTAGTATCACGGTAAATGAACTGTACTTGTACAGTGTAGCACCTTCCAACCGTTCAAAGTAGCAGAAGCTACCATGCAAGGTGCCAACTACTCATGAGAAAGAAACTAATCCTACACATACACACATACTGATCACAGCCTTAGGGGGGCAATTTGGGGGTTTAGTATCTTGCCCAAGGACACTTCAACATGCAGACTTGAGGAGCCAGAGCCGTCGATTGGACCGCCGTTCGAACCAGCGTTCAAACTGCCAAGCTTCTGATTAGTGACCTGCTCTACCTCTAAGTCACAGCCGCCCCTCATGTCAGTTTCATTTCAGTTAAAAACATATATTTTACATAATTGTCATATTTTTTATTGTAAATTTCTTCTTGTCTTTTGCAGTTTTTGTACTTTGTTTGTTTTCTCTTCTCTTTATATGTTTATTGTGACCCAAATTCACCAAAACACCAAGCCAAGTTCCTTGCATGTGAAAACTTGGTAATTACCCGTTTTCTGATTCTGATAAAATGACCAAACTCCAACATTTTATACTAACAGGAAATGATACAATAAGTGCACTGATAAGGAGGGTTAAATCAAGGGCAACTCTTCAGTTCTGAAGAAGCCTCTTGGATGAGAGGCGAATTGTCTTGAAGTTTCTTCAATCGAGTCCAGTTGTCCTTGATTTTAACTTTTGATTTTAACTACGACCTGGATAATTGAGAACTTTCACAGACATCTTAAGTACACTGATACATTTTTATATACAGTCTATGACTGATACATGTCAATCAATCAGCGACACAGGAGTGTGACTAACAATTAAACTTCACACATTTTGACATCAAATTGGATACCCAAGGATTTGTTTTTTTTCTGTGGTGTTATTTCACCATCATGCACAATATGTTTTCATTTTCTGCAGCTGTGAGCATGAAGGTAAGTGTCAATTAACAGCGCATTCAAAAATCAAGGTTTTTTATTGTGAATACTGGCTGTTTTGATTACACTTAATATATTCAGTTTTCGAGTGGGAACACAGGGCATTCTCAAAACTTGCTTGGATTTAGTGGGTAGTATGGATTCGGGACACAGCGTCTACCTAGTCTGCAGACGCACTGGCTTTGAGCTAAATGCAAATGTAAGCAAGCTAACATGCTCGTGAAGACAATGCTAACATGCTGATGTTTAGCAGGTATTATGTTTATGTATGTTCAACATCTTATTTAAGTACATTAGCAAACTAGTAAGTACAGCTCAGACAGATGGGAAATGTCATTAGTATATCCATATGATGGTGCTAGAAGAAAACTCAGAGGAGCGTCATAGTTTTAACAATCATGTACCCTGAATGTATGCACCACAATTTGTGACAATGTGTCCAACAGATATTTCAGTCTGAACCTCAAATATCAACCTGTTGGCACTAAAGGAAAAGTCAGAGGATCAAAGTCACTATAATGCATCCTTTGGAGACCATGAACATCAGTACAAAATTTCTGGCAATCGATCCAACTTTGGTTGAGACATTTTAGTCAGCACCAAAGGGGTGGACCAACCGACTGCAGCAGTAGGTATGGCAACAGCACTGCATCCATACAGCCAGTTAGGCTGAGGTGGGGTTGTCAGACTCAAGTCCAGAAATCGGACTCAGAGACATGGGTTGGTGAAGCAAAACAAGGTTTTATTTACAAGATACTAAATGTGCAAGACTGGGTTCAGGGATGGGCCCACTGTCCCGGGCGTACGAGGGCAGGAGTGGAGAGAAGAAGAACAGAGTTAACAAGGTTGCAGGCACAATAATTAGTCTTAGTCTAGAATGGCTTGAACATGACTGACTGGAAACATAAGTCTACTATCTGGCGCTGAGTGGAGGCAAGGTCCCGGTATATGAAGCAGAGCATAATGAGGCTGATGGCTGGCAGCTGGTAACAGGCTCCTGCACACCTGACTCTACACCTGCAAAAAAGGCACACAAGGGGAGGGGGGGGGTCCCTACAAAGGAACAGGGGACCTAACACAGCCATACCACAATGACAAATGACTTAAAGCACCTTAGCACAATTGAAACAGATGTTCCAACTACCTGATTGGCAATGTAACACAGTTTTGTCTATATTTTTTAAGACTCAAACAGACATTCATAAGAAATTCATTCTCCTTTTCAGAGAGCTTCTTAACATCTAATAATAAAAAAAAAACAACCTGCAGAAACCAGCAACATCACGTCTGAACAAAGTGCTTTGGATCCTGATGAAAGAGATTAAAAAATTTAAACCATAAATTTTATTTAGTTTATCATTTAGTTTATTTAAAAGTGTATTGTTTAATGAATAGGATAAAAAGTGTAAAAATGCTGGAAAATTTAGAGACAAATGGGCTGTAGTTATTCACACAAAGTGCCATCAGGTTCACCTCATTTAAAAATTTTTCTCTCATCAGTGAAGAATATTATTTAAAGAAAGGGACAAACAGTGAACACGTTTCATTACAGACTTTTCTTCCTTGAGCTTTTGTCTAAAAATGCTGGAAACCACGCTGTGAAGTAGGGCTCTGATTTCAGTTTCAGAGTACCTGCTTGATGAGAATTGGTCATCATTAGTCTGGTTCCCAGGCTTGAGTACAGCGAGCCCAGTAAGAGGATGCCTGAGTGATGATGCCCTCGCTGCTCCCTGAAACCCTCCTCCTCTGCTGACAGACGCACACACAAAGACACTGGTGGAGGTTCCCAGCTGACGGCGACAAGTCGCTCTTTACAGTTTGTCAGTGTGGACTGGAGCTGATGATCTGTAGAGTTGTGGTTAAACATTTTCATATTCTCAAACATAAATAATCTCATTAGTGGATGTAAACCTTTTATTTCAGTGGGTTAGAGAAGAAGATGGGAACTGCTGAAATGAACAATAATAATGATGTACATCCCTGTTTCACTTTCTTGGATGTTAAACAGCTGCCACAGCTAATGCTCATCGCTATATTGTACAATAATTATATAATAAACATGACAAGCTTTGCTTTCCTGTAGGTAGGTATGCTGTAGAGTTTTTGACCTCTTGTAGCGCTGTGGAGCATCTTATCAGACAAATTGGCATCTACTACAGCGCTTGCAATCACAATCTGTTTCTAATTTTGTCATCCTGATTGTCCATACTGTATGCTCCTGGGAAAGGGAACCCTCCTCTGTTGCTCTTCCTGAGATATCTTCCATTTGCAACCTGTTCAAATGTTTTGTGGGAGTTTTTCCTTAGCCGAATTGTCAATTCATGGATAGAGGGTGTACCAATTGTAAAGCCCCTTGAGGCAAATTTGTGATTTGTGATATTGGGCTGTATAGATAAAACTGACTTGACAATTAGAATTCTTTTTTAAACTGTTACTTTGTGAGGATAGAAAAAAAACTACAGCTCCAATGATTATTTAATAAAACTCACCAAAGCTCCTCTCTAAAGTAATTGTTTTCTTGTTTAGGTGTTATCTCTGCTGTCTAAAAACTTCTCTTCGCTCCTCTTTTTTCTGCTGTTATTACACTCACTGAGATAACTGCAGCCCCTCAGCACACTCGCCTCTTTTGTCCAGCCAAGAACCCAAGAAAACAATTCAATCTAAAAAGATATTTTTTAAACCTCAGCTTTTCTGCAGACTGTTACCAATACTTTATTTATAATAGTAGAATTTCTGTAATTTGTAGAATAATACGTGAGTGACTTCTTAATTTGCGAACAAGTAGGTCATGGGTGTGTAAAATAAAGGATATCTTAGTTCCTTCTACATACTGCACAGATTTTTACAGAAAAAAACAATGATGATCAAATCATCTGCAGAGATCCCAATGAAAAAAGGTAATGCACAAATAATTTGACTTTGACAGCTTTTTATTTTCACTTTCATGTAACTAACCTCTTGAATAGCTTTTAATTAACTATTTAAAATTTAGTTGTAACCTAATAGTCGCTTTCTAGAACAGGTATAGTCTCACTGTGACCTGAATAAAGTGTAACTCAAGCACTCTACTTTCACACAAGTGGAGCATTTCAGACTCCAGCTCTGTACAGAGGATGCACTCGCACATCAGATTGCCTCCAGCTACAGAAACAGTGGATAAGCTCCTGTCCCAGGTTCCTCTCTGCTTCTAAGAAGGCTTACCAGAATGAATCATTTTGACTCAATATGATAGATTTGTCTCTCCTGCCACTGGAAAGAACCATAAATTGAAACCTAATTACCACGTGTGCTTCTGCACGCTGTGTAATTTTGTTATGTGTGTAATGGCTCATCTTAAAACACAAGATTCATTAATATTTATAATGTAAGTGGAACTATGACTGAAATAAATGACCAGAGGAGTTAAAAGGTTTCCCCTTTTATTTGCCCTTAAGCTTTAAGGTCATTTCATTGTGTCTTTTTGACTGTCTACTAAAACAAACCTTGCATGACTGTCACCATTATCATGTGCTGCAGGCTGTACAGTATGTCAGTGCAACATCTGTGATTTACTGCCTCCTAGTGATTAGAACAGTATGTTAATGGGGAGAGACAGAAGCTCACATTGGGTATCATTATGTGGCAATTTAAGGACCTTTTAGTAAAAAGTCTAATTTCTAAAGAGTATAATTCGATGAATATATAATTCGATGAATATAACAAAAATTACGTTAGGATGGAAACCTTGTTGTGGCGGATTGCTGAGCCAGACGTTTGCAATGTGATTTAATAAGTTATATTTAGGTCTGTTGTTATTATCATTATTGTGCGTGACACACTAAATAACATAACTAACTACTGTATTAACATCACTGCAGTGCAAGTTTTGTAAATAACATACTGTATATTAGGTGCTTCACTATTATATATTTCAGTGACAGAAAATTAAATTACAAACAAAAATATAGAAAAAAAGACAGAAAATATGTGTTACTGCCAGGTTATTAGGTATTTAAACTATAGTCTTACCTTACCATCTTACCTTCATGAAGGTCATAATAAGGTAATAGGTTTTACTGAGGTGTTAATTCAACTGTATGATGATTTTGGAGGCTGCAGTGGTGCTCTAGTTATTACAGACTTACTAACTTATTTCTGGTTTTTCTATTATTGTGTCTACCAGTTTATATCCCTGAGGATAATTAACAGAAACACCTCTTTTGCATTTTTCTGTAATTTTTAATACTTTAAGTATATTCTCTAGATACATACTTTTAAAGGTGACGTTCGCGTACGTACTAAAGTGAATTTGAACCGGGATGCGTTCTGTCACTGAAGCGATTTTTAAGTCATTCGGGATTTCTACTTCTACAACATAAAAAGTTACTGTATGTCAAGGCTATGTCCCCAATTTGTTCCCACCGGCAAAAAAATCAGTGCTGAGACAAAAGCTAAAAACACATTCAAATAAACAATTTGACATTTCATTATGGAAATTAAGACTGATGTTAAAATATGTAAATCAGTGTCATGCTTGTATGAATTTTAATTGCTGAGTAAGTGGTGTCCAAATCTGCCAGCCAAGTGTTTTTCAACTGGTTTCTCCAGAAAAAAAATTATTGAGTAATTCAGGAGAAAAAACTTTTCATCCCTGAGTTACATTTACACTGAAAGGGTCAGTGAGGAATCCTAACTGAAACAGTGAGCCCTCCTGTAGAAGTCCGATTTAGTCTACTCATCGGCACATGATGCCTAACATGGAGTTAAGACTCTCGCAAATCTACAGGTAGGACAATCAGACAGGACACATCATTCATCAGCCTCCTCTCATGACTGAAGTTACACCAAATATCTTTCAACACTAAATACAGAAATACTCTGTGTGTCTACACAGGCTCATCATGTGGGAACATCATAGTGTAGCACTGGGAAGGATTTCTAGACTCACCACTGATCTCAGCAACAACAAGCAAATGGAAGAGCTGTAGTTATACCAAGAGCTAAGTGTAACACTGTTTACACCAGCCACAATATTTATACTGTCATATAAAATATTACTCCTGGCTGAAATTTAAGATAGGGGTTATATTTTTCAGTGTTGACTGCAGCATTTCTCTTCCTGCTGTATCTTCCAGCTCTAATCTTCTCCATCACATCTGCTCTTCCTGTCAGGGTTTGCTCAATCACAAATGTATATCTGTCATCATATCTGGTCAGTCATCTGAAAAACAAAATACAATCGCTCTTAGTCATTTTGAATCTTTTTTAACAGCACTTTGCAAGTGAACTATACCTCTAATACACTGCTGTTTGCTAAAACAAATACCTGCTCCTCATAAAGCTTCAGATTCACACAGTATACATAATACCGTTGGATGTTATATTAAACATAATATGAAACCATCAGCAAAGGAAACCTGTGGTGCAGGTTCCAATTTCTGAAAAGCAGTCTCAGTCTCTACTGTCAATGGTTAAATTCCTTTACTAACATCAATGTAGGTTTTCTGAAACTGAAGTATGCACTACACAGCTGTTCCAAAAAGTAAAAATAAATCATTATTTGATCAGACTTAGTATTGGCACATTACCAAGATTAATCAAATCAGATGTTTGTCACATATTTCACCATTATTCAGGTACACAACATAATGTGTAGTGAAATGCTATATTGCCATGTGCTGAAATAATTTACTAAGGATTGGGATCAAGACTAGAGTATTTACTGAGCCCTTTGACTTTCCAAAAAGGCCGGCCAATGACACCTCAAACTGTCAAGGTGGGTTAAGCCAGATAATGGGCATTGGCTCTAAACAGACAGAACAGGCAGACTGGTGCAGCTCAATTATTTATTGTGCATAATTGAGCTTACAGGCAGACAGATCGGTAGGCAGGCAGGCAGGTACCACAGGCAGGTAAGCAGATACAGATATAGGTCCAGGTAAAGCAAACAAAGTATCTACACTGAATAAAATTGTAAAAGTAACGTTTATATTTTTGCCCCCATTCATTATGAGCTGAAGTCAAAGATCTGAGACTTTGTCAAAAGGACTATTTCTCTCAAATATTGTTCACAAATCTGTCAAAATCTGTGTTAGTGAGCACTTCTCCTTTGCCAAGATAATCGATCCACCTCACAGGTGTAGCATATCAAGATGCTGATCAGTCTGGCCACAATAAAAGGCCACTCGAACTTGTGCAGTTCCATCACACAGCACAATGCCACAGTCGTCGCAAGTTTTGAGGGAGCGTGCAGTTGGGACGCTGACTGCAGGAATGTCCACCAAAGCTGTTGCCCTGAATTGAATGTTCATTTCTCTACCATAAGCCGTCGCCAAAGGAGTTGCAGAGAATTTGGCAGCACATCCAACCGGCCTCACAACCGCAGACCACGTGTAACCACACCAGCCCAGGACCTCCACGTGCAGCATCTTCACCTCCAAGATCGTCTGAGACCAGCCACCTGGACAGCTGCTGCAACAATCGGTTTGCATAACCAAACAATTTTTGCACAAACAGTCACAAATCATCTCAGGGAAGCTCATCTGCATGCTCATCGCCCTCAGTGGGGTCTCGACCTGACTGCAGATCGTCATTGTAACCCACTTGAGTGGGAAAATGCTCCCATTCGATGGCATCTGGCACTTTGGAGAGGTGTTCTCTTCACGGATGAATCCCGGTTTTCACTGTACAGGGCAGATGGCAGACAGCGTGTATGTACAAACTGCACATTTTCGAGTGGCCTTTTATTATGGCCAGCCTAAGGCACACCTGTGCAATACCAATGCTGTCTGATCAGCATCTTGATATGCTACACCTGTGAGGTGGACCTCGGCAAAGAAGAAGTGCTCACTAACACAGGATTTGTGAACAATATTTGAGAGAAATAGGCCTTTTGAGTTACGTTTATAAGTTTGTTCAATATAGGATGAACTGACAAGGAATGGAGGGAAAGTCTGAGGGCATCTGGGAGTGGAGTCTTTCTTCCCATCTAACTTTCTGTAGGAAAGGAAATGGACGCATTTTCCTAAATGTTGAACTATTCCTTGAAAGTAAAATGTCTTAAACTAAGACGTAAACATATTTACCCTCGACACGATCTGCTTTATTTGAAAACATTTTCTCTAACAGACAGGAGGCCCATGTGGCCAAATCTCAGAGATAAGTTTATTATTAAGTTATTATTAATTACTCTGAGTTCTGCGGAGTTGGTTTAGTTATGGGATTTAAGATCTATATTTACACCTGAATGTGTGACAGGTATGTCAGAGGAGAGCAGAACTTTGACCAAAGCAACCACAACAGCAACTGCTCTGCAGAAACGGCAGTAACTTGATGGGTTAAAAAGAAAACTCCACAGAGACACAAAGTAAATTATGAATTAAGAGAAAACTAACTTTCTCCAAATAAAAAATCCATGCCAGAGTGTTGAGCTATAAAATCAGACCTTACCAGAGCTGCTGGGGACAAAAACTAACAATGTGTCACACTGTGTCTAATAACTACAAATCTGTTGAGTAGACTTTTTTTTAAAGCATTTCCATTTTCCACCAAACTTGTGAGTCACCTCTACATTCACATACAACACTGCAGTGGTTTAATTAAACATTTTTAAGTGATTGTCTGCTGTGCCCATGGTTCAGCAGCATTTGGCTGCAGCCCCTGTGGCCTGCACTAATCCTCAGTATTTTGTGCTGAGAGATAACAAGAGGGTGACAGGACTGAGAATAGGAGAGGGAGGGAAATGGGTTGTGGCTTTCCCTGCAAACAAACAAGAGGTGAAAGCTCTGATCCATCCATCTGTCTTTTTCTCTCTCTGGTTTCCTTGCTCTCTGCCTCTATCTCTCATTCACACTTTTTCTACCCACTTTTTCCCCCTTTCTCCCACCGTCTGTCTTCTTCATCTCTCTCTTCCTCACTAATGAGAGCCGGTGGGGTTTCTCAGTAGCCTAACAACCAGCATGTTTGTCTCTGCCCAGACACCAGGGTCCCACAGCTTACTGCTCCCCCATAGACTAAATAAATAGACAAATAAATATGAAACTCGCAGGGCTGCCAGTATTATTTTTTGCAGTTCCATGCTGCACTTTGAATATCACATGATGGAAAATGCATGTAGCTAGAACAGAGATGGGGCCAGAGCGGTGGCATGGGAATGTGATTGGCCCCTTGTTGCCCACGCCAACCAGTGCAGGACAGTGATAGGTAGTTGGCTTGTCGGTATCATGGATGGATTACTGATCAGGCCTACATGGTACAGGACCAGGGGCCACTGGACCAGTGACTCTGCATTAAGTAATTATTAAACATTTTTGCCAGAAAGTCAATTAAACAAACAAAAAAAGATATGAAAAACGACCACAAAGACATATACTACCTCAAAGAGACACAAAAAGCCTATAAAGCAATGGGAAACAACCACAAAGAGAAGGAAAACTACCACAAGGAGATAAACAACCTCAAAGAGACAGAAATTGCTACAAAACATGCAAATTGTCCACAACGAGAGGCAAACCGACTAAAAATTTATGCAAAATGACCACAAACAGACGGAAAATGACCACAAGATTCCCAACCTCAGAGACACAAAAATTGCTACAAAGCATGCAAAACGTCCACAAAGAGACACAAAACGACTACAAAGTGATACACAACTTCAAAGAGACAGAAATTTCTACAAAGCATGCAATATGACCAAAAAGAGATACAAAATGACTACAAAGAGATGCAAAACAACCACAAGGAGATACAAAACGATCTCAGAGAGACAACTTGGAAGATACTCATCCCCACCTCCATTCAAAAGTTTGTAAACCTGCCCCTGAGCAAGAATACAGACTGCATCCGATTACTAAAACGGGCTGCATCTGTCACTATCATGATGCAGTAATTAGTGCACGGAATAACACAAATAGTAATGTTACATACAGTTATTGTTATCATTTGATCAGTTGTCGAACATTTTTTTAAAGCCATTGTTGTTAAAGCAAATTGTTAGAGGTAAAGTGTCATTTTCTTATCAGGCTGCACAGAGCAGGGGATGTCCTTATCTTTATACCTGAAGGAAAACAGGTAGGAGAGAATTATCTGCCTCTAATTACTTATAATAAATGGAGTGCATCAATCTTTACGCTGCACCATTATTACAGTCTGCCACTGCTGTGAAACATATCTAATTCAGTATCATTTGTGGCATTTTTCGGCTGCCAGCATTATTACCACAGCCTCCTGTGTGAATTAATATGGATTTGATGATGTAGCATGTAAAATGCATGAGGTGAGTGTTTGAGGTTACGTAAGTATCGGTTACACACAGTTACACTTTCTATAGATATACAATTCCCACCTCATTGTATTGTTGCAGTTACATTTTTGTGTGGATTCACACACCAACCCCATTATCTGTGGATAATCTAACCAGGTTACTTGATGAGAAACACATGTTGTTTGCATCAACTCAAATAAATAGTAAGGCTGCCATCTAGTGGCATCTACTCAAACCAGCCACAGAAGTATATTTAATTGGATTTTGTAGAAATAATCCCTACATGTGAAGATAACTTTTTAAATGATACTTTTGTGGATGCAAGTTTGTAATTTTGATGAATATTCAAGCTTTCCACAACATTTGTCTCATAAACTTCGACTGAATCCATACTATCTCTATCTAAAGATCTATCCATCTCTTTATCTATTGAGAGAGAGCACAATTCATGACTTGTTTTATAGGTAATTAGTAAAGAAATGCAATAGTGGAAGTGAAAAATGCTCCTTTAGTGGAAAAAAATAAGTGAATTACAGTTGAAGGGAATCATTTATTGCCAACCAAGATAACAAATAAGTTAATATACACACATACAGTGGTGCAACAGTAAGCAGCTTTTTGGATTAGAGCTGAGCCCACAACACAAGACGTAGTTTAGCAAGTTGTTCAGTATGTAGTTACAGGTTTGAGTTGTGAGAACTGTGATTTAAACCCTATGATCACAATGTAGGCTTTTGTTTAAGTAATGACTTTGCATTAAGTTTCCATAATAATAATAATAATAATAATTAATAAATGTTTGCATTGTCACTTAAATTGGGTACAACCTCAGAACTAATAGATTCAACATGTGACTTTTTTTATGTAACAATGTCAACACTGAAGAGTTATCTAACAACAGATCCAATTTGCATTCAGTAAGACAACCCAAGTGCAGCAACATAAAGATCAGTTATTTCTGAAAGGAAAAAAAAGAATCTAAAGAGTTTTAACCAAATTAGTAGTCATGAATCATCAAAAAAGTAAGACTGGAAATATTTCGCACAGCGTGTCTGCCTACAGCTGCATAACTAAGCTGAGTAACATGGATTTAAATAAATAGTGTAGCCGACACTGTGGATAAGACGTTCAATATACTTCGCAAGAGACAACACTGCAATGTCTTCTACTGCTTGGTGTCTCCAGTCACAAACATAACACTGCCCATTCCTCCGTCTGAACTTTAAACTGACATTATTCCAAAGCAGGGACATCAATAAAACTAGCTGTTTGCTACGAGTCCTGTCTTGCATCTCCAGTTGTGATAAGGACAGTTTGCCCTTCGCATGCTCTTACTTTTCAAATACAGAAATTCTTTTATTTGAAATAGCAGGTGCATGAATAAGGTAAATATCCACCAACAAAATGAGAAAAACAAAGACATGTGATGTCTTTAAACAAATCTAGTGTCCCGAAACACAATCTAAAATCACAGAGCACACAACTTGATCATGCATGTCCGCTTCACACATAGATCTCATTCGGTTTTTAAACTCAAATGCACAAATCTGTCACGTTAAACAGAATATTCCTCAAAAAAGTAGAGCCAATCACTGCCTCTGTCCTCTGGCCAAAGAAATTAATTGCAGTAATAACTTCTTTTGCTGACTGACAAGTTTAAAAGGTGATGAGAGCAAGAAAGAGATAAGAAACTGATTTCCACAACAGTTTCTGTTGCTGACAGCATACTTTCCCTCATACAAACGTACATAGTGAGTAAGTCAAAAACTTCAGGAATGTCATTTAATGGTTTGAAACATCACTTCAACTGTTCTCCTGCAGTTAAACCAACAAAAGTGACTTCAAAACAACGTGAGTTGAGTGGTTGCGGGTTGAAAGCCAGGAAGGCTCAGAGGAATCGAGTCTGTGTGACTGTATTTGTCCTTGGTGAGCAGAGACCAAAACCTGCATCTAAAAGGTGTCTGTCAGCTAACACTAAGGTGTGTTTTGGTGGGGTGCTGGGTGTCAGAGGGCTAGCTGAGCAGGTCAGGCTGCAAGTTAATCCTCTGCAGGACATCCTCAGGCATGCACAGAACCGGATTCACGGGCTTGATCTGTTCGTCTCCGAGAAGAGAGAGACCAGCAACTCCGAACAGAGTGTGGAAAGGATCCACCTGAATGCAGAGAAGGATGGAGTTAAAGAGTATCACAGAGACACCGCACTAAAAACTGGGGTTGTAATGACACACACACACGTATCAGAACATCTTAGCACAGCTTTTAGGGATGCAAGAATATGAAGATGTGCATTAGAGAAGACATCAATATGTGTGTTATGGATTGAAAGCAGCAGAGATGAGGTGTCCTTTGTTCATTAAAGATAACTTGTATGTAATACCCTTTGAATGAAAATATACGGGTCAGAAAGACAAAAAGGAAGGGATCATGGAGGCGCAGGTTTACAGAAGATGAAGATAATAAATGTTTTGTTGAGTTTAACAGCTCACCATGTCTCCTGGTCTATCAGCAAAACCTCCGGTCTCCTCGTCTTGACAGGCCAGAATAAACCTTCGGAGCTTGGCCTTGTCGATCCAGTGGATCCTGCCGATGATTTTCAGCGACGCCAAAACCCACCACGAGTAGCACACATCTGGAAGCTGAATGAGATGAATAAAACCAGAGCTGGAGGGTACTGTAAGGACATCCATTTAAAGCAGCTAAGGTCGGCTTCACTGAGCTTGTAGTGAGTTATAACTCCCTCTCTAAGCTGTCACAACTTTCACCTTTCACAAAAATGCTCTAAACCCACTGTACGCTACCTGCTCAGCCCAGTTACATACACATACTCAAAGAACATGCATGTCATGGCAGTAGGACTGAACTTCGGGAAAAAATGTAATTGTGATTTTTCTGCCAGATACTGCAATTATAATTTGATTAGCGATCCCTTTATTTATTTATTTTTTTTTTTTTGAGTTAAGCCCCATCAAGCAGCACACAGCAGATGAACTGGGCAGTGACAAGGAATAGAGAATCTGGTCAATTTTTAAAACACCCTGTGCACACTCCCGATCGTGTATCAACAGTTAAAACAGACAAAGAACAAACAATATAACTATGTAGCCTGCTTAACCATAGTAGTAACACAAAAATCAAGGACAACTGAACTAATAATCAAAATCTGAACAAGTCAGCAAAATCAGGCAGGCACAACGCTCTTATTCTCAAATGCTCCATGTAGCCATGCAGAGAGCGGAACAAAGCCAGTTCAGAGAGCTGTTATCCGTACTTGAAGCAAACAAAATGACAAATTGGGTTGTGTGAGTTGACGCTGGACAAAACCGCGGTATAGCCGCCACCTGTGTCTGTTCTCCTGAAGCCATTATCCCACGTTTTCCTCTAGTTTAGTTTGTTGTTGTAAAATGTACACGGCCTGTGCCCACTCTGATTGGTGAGTAGGACTGTAACAGAAGGGGCATGGTGCTTGTGATTGGTGAGCAGATCCGTCACACAAGGATGATAACGGAATGAATTTGTAACTGCATGACTGTTTAAAACCGTTCAGGTGCGCTGTATAATTAAGCTACATTTTAATCGCCGTCTTCACAATTAGCTAATCACGTTCTTTCAAATCGCAATTTCAATTTGAAAACGATTAATCATTCAGCCCTACATGGCAGTTTGACTTTTTCAATAATTACTGCAACTCTTATTTTTCTGTGATGGAATGATTGGAGTACTTCTTTGTCACAAAAAATCTTAATATTAATTTATTATGAGTCTTCTGAAAATGTGACCAAACCTACTGGGTCAACAACATACAGCAACGTTAGCATTTGCTTAAATGTCCCTTGGTCATTATCACTTCAGTTAGGCGCTTTTGTTCTTGATGGGTATGGGGTCAGACTTTCTAAAACCTTATTTGTAGCCAGTTCTTTACCACTTTTAATGTGTGTTTGGAGTCATTGTCCCATTGAAACACCCAACTGCGTCCTAGACCTAACCTTCTGGCTGATGATTTTAGGTTTTCCTGAAGAATTTTCAAAGTACTCCTCCTTCTTCATTTTTTACTGGTGCACCAGTTCCTCTGGCAGCAAAACAGGCACGGGGCATAATACTAACTCCACCATACAAAATTATTTCCTGATACTGAAGAAATAAGAATGAGCAGAGCACCACAACTAATTTAAGAATCACTCTGTCCTGTCCAAGTGAAAATGACAAGGTGGCATTTGGTTTCCCAGTGCAGCATCTGGTGAGCACAAACCTTCTCCGGTCGTCCATTGAGGCCTCCGGATGGCAGCTGCCTCTCGCAGAGCCACCAGCCCAGCAGGTCAGCGTTCACCTGGTGCAGCTGACCGGTGAGCGACAGGAAGCCAGTGCAGCAGTAAATCTGACAGACAGGAGGGAGACACTTGTATGTGATGTGTGAATAAGAATTTAACTGTCTGATAGCATGGGAAGTAGCAACTTAACACTTGATTTCGATTTCACCTTTAGTTTAACTTTAACGGTTTTTGCTTTTGTGTAAAAAGAGACTCCCACAGCGATTGTCCTGCACCATACCAGTACATCAGTGGACTCACCTGACCAGCATGAGACTCTGAACCAGGTCTACACCCAAAACCTCCGTCAAAGTTCATACAGGACAAGATGAACTCAACAGCTTTGTCCACATTTATTGCGTCCATCTTGCCCTTGGAGGAGGAGAGGGCAGAGGTTCATCTTCAAATATTACAATATATATGTAATTATATTATAAATTGTTTCAGTGTTAAGTAAAGACAAAAGGTTGACAAAAGCCGCACATGATATACATACTAGCAATGCAAGTGTAGCAACAGCACAGAAGGAAAATCTTGTGTCTATTTCTCCTGTAAAGACAGAGAACTGTAATTATAACACAACATTATACTATAATATTATCTTTACAGCAAACAATAATTTAAATAAATGAGAACTAACATTTTTTTTCTGCAAGCCCCATCTGACAACACATTTAAGTTGTACGTTTGTAGATATATATTCGAAAAGACACATATTTTATTATATCTATTATTTATTTATTATTTGTACTAAAATGCTTGCGCGCTTTTCATTCTCTCCTTTTTAATTTTCATCTTGCTCACCCCATTTGTCCCCTGCAAATGAGCCGTCTTCCTGCTGCAGCCCTTTGATGTATTCCACCACTTTGTCCACATCAATCGCATCCACATTATCATACAAGCACAGGATCTGAGGAAGAGTTTTTGTTTTACCAAATACAGTAATTGAACCAAAAATTTTAAGTCAAAACCCCAGGAAAATAACCAACACAAAATACAAGGGTTGAAGAACAAAAAGATAATTTACAAACCTAATGCTAACAGACAATTTGAGAAGTTTAGATGGGGGTTTAATAAACAAATATATATATATAATTCCAACCTCTTATGGCATAAAAGATGGTGAGAAAACCACAATAAGTCGATCAGTCTGTCAAATTTGACTGTCTAAGGGGTCACCTGGACGGCGCTGAGGGTATAGAGTAGGTGAGGGTCGTGTCCGATGCTGGCGCTGATGCCACCACACTCGTGCTGACAAGCTTTGATGAAGTCCACGATCTCTTGCTGGTTCATCCGGGGCAGCTGCCCCATCAGGTCCATCACAGTCAGCCCCCAGTAGATGCCGCTCATCCTCAGGTACTCTGACAGCGTGTACTCCTGGACAAACATAAACAGGATATGAGTGAACAGAAGGAGGAGGATTGAAAAAGATTTTCTCCCTTGTTTATTCATTAAAAGATATCTTTGTTGACTTTGTATAGAGAACATAGTAAAAGCTTTAGCAATAAAGAAAATGATTAGAGCAATGGGCCTATTGTTTAAATATTTACATTTGTAAAATTGAAATTAAACCATTAATACATTCTTCTGCTCCTGAAAGCAGATTTAGTTATTTGGAAATGTAGTAATTATAAAGGCATACAAGCATTTTCAAAATGTCTTAAAATTGCAAATTCAAACTTTGCAATCTTGTGCTTTTCACAAAATCTTGGCATCTGGCTGCAGATGGATTTGCTCCCACTGGTGAGGTGGGCCACTGATGTTGGGCGATAACGCGTGGCTCGCAGTGGGTGCTCAATTCATCAAAAAGGTGTTGAATGGGGTCGAGGTGAGGGCTCTGAGTAGGCCAGACAAGTTCTTCCACACAAGTGGGAAAACTATTTACTTCTGGACCTGGCTTTAGACAGAGGGATCATGTCCCCAAACTGTTGTTATCAAGTTGGAAGCACACTTTTGCCTAATATTATTGTTTGCTGTGGCAGAAATTCAGTTTCCTCTCTTAGCCAAGTAATATACCCAGGGGAAAGTAAGTGGACAGAGGTGTCCAGGGTAGTAAAACACATCTAGAAAGCCCATGAGAGAGCCTTTACTCACATAGTCATCCTTTTTGGAGCCGTAGGCAGCGATGTAGTCTGCATGTTTGTCCAGCAGCAGTGTGCTGGGAGCGTCAGGCTTAATGACGACATCTTTCACTTGGGTACCCTGACATTAAAACACACCGACATATTTAAAACATGCCACAAATCTTAACTGACCGGGTTTGAATATAATACAATTATGACCTCAGCCCTTCCGCTGTCAAACCAGATACTCAGTTAATTCATATTACGTAGCTACATGACTGACAAAAGAAAAGGAGTTGCTGACAGGTTGTGCTATCAACTAGCTACATGCTAACACCGATGCTTGCTACATTTAGCCACTTTACTGGCTGATTTTACACATTAGCGGTCAATGCGGGGCAACATTTGGACAGAATGGAGGCAAGTGGACATGTACAAAGAGTTCGGCTATAATGTTAATATAATACACCCTGCATAACTATAACATTTACAACATGACGCCAGTTACCATTCTGAAAATGTTCGCATGATCAGGCTGCTGCTGCTGCTTCTTCTTCTTCTGCTGCTGCTGCGACTTCTTCTTCTTGAGTTGTTGAGTTTTTCTTAGGCGCGCCACCTTCAGCTTCGGAGTGTGGACCGCAGGCAAAATCCTGGTGCTTTACAATTCTGGAATAAAGTGGAATGTCCACTTCTACTGACCCAGGCTTACTTTAATGAAGAGGACTCAACGTCTTCTTCCTGTACTAAGACTGTACGACGGTGTAGACCAATACAGTCAAAGACATTGCAAATGTCCACTTGAGATCTTTAGGTAAAACGTATGTGGGGCACAAATGAAGTAAAACAGCTTTTGATCAGCAGTACTTGAGTCAGAACAAATGCCATTTTGTAGTTAGTAACCTCATTCTACCACTATACCAGTGATACCAGTTGGACACAGGCCCTTAGTGCTGAAAGTTAGCCACATATTCCAAAACCTGTTCCACAAACTGGATTCTCAAACAAATAAGTTAACATCTTCAGAAAAGCTCTCCGAAAGGTTTTTGTCATTGACCTATTCTTTGCTTGAGATGGTACTGCACTAGTAGTTTCTGTACTCCACTGGCCATGGGTACTGTGTGAATGTGTAATTTTAGTTTAATTGCTCTTATACAGTTTCTTTTTTTATTAAACCACTTATAGTGATTACGTTTACAGTGATCAACCGCTTATATGGATCAAAAGGTTTGTGACAAAATAATTTTAATACAAGTGGTGTACAGTCATCAAGTAGCCCATTTACAGAAATCATTTTTGGTCTATTTCTTGGTGAAAAAATCGGAATATTTAATGAATCTTTTTATTTTCAAAGCCTGATAATAAATTTAGAAATGCACTGAAACCAATGCCAAGCTGTGGCTAGTAGTTGCACTACTGACATTATTGTTATTGTAAACAGCACAATACTGTTTTAGGCTATAGCCTAATTATAATTTGGACTACACTAAGCTATATTTTAAATAAAGTACTGCACTGTATACCTTTATAGTGTATTTGAATTATACACAGTATAGTAGCCTAATTTAATTTGTACAGTAATTTGAAAAGCTGTACTGTATTTTAAAACAGTTAATAATATTTAGTAAATAGCAAAGCTGTCTGTTTCATTTTTCATTGTAATAAATGTAAAATTAAAATAATAAATAAAAATTATACATCTGGTGCATATTATATTCCTAAATGTAGGACACTGCAACACACTGATTTGATGAGGCAACAGTCGGCGCCAACCACTGAGCCATGATGCTGCTCATCTGCATGACCACAGGGTCCATAGACAAGGCCCCTAATAAACTATCCTCCTGGATTAAAGGGTTGTTCACCTATATGCAGTAATAACTAATACCTCCAGTCTACTATGCTCAGTGATAGTTGGATCTCGCTGGATTATGACGCCTGACAGCAGCAGGGTATTTAGGCTGTTTGAGGGACAGGGGCGAAAAAAAGGGCACCAGCTATATATGGTGCAGTATATTGCACTGTATCACTTTATCATGTTTTTTTCAATGGAAGTGTCCCGTAGAGGACCCTTGAACATCAGCTTTGTCGTCTATTTTGTTTTAAATGTGACCTTAATTTACTTACTGAACATTATGCTGTATGACCAGTATAAACAGAGAAGAAAGTTACATGACCAGGCAAGGCCGAAGGCATTCAGCGCTGGAGAAATGTCAGAGATTTGAAATCTGGGGGGCAGAGCGTGAGAGAGTATTTGGCAGTGGAGATCAAATCTCAACAATCCTTCTGCAGAATCATTTACTCTCCCTTTAATCGAACTTCAAGATGAAAACATAAAACACCTCTTTATATCCATTATCAATGTTCACAAAAACAAACCAAAAAAACATCAGTTCTAGATTGGATGGAATAATTCAAAACTGGATGATATACAGACTTAAAACCTTCAGATTAATTCACCGTTATGTCAAAAAGTGACAGGTGTGTTTATTGACAGTGAAACCACAGCCTACATATTACATCTATACATTCTGCAGAGGTTCTCCATGGTTAAGTGTATATTGCAATTTGACCTATTTTGCTAAAACAGACAAAACCATTTTCAGACAACATGCATTTTTAGTTGTTAAATCATTACACAAAAGACCCTTTTCAACAGAGATCCCACAATAGTGCTTTAAAGTCATAATGCCGGTTTTGCTTTGTGGTGATTCTCAAGAACTCATTAAGGCCACACTTCTGAGCTACACTTTTAAATGTGACAGGTCTTGTTGACAGGTTTTTAATGTTTTGTTCTCTTATTAAAAAGGTGGACTGCTGTCTACCGATTCAGGGTCTGGATCAGTCTGAAAAAGCAAGGCAGGATGAAGTGATTTTAAGGCAAACAATGTTTTACAACTTTATCCTGAGTTTATGTAACCAGATCTATTTCCAGGAACACGTGTATGTGTAGAAACTTTACAACAAAGTACATGTGAATGAGGGCAAGGTGTGCAGAGTTCATTTCTTGTATCTTCCCAGGTGTTCTCGGGCAATGATGAGTCTTTGGATTTGAGCTGTGCCCTCGTAGATCTGCAAAGGAAATTAGAAACATTTTTTAAAAAGTTTAAAAAGTTTTACCAAATGCCTTTGCTAGCAGTGATTAGATGCACAACCTAACCCACCTGGTAGATCTTGGCATCTCTCATCAGCTTCTCTACGGGGTATTCACTGTTGAAGCCGTTGCCTCCAAATACCTGAACAGCGTCAGAAGCCACCTGATTGGCGATGTCTCCAGCGAATGCCTTGGCGATGGAGGCGTAGTAGGTATTTTTACGGCCCTGGTCCACTTCCCAGGCCGCCCTCTGGTACGCCATCCTGGCCAATTCCACCTTCATTGCCATCTCAGCCAGGAGGAAAGACACAGCCTGATGCTGTGAAAAAGGAGGAGACAGAGGGACCTGTTGATCCTGTACTCATCTTTGTACTTTTAACACTGTGCAGCTGTGTGGTCACCTGACAGTCAGCCATCACAATAGTTAAAGTAATGACAGTATTGCCATTGCTGTATTTTTTTAACTCAAAATGGGCTTTATCGGAACATGTCGGTGTCTACTTGCAAAAACATGAAGCAAACAAACCTCAGCAATAACTTTGCCAAAGGTCTTCCTCTCCAGGGCATAATTGGTAGCTTCCTCAAGTGCCCTCTGTGCCAGGCCTGTAGCTCCTGCTGCCACCTGCATTGCATAAATTATATTAGTAAACATCATACACAAAAATCTTCAGTGACAAATACTATTAAACATGACTATTCCATTTACAATGTTTGTATTTACAAAGCTTAAAATTGTTTGGTTTTAGCAATGGAATATCAGTGTTGAAAGATATACAAATGCCTTTTAATTTGATGATGTCTTTGATGCTCTGTATAAACCTATGAGCTGAGGTGAACTTATTATTAGTCTGTGGATATGAAACTCCTGGAGCATATCAGTTTAAAGTTAAAGTTTTAGATCAAAGTTTTTTCGTCCACACAAATCCAAATGGTGCATTTTCTGCTTTGATAAGGCCAGCTCAAAAGATGCATTTTTAATAGACATTTAAGAAAGATGTTTGGGAGAACAGAGCTGCTGATTACGCACTAAAAGTCCTGTACTGTAAATATGGCCAAACTGCAAGAGTTTTGCACTTCAAGTGTTTTTTCTGACACAGACACAGATATCTGTACTCCGGGCCCATTTTAAAACTTTTTTAATAAACATATTCTTTTAAATAACTGAACGATTGTTAGTGAGCCATCTTTGGAGTAACATGAGGCGTTTATGCATGGTATTACAACTGATCTACAGTTAGAAGACTTACTGGTGGCCTAGTGTTGTCGAAGGCACCCATGGCAATTTTGAAGCCAGATCCCTCTGCAATCAGGACATTCTCCTTCGGTATTCTTACATCCTCAAAGGTGATGCCTCTGGTGTCTGAGCACCTCTGGCCCATGTTCATCTCCTACAAAGACAAAACAAACACAAGGACATGCTATCTTGTGATGCACATGGGGCAGTGTACTTGTGGGGTAACTCTTGGCTGGATAGCAGATGTTTCCCCATTAATTATAACATGATTCTATCTAATAATAATTTATACAGCACAAATCTGAAAGCAGTTTTTATAATAATAAACTTCACAGGGAGACAGATAATATTCCTCTCAACTCCAAGTCTCAAATCAGAGGGAGATTCAGCAGGTTTCTGTGTCTAAATCATATGGCTGCATTGTAAAGTTAATTATGTCATCGTAAAATTATCATGGAGATTATTCTTTTGAGTTAATTGTTGTACTGATTATGAGGTTACTCATCATCTATAGTGTTTAGCACTTAATAACTTTTCATATAGCCCATACCGGCCTCTAAGAAAAATACTGACCTTAATACAAAACCAGTTAATGTGAAAAAAACAAACAACTCAGCTTTATCTTACCTTCCTTCCTATTTGAATTCCTGGAGTGTCAGCATCCACAATGAAGCCAGTAAAGGCTTTGCCAGCTGGACATTTCGGATCAGAGTTAGTGCGAGCCAGGAGGAAGTACCTAGGAATATTAAAGACATATAAATATTCAGATAACCATCAGAGCAGAAATATGTTTGTGTATTCATTACCTTTAAGGATATGTATACCATACCTTTCATTTGCTAAAATCACTGCATTGACCCTGCCTTATTTGGGACAGGTGTCCATATGGGACAAGCCCTTAATTCCTCTTGCACAAAACTGAAATAAGTTACTATGAAACAGTATTTATTTATTAGTCAAAATGTGTCAAAATACACTCATTTGCAAGTTTATTAAGTGCACCTTGATTAAACTATTGTGGTCCAATCTGGAAGTCCTGTAATAAATTCTACCTGTATGAAAGTTGTAATCAAATCATCATAAAGTTGAATCTACGTAAACTTGCTACAGAGTGTGTATTCTGAGTAATGGTAGTGAGTACACACCAGTTAGCTTTCCCACCATTGGTGATCCACATCTTCTGTCCATTAACAACATACTCATCACCCATCTTCACAGCTCGGGTCTTGATGCCGGCCACATCAGAACCTGCCCCGGGCTCTGTGACACAGTACGCCTGCCGAAAAGACAGTAATTAAGACTCTGATGTCATGCATGATGGAGAAGTAGGTTTCCATATTAAATGTTTCTGCAGGTGTAAGTACACAGTAGTAAAGTAGTACTATGATATGTCGGAGTTTATGTTCCTCCCTTTACAAGAAGGTAATTGATGTTTATTACAGAAAGTGCTGAAAAGAAACTTGCACTGAGATTATATCTCCTTGGCAACAGTGCAGCACTATGTGCCTAGATTCAACATTATTTTAGCAGCATGTTAAGGAGTTGCTGGGAAACTTGTTTAGTGGGCCTGCAAACCCAAAGTCGTTCAGTTAACTATCATGGAACAAAGATTCACCTCAAATCCTGTCATTTGAGAAGCTGGAACAAGCAAATACATTTTGCTGTAAAATGGAATGAAATGATTATTTGATTATCAAAACAGTTAGCTTATTATTATTATTATCTTATTATAGCTTATTATTATTGACAGGATGGTGATAAGATACATCCCTTTGTTGTGAGAGACCCAGGTTCAATTCCACACTGTGACACATCCACCATTGTGTCCCTGAGCAGGACACTTAACCCCTAGCTGCTCCAGCGGTGTGCGACCACTGACATATATGTCGCTTTGGATAAAAAGTGTCAGCTAAATGAATAAATGTAATGTATTTTGACCTCTTCAGACTTTTTTCCCTTCTCCATGGAAGTAGGTGAAGTTGTGCTTTAAATCCCTACTTCGCTTTTACCAAATGTAATACTTACACACATAAGAGGCTCCTCAGTCAACCTTCCCAGGTATTTTTTCTTCTGTGTGTCACTGCCAGCTAAAATAACAGGCATTTGCTGTGTGGGAGAAACAGATCAAACTTCATTCAGACTGAACTTCAACTACTGTTATTAATCATTGTTATGACAGATCTTGTGTTGAAAAACCAAAAGGGCTTGCACATCATACTGATCAATAATCAGTCACTAGCATGTTACATAACACATACGTTATCGTATTATGGCCTTTTCACACGGGAAGCGACTCCGCCTGCGTGGTCGCTTGGCCCAGCGGGATTGCTCTGCGCCTCTCATGTGAACAGACAAGGAGACAAGCGCTCCTAAACGGCAGGCGCACTGTGCATAGTAACCATGGCAATGGCTTCTGTGTGCTTAATCGCTGCAGCCTAATTAACTTTAGTTAATAATATTAATAGTTAATAATTATACATAACTTTACCTGATACATTCAGTTTTGCGGGGTTGCTCTGCCATGTGAACTCCTTCCTGTTGATGTCCTAATAACTATTTAGTAAACAGTAGGCCTAACAGATCCTGGAAACTCACAAACAGCGAGGATCAGTCTCTCTTCCAATGATTTGAGCTGCGCGTCGCGTCCAAAAAGCTGAAGACAATTCAACTGTGGCAGAAGGGGGCATGTGCGTGAGACGAGCACAACCGGGAACACGCCCGCTTGTCGCTACGCCTGTCGCAATGCCCGTGCCTCCCTTCCCACACGCTCGCCTCTCACTGAAAATGAATTACGAGGTGCGTAAATCGCTTCCCGTTTGAAAATGCCTTTAAAATGCATAACCTTTGCTATGTCACATTACTCCGGAGTTTTCAAACCCCTAAAACTGAAAGAAGCTACAGACCCGTTTTAGTTAAAACTCCGGGGTTGCGTTTTAGTCTGGTCGGGCGAAAACTGAGACGTTTGAAAACGATGACACAGATACCCACGTTCGCTTCCTGTTTTGGTCTTATCTAATCTCTATACAGATATCTGCATTTGAATGTCAAGCGTCATTACTTTAAAAGTAGACTGTATTTTTTGTGATTTGAATGAATTGACTCTAAAACTGGTGAAGAAGCTACTGAATGACTTGCAACATTGATAAGTGAAAACTTACTCCCAGAGAGTTTGCTTCAATAGCAGTCTGTACACCTGTGCAGCCGTAAGCCAACTCTTCTGTGATGAGGCAGTTGTCAAAGATCGACAAGCCCATTCCACCTGAACACAAGAGGGACAAGCTTAACAGGGTTTTCTCCACCGTCTTTTCAAATAAAAGTAAGCCAACTAGCCACACTGACATAATACGTAAGCAGAGGTGCAACTTTACCCAGCAAATTCAATATGAACATATTAAGTGTGGCTATTATTTACAATCACATACAAACTAAACTGACAGATGTGTGAGGATCTGCCTACCACTACGGGGGAACCCAGCGTAACGTTATGCTAGAGTTTAAAACACGGCAGGTAAAAAAATAATCAACGAGCAAGAAAAGAACGTACCATATTCCTGTGGAATGTGACCGTTCATCAGACCAAGCTCCCACGCTTTCCTGATGATGGGGACAGGATACTGCACAATGACAGGACATTCAAAAGTTACTCAAACTTATTTAAAAAGAAAATCCTAAGCCCTAATTAAAGAGATCACTTAACTGATCCACCAAGGGTACATTCAGTTTACAGCAGCAGAGGCAGGCTGAGATGTAAGTAAACAGATAAAAGAACTCTTTGAATGAAGTAAAAATAATGATTTGTTTAAATGTAGAGAGACGACATCATAAAGCTATATACAATATATACATTATAATACTTTATTCATAAGTGAATTGTGCAAAATAATTCCAGTAGCAGCGGCCATGATATATTGCATAAGCACAAACTGTGGTAAAAGACAAACAACCGATCCCTTGTTGGCAAAAACAAGTGCCTAAAGTAATTTGTCTTGCTCTTAGAGGGAATTAGTCTACGACAGCCAAATTTCACCTCAGGGCAGTGTTTTTAAACCTGAAATCTCTTATTAAAATCAGGGAGTATCACTGTGTATACACAGAGATGTATTTATTCAGTCTAATAGCACTGACATCCATAAACTAACAGTTAGTTTTACAATATGTTTGGTTCTCACTGTTTAACACTATTTTTGTACAACCCATTGTACTGCTGTCCTATGTTCATATGACACAGTAAATATTGCATACCCTGAAAGGTCATGGGGATTTGAGGCATGTGCACCTACACAGACACAAAATCTGTTGCATTTTGCAGTTTTAACGTCAGTAATTTAATGTCAAAGTCAAGCTGCATTTACTCTTTCATATACACGTTACTGTAGTCTAATGTCCGGGCTATACTCACTTCACCGCTCCTGTCATATTCAGGTGCAGCAGGGACGATCTCTTCACGTGCAAACTTCCTCGCCAGCTGTTGGAACTCCTTTTGCTGATCCGTCAGCTCTGTAAGATTTTAAGACTTTGAAGATATAGGTCTGTTTAAAACAATACTCACATGCCCATATGGACACTAAAAGATTTATTGTTCGTGGTATTTATTCTTTCACTCCATATTGGGTGGGGAAAAATCAGGTCCTAAAGCGATTTAGATTTAATTATAAAGCGAATATATTTTTGCACAGAATGAGGACAGTGGGTTTTGTCCCGTCACTTACACTGGAGTCGATTAAGGAAGGGAAGCTACAATTACAGTGACCAATAACTCTTTCAGTGTACATATGGACATGCGAGTATTTCAAGTGAGATGTGAAAAATTTACAGTACAGCCTACTCACCAAACGAGTAGCCGAGGGATGCAGAGTGGCTGCTGTGAGAGGCTGCAACGCTTGCAGCAGCACTGGAGCTCTGCAGGCGGATCCCAGACCGCACACTGGCTTTGAGCAACTGTGCGCGGACGGGGAAATCAGCAACATACAACAAAGTTAATTTTAAAAAGGGCCCCTCCACAACGCATGATGATTTACTAACTTGTTACTAAATCATTAGTTAACCCTAGTTTGTGCCTTTCATGTATTACCATCACATTTGAGTCACAGAGCTAAACATCTCCATAACAGATTGCCTCTCAAGTGAAGGTCCAGAATCCTTAAAAAAATATTCTGCTCCATAATAAAAAAAACCATCAGGCACATACAGTATGCCCTTGTTCTGCCCTTGTTCTTCATGTACAACACACACAAGAAAATCATGAAACAATATTTTGTAAGAAAATATAAAATAATATAAAGGAGCATCTGTATAGACAAATATAACTGATAATAACCTTTAATAATTTGGGTTCAATGTAAAGCTAAGACACACCTGAGAGCCCACTTTATTAGGTACACCTGTACAATCTAATGCAGCGCTGTCCTAACATCTGTCTTTATGAGGCTCATAATGCAGTGTTTAGTGATTTTGTCAACAATGTACAGATTAATATATGTTCATCGTTGGAGGACTACATTATATTGAGAGGTGTTTATAATATTTTGTACTTCCGATTATATATACGAGGGGGGCAGAATTTTAGAAACACCTCTCTTTTATAAAGGTAACTTAAGTTAACTAATTCTTAACTAAACAGACATGAGCTAAACAGGCATGGTTCTGTCCTGTTCTCACCTCCCCCAACAGCTACAGATGTCCCCCTCCCCTTGGCTGCCATGTCATGAGATGTGTCACATGCAGTTCTCAGATGACACTGCAATTGTGGGGTGTATTAGTATAGGAGCCAGGTGGAGGACTTTGTGACATGTCTGTTGGTGGTGGACTTACAGAAACCACAGACTGTATACATGGACATAGGGTTTGGAGCATCCTGCCCATACATCAGACTGACTCAAACGTGAACAGGGCTCGCTGCTGTCAATCATGACCTGAAACACTTTATTTCATCGAATAACTAGTTAAAACCAAACTTAGAATAAACATATTGAACATGCATCAGCATGATGAGAACTCCCTAAAATGAAAGAAACCATCTCTGTGGAAGAAAAGGTTCAAGTGTACTTTTTTAGTTTCATCAATGTCCCATCTTCAAATATGGAGGAGTTTATGACTTATGCTGCAGCCAGCCACCAGAGGGCGATGGAGACGTCTTGGTTTTACTTTTGTAACGCTGTCATGTCGTCCATCTTTAGTCTATGGTTTGCGTTCACAGATTTGTCTACACATTTACAAATCTCACATACACTTGCGAATCTGAATACGGATTTTGAGATGTTTATGATTGATTACGCGCACACGGGTTCTGATGTCACATTTGCAGATGCATGTAACCTTACACATGCACAAACCTTAGTAATTACGCATTAAGGGATTCTTTTACAAAAATTGAAACAAACACGGAGTTAGACAACGTTTATGTCAGTTACGCAAATCTCGACTAACATGTGTAAATAGTTCTGCATATAGACGTTAATGTATAATATACAAGTTAGACAGCGTGAATGAGAAAGCGTCTTCAAATGTGTTTTAACCTTTGAAGCTGTTTGCCAGCTAACGTTAGCAAAGGACGTAATGTTAGCTAGCAAAGCTTCACTTGACTGACTCAAAAAAGGGAAATGTAACGTTGAGTAACGAGGACAACGAGCTGCGACGACCAATCTTTGATAACTACAACTATCAAAATATGCTCAAGTATTATAGCTAATGTTAACCCACGTACCTTGTTGAACAGCATCTTTGTGTCACCAGCAGACAGGTCGCATAAACAGACTTCACCACTACCTTTGCCCCAATTATTAGTGTATGCAGTCTCGGCCAATCACAGCAGAGGGATTGATCACATGACACACAAATGACTTTTGCCCAGTTTTGTTATTGTTACCCAACCTGTGTCTTACACGTCTCACACTCATAAACTGAACTGGTCCACTGCTACTACCAATACTACTGCAGATACTAGTGGTACCCCGATACTATTTCTACCAGCAATCATGGTAATGTTTATGCTTATAAATCATAGATATCACAAAGGTTGTAATATTGTCAATGACAATGATTACACCTGGCTATTATTTTAAAATATCACAATGGTTTGTACTCAGATGACTAAAAGTAACAATACAACAGTGAAAAAATACCACATTGATTACAAGTAAAATACCAACATTGAAAAAAATAACATGTTTAAAAATATAATCAGCTAAATGTACTTGATGTTTCAAAAGTACTCATAATACAGGAAAACATTACCCTGTTTAGTGATTTATTATTATTACATATTATATTACTGAATTACTATTACTGATGTATGAATGTGTACTCAGCATTTTACTGTTGTAGTTAGGGAGATTTCTAATCATTATACACACACACACACACACACACATGGTAAGGATGGTCTCAAGCAAGGAGAAGGTCCTGAACGATACATATTCACATTTTCTTTCGTTTTTTTTTGTTGTTTAAGTGCATAATACTAATAAAATGAATTTAATAATAAAAATAACAATAGTAATAGTGATGTTATTATTATTCGTACTGCCTTACCAGCCACCAAACTAATTCATCAAAATGCTATAAAGGCAAGGGGTAATTGTTGCACAGCTAGCAGTACTTTCAGCACGTTAAACAACACATAAACCACACACACACAAACAAACAAATAAATAAATTACCCACTGCTGTTCAGAAGGCTGATGGCAGCAGGGACAAATTAGTTTTAGGTTATATCTACAACCAGATGGGAACAATCTGAACTCACTGAACCAGAGTTATACTGCTGTGTTATAGCAAACGTGCTAGTTAAACTATTTCAGTGACTGAAACATGGAAATAGGCCACCGTTATTACCATTCGACTGCAACAACAATTGAATTATCTTTATTGCCTACAATCAAGAGCATTCATTTAGTTTATTAGAATCAGAATCAGAATCAGAATCCACTCTATTGCCAGGTATGTGTACACATACGAGGAATTTGACTCAGGATTATACATTGCTCACGATGTGCTTACTTGTACAAAAATACCATAATACAACAATAAAATAATAATAAAATAAAATCAGACACAAACTACAGTATAGACAACACTAATATACACACTATGAGCAAAACAATATAGACATATTGACAAATAGTGCAATGATCAGAGTGCAAAGGATGCAAGAGTAAACTATTATTCTCATTATGTACATGTTGAAGGTGGATATGATATACAGGTACACATAAACATACATGCATACATTTACACATGTACACAGTGTGATGGAACATAGTGCAAAGGATGCTGGAAAAATAAATAAGACCTATGACCTGAGGTAGGTGTATTGGTATACAGTATATACAATATGACATAGTATGAACAGCACTGAAATAGAGAATGGTGAATAAATAAATAATAAGTGGAAACCAGTAAACAGGTGCTGATTAGAGACAGAGTTACTGGGTTATTGCACAGGAATTGTTCCTGACACTGTGAGTCAGAAATCAGCTGTTCATCAGAGTGATGGCTTGTGGGAAGAAACTGAGTCGTCTTCAGGAACTTCAGGAGTTTGACTGATGGGTCTCTTGAGGTGCAGTCGTTGGTGTAGAGGGAGAAGAGCAGTGGGGAGAGCACACACCCCTGGGGGGCGCCAGTGCTGATAGTCTGGGTGCTGGATGTGATGTTTCCCAGCCTCACCTGCTGACTCCTGCCAGTCAGGAAGTCTGTGATCCACTGACAGGGGGAGGCTGGCACAGTGAGCTGGGTGAGTTTGGTGCTGAGGATGTCCGGGATGATGGTGTTGAACACCGAGCTGAAGTCCACGAACAGGATCCTTGCATATGTCCCTGGAGAGTCGAGGTGTTGCAGGATGCGATGCAGACCCAGGTTGACAGCATCATCCACAGACCTGTTAGCCCTGTGGACAAACTGCAGGGGTCCAGCAGGGGGCCTGTAATGTCCTTCAGGTGGGCCAACACCAGTCTTTCAAAGGACTTCATGACTACAGATGTCAGGGTGACAGACCTGTAGTCATTTAGTCCTGAGATGGAGGGTTTTTTGGGACCAGGATGACTGTGGAGCGTTTGAAGGACTTCACACAGCTCCAGTGATTTGTTGAAGATCTGAGTGAAGATGGGGGCCAGCTGGTGTGCACTGATTTTCAGGCAGGATGGTGAGACACCGTCAGGTCCAGGAGCCTTCCTGATCTTCTACCTCTGGAAGAGGTCACGTCCTTTTCACAGATCTTGAGTGCAGGTGAGAGGTCAGAGGGGGAAGGTGACTGTTTGAAGATTGCATTGGTGTGGGGGAGAGGTGTGACTCTGGGCTTTTCAAACCTACAGTAGAAACCATTCAGCTCGTCTGCCAGTCGTTGAGTACCAGCAGTGTTGGGGGATGGTCTCTTGTAGTTTGTGAGTGTCTGTAGGTATCCTTTCAGCGTAGCACCTCTTTGCAGCTTTGACCTCTTTGGTCATTGTGTTCCTGGTCTGGTTGTACAAGACTCTGTCCCCACTTCTGAAGGCCTCCTCCTTGGTCTGATGAAGCTGCTTGAGTTTCGCTGTGAACCAGGGTTTCTGGTTGTTGTATGTGCGGAAGGTTTTAGTCGGCGCTATGACACGTGTATGAACTTTGATCTTTCACCAAACTTATTGCTCAATAGGTCCGTTCACCATTGATTCCTCATGTCTTATTCTATCACAACACAAATTTGGTGGCTAAAGTTTCACAGCACCAATTTGGAGAAATCCTACGTTAAAATCCCATGCAACACCAAAAATTACACAAACACATTTCTTCATGGTTTACTGTTGTCATGGCACCTGCTTCATAATGTCTAGTTCAATGTCGAATTTACATTTCACTTCAGAAACCTGGAGAAATCTCACATCTTACTCATATTTCAACACCCTTTTCATAATCTGTAGAAGTTTACAAAATTTTTGTTTATGATGACCATGAATATAAAGGAGCTCAAAGCTTCAAAAAGGAGCTACTCTGAAAAGCTAAAAAAAACAACTGTGGAAAATCATCATCTGGCTGACGACCTGTGTTTTACTGTAGATCTGAGAAGCCCACATTCACACCTCTCTCCAACATCAAGCAGACACATTCACCCCGACCAAACCCAACAGGGACAGACTACAACGGACAGTCAGGACTGCAGACAGGATCACTGGTGCCAACCTGCCCTCCATTAGCGACTTAAACATGTCCAGAGTCAGAAACAGGGGAGGAAATACCACGGCAGATCCATCTCATCCCGGACACAACCTGTTCCAGCTTCTCCCCACAGGGAGGCACTACAGAACACTGCAGCCTACGCAGTATTTTGATATGGATTGATTTGCATGGGCTGTAAGCTGTAATCATAAAGATTAAAACTAAAAAAGGCCTGAAATATTTCACTTTATGTGTAATGAATCTACAATGTATGAAAGTTTCACTTTTTCACTTAAATTACAGAAAAGAATGGACTTTTCCACAATATTCTTCTTTTCTGAGATGCACCTATATTTACCACGTACTAGCAATTGAGTACTGCATAATTAGTAGTGCAATACTGCATAATAACCACACAAAAATATTTATTTATTCCAGCATCCTTTGAACTATTTCACTACACTATTGTCTTGCATTTACAAATGTTGCTGTTTATGTTTATGCTTTTTTGTAGACTGTGGTTTGCGTCCTGTTTGTTTATACTTGTTTTGTGTACACAGAAACTGAGACAAGAGCATATAATTATCAATCGCCTCTACTATGGAACCAGGTCCCAATTTGGGTTTGGGAATCGGACAGCATCACCACTTTTAAGGCTAGACTTAAGACTTTTCTGTTTAATAAAGCTTTTAGTTAGGGCAGGATTGAGCAAACTGTAAATCATTTTATCATTTTATATTGTTGATTTTATTGTGATTGGAATTTATTTTGTGTTTTATTACATGCTTTCTGTATTTTATGGTTTATTTTATTTAATTTCAATGCATTTTGGGACCATGTCTTTGGTGATTTTGCACTTTAAATAAAACTTGACAGCACTGCGATGGACTGGCAACCTGTCCAGGGTGTACCCTGCCTTTCGCCCGCGACCCTGTACACAGGATAAGCGGTTGAAGATGGATAGATGGATGGATAAAACTTGGCTTGACATTGTAAAACCAGAGTCAAATTTCTTGTATGTATTGTGTACACATAGCTGACCTTTAAAAGTGATTCTGATAAAACCATGTTCAACCAAATCATTTACTGTATGTATTTAGAAAAATCTATAATAAAAACTCATCTGTAATTATTCAGTATTTACTAATACTGTATATCAACTTTCTTAACTTTCAATGGAATCCTATTTAGGATGACACTGAATATAACCAAAAAGATATTAAGTTATTTTACTGTACAGCTTTAAAATGGAAAGTCCCCTCAAATTACATTATAATCTATTCAGATTATATTCATCTCTAATCTCTCATAAAATCTTTTTTCTCAGATGTTTGCTAAATTTTTCTATGGAATCCTGTTCACTACAACCATGACTATAACCATGTACAATATGAAGTAACTTCACTGTACAATTTATTTATATACCAGCTATAGTTGGTAGCAGAAAACTCCATCACAAACACCTTCTGTACAACGCACAGCAACAACAGTGGCATTAACAACAGCAATAGTAGTAAAGCCACATGCAATACCTCTAATAGCTCCATAACAGATTAATTGGTAATAGCAACTAATAGTAGTGATTGTAAATGCAATACAAATAATCAGATTAAGCTTTATTGCCATGGCTCCTCCTGAAGTCCACAGTCATCTCCACAGTTTTGAGCGTGTTAAGCTCCAGGTTGTTTTGACCGCACCAGAGAGCCAGCTGATCAACCTCCCGTCTGTAGGCCCACTCATCACCGTCCCAGATGAGGCTGATGACCGTTGTGTCGTCAGAAAACTTAACGAGTTTGGTGCCGAGGATGTCCGGGATGATGGTGTTGAACGCCGAGCTGAAGTCCACGAACAGGATCCTTGCATATGTCCCTGGAGAGTCGAGGTGTTGCAGGATGTGATGCTGACCCAAGTTGACTGCATCATCCACAAATAATAGTGGTATTCAAAGTATTAATGGAGGTTTCCATGGTGTAACATTGGTAATAATAGCAGAATAATTGTTTACGAGTACGATAATAAAGCACTAACGGTTGTTATAACTGCAGACATGGTGGTGAACAACCTGGAGTCTGCACACTTTCCCAGCGGAGAGACTGCATTTGCAGGAAAGCACTTGTTTAAAAAGAACATAACAGTATTTAGTTTATGGTGCCAGTTCAATTAAATGTTCTGATGGCCAGGGTAACACTCAAAATTCAACCCATTTCTGTCCAGCCTCATCATTAACTAAATAAATGCCTTTGAATGAATGCTATAAAGATAATCAAATAGCTGTTGTACGTTTGTGAACGTGTTTGTTAACTTACTAAGCCGTAGTGAAATGTTACCAGATTTGTGCCTGTGCAGAAGACATTAAGAAGCTGGTGCCATGACAACGGCACAACTATTGAATTAATTGGAAGGTCAAAGTTCATGTAAATGTATCATCACAAATGTTTACTTGTTGATTAATGTCTGAATAATTCCAGGAGGGATGGATGATGTGAAATGAAACTATTACTGTACCTATGTGCAGTTTTTAGGTACTTTACTCCAATATATTTAAATCTGATTAATAATTTACAGATATGGTTTTACATACAAAACATTGTAGTTAATACACTCAACTTCATGGGCAACTTTGCATCCTTAATGTTAACCTGATTAATATTTTTGGCAGTGTATATTTTGGATGCATTGGTATTTTAGATTTGCACTCTCGTACTGCAACAGAATTTCTTTCAGGATAGTTATTCAGTATAATTATAACAAAACTATAAAGTAAACTATAAAGTAAACAATCTATTAACCTACATACGCAACTCCACCAAAACAGAATTACATTTGTACACTATACAACGTACTTATCAACTGCATAAGCGCTTTGACCATTTGGCATACCATGCTGATAATGTCTGTACTGTTAAAAACATTAAAACTTATAATATCGAACACCCTGCTTTTACAAATACTTTGCACCATTTTGTGTCTTTGCTTCATTCACCATCAGGGTTTAATCAAAACATTAAACAAGTCGTGTTTATATTTTGCTCTCAGCCTCTGAAAGGAGGAGTCATGTGTCCCTGCGCCATGCTGATTAGAGCCTAGTCACTTCAAAGTTTTAATTCCTGCGACCAAGATTAGATCCCCACCAATAAAGAGCAAAGCAGTGACAACAATTGTGGGACGTTCTGATTTTATTGACGTATCAAACAGCTGTACATCTATTTGCCTTTCTTGGCCTTGATCTTTCTCAGGTAGAACTCGAGCTCTTTGCCTTCCAGGATGTAGCCGTCTGCCCTGCCGCACTGGCCAGGTCTGGAGGCGATGCAAGCTGCAGGAAGGGAGGGGTAAAGAGGGTAAACGTTAATCAAGGAAGGTGGATGTGCCTTAAAACAGGCAATAGTGCCAAAAATAATTCACAAAATTAGGAATTACACTTTTGTCAGGTGGTGCAGGATTTTGTGGTTCTTTCATAGCATGCACTTTTGACCTTTTAGAGCGCAAGAACCTGCCCTGTTTCACCCTCAGCAATACAGACCCACACATGAAGGCATTCCCGTACAGTCAGTCATCTGTTGGCCCCTATACAGTTAAGTGTCTTGCTTAAGGGCACCACAGATATATAAAAGGGGCATGTGTTAATATTCAACACCCCAACACCCGAGACTGGGTTAACAGCAGCAGATACCAGACGGTGTCGGCAACGTGTCTTTCTCAGAGTCTTCCGTTATCACCACTTTCATTCAGTAGCAGAACTGGACAGTTATCTTCATGGAAGGACACGCAGCAGATCAGACAGCTTTATAATACAGATGCCGTGAAGAGCACCTTTTTACAGTCTTATCTTGACCCTGGTTGTGCATTTAGACAAGTGTATTGGTCACCCCTTTCCCTATAGATGAATTTTAGATTGCATGTAGATTTAATCTAATAAAGTTGGACTGAATTCTACACTTCACCCAGACTGAAGTATCCCCACAGGATTAGATTTGCTCAATTGTATATCCCTAAACGCATGCATTTCCCAAGGCAAGTGAATATTTATTATTAATTGTATTAATATTCATTTAAAAAGGTTAATGAAGGTTCAGATATTTTGGACTCAAATAACCCCTCATTTTCAGATAAGACAAGTGACCAGAGTGTTTCTTTGTGCGTTACTGAAATAAGCACCACATAGCAGTAAAAATCCCTATTTCTGGCAATTTTCATGCAACACATGAGCTGATCCATCATTGCTCCAGTCTCTTAAAAAGGAGATGCAGATACCAGTTAAACTGGTGAAAGCTACAGTAGAAGAATGCACATGTTCAGACTCACCCAGCAGTTTTCCCTGCTGGAACTGTTCCTCCAAGAGGGGACTGATCTTGGCAGTTTTTTTACGCTCATCGTACTTCTTTTGGGTCCTCTTTGACCTCTTCTTGTTCAGAACCTCTTCCTCCTCAGGAGTCTACAAAAGATGTAAAGTTTTAGATTAACATGAAAGACATTGCACATTATTTTGACAGTACTGTAGAGAGACAAGGCAGGCAGGGGAGAGAAACCACATGCAGCAACGGGTACGGGCAGTACTCAACCCCGAGAAGCTGTGTTAGGGATTCAGCCTTGCTACATGTTCTACCAGGTGTGCTACTGGGCAGCCTCTGACATAAATCACTAGCAACACCAGGTAATTTTGCCAGTGTAAGCAACATGTCTTTCTCAGAGTCTTCCATTTTCACCACTTTCAATCAGTAGCAGAACTGGACAAAGTTATCTTCATGGAAAGACGAGCACCAGATCAGACAGGGCTTTATAATAAAGATGCCACTGTGACCGGTTTAATAACTTCTGGTCATTGTCAAAAAGTAAGTGTATTCAAATGTTTAGAGACCACCACTTAAAATCTCATTTTATTCTGCATATACAAAACTCAATCTGATAATATTAGATTGGACAGACCCCTTTTGCAAGATCTACCAAGTGAATATGGACATGGTGTAAACCTTGAGAGCATAAAGCAATGGTGTTAAGAGGAAACACCACCATTGTATAGGTCCATCTAGTTACTATGGTTTTAGCATTTCAACTATTATGGCAGCACCATACAGTCTTTACAAACACTGCCAAACAAGTTAGGGTGCCACGCTTATGTCTTTTCATACATACCAGCTTGGCTCCCTTCTTGCGTCCCAGAGGAGTGGCGAAATGAGCCTCATACCACTGCCTGTAGGGAAGGCTGTCGACAAGCACGATGCAGTTCTTCACCAGAGTCTTGGTTCTGACCAGCTCGTTGTTGGAGGCATTGTAGACCACATCAATGATCCTGGTCTTCCGTGTGCAGCCTGTGTAGACAAAATCATATGCCATTAGCAAAAGCTAATTTTCCCAGCACCATTGTTTTGATAAATATTTACAAATGCGGCAAGTCATCATAAAAAATAGATAGTCTTTCTCAGAGTGTCTGTTATCACCACTTGGATTCAGTAGCAGAACTGGACAAAGTTATCTTCATGGAAAGATGGGTGAAACATTAAAGAGTTGCAAAAGTCCCATAAAATTGAAGTGCCATTTGAAACACTTACACTCAGAGCCCCATGAGAAGTTACCAACATCCAGCCTTAGAGCACGGTACTTCTTGTTCCCACCACGCACCCTAACTGTATGGATGCGACGAGGTCCAATCTAAAAGACAGACATGTTTCAAATTAGTACTGATACAGTTAGTGTGCACAGAATTCAGGTTAATCACATGTAAAGGTTGTATTCTGATGGCTCATGGAAATATACTATGAACATGTGCTAAAGCGTGTCAGTGTAACTATGACGAGTCCTAACATTGGCAAGTCCAAAGCTTTGAACCAAAACGGCCCAAAAAAAAGACCTACCTAAGGTCATGTTTTCATCACCCACGCTACACATGTCCATTTTAAAAAAGGAAACAACTAGTTTTATTTACCTTTGTGTTTGCAGGAGGGCGACCGAGCTCATACTTCCTTTTCTTGTGGTAGGGCTTGCGTTTACCGCCGGTCTTGCGGCGTTTATGCCAGTTGTCCCTTGAGATACCTGAACAAATGAAGGAGTAAGGACAAGCAGTTAGACCATTGGACAACTTATAGGACAAAACTACACAATCACTGTCAAGGCTTGAGCAATCAGTTCTCCAAGGTAGGTTGTCCGCAATTTAATTTCGGATTCCGCTTAAAGAGTTTCATCATGTCACTCAAGCAATCCTATGCTCCCGTCCTGGCTTAATGGGACAGCATGGTTGTTACTCTTAGTGCTAGACTCTCCAACATCGTGGTCAACTGCATTTAGAATCATTTAAAATTCATAATAAAACCAAAAGCTCACATTTGTTGAGCTGGATGTCCAACTGAACAGTTGATGCATATTGTGTTTTCAACGCTGTCCTTACACAAACTCTCCAGCTTCAGTTTTAAAGCAATTATGAGATCTCACAATCATTCTGTGGCCTTTAGGATACAGCGTGCACCTCAAGCGTCTAATACATACATTTGTTAACTTAATATACATAACTTTCAGATAAATTATATTAAAGTCACCCAACTACCTTATCAGGGTATTAAACGGAGTATTTCCTCGAGCGTTTCAGTGCAGCAGCATGACACGATCACGACCATCACGCTAGCTAACGCTAGCATTATCCCTCCACAAGTCTGGCGCTCTTTTACAATTCTCCAGACCATTACTCGTGGACAGTTAACATGTTCAGTACACAACGCTGAATCATGGTTAAATATTATAAAGCTTCAAAAACCTTCGTGTGCTGTTTTCAAGCACACTATCAGCTCACTACATGGCTAAAGACAGCAGCCATCTTGGACCACTTCAGACAACCACAGCAATAATTTCAATAAAATAAGATAAACTGACTGTAGACAGCAAAGTTCAAACTATATCTATTCAAGTAACATTTAGCTTCAACATTGCAAACCATTATTTGAATATCCTTTCTTTAAAACATCAGATGGACTAGGATTCTCCCTCCGACCCGAGCATGAAAACACGTACCCATTCTCAGGCGCCGGCTAGAAAGAGGAACCGCAAAGGATCATGGGGAGGTTTGAAGCCACGTGTTATCGCGAGAATTCACAACATCGTCAACGATATTTTGTTCGAGAAAGGTTTTGTTGTTCGCCACAGAGTATCAAGTATCATCACCTAAACTCATTTGTACCTGTGAAATCATTGTTAATAATTATATAATTTCGACGTTGAAGTAATGCAATTTTACAAAATTCAGTTCCATTAACAAATCTTTGAATATGTTTTTTTTCATGTACATTCACTAAAATATAATTACCATTAACCCCTTGAATTATGTTATTTAATTTGTCTAAATATCGTTTTGGCTTTATTTAAATTTTTAAGGCTAAAAATTAATGAGACAAGAAATCAATACTATATATTAATTTATCTTCTGCTGATTTATTTTATAGATATTTTTATTCAACTATTATTAAACTATAATTGTATTAAAGCAATCATATAATAAATTATATAAAATACTAATCATGATTATATTTCATATATTAAATACATATTTGTATTTGCATTTTAAGAAATACATACTTATGTATCTATATATACAGCAGGTAAATATGGAGATAATTAAAAATCTGTATTTTTATATTATCTGTGGAAAGCTAGTACGAGGACATTCAGTTAAGTTTTTGTCAAACTACAACTTTATTTTCAAGTATTTGTATCTTATTGTAATATGATAGTTCATTCAAAATTCAGATTTTGCTGTGTTATAAAACATTAAACAAATTAAAGATTTGTTTTGTATTATAGTGCTCTCTGAATACAGGGACTTGATGTTCATAAACATAATGGGCTGCCCTCCCTTACCATCACCAGTTCATTTGATACAAAGAAGTTATTCATTATATGAGTGAGATTTTAAGATTTTAAAATTTAAGATTTTCACAATATGCTGGTTCCTGTTTTATTTATAAAACATTCCTCATGAAGAAACCAAATGTTAAACATCTTTTTACAATGTCCCAATGACATTGACAAGCCAGCCACAACTCGAAAACAGATTTAACAGACAACAATTCATTTACTGTTTCATTCAAGCAACACAAGAAGTCATCAATAAAAACCCCAAAGTCATTTCCATGTTTCCATATATTTAATTATTTATTATATACAGCTAGGATGAATTGGCAATTATGAAGATATGGTGAAAAACCTGGAAAGATTTCTCCATTCAACAGTGATTTGTAAAGTGTGTAGTCTGATTAGTGAAGCAGCAGAGAGATCACTCTTCCCAGGGGCTCATGTCCGTGTCAATGGCCACACAATTGTATGCAGCGTAACGCAGCTTCTCCTCACAAACCTTTGCACTGCAGGACAGAACGAACAAGAGGAAAGGAAGGGATGTGAACCAACCAGAGCCTTATATGTGTGTAATTAAGTATTTATATGCACATCAATATATAAAAACAGAACATTAGTATACCTTGGGTAGTTGGGTAAATAAAGAGTGCTGGAACATGTGGAGGACTGAGGAAGTGAATCCGTAGTTTCAGAGCTAAATCAGGAAACAGGCAACATTTAAAAACAGAGAAATTAATCAAGTTATGTTAAGTTTTCTCTTTGGCTATTTCGCTATCCATACAAAAATAGTATTCTTTCTGATAATCATTTGTTTTAGGAATGTACTTGCACTCACCCTTGTTTGTCAGGAAAGACGTAGATAGGCGCAGGAAGACGACTTCTACCAGTTACAAACCTCAGAAACCTGCTGCGATCCTCTGAAAACAAAATTTCAAAATCATCTTCTGTCACTGAGTACAACACCATTATTCTCGGTTAGTTAATATGACACGTTGTGAAAGCCGTTCACTCCAGAGGACATGCTCTGCAAAATGTTGACAAACAGTGAACTGACCATTGGTAAAGTTCGTCAGTGCTTCCCATAAGTATTGCACTCTAACGTCACTTTGTTCCAGGTCCTCATAGCGTGCTGGTAGGGAGAAAGAAACAACATTGATGGATTACAGTGATGCAGGGTCATAACTATAGTATTGAATTGAAGATTTACAATCAAAAACCTATGGGGCTTTTCCCTAATAAAATAATTCTGGTTTATAACAACTTGGGTCTTATTAACTTGACTCTCATTTTAACCTCCAAATGAAGTAGTTCAGATAATCTGGCAATATTGTTAACACCCTGTTTGATTGGACTTTGTTGTGATATCAATGGGATCCCATGTCTTTAATTATCACACGAATCTGTTCACCAAGTTTCATGGAAATCTAAAGTAATGACACTCAAAACCACAAATGTCAAACTCATTGTGGCACTAGAGAAAAAGAGTTGGGGATCCCCAAAGTGATGGCAATCTTTCCAATAGTTATCTCAGTCTGGACAAAAGTGGTGGACCAACTGACCGACCAATTAACACTGCCCTCTCTACATGCTGCTAGCACGGCTAAAATCAAACATCGTGTCGCCTCTTCAATCAAGCAGAAAATGTGTGTTTATTGTCAAAGATCAATTCTAAGCCGGATACTCACTGAGTCGTTTCAGGGCTTCCACAGTGATCTCCGGGTCCCCACATACTTTCTTTTCCACTTCCTGCCAGGTGAGCAGGTCCAGCACCGCCTGAGGAACCACCTTGAGCAGCCCCGCCTGCATAGCTGCAATCTGTAATCCACAGATATTCAGACACATTCACACACTGCACTGATTTGGCAGCTTTATACACACACCATAATAACTGGATGAGTTTATACTGAGGAGTAAAAGCACCTGCAACGAGAGATATTCTAACCACATGTGACGTAGCAACGTATAGGAAGGCAAAGTGTAATGACTTTGATGTCCCACCTGTTGCTTGCTCTCCTCTAGTCGAGCCTTCTGCACCAGGCGGCTGAACTCGCTGCGGTCCTCATAGCGAACGGCCACGTTACTGCCACCAGGGATGAGCTCCACCATCTGGCCGTCGCTCAGCAGGGTGGTGTACACCAGCTCCTCGCCAAACCTGAACTCAAACGTCTCCTGGTCCATGTTCTCCATGGCCTCCAGCAGGTTCACCTGAACACACATCCACATTTAACATGAGACAACGACTAGAAAAAGAAGGATTAGCGGCCACACCAGACAGTTAGTGTTCAGTGATTCTTTCCATTAATGCAACAATGGGAAAGACACAAGAAGGTGTGTCATGCAGTAAAGGCCATTTGTCAAATTCAAAACCATTTAAGTGTGATTCAATTATTTTATTGATCATTAAAAGTACAATTGAATCTGTGCAAAAGATTATGATGTCAGTAGCAAATCAAATTATATTAAAAAGTACCAAAAATATTGATTACCAAAGAATATTTAGTGCTGTACATGTATAAAACTCAGTGTGCAGAGCCTCGTCTATAGTCAGAAAGCTAACATGTATATTTTTTTTTAACTTTTAAGCAGGTGTAAGAGTTTCCTATGTAATCCAATAATGTCCTCACCAGCACAGAATCTACAGCGGGGAAATCTTTACTCCAGCTGACAGCCTCCCCAGTCAGCTGCTTCCAAACCAACCCAGGCAGAGCCAAGACCTGCAGGATTGGACAAGAAGCCAGAGAGTCAAGTCTCTACATCGATCCGATCTTAAGCGATGTTAACAACCAATAGTAGGTGGAGAGTGAGCATCGCTCACCAAGAAGTCTTTTCCTCTGAGAGCAGCTCCCATGAGCTGACCGATCCACTCATACTTGTGGAACTCTTTACAAGATGGGTTGGGGACGTAGTAATCTCTGGCCTCTAAGGAGCCCTGAGAGACCAGCAAAAGACGTGTCAAGAAAAAGCCACAACCAGTGAGAACACTTGACTGCAGACTGATCCCGAATGTGCGCAGGCAGCGATGGTGAGGGATTACCTGGTTGGACGTACGGCTGAAGAACGGCAGAGGCATGGGACATTCGGCCGAGCTGGGGCAAAGCTCCTCAGACATGTCTGCCAGGCTGTCCCGAAATCCACCTCCCTGGTCAATGATTCCCTCTGCAATGAACTTACATTCCCACCACTGGTCATACCGAGCAGGCCATCTAACAAACCAAGAGGAGAGATGTTAGATTAAGATTTTAATGCCCTTGAGTTACACTCACATTAATGCAAGAAACATCGAGCACATGAGCCTGAGATGCACACCTGTAATCCAAAGTCTTCTCAAATTTGTCAGATGGCTTGAGACCTTCGTACACCTACAAGGAGAAAAATACAAAACATAAGCCAACACATCTCGTCACTGAGATGACGATTGTCATCATCAGGTTTATAGTGGTGTCAGTATTAAGACAGGTTATAAATACACTGGTAGAAGAAAGAGAGTCCAACATTTCTCTTAAGTAAAAGTACAAAATTATTAGCATCAAAATATACTTAAAGTACCTAAAGTAAAAGTACTCGATATGCAGAATGGCCCATTTCAAACTTATGTACTATATTATTGGATTCATTCAAGTATCTGAGTAAATTGTGTAATTGAGTAAATTTACTAAGTGTTTTATACCTGATTAAACACAGCGTTCTTGCAGCTGGGGTCCAGAGAGGGGTTGTCTCTGTGCTCCATGGCCAGACGTCGGTTGATGTAGAGTCGAGGCATGAAGTTTGGTTTACTGGTCTCGGAGTCTTTCAGGCACTGTGTGATGAGCGCTGAGCGGCGTTTGGACAGCAGCAGGAACTGCTTTATGCTCTAGAGGGTGCCAAAGAACACACAAGTAAATAAAAACACTGGGATGGAGTTTCATTTTGGAAGCTTATGAAGTTTGTGTCTTTAAGTTTGAGCTTTTAAGACTCTTCATGCAGTATTAGTAGTGGATAGCATGTATTATTGTTTGTTTTTTAACCTGTTTGTTTCTTTATTTACTATACATCTGGTAAGAACAGCTGTTGGGAGTTTATTGCTGCTTATTGCTTAACTATTATTCAACGCCTGGTATTGTATATATATAAAAGCTCTACAATGACTCACTTTGATCTGACTGAAGGTGCCCAGGCTGTAGTCCCAGGCCGGGACCAAGTGTGGGAGCACACTGTCCAGGAGACAGATGAACCTGCAGAGAGACAGAAGAAAATAACTACCGTTAAACACTGAGAAATGCTTAGAAGCAGTCAAGATAATTAGAGCATTAAATCTAACTTGTAAGTCTGAGATTAAAATACTTTGGAGTTGGAATTTCACTTGAAACACGTCACTGGTTCATTAGAAACCGATTTTCATGACATTTCCAAAACCTTCTCGACACATTTTTCTCACAAAAAAAAAAGCAAACAAAAAAACAACAGTGAGATATATTTAACTCTATGATGTTTCCCCTGATTGTGAGAACCCTGGCAGTAAGATGAAGCTACCTCTGGATGACCAGTGCTCTGCGGTACAGGACGTCAGGCGTGTTGCCCTGCAGACGGGGGTAGCGCACCAGGTTAGAGGACTGGAAAACATCAGCGTTCAGACCCAGGTCTCTTTCACATGACGACTTGATCTTCAAGCCTCGGATCCGGACGTCTATCCCTTCATCTGTAAAGCATTTAAAGTTCATGACATCACTACAGAAGCATTTGCAGCAAAAGAAAATTTACTTAAGTGTTTCAAATCACATGAAATACCTGGTGAAATAAACATAGAAAAAAGAGTCACCTCGACATTCCTCAATCCGAACCTCAATCACAGGCAGGTGAGACGTCATATCCTCCAGCACACATACTTCTCCAATCAGGTTGCTAGAGGGAAAAAAGAGCAGAGGTAGCTCAAAGAACTGAAGCGAACTGACTATGAACAATGCAAATTCCTGGTATTTGTCAACTTGCTGGAAATCAAATGGCTCGATGCGGCGGGCAAATATGCTTCATAATTAACACATTACATTTATATTTCTCTACTTTTTTCACGAGAAGAAAGATTCTGATTCTTCAGCAGAGCATCACATTATTAACAGGGCTAGAACAATATATCAGGTAGATCCCGGCCTTCTGGTAAACATTAGGTATTGTGCACAGTAATATTGGTTCCTTCCTGAATACACACTTTATGATCATATTTTTTCCGAATTAATTTATTTCCCTAAATAATATCCAACTTAACTATTATACATGTGATTTCCTCTGTAGATGATGTATGACTCATTGTGCCTTGAAAAGCAGCAGTATTAAAGACTGACACAAAACACTGTCTGCTTTAATGTAAAACTAGTGGTAGTAGTCTCATATACTTATACATATATCTTTGAAACCCTCTTTTTTAAAAAGATTATTTTTGGGCTTTCTGCTTTTATTGACAGTGACAGCTCTAACAAGGCGCCCAAAGCAATGAGTTTTGTGTGACAAAGTCCTTTTCAAAAGGCTCACTCGTCTATGGTGACATCACTCAGCTTCTTCAGGTTGTCGCCCTCTCCTCCATACACGGTCACTCGCTTGGGCATGTAGTTGTCGTCTGTAGAGTCCACCGTCAATATCAGCTTACTGGAGAGCAAAGAGAGGCACAGTATACATACTACACTTAATACAGCAAAGGTTTGGTGTTGCATCGCATACACAGTCGTATGTTAATGAGTAGCTCAACAAAAGCCACATCCAACATGTGACTGTAGAGAAACTGATCAGAATAAATAAATAATAAATAAATAATTCATTTTGTAAAATGACAATTACAACATACTCTGCATTACTGGCACTCATATGACTCATATGAATGTAATCTGCACAAACTAAAGTTGGCGTTTATTTCTTGTTTTTTTTAAATCAACTTTGTTGCTGAGCAGCTCCTTACTTGACCACCGTGCCTCTCCTCATGTGCAGGCGGATCCAGTGTTGTCCCTGCATGCCGTCGCTCTCCCAGAAAGTTTCAGTGTCTCCATCCGTCAGACAGCTCGCCCCTCCACTGGGGTCCTCCTATCAGCAAATATCAAGGTAATTCGATCACCGACAAATGTGTACATATGTACAGGTTTTATACAAGGTCATGCCACTCAACGTAACAACTAGGGGTGGGGGAAAAAATCGGTAAAGCATAGTATCGTGATATTTTCTGTGGCAATACTGTATCGATCCAAAGACGCCTCCCATGCCTAGTAACAACCAATATGTACTATTTTTATTGAATCTATAATCCGGGGGGGAAAAAAACAGATAACTTTGCCTGTTTTTTGTAAGGACTGGCTGTTTTAGACTGTTCTGGGTATCTGTGACTCACCGAACATGAAGAAACATCGATGCTGGTCACACACTGCTTCACGCTCCCCAGGTTCTCATCTTCTTTCCCTATGTGGTCATAGAAGTAGTGCACCAGGTCCTCGTCACATTCGTAAGCCCAGGTGGGAGGAACATACCTTGAGGATTTAAGGGGAAAACAGCTTAATTTGACAATCTACTGCTGTCCAAAAAGTCTTGACTCTCACAAAACTCTCACAAACATGCTCACCGTAGTTTCTGGATGGCAGCTTCATCACACTCTGCAATTTTGGGTTTGGTGCCGATGTAAAGGGCGTTCTCCACATTTACCACCTGCTCCCACCTGTTGCAGGGCTTGTGGTCGTAGCCGAAGAGCTGCTGTTGTCTGCTGATGGTCTCTGGTGACTCCACCGGCACCAGCCTGTCGCCTCCCTCTGTGTGTTTACACACCAGGATCCAGCCTTCCTCCAGCTCCAGGCCCGGACGGTGCTCCTCCAGCTGCTCCTGGACACAGACATGAACCGTGAAAACTCAATTGATAGGCAATAAAACCAACCTAGCGTATGAGGGACCAGTAGGTTTGTGCAATGAACATAAAAGCCTCTTCTCCTGATGTCATTGACATCATGATGTCTGTTAAGGCATTTGAATATAACATGTCATGTTGTGTAGAAGGACTTGACAGGAGGTCCAGCGGGTCATCCATTAATCACAGGGTTGGTGGTTTGAACACTGGCTTCTTAAGTTCACATGTCAAAGTGTCCCTGAGCCAAACACTGAACTCACATTGCTCCTGATGAGCAGGCCAGAACCTTGTCTGGTAGCTCTGACTCCGTCAGTGACAGACAAATCCTAAAAGCTCTACACATCCTGTCCATTTAACAAAATACTCGGGTGTCAAAATTTAACCCTTAGTTATTAACTTTACACCATATTTCAAGTGTTCAGAATGTCAAACTCAACACGGAAAGGCCGAACGAAGCTGGCCAGTTCTGATTTGGGAACCCAGGACCTTCCTGCTGTGAGATGAACTCTATTGAGATGATAGAGAGACAGAAGCTTACCTTATTGAGTTTGACCCAAAGGCCCTGGCTGTTACAGTATTCTTCCCCTGTTGTCCGGATACAAGTCCCTTTCTTTGGTTCAATGTTGTACTTGCACATTTTCTTAATGTGTGTAGTCTGGTGTGGACTCTCAAAGACGGAGACGAGCGTTTTCCCGACGGTGGAGCCTCCTGCAGACGCGCCGCAGGAGGCGGAGGAGGTGGATGACGAATCCTTGCAGATTTTGTAGCACACCTCTTTGGGGACATAACACAGACACTCCGGCATCGACTCGCCCCTCTTGAAACACTCGATGCACCTGTTCAGAAAGCGTATCCTGCCGAGCAGCAGGTGAGGATTGTCGCCCAGAGACATGTTTTTGATGCCGATGGTGGAGGTGACAGTCAGCAGCTAAGCAGCACGGGGGCGTCAACTGACATTACACCACTGTCCTGTTTTCCTGCCTGGTTGCGAGGGGATGCTCCTGTCAAAGAAACCAAACAAAACCGAATATTCTTGAGAAACAGAGAATGCAATACACAACATCCACATCCCGTTAATGTATTTGATTTCCAGGTCCATTATTATATGTGTACAGAGTCTAAGAGGTAATAAAAATCTGCTAATCAGCGACAAAAGTCCGCTGACACATCACAGAAAAGTATCGACTCCCTCTAAACCATGAGAGTAGGCTAACATTAGCAAGCTAGCTAGCTATTATCTAGAATCAGAACCGTTTGGCTAGTCGCGTTAATTTTATTCAGAAGGACAGAAAATTGTTTAATGAGTTAAAAAGAAAAGTCATGTCTACAAACAAAGACAACATACCCTTACTATAGACAAGTATATTTAATGTGGAACTCGTCTATCGGTGTGGATTTCTTCCATCTCACAACGCGGAAGCGCATAAGAGACTTTTGACCCTCTCGGGCCTTCGTCAGTTGTACTTCAAAATAAAAGTCATTAATCCTTTATTACAAATGTTTAAAACACCACCTTGTATTATCTGACAGGTTTGTACTAGGCCTACCCCTTGTATTAGGACTTGAATTTCACCAGTAAAAAAAGTAATTTGAGTGTGCGGAATAAGAGACAGATTTTGTTTTATTTTTGGTGGTAACGTTACAGGCAGGCCACGTGGATTCAAATAAAAGCCTTATATGAAAAAGGCATACCACCCATGCACACTGCAGTTTGCATGAGCCCTATATACCATGCAGAGGTGCAGGATAAGTAGCTAGGCCCCATTTATATTTATGAGGAACTAGTACTTCATTTTCCATATATATATACATATCTTGCATCAGGTGCAAGTTGTCTCTGCAAAGCCTTTTCTTTCTCAAAGAATAGAAAGTTCAAATGGGCTTTCTGTGCTGGCTGACTTCAGCGATGGCTACACCACTGACTTTATAATTTACACAGGTAGGCAAGTTCACTTTAGCACAAGGACTTTCTTACAATATGTTTATATCACTCATTATGAGTCACACGACTTCTATTATAAAACAACTATTATAAAAGCCTGAAAGTGTTCAGAGACCGTTATGAATTGGGCTATGTTGTATGGCGCACTTACAAGGACACTTGAAAAGATAACCCAAGAAGAAAAGTAAATGCACCCGGGGTTCTATCAAATGGGTCCGGGACCAGGAGCTGCTGTACATCAAATAGATGGACACCAGAGAGGCCTCAGTGTGCTCCACCACCCACAAAGCATTCAGTGGTCAGACTGGGACGAGGAATATAAAGGACAAGGAGACTGGAAAATGAAAGAAGGTCATCGCAGTACCTGATGCTGTGACTGACTTCTGACAGTTAAGTGCCGATTATTCCATGCACAGTAGCACCATCAAGTGGTACAGAACCCTTCTGTACCACTTTATAGTATATAGCTGCAACAAACAACAACTATACAATGAGCACTATTCAACAGCAAACATGAAGCCCATTGCTTACCTAAAGTTCATGGAGGAGCTGGTTGCTGGGCTGTCTGGAGTGTTATGGGATTGGCCCACCTCAAAACAGAGGAGCAGATTGTTTTCCGATCTGCATAAGGACCAGTGGGGTGGATGAGGAGGAGCCTGACGGGGCTTCAAAGGACACCATAGGACAGGGTCGGTACCGCCACCAAAGGATGCAGGATACTTACTCTCAGAGGTGATATTTACCAAAATATGAAGATAGCACAAAAATGTATATATTGTCACATTGTCCACTAAAAAACACCCAGGAAAATATCCAGCAAATGGTTGTAACTTAATGAAGATTATGTGCATCTGCACCAAACTTCAAATGAAACTCCAAAACACCTAAATAAAACTTTTCACATTGAAAAAAAATATTATTCCTTGGTTGACTATGGAGGTACTCAAGTTTTTTTTTCTGTGCAGTGCACCAGAAAGACATTACATTTATCTGACACTGATCCCAAAGCAATTTACAATTGCTGTACATGTCAGAGGTCGCACGCATCTGTAGCAACTAGGGGTTAAGTGTCTTGCTCAGGGACACAACGGTGGATGGGTCACAGTGGGAATCGAACCCAGGTCTCTCACACCAAAGGCATGTGGCTTCTCCATTGCGCCATCACCTCCCCGGAAAGAAGAGGTAAGGGGCCCTGAATCATGTGATGTATTGATACTGACTGAAACAATAAGCTCAGAATCGGCAAAAATATAAAACTGTTCCAGCTTTTCTTTGTCTATGTAGGTTTAAGAGTGTCGCATCAGTACTGATAATCCAAAAATATATGATATATAATTATATCGCTATGAATATGATAAGTATGTTTACTTTTGATACTTGAAGTGCATTTTGTAGATAAAACTAAACTCTTGCAGATAAAATGTAATGACATAAAAATGTATGACTGCACCCCTGAACCAATGTATCTGCTGTTATGTCTTGGGGGACTACTGTGTTTTTGACATATAAATTAGAGGGATTAAAATTAATGATGAATCACTGGACTACACAGGGCAAAGAATCATTTTAAGGCACTCAAAAAGTGTACTCTTAGTCATAGCACTGAATTAATAACACTAATTTTCCAACATACATAGTAAGAACAAGAATGTTTTATTTCACAAATTAATTTAGCTGTGTCAAATCAAAAATATGTTAAAGCATTCTTGGTTAAAAAATTTTTTTTCTCTAGTTGTGTTCCACTGCAACTTTAATCAGTGCCTTTTCTTGTTCTTTGTGGTTGGTGGCATTGATGTCACCCTCAGCATCATCTTCCTCATTAGGATGTGACAAGACATCCATCATAGAAGGGAGGCTCCCACCACGCAGGATGCCTTTGCCCCTCTGCAGAAGACTGTCGAGACCATCGCCCAGAGAGCCCTTAAGAGGGAAACACTGTTTCTCTCCAGGAGTGTCAGCAGCCTGGGTAATCTCAAGATCCTCAGCACTCATCCTGCAAATATGGGCAACATTTTAAGTTCAAGTCTTGGCAGTGGTTGTCATTTTACTGGACTATGCAGCAGCAACAAAAGGTACTAAAAATTAAAAGGTATAATTAGTTTACCTCATGTCAAAGGTGGAGCCTTTGAAGGCCGGTTTGTGAGTCTCTGCTGCTGTTGCCAGAGTGTAAGGGACGGTGAAATTTCTCTGCGCCCAGTGCTTGTCCTTCACAATTGGAGCCAGATTCTGGTACATGTCATCTACAGCCAGCATTGACACCTACAGTAGAGAAAAACAGAATTAAAATGACAGTTAGCAATCATTTCAGGTGTTTAGAGTTTAGAGAGTTTAGAGTGTTTAGAGTGGGGGAGGGTTGGGGGGGGTTCAACCTGAATGTTTCGGTCAATCAGCTGGTTGGTTTCAAAGTCATCATCGTCCTCGCCAAACGGATTGATGATCAGCTCCCCCACCTACAGAGTGGAAACACATAATGACAAGATCAAAACAACATCTGTTTTTCTACATGTGAAACATGAATGTGTTTTCATCTTACCTTGAGCCAGCCAGTGTAGAAGAAGAACTGCATCAGGGTGAAAACAGGGACGTACATGTCAATTTTATGATCCTTGTATCCTTTCTCAGGGTTCAGAAATTGTCGGCCAATCACACAGAAGGCAAAAAAAGAGTAAACTGCTATAGTGACTACCTGCACAGATAAAACACAAGGCGGTGATCAAGTCAGGTTTGTTATGAATTTTGGATGCATTTTGTGTAAAATGTGTGGCTGCATTTCAAACAATATATAATGCTAAAGAAGAGAAATGACCATTAAATTAAGTCAAAGTACATTTTGTTGATCTTGTTATACCCTTCAGGCTCCTGACTGTACCTGAGTGTAGACTAAAGGGATGCTTATCCAGTCATAGTGGAACAGGAGGCTGCACTTGGCTCTGTAGTTATTCAGCTCCTGCAGTTATACACATTTGTAATGTAAATATAAGTTATACAGAATGTGTAGAAATACTGGGGCTGCAGATGGTGCATTCAGGATTTAAAGTGAATGCTTACATTTCTCATTCCCACGTTGTTTACATGGTAAGTGTAAAGTATTGTTGTTCTGTCAGTGTGCAGGGAAAAAACCCACTCACATCCATCAGCAGTCTCAAAGCGATGTCATCCCTCACTCGACCCTCCTCTCTTGCTCTGGATGCCAGGTTTGAGAACCAAGTCAGAGGCATCCAGTACTTGTTGAAATCAGAGTGCAGCGACTCAAACTTCTTCAGCTCGTGTGTTGTCATAAATCCTGCACAGAGATGAATCAGTTTGGTACCACATTCATGGATGTAATACATTTTTGTGATCCAAGGAATTTTATAATTCCTTTAATTAAAATTTTATAATATTATAAAATATGATTATTGCTGCTGACTGTTGCTAAACCCCTCAGCTCTGGAACTCCCTGCCTGAAGATCTGAGGCTGCAGAAACACGTTTAAATCACTTCTCAAAATATGTCTTTTAAAAAAAGCGTTTTATTCATTCTGTTATTATTTCTAACATGCCTTATCTGTTAATAATATTATTATTTTTATTTTATATTATTTAATTTGCCTCCTATAATGCTTTAATCCTGGTTCAACCATGTAAAGCTTTTTGTAACATTGTTTTGAAAAGTGCTGCATTAGCAAATGTGAAAAAGGTATAAAGTCCACTCCACAAAAAATCAAAACCAAAAAATCAAAAGGTCAGGCACTTACTTAACCAGAGGAGAAAGAAACATTCAACAACATCTTTTACTTAAGCAACAGTACAAATATGGAATGATAAGTAATTGAAACGCAAATTATTTTAAACCACTGATTACTTCAGTATACTGAATTTGAATTTTCCCCTATCAATAAACATACATCTGATCTTATCTACTAGGCAGGCTATAAACAGGCAAAAATCTATTAATTGTTGTGTTGTGTGTTGTGTTTAATTGTCTCTGAATTAGATCTTAATAGCAGCTGGTTGAACTGCTTCATCTTTTTTGCTGGGTAGATTGTCTCATATTTTAACGAACTGCATTTTGTCCTTCATTCCTCTCCACTGTTGTTCTTACCAGCCTCCACAATGTGCTCCAAACTTGGAAAACGCTTGTGAACTCTTGTGCTTATGGAGCGGAGAATAAGAACTGAAGATAAGTTGGCATATCTCATGAGTGTTCGTCGCAGCAGACGACCCCTCTCGTCTGCCCCGTGGACGTTCCCAGATACCACCATCATCAGGTTATCAGGCAGCGGGAAGCTGGTGTACTGACCCCACCATCGATTAAAGGCCTGGCTCACATAGAAACCTGGAACAAAAAAGTATTAACTATGGAGACTTATCTTCAGATTTGGCCTGCTGTAAGACAGAGCCAGTTCAATCAGACTCACCCAGAACAAACAAAACTGGGATGAAGTTGGTGTTGGTGAACTGATCACAGTAAAGGGCAATGCGCTCAAACAGATCCTGCTGCTTTGGTGTGAGCATAAACCTGTGAAGATAATAAAACTTCCACTGATGACCACAAACACTTGATTATACTGCAGCAAACGGGAGAATTAATGAAGTTAATTTACCTGTAAAACAAACTGAAAAACAGATAAACTGCACAAAATACCAGAAGCTCTTTGTAAAGCAGCCTGTAAATGCTTCCCTTCCACCTGAACAGGAGCTTGGAGAAGCCGCCAAATCTCGCATTGGCCACTTCAAGTGTGTAAGAAACTGTCATGTCTGGGTTTTATTGTGTGTTGTAACAGCAGAAAAGTCCTGCAAAATATCACAAATTCATGTTGTAATTAATTTCTCTAATCATGATATAACAACACCAAAAAATGTGTCTTACCTATGAAGGCAGGCGTATCACCTGTTCCTGTGCTGAATCCCGCTGTCCTGAGAAGAAGAGTTCTTCCTCTCTGTCTCAATTTAAACCTCTCTACTGTGCTGTCATAAATTAACATTTTAAATTTATTACCTGGGAACCTGAAGCCCAAGAGATACACACCTACAGTAACTGAGCACAGGGAAACAACGTTTAATAAAGTATGCCGTGTGTTTTTCGTCACAGCAGTTCCCCAGTGTATTGATTATTGTTCACCGACATTCCTTTTGAGTTGATTAAAGTTGATCAGACAGTTTGTGTGTTCTCACAGAGCCGATGAGGCTCTGTAAATATCCAAAATCATCAATTTAACCCTGATGGTTGTGGATATAACAAATATTTTCATTAATACTTAATCTGCAGATCATTTTCATAAATTGTTTCATCTACAAAATGTCAGGAAATAATGAAAAACCCCAGTCACAAGCTGAAAGAATAAAATAAAACAAAAATAGAGCAAGAACAAGTCATCAATAATAGATTATACATACGTTTATATATAGTACTTATTAAAACCTGAGAATATTTAAAAAACGAATAAGCAGAAAAAAGAAAAAGAAAAACATACGTCACATTTCATACATACATAAACCAACCTGCACACACACATAAATACACATTTACCCAAATTGAATATGTTATAAAATAAGGATTACAATAAAAATATGTATGTAAATAAGAAACATTTATTAAATAGTTGCAGATTTATTTTCTGTTGGTTTACTATTTGATTGTTACTCTTATTGTTTCAGCCCCATGCAGTGTTGCTTTTTATGCTCTCAGGAGCAAAAATTATAGTTTGCTTTTCATGCATTTCAGTGTAAAAATACACTTTCTGTATTTTCAGAGGTCATAGGAAAAGAATTATAGCTCAGGGACTCAAGTCCAGGACAACATTTAATTTGATGTAGATCTCTGAAGAATGGTTACTTCTTTACAAGCTTTTAAATCCATTCTCTTTTAATTTGAGGAAAGCTGGTCTGGCTGTCAGTGTTTATAAACTGGTTATTTGGAATTATTTGGAATTTGGGATACATTGCGATCAACAGTGTATGTTTTTATTTAAGTTGTTATGGCATATTTATTACTGTTTTTTACCCCTTTGGGCTCATGTGCTATATGAATCTTGATTATTCTCTTTATATTTCACCAAATTTCTCTATGTTATTTGTTTTGGAACCTCTGTTTGATGTTCTATGTGGTCCTGCTTTCTTCACTTTTTAGTCTCATTGTAGTCCTTCCCTGGTTCAATTGTGTTAGGTTGTGTTGATATTTGGTGGGTAAAAAACGATATTTTGATATTAACATGTTTCTAAACGCTATTTCTGTAAGCATGTCTTTTCCAGATGCTATCAAAATCAGGTCAGTACTTTGGACTTGTCATAGAAGAGAATCTAATGCCCCGCCATAGAAAAAACATAGACACAGACTGATTGCACAATAGAGGCTTTTCAGTGTTATTTACTGTTCTAGCCATCAGTGATAACAGCAGCCTGAGCAGAGTGATGCAGACAGACAGTCAGATGGGTCCATCCCACACATATCTCAGCCTTTGTCATTGGCTGCTAAGCTCTGCTTACTTGTTTGCTTTTCACATCGTTACAACTGTCTATTGTAAATCAGACTCTTTTTTCCAGTCATGGTTTATCCTCTGACGCTGTTTGCTCTCCCCTGACAGGATCTTTATTAGGCCATGCATGTCCTCCATCAGAGCCTGTCAAGTGATCACCGCGGACTTCCCTTTTCTTTGTCTGAATCTGTGTCACTCATGCAACCGCAGTAGACTCATGAGCCTCACACTGTCTGGATGTTTAAAATCATTGCATCTATTACCCATAGTATCATGTATTCATCATCATACTAAAGTACTCATGTTTGTTTGGTTGATATATGGTAGTTTCCATTCCTGTCACTAGATGGTGCTCTGTTAATATGCAGCAGCGCGCTCAGCCTCAGCCCTGCGGCCTCACTGTCTGTTTACCTCATAAACAAAGACACCCAAAGGCTCTTTTATTTACAGAAAACATTAAAAGGGCATCAAACATGTTTAATGCTGTGTAAGTAAGTAGTTTTAATGCTCATTATCTACGAAACTATCAGCTTTTAGTACAGCATACTTTTTCTGAGATGTCTCTTGTTTAGCTGCCATGATTTTTTATTTTTGTACTTAAATATGGCACAGCAATATATTTTTATATCACAAGGACTTTCCACTTTTATGTTTGTATCACCATCCTGTGTAAATCTGGAGTCAGAGGTTGGTCTGTGAGCTAGATGAAATACACTCCCAAATTTGCATCAATGGATACTCCAACAACTGTTCCTGCACAGCCATTTCCTGGCCTCAGCTACTGGATCTACTGGTTGGGGCTCAGGCCTGAAAGACAGAGTGAGCAGCTCACTACTGATCTTTTGGGTAACCCAATGCGGCAATTACAACTTCCCACAGTGAGTGAAATTAGAGCTCAAAAGAAAAGTGGGATTTCAGGTAGCTGGGGCTGGTCTGGGTCATTGTCGGGGCAGAAAGAGCTGAGAGGTAACAGAAAGAGCTTGAATTCCTCTCTTGTTTATGGTGTTAGTCTTCATGATCATCATCCTTAGGCAAAATACTTGAAAAAAGCATAAATTTTTTCAACAATATTCAAACGTTTTGCATACCAAAAAAATATAATGACAAAAATCAGTGCTTTTATTAAGTATCATAGCAGTAACACATTGTATTGTAACAGAATGATTATTAATGCTACTGTACTGTAATTTAGTAGCTGTTACTGTAGCAGTTTAACCATTTCTGACAAGATACACTGCCATCAAACACTCCATAAGGCCTAATTTCACTTGAAACGTACACACTCACCTTTTCTATACTGGCAGGAATGAAATTCTGGTTCAAATGAATTATTTGTTATTTATTTATTATTTGCTGGCCTGAAAGTAGATGCATTTAAAAATATTCAAGACTGAAATTTTAAATACCCGCTATGTACAAGGTTTTAATAAACTATTTGCTAAACCCATCCAGTGCACCATCATAGCATAGCTACCATTATAGACACTGCAGGCCTGTCAAATTTTGGATAATAATGGTGCTATAGTGTGTGGTGTACCCTTTTTTAGCCTTTCCAAAATTAAAAAAGAACAAAAGTATACAGGAAAAACCAGTGTGTTTATCTGCTCTAATGTAGGCCTACGCCTTAATCGTTGCCATTCCTGGCTATAAAGTAAGCTAAATACCAAGCGTTTCTTCCAAGGCAAAGAGCACATCATTAACTTACTACATTATGCTTAAGTATGTGAGCTAACATTGTCTTTCTGCCAGGGACATTTGTAGCTTTAGCCTTATTTTTTATTGTTGCATTATTTAATTTATGTAGCTATCAAGTGCATATTCAAGACCCTTTTATACAAATCTCAGTTTAAAAAGTGTTCTGGAAACAATAAAAAGTCAGCCTGAGAGAGTTGTTTTAACCAATTAATGTTGTTAGCTTAATCAGCTAACCTAGCTAGCTTAAGTTGATAAAAATCCAACAGTGACGTAGTTTCAGCCTGCAAAGTTGCCAGAATAAAAAGCCTGCTTTTGTCAGCCCACAGTTTCAAAAATCGCAAAGAAGTATGTGAAATCTGTCACTGTTCCTATGTGTATCCTAAAAATAAATACATTTAAAAGAAAATACATGACTTCAGTGACTCAGGGCTATGGCCCTGTTTACAATGAAATGTTATATTTCTGTGCAGAAATTGTACAAAATTACAAAATGCAACATTCAGTCATTTCTCTGTTTTTCTTTTTCACTGTTCATAAATAAAGCTTTGATGGAAAATACGTGAAAATCCGTCTGGGAAACACACCTCCGTTTTTTAAATTCCAGGAAGTTCCACACCCTTAGCTGCACCCACTCCCTTTGTCTCTCTACTGAACACAAACCAATTAGTATTCAGAGCCAGCAAGTGTGAGAGTTGGACGTCTGTCTCTTTTCCACATCTTTGGTAACAATGGAGTGTCTGCACCTCCACCATGACCATGATATTCAGTGTTGTCTTTTGTGTACATGTCCTCTCCAGTGTTATTTTATTGTAGCACCACTGCACAGAAATGCTGGTAATCTCACTTTACTAGACCCGGCACTACAGATATTTCCATCTTAAACTAGAATTCAACAGCGTTTAGAGCTGACCAGTCTGCCATTTACCAATATAAATGCACATTTTTGTATGTGACGTAAAGCATAAGCAAGCATCTGTCCTTTTATCCTTGCTTAATAAAGACATAAATTTAGACATCTTGTCTAAGCTTTACATTCCACATTTCACACTGAATTAAATGTGAGGGATTAGTCACTATTTAGCACCTACATGAATGTGCAGCTAAAGGTGACGGAACATCCTGTTTGCAGTATAACACCTAAGTCCAACTGGAATGCATATAACAATCACACTTGGGTGAGGTAAAGTAAATACAAAAGCTTGGTTGACCTACAGTAATTAAACATAGACATATAAACATATGTCATGCTCTTTGTAATAGACATGAAAACAACATGAAGAGTAGCATTAAATAGAATAAATGTCTTTGTGCCTTGCAATTTTCTTCCAGAGCAAATATGGGGCCTCCCTTTCAAACCATCACTGCGTTCCTCAGGTCCCACAGGAAAAGGTCTGGATTAAATCACTTCCTCTTACATTGTGATACTACAGTGGTCAGACCAGGCTGTCTTTGTGTCATTATATAACTTGCTTTTTTCTGTAACACACACACATAAACTGTTTCTATTTAGTGCATTTAAAGGAATAATTTGACATTTTAGGAAACACTTTTTTCTTGCCGAGAGTTTGATGAAGTGATACTCATTTGTGAGTTAATGGACCTGGACCCAGAAGGTGAGGCTGGCTTAGCATTAAGACTGGAGGCAATGAGAAAGTTAAAAATCAGCCCACAGACACTAAAGGATTTAAATGGAATCGCTACAGTCTCGTTCAGTTAGGTGAACAATACCTACCTTAACAGTTCTGACCTCTGACTCCAAAATGGAGGACGCTATCCTAGCTTACTAGCTGTGTTGCGCTAAACATTTTTATTCAACCTCCTCTGTCAGTGTACAAAAGAGACAGTTATGAGACAGGTCTCAATGGTACAAATACATAAGAAACACATATTGTCCTGTTAGCGACCCAGCTCATGAACTTGCACAATGACTCTCTTAGCAAGCTAGTTCCTGCCGTTCAGAGAATTGTCTTTACTCAATTAAATGATGAAGAGAACAACCCACTACAGAAGAAGACAGGTATTGTGACTGACTAGAGCTAGCTTTTGTGTTAGCAGTTAGTTCACCAGCTAGTTTTCCAACTAGCCTCGCAAGCAGTCACTTTGTCACCAAGCCGACCTTTAAAGGGTGTATGTAGGCATGATTTCTAAGTTGGATTGAACCAGGCTAGCTGTTTCCCCCTGCTTCCCCCTGCTTCCCCCTGCTCTGGCTCCAGCTTCGTACATAAAACCCTGAAAACTTGGTTTCAAAACAACAATCAAATTTTAAGTTAAAAAAATATCCTTATGTGTTTTTTAACAGACAAAAACTCAACCACTGTGCTTAATCAGGGCTGTGTGGGTTTGGTTCAGACTAGTGAGAAGAGCACAGATAACAACACAAATACAAAAATTTCTTGTGTGAATTCACTTAAGCAGAAAAATATTTGCGCTCATGTAAGACCGCATGACTAAAAGTAAGAAGTTGATTTAGAAATTAGGTTTTAAGGGCTTTTAACACACAAACATGTGATTGGTGGAGATTTTCTCATCAAATTCTTATCAAGAAAACAAAAGTGTATTTCCCAAAATGTTTCACTATTCCTTTAAGATGCCGTCACGAGAGGTCGACATTTTCATACTCGCCATGATCCGAGTCCTCCAGTTCGATACCTGGCACCAGGCTGTAGTATTCAGTTGACTGGGTCAGGTAAGCCTTCTCCCTGTCTGCTGAGTCTTTCATCACTTCTGTCACACTGACTGTGTCCAGCTCTGCCTTGCTGGCCCCGTCTGGCTCCTGGGAGCCCTGCTTCCCGTCTGTGGAGCTGGAACAGTGTGACGAGACTGGGGGAAGAGACTCCACTGAGCCCAGCTTAATCTCCACCTCTTCATAAATGTCCCTGGTGCTGCCCAGGAGGGCGGATGCCGGGCGCAGCAGCAGCTGGTTCTTCAGGATCCCTTCATTGCCACAGTGTCCAGCTTTATTCTGCTCAGTGGCTGCAGGCTGCTGCATTCTATGATGCTTCTGGCCATTGCAGTTGGAGCTGGTAACTCTCTTTTTGGGGGTGCTTATAGGTGCTTCTTTCTTCTTCCTCCCACAGCACCAGCAGAGCACCAAGGCAGAGAGGATGAGAAGAGGGAGCACTATAAAGAGTGCAGTGAGACCAGCCGGGCGGCACACTTCATTAAGCCTCATCGACCACACAGTCCTGCCGGCAAAGTGTCTGGGAGAGACGCAGGTCAAGTTCCCCACCAGATCCTGCAGCTTAGTGGTCCTATTAACCTTCCTGCCTTCCTCCAGGCCTTCCAGTAACAAACAGGAGCAGTCCCAGGGGTTCCCATCCAGCTCCAGCCTTAGCAAACTGGACTTCTCCAGTACAGAGCCTGGGAGGAAGCGTAGCTGGTTTCCCTGCAGATCCAGCTTCTGGAGACTGTCAGAGTCCTGAAGAAAGCCCGCAGGAAGCTCCTGAATCAGGTTCATGCTCAGATCCACCTCTGTCAGGCTGAGCTGGCTGGCTAGAAACTCCCTTGGCAACGTTGTTAGTCTATTATGACCTAAGTAAACCTTCTGCAAGGTAGAGGCCTCTTTGCCATTCATATCAATAGAACTGATATTACAGAAGGACAGATCCAGTGTCTCTAAGTTTGTTTCATTAGTAAACACAGACCAGCGCACATGGCTGAAAGCAGAGCCAGAGTAGTTCAAGCAACAGATGTCAGCAGGAACCTCAGAGGGAAACTGAGACAAAATGGTGGCTGCTGGACACACACATCCACCCACAAGTCCTGTCTTCACCAGCAACATGAAAATCAGCAGGGCCTGTTGGGAAACCATCTCTGAAACAGAAAATACAGTAAAACAGAGCAGAAAATGTGACTTAATCATCCCCTAGTGCTACAGTAGCATCCCCTGCCTTTTTCTCAGGCAGCCCTACCTGCCTCCTGGTCTCTCTCTCAGTACTGCAGGGAATCAACTTTAAGTAGGCTCACACAGATGTAAATGGGCTTGTAAACCTAGCAACTTCTCTGAGGACTCCTGGTTGCTGTGAGGATTGTGGGAGTTGGCATGGTGACACAGGTCACTGGAGATCAGGAGTCCAGTGTTCGGCTGTTGGGGAGAAAACAGATGCTACTATGACTTTCACATGAAGGCTGTGCCGTTTATTGGCAGATCAGAGTAAAACAAACATTACTCAAAGGTGAAGCTGTAGCCTAGTTCACCAAGCAGGTTGTCTAGTTTAACCATGTAGACTGTAAAGCCCCTTGAATCTGATGTATAAGTCATTAAAAAGACCTTTACTTGACGTTATTTATCAAGTACATGACAATATGCCGGCTTTAACCATGAAGCTAATTTTCATTTGCAAACACTCAAAAGTACACATGCTGTATGTACAGCAGAATACAGCATAAATGACCGTGACAGGCTTGGAGAAGGTCCTTACAATAATGTGAAAGTGTTTAATTTCACTGTAATTAGTAGAAATTACCCCTCTATGACTATTTTCATCTAAGGTTTAATTCCTGCCGTGTGTCTAATTGGGAGGCTGTGACATGACAACATTTGGGAAACCCTGCTCTTGGAGACTAATTGCTGGTCACTTCCTAACTCGTATGTACTTGGTGACGCTGCCCGAACATAAAAGCATATGTGGTTGACATAAACAAGGCCTGTCTTTTCAAAAGACATACATGTGAAGCAGACATGGAGAGACAGAAAAAGAGGGAGTGTGTTTGGTCGTAACATCAGACTTCCTCACCCACCACAATAGAGTTGAAAGCTGCTCGACAGTTGGGAGGCAGGAATGTGCTAACTCCCCAACAACAGGGTCAATTCATTACCAGTGGAGGGTTTAGGCAGGACCACCGTTATCAGCTGGAGGGTATATGTGATTATCTAGACCGCTTAACAACAATGAAACCTCACTTCACCTGCTAATGAGAAAAAGGCACTTTGTCACAACAGCAGGAGTGGTGGTGAACTGACTTCAGGCAGAGAGTGGCAGCAAGAAATCATATTGACTCACTTATAATTCCAGCAAATCTCATCACAAATAATAAGCAAACAGAAACAACTATAACTGAAACAACTGATCCACAGGAAATTAACTGCCAACTATTTTGCTAATCGATTAATCGTTTAAATAACTTTTTAAACAAAAATCCACTGGTTTCAGCTTCTAAAATGTGACTATTTGCTGGTTTTCTTAGACATCTATTATAGGTCTAATATGTCAGCTAGTCCAAACAATCAATTATTAAAACACTATTAAATGGCCACGTCTTTCAATCACCACGCCACCAGTTTGTACATATCTCCACGTTGAAACTTAGACGATCAAGTGACTCCTTGTGAAAATTAACCTTTATGTAAAATAATAATGGGAGCTCCTCTTTAAGAGTCCCGAACAAAAAATAAACACGGAAATAAGAAGAGTACATGTGGATTTTCAGCCTTGACTTAAAATATCTCTCAAACAAATGCAGGAAATGTGTGTCAAAGGAGAGAAACTGGGCCTCGAGCTGACTTTTTGTTGCTTGAAAAAATCATTTAATGTGTTAAAGAGCGCAGAGTGCGGGAGGATGAGATGTCATAGGTATGAACAAAGCTGTATAGGTTACCCATATTAATCTTGTGCATTCTCACATTTAAACCTGCTCAAATAAACTGATTAAACATGTAGTTATTCAGCCAATATCCAGTAATACTCCACATGGCCTTTCCTGACAAAAGAAAAATCCTCTCTGGGCTATAAAGGCTGACACAGTTTACATTTCCGGCAGCAGAAAGCTGACCAGCTTGTTTGTTTGGAATAAATATAAGGAGACCAGGGCACCTAGCATGAACGACAGCCACCATAGCTGAACAAAGAGCATAGCACTCCAAGAGTAAAATTAATCTCACAGTCACTCTTCTATGAAGATAACATGAAACAAGGATCTTGTAGATTAACATCAGAACACAAAGATATGGATGGTAGTTTATTTGTTTTTTTTTTATCTCCACCATCTATTACCACACAGTGTGGTTGAGTACAGACAAAACACTCCAACCATTTAATTCAAAACTCCCTGCTGAATGCTGTGGGTCTGTTTTACTTTTACATGCCTCATTAGCTTGAGTTTAAGGTGCATATGGGTGGTTAAAGATGTCAGTTTGAATTCAAAGAGGGAAAACCACCTTTAGATATCATGTGACATAACTAGTATTTTAAAGGGACCTTGGGTTTTAAAGGTTCCCTTGGATAAAAAGTGTCCCTGTAACACATAGACATATCTGACATACATGCATGACATCAACTTTTAAGTTAATATCATGCATGTATTCATTGATATGTCAAACGTAATAGCAAATATTTGCCTTTTTACACATCCAGCAGACACAGAGCAACATTAGCTTGAGGTTGTGTTTGTGTCCACCTGATAAATCCAGTCCAGTATTATCTCTTCTTTTAGCTCAATTTGGCTCTTTAGCTTGCTAACTGTGTTCGTTGGCGACCTCGTTCAATTAAGTAGCCACGTGATCTATTGTTAATATAAAAGTAAATTGATTATAGCAGCTTTAAATTTCAAATTTATGTAACTGTGAAGATTGCCATAATAGAATGTGTTATATTTTGTTTTAATAATGAGATAAGGGAGTAAAGCTTGTGTTTGCGTTTCTCCTTTGTTAATCTCAAACTTTTAATCTCAAATTTTAGGCTTTGAACTGACCATGTAATGCTCGACCAGATCTTTATAGTATAGATCTTGATAGTACATTATTTGCATGCTGCACTGCACTATAAAGAGATTTTGTTTAAATTGATAGCTATCAGCAGGCGATATATTCATAGAGGAAAAGAAAAACAGGTGGGTGTGTGTGGTTACACGTAGGTAATAATTTGCACCAATTTGGATACTTTGTTCTATCTTTTCACACCTTTGTATGAGCAAGGTTAGGATAAAGTAAGACTTTTTGTATGCGTCAGTAATTCCATGCATTCACCAGTTAAGATAACTTAATGCCTGAAGAGTCAAACTCCCATCTCTCAGTCTGATAACAGAAACAGACTAAAGGTTAGAGTTGACTCAGCGCTGACCATGTTTCAGAATCTGCCAGAGATCTGCACTCACGCTAACCATTGACAAATGAGTTGGTCTTTGGATTTTGAAACGACACACAACAGAAGCAACACTAGTAGACCTTCACAGAGCCTCACAGCCAGAACTGTGAGAGTGAAGGCACTTCATCCAAACAGTCGGATTTTCTTGGATCGTCTCCTCTCAGGGTGTTTGTGCCCAGCAAGACGAGCAAGGTTTATATCTGGAGAACATGGATGATCTCACTCAGTAACAATGTGAGTTGCTACATCCTCTCTGGCAGCAGAGTTTCCCCTGAAATAACGGTCTCCTTTCATACAGCTCTTCATCATAAAACATTCTTACATTAAACCAGGGCAGCAGCTGCAGTAGCCTCTACCACAAAGGACACAAAGGGCATTTTAATGTCCAACAACTGAAAGTTGTGGTGTTTTAAAGGTTGATTCTCTTATTATTTTATACTTCATATAATTTAAATGTAGGCTACTAATTCAAGGCAAACTAAAATAAAAATATTTCAGGATTCAATAAGGGCAGAGAGGTCTTTTAATCAGCATGTAGCGAAATAAACTTTACAGAACATAATCTGACAGTTGACTGAATCAATAAAATGTAAAAAAAAACACAAAAAAAACACTATTTAATGAGATCATTTTATGTACTTTTTTGGTGTTGTCTGAGAGGGGTGGGGTGGAATTGGCGGGTCGATGACCCCAGTATTGCTCATATCTGGCTACATCTCTGTGCAAAACACATCATAATGGCATCATTTCATTAAATTTCAAGTCAGACCCTGTGTGGATGGTTAAAGGTCTTCTTCAGATATGCAAAAATATGACGTTCCCCAAATAAAACATAAAACGATACAGATAAATGCACACCTATAAGGACATAAAAATCTGGATGACCTTATCCTTGCATTGTACTCTATCCTCCTGCTCTCTCTGTCACCCCCCCTCTCTCTAAACCCAACCAGTCGAGGCAGTTGGTCGGCAGGTCCTGCTCGAGGTTTCTACTGTTAATTGTTTCGTCTCTGTGATTACTATTGCAGAGGGTCTAGATCGACTGTACAAGGCTATATGAAAAGTAACTGAATTGGCGCTGTATAAATAAAAGTGATTTTTAACTGTTCGAGATATGAAAAAGAAGTCCACATGTATAAAGGAAATGTGTTTTCTTACCTCTGATGGGCATGCCTGCTTCAACCCTGTTGCTCGCCGTCAGAAGCTCATGAGACGTGAAACCCACCAGCGGCGGCGGCAGCGTCTTTCTCCTCTCTGCATCCCATCAACTGTCCCTGTTGAACTTCTCCTCTGGATCTGAGGGTGTGTCTCCCTCCGGGCGGAATGTGGAAATAAGGCTTTTAGTCACAGTGTGTGTGTGTGGGGGGGGGGGGGGAATAATGTTTAGGCTACTCATCCACAGTGTTGAAAGTCAGTTCAGTTTATCTGCAACTGAAGATGATAGATTTGATCCTGCCTGACTTCGGTACAAAGTTTAACCGACCTGCTCTGTGACCACAGAGCGCCCCCTGGTGGCTGAACTAACTTTCTCATCAAACTCTTCCAGGTTGATACAACAGGTCTCTGTTTATTAATATAGGCCTTCACGAACGGGGTTTGGAGCTTCATTATTCATTTACCCCTTAAAAAGAATTAGTGAAAACTCTTTCAGATTAGTCTTAATATGGAACGTCTGTATAAATGTATGTTTTTAGATGTTTTTGCATATAATGTATATTTCACACTGTATAACAAATCAGAGGGGGCCCTGCTGACAATATAATAGAAAAGAGAGCATCAATTAAAAAAGTATGTGAACCCTCTACTTAAACTAATACCACACAAACAGTTAAGTGTTTTATGTTTTCATTGAACACATTGTGTAAACTTTCACAATAGGCTACAGGGTGGGAAAAGTATGTGAACCCCTGGGCTAATTACTTCTCCAAAAGCTAAGTGGAGTCAGGCATCAGCCAGCCTGGAGTCCAATCAATGACACGAGATTGGAGGTGTTGGTTAGAGCCACTCTACCCTATAAAAACACACCAATTTTAATTTTGCTTGCTTCATGAAGCATTGCCTGATGTGAACCATGCCTAAAACAAAAAGAGCTCTCAGAAGACCTAAGATTAAGAATTGTTGACTTGTGAAGCTGGAAAGGGTTTCAAAAGTATCTCTAAAAGCCTGATGTTCATCAGTTAGCACTGTTGCTACTCTCCCTAGGAGTAGTCGTCCTGCAAAGATGAGGTTAAGATGAGTCCTAGAGTGTCAGCTGAAGACTTATGCTAACATCTCTGTTGACGGCTCTACGATACATAAAACACTGAACAAGAAGTGGAGTACATGGGAGGACACCACAGAGGGAGCCACTGCTGTTCAAAAAGTTTGCAAAAGAGCACCTGGATATTCCACAGCACTACTGGCAAAATATTTGGTGGACACATGAAAATAAAGTTTAGTTGTTTTGAAGGAACATACAACCTCAACCTCACACCAACATCAAAACCTCATCCCAACTGCTTCTCTCCCTCAGGACTTTGATCGACAGAAAAATGAATTCCAAAGTTTATCAAGAAATTTTGCAGAATATTGCAAGGCCATCTATTAAATCCAAGGGTTCACATATTTTTTCCACCCTGCACCGTGAATGTGTACACCGTGGGCTCAATAAAAACTTTATTAAATTGTTTGTGTGGTATTAGTTTAAGCAGACTGTGTTTGTCTATTGTTGTGACTTAGATGAAGATCAGATCACATTTTATGACCAATTTATGCAAAAATGCAGGTAATTCCAAAGGGTTCACAAACTTTTTTCTGTTACTGTACATGCATTATTATACATATGCTACGTATTATTTTGTTTCTATCATGATACCTATTAATAGAGTTTAATCTGTTTATTCAATAATGTTTATTGTTTAAACAATAACCACAATTTCTGTATTACATACCTGTAACTGCTGTACACAAGATAATATGCAGTATCTACTGAACTTACCATTTAGTGCATGATACTGGCACTTCTGCCCGTATCCCTCCAGGCACAATTCTTTCCTGTCCACCAGGTGCCCTCAGACTTTTCCACCTGTCCCAGTCACCTGATTATCATGTCCACCCGATCACCTGTTTCCACTTTACCTCATCAGCAATGCAGTTTATAACCAGCCCATTTCCACTCATTCTCTGCCTAATGTTGCTTTCCAGTCTTCTGAACCCCACCCCCACACACCTTCTTGGGATGTAGACTGTCTCTCCTTTAATAACCCAACCTGCTTTTCCTGCTTTTTGTTGCCTGTCACCTGCTCACCTGTCAGATTTGTTTGTTTGAACTGCCATCCTGTTGGTAACAGTATATCTATCGCAGTATGTACTGGGAAAATAAAATGTAAATGTAATGTAACTGATTGTAGCATCACCTGCAGCAATATCACACCCATTTATCTGAGGAATGTTATACTCTTAATCAACAGTATAGTTATAATCTATAGTCTACAATGTAATTGTTAACTCATAACCTTTGAAATCTCTTAAAATTCAGAAAGGGAAGTTACCTTCAGTTCATGTTTATTAGAACCTTTCTTGGATCATAATAACTTCAGCTTTACTGATGTTCCTGTTTTTTATACCTATGACCAATAGATGGCAGTAATAACCAGCACTCAACAAATTCAAAACATACACTTAGGCATATCTGTTATAGCTTTCTAGCAACACAAGCTGAATGATATGTTGAATAATTGAAAAGTTACTTAACAGAGAATTATGACATTGTCACATTTCACACAAAAATGCCAAACATTCACTGATTCCAGCTTCTCAAGTGTGAGAATTTGCTGCTTTTCTATGTCACATATGATAGAAAACTAAACAAAACAAGAAATATGAAGATGTCATCTTGAGCTCTGGGAAATTATAGGGGAGACCGGTGTGGCTCTAACACTTTTTGCTTCAGCAACTATAACTCACTAAGTTCTCAAACTTCTATACAAAGTACCTACAATGGTTTACTACAAATGGCACCAATTAAATCCTGTACAAGAATATCACAGACCTCGTGAGTTGATGTCACCACCGGGGTAGGTTGTAACATATGCTGGGGTAAGTTTTAACAATTAGACAAAAGAAGCAAAAATGGATGCCACATCATATGATCTGCTTCAAAAAGAGGTATAATAGAATAAAATAATAAGTTTCTCTCTCTCTGCAACAGACTGCAATGATGACACGTGTGTGTTTGTGTGTGTCTACTAGAACAAACTTACTTAATAAATAAAAAAAGTCGTACACTTAATAAATTCTACTAAATTTGTAACTAATTAAAGAAAGTCTTTGTACATCTTTAGGTCTAACAAATAAACATCTGTGTGTGTGTGTGTGTGTGTGTGTGTGTCAATGTGTGTATATTCTTAATCAGAGTCACAGTCAGTGGTTACAGTGGGCCAGTAAACACCAGTATGCAGTACCAGCACTTCTACATTTTACTCTTTGCATACCGGGACTTATTCCTGCACACCAGCACTTTTCACAAGCTACCAGTACTCTTTGCTGCCATCTCCACCGGTGGAGACTGAGTAGGGAAAAGACTGGGTGCTGATACACACGCCAACATGTGAACTACATGTAAATGGAAGCACTGGTCACAGAGCTGACAAATGAATGCTGGGAACCCTGGAGTGCAGGCTAAGTGAACTCAGAGGCTGTAACAATATTTAAATCAAGAAAGTCCCTAGTTGTATGTAAAGGGTATGGTTATAATGCTTTTCAAAGAAGTGTTACAACCCACCCCAGGGAGACCCCGGTCTCCCTTAATGGGCTTTTTTTCACTGCCTTGTGATTAATCCAGAAAATTAGCCCTAAACAAACAAAAACAAGCATAAACAAACAGTTTTTTTTTATTTAGATATAAAACAGGTGCATTTACATACAGTCTATATACACTGTTCATTGACAATAATAAGAAATCTCTGACTTGCTACAAAATCAGTGTAAACATTTTCTGGTTGGTCATTTTTTTTAAGTCTCTGTGATGAGACAGAAAAGAGTGCAGAGAAGTTATTGTAAACACTGCGCACTTCCCTCTCACTGAATATAACACTGATAGAAACTATACAACAAACCTGTATAGGCACTGTGCTGAACCAAAAGAAGAAACAATATTTATTTAAAAAAAAAGGAGATTATGCTACTGTCTTGATCGTTGTTAGGTTACACATACTGAAACGTATTTGTTGGCACCTCTCAGTCCATGACAGACAAATCATAGACGATATATTTTAGTGCAGTTTTTGGTTTTGGTTTGTGTATTTATTAGTCCCAGAGTCATCCACACTGACCCACTCTGTACCAAAGACTGTATGTATATTATATGTATATACAGTCATTCAGACACTTGGTGGCAGTACTGCTGCAGTTTACTGTACACTCCAGTCTGCTGCTGTTCCCTCTTTTATCAATGACGCTTTGGTTACAAGGTAATTTAACTGTGTTTATGAACACACACTACAATCTTAAAGGAATAGCTTGACATCTAGGGGTATACACTTATTTGCATTCTTGCCGAGGGTTAGTAGAGAAGATCGATATCATTCCAGCAGCCTGGCTCATGACTAAGACCAAACACACTTCTCACATCACCCCAGTTTTAGCCTCTTTACACTGGTAACACATTTCTTTTAGAATCCATTTGAACAACCTGCTTTACTTACAATGATTAACAGTATATCAGTGAATCTTTTTCTTTCCCAGAAGGCCTTTTAGAGCCCATGTTGAGGTTGAGCGGTGATCAAGCTTTTGCTGTATTGGCGCCTTGGCTTTGGAACAGTCTTCCAGTTATAATTGCAACTCGGTCTGCTGACACTGTCTCAGCTTTAACATCCTGTCTTGAAACACATATTTAGAGACTTGTCTGACAACTCATTTGTTTGTATTATACAGATCTGTTGTGATTACTGTCAGTTTTTATGTTTATTTTTACACTGTCTTAATTGTTTGTTTTTATATCTGTGCATGATTGTCTTTTTATGCTGTCTCCCTGCACTGGAAAGCACTGTAGGCTCCTTGCTTGAACAGTGCCCCACAAGTAAAATGATCATTATTGTTATTATCATGCCTGTTTGGTAAATATGAAGCTACAGCGAGCAGCTGGTTAGCTTCTTACCTTAGTATAAAGACCATAAACAGAGGGTACCAGCTAGCCTGGTGCTGTCCAAAGGTAACTAAAGCTGGCTACCAGCATCTCTAAAGTTCACTAATTTACACGTTACGTCTTGTTTGTTTAACCTGCACAAAAAAACCTTAAAAATGTTACAAAGTTATGATTTTTAAGTCACACATAATCCTCCGTATTTTTACACATTAGACAAATGAGATATAATGTGTTTAAAGTTACTGGTAAGTTACTGGTAACATTTAGACAAAACCAGGCCATCAGTTTCCCCCATTTACAGTCTTTGTGCTAAGCTAATAAATGTTGTACAGTAGCTACATTTTTAGCATACAGATATGCGAGTGGATTGACCTTCTCATCTAACTCTCAACAGAGAAGAGAAGAAAACAATAAGCATTTTCTCCCAAAATGTACAAATATTCCTTTCTCTACTGCTTACACTGCTTAATGCATCTCGATATCAATTACAACATAATGGTTCCCAACCTTTTGGCTTGTGACACCTCAAAATGATGCTTGCCGAATTAAGGAAAAACTATTTATTTACTTTTATAGAAAAAAGTAACAAATAGAGAAAAGAGTTTTGTATAATATGTGAAGCAGAACTATATTTTTTTTGTTCTTTGGTATCTTCTTAATCATCCTTTGACCCCAGTAGATTTATTTATTGACCCTAGATAGGGAAACACTACATTATAAGATACCATTCTGATGGTTGTTTTAACATTTCCTGGAGGCAAAGCTGCTTTGTAGGCAAAGTGAAGTTCACTGGTTGAGTTTAACATAAGTGGCAGAGCCAGCGAGCCAGCAATCTGACTTTCTAATACATTAAACTAGCAAATAAAGCTCATAGCTCATTCAATCCAGATCACAAATGCTGTGGTCATCTCTGAATAAAAAAGTCACTGCTATTTACATTTATAATTTGACCAGATTTTCTCTTTTGGCTGTTCATGTTTGTCACTTTGCCAGCAGCTCTGCCTCTAGTCAATTTTGCACTTTTGTTTGTACCGTTAAAACTTAACTTCAGTCATGAATATGCCATATATTGTTGCTGTGATTGTCCCCCATCACACTCCTGCATGTTGAAGTTTGTCCTTAGGAAAACAAAATGATCTGATTAAGTTTTGTGGTTCTGGGTTGACATCATGAGTCCAGGTAGATGGAGTAGATCTGGTTGAGGCAGCGGTCTACACCTCCTGCCTGAAAGAGGAAGCTGTCGTCTGAGCAGGGAGACATGGAGTAACCCCCCCCTGCCTGGCCCTGCAGGTCCTGCAACAAGTCAAACTCTGAGAAGAGGAAAACAGAAAATGAATATGTTTTTTCACAGCAGCTCCTTTCTTTTCACGTGAAGGAAATTGGGCATGCAGTTCTTTCAATAATTACTCTTTAATCATCATAATCATTAGTTAAAAACAACATGAAAATCAGAAAGAGTCAGACATGCAGTACAACCCAGAAGCAATTAACACCAAACCCTCCAAAAACAAATTAAGCAGATGACAAAGGAATCCCCAGCAGATTCAGATTCTATAACATTCAAAGCCAGTCCTCATTTGAACATGTAGCATGGGAGTTTAACAAGCCTTTAGAAACAAAGTCTCTCCAGCTAACTCGCCTAGGTCTCAAGGGTTGGGTTTTGCTAGAAAAGAACTAGTTCGCACGACATACGGCATGACCACATTGAAAATCAAAAGTGTTTGTTCCGAACAGCCGTGGAGTGAAAAGACATCATAGAAAGGAGGGAGACACGTAGAAAGCACTTAGATTGGAGCATATGGGCTCATTTACTCTGCTTTAGTGCTATCTTACCTGTAGAGTGAGATGCAGAGGGATTTGTGAAGTAACCAATGGGTTCAAAGCCTCCATCACTGACTGTTTGAACCACCTTTCCCTCTCCATACAGACATCCTTGGAGAATCACACGGGAAATAGTAAAATGCCAAGAACAACACCAAAAGCTATACATCATACTGATATGGCGAAGCTGCTGATGTTGACACATGTACAGTGAACACCGTCAGTACCTTGCTGCTGTGAGAACAGTTGTTGGTGGCTGTAGGTTTTATGGTAGCCCTGTAACTGGACGTCTGCTCTGTCTGATGAGGAGCTCACTGGGCTGACGTCAGCGGACATAAACAACGATGCTGGCCGGTTCCTGTTGGCAATACAATACCAGGAGGCTGACTTAAACAGTCCTAAACATGAACATTTCTTTGAGTAATTAATATGACATATACAACCATGACAAATATTTCAACTTGATGCATGTTTTATTCATAAAAGATGCTTCAAACATTAAAGGAATAGATTGACAGATTTAGACAAGAAGGAAAGGATTATTTGAAAACTGCACATGTTAGTATGTTTGGCTAACTGATGCAGATAGTTAGCCTAATTACTGAGTTAGTAACCTAACCCAGCATAAATCCAAAGTCATTTCATGCTACAATATTTTATACAGGTTACTTGAAAAAACAAACAGTAACGATAGCACATCTATTGTGTACGTCTCGGGTTACGTATGTAACCCTTGTTCCCCGAGAAGGGGAACGAGACACTGCGTCGGTGACGGCACTATGGGAACGCCTCTGGGCGTGGCAGGGCTGAACTATGAATGAAACTACTCCAATCCTATTGGTGTTGCTAGAACGGTAGCGTGTGACGGCGTAACCGGAGGGGTATATAAACACGCTGGCACACAGGACACATTAGCCCTTTTCTATGAAGCAAGGCACTCCAGGCGGGGTGAGGTGTGGCACACCGACGCAGTGTCTCGTTCCCTTTCTCGGGGAACATGGGTTACATACGTAACCCGAGACGTTCCCCTTCGAGGGAACTCGAACTGCGTTGGTGACGACACTATGGCAACGAGATACCCACTTAGGCCACGCCGAAACCCCGCCTGCCCCCAGCGTGCAGAACCTGACGGCACGACTAGGAGGAGAGCGCACGGGTGCCGGGTGCAGAAGGAAGGTCCAGACTGTAAACCGGATGAAAGTGTGAGGGGTGGCCCAGCCAGCCACGTCACACAAATCCTGGAGTGACGCCCCTGCGAGGAGGGCCCAAGAAGCCGCCATGCCTCGAGTAGAGTGCGCCCTTATGGCCATAGGTAAAGGCAATACTGCGCACCTGATAGGACAGGGAAATAGTCTGAACGATCCAGTTGCTGATGGTGTGTTTAGAAGCAGGGAGCCCAGCCTCCAGAACCCCCGGGAGCATAGCGACTGCACCATGGCCTCGAGCCCTAGCGGGACTGGGGGCAAGAGGGAGAACCACAGGGGACAGTGCGCCGTCTCTCGGGACGCAAACAAGTCCACGTCTATGGGGCAGATCTCTTCGCATAATAACTCCACCACCTCGGGGTGGAGTCTCGACAGCAGGTCTGCTCCCTGATTCGTACATCAGTCGGACAGCAGTCTCTGCTGGGACCACAGGAGGATCTGATGTGCCAGTTTGCATAACGGGCGCGAGCGCAGGCCCCCCTGGTGATTCAAATAGGTCACCACTGCCGTATTGTCGGTTTTGACAAGGATGTGGCGACGGCGGAGAGCGGGCAGAAAACCCATTTCCAGGCAATTTATGTGCCAGGAGAAATGATGCTCCTCCCAGGAGCCTCTCGCAAAGCGGCCGTCCATGACCGCGCCCCATCCCGTGAGTGAGGCGTCTGTTGAAATAATTGTTGGGCGACAGATCGCTCCCAACACGGGACCTTGGGACAGGAACCAAGAGTTCCTCCATACAGACAGGGAACGAAGGCATCTGCTCGTAACCCGTATCAGACGGAGTGGATTTCCCCTTGGGGAGAAACCCTTGGATTTTAGCCACCACTGTCAGGGCTCTCATGTGCAGTAGTGCGGAAGGTATTATAATGGACGCTGCTGCCAGGAGACCCAACACCCACTGAAAGTGTTTTACAGTGATGGCGCGGCCTAACTGCACTCTGGTCACTGAGGATAAAATGGGCTCAATGCGTGCGGGAGACAGGTGGGTCCGCATCGTCGTTGAGTCCCACACCACCCCTAGGAACGTAGTCTGGTGGGCGGGCGTCAGCACGCTCTTCTTCGCGTTGAGCCGCTGCCCCAAACGCTGAAGGTCGGCGAGGACGACATCTCGATGCCGAACCGCTAACTCTCGAGACTGGGCCAGGACGAGCCAGTCGTTGATGTAGTTCAGTATGCGGATGCCCTGGAGCCTCAGCGGGGCAAGAACTGCATCCATGCATTTGGTGAACGTGCGGGGAGAGAGTGCTAGGCCGAATGGAAGAACCCGATACTGGTAAGCTGCTCTTCTTTTCTCTTCTTCGAAGGCAAACCTCAGGAACTTCCTGTGAGAGGGACGGATGGAGACTGGAAATAAGCGTCTTTGCTGATCTATCGTGACAACCCAATCCTCGGAACTGATGATGGCGGGGATGGTGAGCATCCTGAACCTGAATCTCCTCAGAGATTGGTTCAGGGACCGCAGATCCAAAATCGGACGCAACCCATCCGTCCTTCTTGGGAACTATGAAGTACCGGCTGTAGAACCCGGACTCCCTGACTCTCTGGCCCCATTTTCCAGCAGAGAGCGAACTTCTTGTCCCAACACCTGGCTCTGCCTGGCGTGCACCGCAGTCCAGACCACCCCGTTGAACTTCTGCGGGGGGTGGACCCGGAACTGCAGCCTGTAGCCAGCCCCTCAGGGCTGGTGGCCGGTGTTAGGGCAGAGCCTAGCTGTTTCCCCCCGTTTCCAGTCATGGTGCTGCTGACTGTAGCTATATATCTACCATATAGTTATGAGGGCTGTATTAATTATCTCATCTAACTCTCAGCAAGAAAGTGAATAAGCCAATTCCCCAAAATGTTGGTCTATTACTGACCAAACAAGACATAATAAAACTGGAAAACTTTCAAAGTCTTTTTTTAAAGTCGGATGAAAAAAAGGACGCTTCTCAACAACTGATATGTGACTGACACAACTCAATTACAATAGTAATCCCTTTGTTTTTTTTACTTTATTCCAGTTGGCTTTAACACCACTCCTGCTGAACTGTTTAAGGTTTCACATGTCAAAAAGAGATTACTTCAATGTTTCTTAAACCTTATTACCTCACTACTGAGCCAAGAACAGAGTAAAATTATGCTGGCGTCGTAATCAAATTATTTGTAATGTGACGGCTGACAAGAAGATCATGCAATTTCAAAATAAGAACAATTTAAATTAAATATAATGTCAGATAAGCAGCTTTGGACTTTACAAATATACTTTTCAGCCACTCTTCTTTCTTTTAAGGCAATTTCTATAACTTTATAACTTTCATTTGAATTAATTAGAAAAGTTTATTTTAATTTGGCTTCACTAAAGTAGAACATAAATGTATGATCTTTCATTCTTTATGCTAGTTACCATTATCTGTCAGTGTGGCAGCAGCTGTGTTATCAGACACAAATAAGACACATGTAACTTAGGTACAAAACAGTGTAGTTGCTATAAGGAAGCGTTTGCACCTCGAGGGGGGGGGCTATAATGTAGGCGGGCTTTGTGTGGAGCTGTATCCATCGCTACGCTGCAAGAATGTGCTGACTGTGCACAAACACTCTGACTTAACATGGAAACGAATGAGTCAGTGGAGCCAAGTCGACAAGAAGAAAGAAAGGCAGCCGAATAATCTCTCCAAGGAGATACGCAGCTGAACCTCCACCCCTCCTTCAAAGAGCTAGCTCTCAGCATTTCATGTGGCCTGAGAACTCTCCTGGATGATGTTCTGTAGCATATTGGTCCCCTGAGAGCCAAATGGCCTTGGTTTCTGCTGGAAAGGCTTTAGTGGCTTCATAAACAAGCCAGGCCTTGTCAGAGATACTGATGGCTGCTGGCCCAAGTGCCTCCTATATTCGCATCTGACCAGCTATAAAAAAAGGAAATGTTTGGAGATTTCTTTACATATCTATCATCTATCATCCCCAGGTCTCTTTATTACCCATTTCCCATGTCAAATGCTATTAAATTTAATTTAACAGCCTCTGCTGTCAGTGGAGAAATACAATAAAAGCCAAAATTAATCAGACTTTTTGAAACCGAAACTGATATAACTTACAGATGGCTGTGGGTTCCCAAGGTAATAAAGACCAGGCTTTGTATAAGATTATGTAAACAAAGTGGGCTTTGATATAGTATGACTGTTGAAATGTGCCACGATGACTGCGAGCCCCAAGAATTCAACACTTCTCTTGGATTCCCCCTGGTGGCCCCAGAACCATCAGAGCTGACCTTAACTGTAAACAACGCCGTCTGTTCCACGGCTTACATTCTTGCAACGCTGCAACAACATAGCTGAGATGTCTGAGCCATGCGTGGCCCTGCTGGGTTGATCTGTCGTTTTGTGGCCAGTGTGCCCAAACCTCTCCGATGCATGAGCTTAACAGAGGGCCCACGCCTGAGGGAGCGGCTGTCAGCACGACCTCAGGAAACTGTTTCTCTGATCATATTTTACTGGCTAAACCCCTTCATCATTCACTTTTTTTCTTCTTTCTAACTAACTACAGCCAGCTGCCCTCCTCGTATCTGGAATGAGAAGAATCCTGCCTGCAGAATTTAAGTGCTTATGTTTATATGCACATTATACTGTATGCAACCCTGCTTTAATCCATGGCTGCTTTTTAATAGCAGCACATTTGGACTGGATCAGGCGAGGGGATGAGTAGATTTACCAAAGGTGCCAGCTTGTGCGCGCTAAACTGATCTGTTTTCAGATTCAGTTCTGGCAAAGATGCTGTGGAGTACTTCTGCGATATAGATTTACTGGATCACAGAGGATCAAGCTGAATGTATGTAACACAGATGAAGATTTAATGGGATCTAAGCGCTACCAATCAAGTACTTAGAGAAACCAGAGTACACTTATTGCATGTCAGAGATACAGTAAATACAAAAATGTGTGGACATGTCAAACATTTCAGTTACTATTTGGATCCAATGTCACACGGAGCTTCTGCAAAGTAAACTTCATTGCTTCTCTTTCCTTCAAATTGTATAATAGCGTTTCTGTGTGAGAGCCATCCTGGTGAGTGTGCATGTATCTGATGGACACGCTGCTCCAAAAAGCCAATCCAGCTCCCCTCGACCGCAAAACACACAAACACTGCACATCACAAATACTCGTTGATGGACAAGTCTTAGTGCAGGGCCTCTGAATCCCTCAAGTATTAAATAATTAAAAGAAGTCGAAATGGCTCGTCTCAGCCAGTGTAAATACGCGGCTGGCTATGAGGTCAGAGCTTGATGCCGGTTCTGCCGTGAAGCAAAGATAATTTACTTTCACGTGTTTAACGTCTCGCTAAGTCATTTAGGGGAAAAACAAGTGCTTGTCTGGTATTGGCTTTGGCAGGCCATCATGTACTGCGGGCACCAGTGGGATTCTATGACATCCTCAGTCTCTTTAAAGAGACGTCAATGAACAGCTTGTGCATAGCTTCATGGAAGCTCTGGCTGCAAACTTGGAGGAGATGGAGGCTGAGAGATACGACAGTAAGGAAAATACAGTTATAAGTCCTAAATCACACATACACCCAAACACTTACCTAAACATCAAATTAAATGACTTGGTTTACTAAAATATATGACTTAACTCTTTAAATTGACAAGCTTTACACCTAAGGACCTTCTCAAGTCATGATATTCAGGGGAAATCCTGCAACTTTCATGAATATCCATCACCATAATTTTTTTTGCTTCAACTTTTTAGGATTTTCAAGGCCTCACTGAGGTTGGCACACATGCATTAAATTTTATATACATTTTTAAAATGTATTTTCACACAGTATTTTCAACAACTTCCCAAGCCAAATACATTTACTAGAATTTACAAAAAAACATAATTCACTAACTTTCAAGGATTTTCAAGGGCTGTTTGGGCACTGGACACACACTGAATAACAATGTGATGCTGTTTCATTTCTGACATTACAACATCGGTTTTTCATTTGACAGAAAGTACTTAGCACAAGGTTGAACCTTGCTACCATGCATGAAGGCCTTGAGATGTGATTGAAAGTTTTTTTAAAAATCAGCTTTTCCAGTAAGTAAACCTTGCGCTAAGAAATTGTTGTAGAACTGCTGTTTCCAAGGTCAATAATAAACCTTCAAACCCAACATTATAAGTTTGAATTTGTGTTAAAAGAGAACAACCCATTTTAACTAGCTTTTTAATTCCTTGGCCAAGACCTAAAGCCCACTTGAAAACAACTTGTAGAAAGTATGTGCATAATATGTGAAGATTTTATATCATTTATTAAACCACAAAAATGTTATTCTGGCCCTTATCAACTCTCTTTCATTGGACAGACTGCCTTTGTTGTTACTGTTGTGCCAATAAAAGTTAGTTTGCGGGCAATTCTTCAATGACCAATGATTTTAAGCCATATTGTTCAGAAACTGCTGCCCTGGAGGCTGTCAGCTGTATCTTTTCAGTCTCACTTCTACTTTTATACTGGGCTAGACAAAATTTGTCTCAGTTTACAGTACACATAAGTTCTGTGGCCTCCAAGTACCCAATCAGTGCAACCGCAAAGCCATAACTCCCTCTCTGGTGATAATGTCTCTGGTTTATTCAAGAATGCTTAAGCTCACATCTCTCTCCCTGTTTCTGGGCATGTGCTTTCCAGACACAGAGAGGCGAAGCAAAGTGACTGCGAAATTTTTAGAGTCACATCAAAACAGGGTCCGTGTATTCAAAATTGAAGCATGAAATCTGGGTTTGATGTTTTTAGACATTTAGAAAATACTTTAATTGATAAAATATTTTTTAAATGAATAGAGATGTTGGAGTGAACGCATGAAAATGCATTGCTTTAGTGACTGATTTCACATGCTGAGAAGAGCTGAAAACTGTGGTCAGTTTTCACTATTTTTATCTTCGGTAGAAAATAGCTCAGAATGAAAACTGCCAAATGCAAACAAAATCCCATTCAGCTCCATGTATTGGGTTGGCAGCAGAATTCCCTGCAGCAGATAACTCAAAACCACTAGGGGTAGTGGGAAAATATGATTTGGATGAGCCGACCATTTAAGTTTACCCCTGAGTGCATCATTAAGTAAAATACCCAGTTTTCCAAGAAACAAAAGCAATCTCACTTTGAAAACACATGATAGTAATAAAATAACAATATATTTTGTTTTATATTTATGGTACACAGCTGTATCTCATCATATGATACTTAATGGTTGCTTCTCTCTATGAAGAAATAAAGAAAGGGCAAAACCCTGGGACAGAAAATAGAAATGGGAAAAATAAACAACTGTAACATGTACTGTTTGGCTACCCATGAGCAAGGCACACCAACTATGAAAAACTGTAGAGTGTTAAGGAGAAAATGTATGTAAATTTTCCCTAAATGATTAAATAAATGTATTTGGGGATCCCACACATTTAACTTCACGGATCTACTTGCAATGATCTTACACTCACCCCTCTCTCATGCTCCCTGGGCTTGTTAGTGACGATATTGGGCTGTTGGCATCAAAGTTTCCCTCCAGACCTTGATACCCGGAGCAGGTGTCTGCTGATGGAGGGAGAAACTCTGAATTTCCACTGTTGTGGACAGTGCTGCTGTTTGAGTACACACCTGAAAAAGAGACATGGATTTATTAAAGCATTACTTCACTGAAAATCTATGTTTTGAGTATCCACCACAACATGTAAGCTTGGAAGGTAGTTGTGAAAACTTTGTAGGTTGCTCGTTTATGGAGGTTTGTGCAGCTATGCAGCTACAATTAGCTTAGATTTACAATGGAGTCCAACATCACACTAGTTTCATTAAAAAATTATTATTATTATTATTATTATTTCAGAACATAAATTATCAGAACATCAGAAAATTATCAGAACATACATAGAAACTCACTATTAAGCTGTCTGGCTAATTGGATAATTTGTTCCAAACACTCAAATGTTTACCAAAATATGGCTAAATACATACATAGCTACAGTTTATTGCTAGCACTGTTAGCTATGTTCGCCACCAACCTAAGCAAGCTAGAGTATCTAGAGTACCTCTTACTTTTTAAGAAAGTTTTTTTTCTGTTGTTGATCAACTAATTCAATCAATTGATCAATTAATCCACTAATAATTTAAGCACTAATGCAAACATAGAGGGTAAAATCTAAGCACAAAAAGCTATATTTATTTTAAGCTTATTCTAGCAAAAATATGCTAAACACACTGGCCATTCACATGGACAGAGGAGAAGTTAACAATGTTGTTAAGAGTTTCTACAGACATTTTAATAATTTTTTTCACAGGTAAACTGGAATTGAACTGGTGAACTGAAATCCATAGTAACAGTTCAAAGCCAAGCTACAGCTATTGTTCCCTGCAAAAAGGAGCAAGCTACAAACTTTCAGACATATTGCAAGCCCACATGGGGTGTTTGATACTAAAAACCTAGTTCTTTGGTGGTGTTCATTTATAGCTGTAACACAAATACCTGCCCGCCAACAGCAGGGCTTTCAACACTTGGCTTTGACTTAGTTTAAGGGCAGCTGATGATGATAGCATATGTCACCATAAATCCAGCAAACAAACAGTAATGTACATACACAGGTATATACATAACAGTCAGAGTTGGTTTCAGGCTTTAACAGTTGGCCATTCCTGATAAGGAGAAAGTCCTCTTGGGACATTTTCAAAATTAAACACTGACATGCTTGTTTCACCCTGAATAAACATAACTGGTAGTGTGCCGTTTGAGGCTTTTCCCTCAAAGTCTTCTGGGTAAAGCTGCAAGTAGTCTGAAGTAATAGACATGGACAGCTCTCCTGGACACTCTCCCTTCTCTTTTGCCAACTGAGCCTCAGTGTACCTGACAGCTTCTTGATCCCGGTTCAGCCATTGAAAGGGGGAAAAAAAGAGCTTGGCTGGAAAACCGGTTTGGAGAAGCTGAAGGACGAGCGGGGAGGGGGCCAACTCGCCCGCAGTCAGTGCCCGGTAATTGGACAAGGTAAACACTGGCATGATGAGCTATCATCGAAGGAATGGGAGAGGAGGGAGAGGAAAAGGAGCAAATGAGGCCATGAAAATGAAAAAGACAGCTTAACAGCCCAGGTGTTTGGGCAATTACCCTTTTCTTTGTTTTAACTCATTCCCAAAGAGGTGTTGGAGGCTAAACGCAGACTTTTGCTACTGTTTCATCTGTGCATACCTGTGAAGTCATCTAAGCGCGGTAAAGGCGAGCTGTTTTCTTGGTGTGAGGAGGCAGAGCTGTGGAGATGCTGCCTCGCCAGACAATCACTCAAAATGTCCGATTCCAGCATTGTGTGCACCTGAACCTGTCAAACACACAAAATACACATATAGATAGGTCATGATAAATATTTATTGTGGTACACTAGTATTATGTTTTCACGTTGGTGAGCATGTGCAGCTGCCTGCCTGCTTGTAGGGATGAGAGTAATTATGGTAAAGCTACAGCTTAGTTGTCTTCCAATTGTGTCTTGCTGTTGGGCAATACAACTCCCATGGAGCTAAAGTTTGAAAAGATTCAATTCTCTTTTGATTACATACAGTAGATCAATTGAAAACACAGTGAGATATCTGCAGGCAGTTTTCTACTGTTCATTTTTCAAAGAAGCGATACTTGAACCAGATGCCTGGGTCTTGTTTCGTCTTGTGATCCAGCTTTCTGAGGTATAAAATCCAGAAATCTTGTTAGGCAATCTTATTCCAAAATGTTCTAACAAAGTTAAGGCAAGACAATTTACTTTATTATCCAGCGTTAACAGAGCATCCCCCAGGATTTTCCAAAACAATTTATTGACAGCTCCAGGACTCAGAAGAAGCTCGCAAAGGACACCCAGGAGCCACAAAAGAGGTATGAATAATGTTATAATGGAACAATGGAAAATGTTGTCCCAAACCAGTGTTTATGAAGATACAAACTTCAAAAGATGTGACACATCAGCTCAAAGAAATGTATAACCGTAAGGAGTTTATGAAGTGCATGTTTAATATTTCAAAGTTCTTTTAAGCCCCACGGGGTTTACTGCAGTGCAGGGCGTGTTAGCCATGTCACAACTTACAAGCACACGTGGTTCTGTTTAAACCAAACAAGGCATGGGAATACACACAAAGCCCCAGTGTCACTCACGGTCCATAGAAAACAAACACGGCCCAGATAATGCTGAACAATAGGCTCCCTATTCTGACTTCCAGGGAGTGTGTGTAAGACTTTGTTTTGTTGTATTTCATCCTACTGAATCATAAACATGCTTACTCTCTCTTCCTCCTGCTGCTGCTCGCCATCTCATCTCTCAGAAACAAGGGTTCTTTGTGAAGAGACAAGGTGCCATCTAGAACCAATGAATATACTGTTCTGCTGAAGAAGTTCTTCAATAGGCAAAAGCCATTTCGCTCTGTTCTTGTCATATAACTTAATTCTAAAAAGGGGAGATAAATTTCACACTATCTTAATTTGCATAATGTTGTTGATATTGACTATTACCAGACAAACATAATTACTGTTACAAATACTCTCCTTTTTGAGAGTGTCGATGTATTCTTTCTCACTTCTTTGCTCCTGTCCTTGCTCTAGTTTACACACAATCAGGATCTCTATCCTTTTCATTTTTCTTTCAAGAAAGTCTGTCTCACCCTGTGTGCTGTGATCCTAACATTATTGTTCTGGGGCCCAAGCACCTCCGTGACGCATTACCTAAAGAAATAGTTACTCTGGATGCCATCGCCCTCCATCACCACTGTGAGGAATCTCTGAGTTATCTTTGATCAGGACATGTTGTTTAACTCTCATTAAGCAAATTTCACCTTTTCACCTAAATAATATTGCAAAAATCAGGAACATCCTGTCTAAAAACTAGTCCATGCATTTGTTCCTTCTAGGCTGGACTACTGTAATTCCTTATTATCAGGCTGCTCAAAAAAGTCCATTAAGACTTTTCAGCTGGTCCAGAATGCTGCAGCATGTGTTCTGACAGGAACCAGGAAAAGAGATCACATTTCTCCTGCTTTAGCTTCTCTGCATTGGCTTCCTGTAAAAACTAGAATAGAATGTAAAATCCTTCTGCTCACCTACAAAGCTCTTAATGGTCAGGCACCATCTCATCTTAAAGAGCTCATAGTACCTTACTATCCCACCAGAGCACTGCGCTCCCAGAATGCAGGGTTACTTGTGGTTCCTAGAGTCTCCAAAAGTAGAATGGGAGCCAGAGCGTTCAGCTATCAAGCTCCTCTCCTGTGGAACCAGGTTCCAGTTTGGGTTCAGGAGGCAGACACCATCTCCACATTTAAGAGTAGGCTTAAGACTTTCCTCTTTGATAAAGCTTATAGTTAGGGCTGGCTCAGGTAGTCCTGAACCTTTCCCTAGTTATGCTTCTGTAGGCCTAGACTGCTGGGGGACTTCCCATGATGCACTGAGCTCCTCTCTCCTCCTCTTTCTCTCCCTCTGTATGAAACCTCATCCCATTAATGCATGTTACTAACTTGACTTCTTCTCTTTCAGGTAGGCTTGTGCTTTCTCGTCCCTCTCCTCTCTCCTCCTATCACTTCCTGCAGGTGTTTCTGGCTCTGGAGCTGTGGAGTCTGGATCTGTGGCTGCGGGTCACCTGCTGCCCCCGTGTTCCTGCTCGACATCCTCTGCTACAATTATTATTACTAGTAGTCCTATTGTTATTATTATCCTTAACATTTCGATTATCATAAACACTACTATAAATATCTGTACCATTATTCATTCAGTCTGTACCAACATTACCTTTACGGTCTGTACCTCTATGTGTATATCTTGCCACCCCCCACCCCCCGTCTGCTCCTAAACTATTTGTTTGTTGAGTTGGGAATTATATTTTTTACCAATTCTGTGAAATATCTTTGAATTTGACCGGTTTAATAAAATTGTCAAATGTTATGTCGAATAATATTCTTCTCATGGTAGAAAACAAACAGCAGCTCTATAACTCATGTTTATAGAGTGTATATATGTGTTCTGTATACTGTAGTCTGTGTCTGATTTTATTATTGTATGACGAAGCAATGTACGATCCAGAGTCAAATGAGTACACATTCCTGGCAAATAAAGCTGATTCTGAAAAACTAATTTACAGAACTAAAGTGGATAATGAAATGAATCTTCTTTCCATACAAAATAAAATTTCAATAAAATTTTCAAGCAGGTCAAGCAGCAAGATTACATGACAATTCAATAATAAATATATAGTTTTTTAAGGAGGCGTCCTCGTGGCCTATAGGTTTAAGACGCTGAGTCAAGCTGTGTACCAACCTTTGTTGTGTCTCACTCTCACATTTCTGTACAATAAAAGCTTAAAACTTTTATATTAATTGCTTTTAAAAAAAGTTTTACAGCCCCTTTGCTATATTGTTATTTATAGCCACTTCTTCTAAACCCAACTACTACTTACTGCACTTATTGCACACAATCTAATATAATCTAACATAATCCAGTTTGAGAGACACCAGAGATGTTTGTTTCTACAAGACCAGAGAAGTATAATCATACTCTGCTCTCAGCTGAACGTCCAAGATGTTAAAACATATTTGCTGTCGTTACCTTGACCTCCCTCTCCTGAAGGCCTTTAGCTGAATGAGCTTTGACGTGCTTTCGTAGCGAGCTGGGATCGGTGTAGCGTTTGGTGCATCCTGGGATCTGACAGGCGTATGGCTTCTGTGAATGAACAGCGTCAAGAAGAAAGGAGAAAACCATGAGGAAACGGAGGGGGAAATACCTTAGCGTACTCTGAAATGCGTGTTTTCATGTTCCAAAAACAAAACATCTGACATGTAGCATTTCCAAAACATGACAATTTCTCTTAGATTTTCTGTTTTAGCTGCTATAACAAAAGATTGACAAGAAGGAAACATGAAACCAAACAACAAAATAGACCCTAAAATACACAACACATACATCCATCCAAGGGTGTTTATTCACTTTCGGTATTTTAAGTTCATGGTTAACAACATGGTGCAGACTAAACCCTCTATTTTATACTCTATATTCATATTGTAAACTTTCTATAAAAACTCACACGTGTTCAGGACACAACATGACATGGTTTAGTCACACTGGATATGATGTCAAACACAAAATATGTGTTTACAAACAACAGTTTAGTAGACTCAGATGGTTCACAGGTGTGATACTGTGTGTACAGTAGTCCTGTGTATCATACACACAAACATTTAGGATAAATGCTGTAAATGTGGTTACATAGCGTGACAACTGCACTAACGGAGAAAGGAAGTGCATGTAGATTACGTCAACATTTTATGTAATGTACTCCTCAACTGAAAAGGGAGTATATTTACCTTTTGTCTGCAGGCTTTAGGAGAGGAAGAGAGAGAAGAGTTAAGAGGAACAGCACAGTGTACAGATACACTGCCTCCTGTTTAGCCATAAATCAGTTTATACATGAGGTCAACATCTACCTGCAATCAGTATGATTCATAGCAAAGGTTTGTGATTCAGAGAACATACATTATTTATGCATAGATTAAAGTAAGTGACAGACAAAATATTTGCTACCTAAGAGGTTCTTCACCAGGTGATTGCAGTCAATCAGATCAATTCAAATTAAAAGACATTATAAAACACATCAAAGAACATGCTTTGAAATGTGGTTTGACTGTAAACATTAAATTCTTACATATAGACCTTTTTCCACCATTAAAAGCAGTACGGATCTGCTCTTGATTTACTGAGGTGGTGACGTCTACATTTCACAATTTTATCAAAGTTATAAGTTTAGATGAGTAAATGAGCCCATTTCCATGAATCTAATTCCTTACAGGTTTATTTCCTTTTTTCATTGCCGAGTGTTTAACCAGGTGGACTGAATTAAGTTTTCATGAAAACACATGTACAGAGTTTAGTTGAATCTTGCTGGTTTATGTACCAGAATCTGAACATCACAAGTAAAAAAAGCCCAAAAAACTACACAGTGCTTTGCTGAATAGTTTAACACTAATTATCAAGAACCAACTAAGCCACACATTAAGAGCTCTGAAGTTAAGAAACTTGGCAGATTTTAAAGCAGCACAAATCATGTATTGGGTCAAAAAGAAATAACTTCATGTTCTAGAAACAAAGGTTCAAGACTAATGTAAAAATTCACTGCATTTAGGGAAGAGTAAAATTTTGAAGGAACAGTTGTAGCGAGGAACTGAAAATCTTAATAAGTAAGTATAACAAGAATGGCATATTGGCATTAGTATAGTAGTGATGGATTACATGTGGTTTAATTTTACTTTTGACATCAAATTAGTGTTTTGTAAAAAGGCTAGATGCAATAAGCTGAAGCATCATCTTTTTGTCTATGATGTATTCCTCTCTGCTGTTCTGTTTTTTCATTGTCTTTTTCTTTTTACACCAAAATTTGTGTAATTATCTAAAGACAGAAAATTCAGACATGCAATTACTCTAACATAGATCAGAGCGAGTGCTCCTCCACAGTGCCCAACATGCTCGCTTGGTCACTTATCATTTCACCACTGATTGTTCTTGCTGATTTTGTTTTCAACATTTGCTAAGTTATCTTTAGCTAACACATCACGCAGAAACTTAATACTGATTAAAAAATCCCCAAACAACTCTTTGGTTCCTTGAGCTGCAAATTTAGTTGAGACTGACCTAATTTTGGAAACAAATCTTTCATAACACACTATTATATATACCATTAGTAACATAATGCAAGTTATTTAGTCAAACCTAAATAACTTGTATTGACACCAGTCTTTTCTTGGCAGGTTGTTATATTATTTTCAGCAATTATTCACATCCAGTTCTCTACTGGGCCTTCATTATGGCGCCACATGTGTCTGAATCTTGATTTGTGACGCAACTGCGAAGCTGCCATTAGCCAGCGTGAAACCACAAAACGGAGAAAATAACTTTCTCCTCTTGTTGTAATAACACTGGAGTGCAACGTACAGCTCCATCTCACCCGTGTAATAAGAGATCTGATTTGCTGGATTAGAGCTAAGTCCTCATTGCTTGTCAGCAGGAGTAAAAATAACTGTGGTTTGCAAAATAAATCCACAGAAGGTATGCAGTTTCACAATCCCAAAGAATTTTCAGACTGTACATCAGGCAACTATGCACAAAGAGGGGGAAAGACGGTAGGCACTATAAATTAAAGTGACTTTATGTGGGTTAAGTGCACCACACATACCTCTTATTACTTAGCAAAAACTGTATATCATAAAGAAATCTGTAAACCTAAAGGAGAGTGAGCTTTATACTCTACAGCTCATCACTGGTTTCATGTTTAAGTGATGGCTTTTTGTCATTCAGATGTTCCAAATAACTATGCAGACATGAAAGAATGGAAGAAGTATTCAGATCCTTTACTTAAAAGAGTAATCCTCCAATTTAGCATTGCAATCCTACAACACTGTCAGAATCACGATGGACAGTTTAAAAAAAAAAAAAAAAGTATGAAAAACAATGCAACAATACCAGAGATAATGTCTTTTTTATTCAGTATCAAAACCGCAATGGAACTTGACAGCTAACAGTTTTGATAGTAACTGTGTTTTGCTAGTTGCGGCTAATGTAGCCTCGAGTGGCTAGCAGCAAGCAGAGATGAGGAGGGGGCTACAGAGTTCTGGTAAACCCATTGTTTTCTGACGTCATGCCATCAGATTTTTTTAATTTTCAAACTTGCAGTCACAACCAATGCTGACATATGCAGTAATACATATGCAGTAGTACTATACAAGACCTCAGGCTACAGCATAGAGTAAGGTGTAGAGTATGTGGCTACATTGCAACATGTAAACTATGGCGTACCTACAGTGTACATTCATGCAGACGTGTAAATTGACCTTCAGCGGTTGAAGAAAAAAATCCACAGTTCTCATTCTATGCAAAAAATATATTCAAAAGGTTTATCTGAGAGGGATATGAGTCTGAGTGAGATCCATCAAGTGTATATCTTCCAAAGTCAGTCTTTTTAGAGCAAAATTCCATCTTTTTGTTATTGTCCTCCCACTATAGCTCAACATCGTAACAGTGTCTGGGGAAACACAAAGAGGGAATTTTATACTATAAAGACTGTAACTGAAATTATAACAGCACGCAAAACCTACTTCTATATTCATATGGGCACTTGACTTTAACAGTTCCTTCCTTTAAGTTAAAGTACATCAGCAAAGTGTATCTAAAGTATTAAAAGAAAAACTACTCATTCATGCAGCCACTTTCAGTGTGTTAAATTATATATATATATATAAGTCTGACTATGTTTTGAACGGATAGCGGTGGTGCACTATGGATTATTGGGCCCAATGTGGACATTTTCACTCAGGGGTGTACTCACTTTTGTTGCCAGAGGTTTAGACAATAATGGCTGTGTGATGTGTTGTTTTGAGGGGACAGCAAATTTACATTGTTATACAAGCTGTACACTTTACATTGTAGCAAAGTGTTATTTCTTCAGTGCTGTCGCATGAAAATCAATATAATAATCAAATATCACAAAGTGAGGGGTTTACTCACTTTTGTGAGATACTGTATATATAGTGTATATAGAGGGAGCAATAGAGAGTTTAAAAGTTTGGATTTCAAGGTAGAAGAGTGTTTTCTGTTTTCTCTCAGGCTGCATCAGTTATGGATTTCATAACTTCTTTTCCCATGAAGCGGTGATTTATGATGATCGCCCCCGCTTCTCTGAAACCCGTGATAAATTCCCAGTTTCATCATTTAAGGTTAATAGATGGTGAATTCTGCTTCCTGCTTTTAAAATTGACAAGATATTGAGTGGAGACCCTGAATTTAATTCCTTTTTGCTCACATGCTGTATATAACGCTATCTAATATTGTTATTCATTCATCCATGCAGGCATAAATCATAGCTGAAAACTTGTTGCCTGTTTTGAATGAAATAAATGGCACCCTTGTGATTTGTGTAGATCCGAAGAGTTTAATATTTAGGCAAGGTGATGAATGAAAATTGAAAATACAAAATTTGGGGTCGGGGGGGGGGGGGTGTCCTCCTTTTCCTTCATGATGATTGGGAAAATACAGGAAGAAAATATCTGAAATTGGCTTATTCACAATGTTTCAGGGTTTATTGAACAGATTTTCATTTCTCAGTGCATTAAATGTCAATTAATGATACATTTATTACAGTGGACATGTTTTATTGTCTGTTCCTGCAGTCTTTACTCTAATCTGACCAGATTTGTGCTGTGCTGAAAGGGTTTATGGAACTGTTAATAGACCTACAGTAGTTCGTTTGGATTTGACTTTTACAGAAAAGTGACTCAGATGCTTATTCAGACACGAGACAAATATGTAAAAGTGCAGGCTTTAAAGGGGCTAACGGGCAACTTTTTTGATTTGTTTCACTTTCACAAAGGATGGTTTGTGTAGAAATATAATTGTTAATGGATAATTAATAATTTCACTGCTTTCATACTGTACATAAATGTGTGATACAATAAGCTTCTTATAGACAGGTGTAGTGTGGATGGCTTTTGTGTTGCTGTGCACTGACCGTGTCCAGATGTGTGCGCTGGTGTTTGGCCCGGTCACTGGAGTTACTGAAGGCTTTGAGGCAGCCGGGATGCTGGCAGATGTACGGTTTCTCTCCTGTGTGGCTCCTCAGATGGATCTTCAGGTTCTCCAGACGTGAGAATGCCTTGGAGCAGCCCTCAAACTGATATGGAAAATCAAACAGTCTTACTACAACATGACACACCCACCATTTGAAAAGAGTGATAAATAATAGTCCTTTTCTTTTAGATTGTAAAATTCTTTTGTGGTTTAAAGTCCATATAAAATAGGTTGTTGGTTTAGGAGTCAAAGCAGCTGTAATCAGTATTTTTATATTAACAATGAGTCAAATTACTGTATGTAGTGTATATATAGTAAAGGGGCCACTCATAGTGATAAATCCACTGAGAATTATCACCTGACTCTGCTGTTTCCTTCAGCTCTACTGACCATTTACTGTTTTTCAGTTCATTGTTTTGGTTTTCTGGCCCACAACTTTACTGTTCACTCTCACTGCTCTCATCAACCTATTTTCAACTACAGAAGACAGACAAAGTTAGCGAGTACCTGGAGAACAAAGTGGAGCATTTAGCAGCTTAAGAGCCAGACGTTTCCCTCTGGAGTTGGCAGAGACCAAAACAAAGGTATAAAAAATAAAAGTGAATACTGGACTTGAAGTCGTTGGGTTGCCAGAAGCACGACAAACCCAGAAAATGTGCCAACGCTCAGCACATCAACTTAGAGGTTATGATATGTCAGTGCTATGTTCACATCTTGTTTCTATTGCCCCAAAAAATCGCATTAGTTTTATGACGTCACAGCCTGACACCCACTACTTGGCCTAATGATAGACAAAACATCTTTTAGCATGAATACTGGGCTTCTAAAGAAATGTGCACCCAACTTTTGGTAGATTTTACTGTGTACTGACGACTATCTTTGATGCATATTTTGTATACAATGATTGACTGCAGAACATTTTAACCAGGGACAAAATGTAAAAATGCCTTGCACTCACTTCTGGTAAGCAAAAGGAATTTAAACTTCTATCTTCAATAAAAATCATATACAAGGACAGTAGGGCTCTGCAGTGGGTGATCAGAAGATCACTGGTACCCATCTACTAATCATCAGTGTTATGGGTGTGGTGAGGTGCCCACGCAGAGCCCCAAGGATACTGAAAGACAATACCCAACCAGCCACAGCCCATTCACCCTGCTGCCGTCTGGCAAGAGGTACAGAAGTATCTACTGTTGCAACACCGGACTGCAGAGCAGCTTCTTCCCTCAGGCTGTGAGACTCCTATATTCATCCTCTGCACTGCACCATGTAAAATAGTTTTATTTCTATGACTTGTTATTTATCCATCCATCTATTGTATATATTTTTTTTAATATAATGTTTGTTTTTGTGAGTATCATAAAGGGAACTACAACCTATAAACTACCTTGTACCTTGAAATCATATACAAATCCCTTCTGGACCTTTAATAAAGCATGTTGGCCTGTGACTAACACATAATAAAATCTCACTTTCACATTACAGTTGTTGATCTGGTCCAACAGAAATAACTGGTAAAGGGGTAATATATCACAATTGAAAGGTCATTGAATTATAAACTTCAGGTAATAGCCTTTTTCCAAATAGCAATAGCAAACAAACACACACACACACACACCAGGCTGTAGTAAGGTCTGGTAAAGGTTTCTGTTAGACTCGAGCCAGACAAGAAGCAAATATCAGAGTCAGCTGGCAGCACATCGTAGGCCGTAATCCAAAGCTTTACAGAAACTGTGTCACATTCAATCTCAAATCTCAGGGAAATGACCAATGTTTTCATTTCTGGCATGTAAGTCAAAGTTTAAATAGAAATATTTCTCAGTGTTTGATTTAAACATCCCGGAGACATTTAGACAATCACAGGAGAGGATTTAAAAATTTTTTCCATGATCAACACATTGTGATTCCCCCTTACGTGGCAAATTCAACAAATTTTGAAGATCAAATGGAAAATTATCCAATGTGTCCATCAATCAGTAGATGAAAAGAAGAGTCATCTACTAACGAGACTGATAAAGACACAAAATTAAGGCAAATCATTTATTTATTTATGTCATGACGTTTAAAAATGCCCCTATATGGGGGATCAATAAAGAAACATCTTATTTTATAGATAATATTTTAAAGAAATATTTTCAATTAGGTACAGATTTATTTTTGAAAAGGATTTTGTAGGTCTGAGATCCGGGTCTGATTCTTATACTTAAAGTGTTTCATCCTTTTTAAACTAATCCAGAGCAAAATATGGAAATAGTTTTCTACCTCCGGGGTTTTATTATGTTTTGCTAATGAGTCTGTAAATGTCAGTCGCCTCATTTAGTTGAATAAGTCAGTACATTAAGAAAAAAACTACATCATGGTCATTAAACGAGAGCTTCAGATCGCCTTGGCAAAAAAGACAAGAAACTAAAACACAGAAATTAAAAGCAACCCAGAAAAAAATACAGACCAGTCACTGAAATATCAGCTCAGTCACATCTACAGGTATTAGCACACATAGATTATAGATTAAGACTCTTCATGTCGTGTGAAACCGAGGACATGAAATATTATCAGATTTAAACATTTTGAAGCCCTGTGTGACCTGAGCTGTGAGGACAAACTCCACTCGAACGCATCAGTTTGAAGTTGTTTGAAAAGAAGAAAGACGTAAGGCCCCTTCAGTTTTGCAAGTCAGTTTACCCCATGGCTACTGTGGTTAAAACATTATGAAAAAAGAACAACAACAAATGTAACCCTACACTTCCAAATATATATGGCTCCAAAATAGAAACAGATTTCTAAAATCTTTGACAGAGTAGAAATTTGAGCACAGCTTTATTTAAGCGGCGTTACAGTTTATTGTGCTTTATTTCCTCATCATGACAGCATGTGAGTATAGTGTCTTTTTAAAGTCTCTGTTACCACAAGAATAATGTTTCTCTTGTTTTTACCAAAAAATGGAGACATGAAAACAAATTCTTGGAAACTCAAGGGAACTGTTAATCTTCACTCTTGACGTTTGAAGAGGTTTATCCTGCAATTTTAGATTTAGTTTGTTATTCCTTAAAATTAGACGTCTTTTGTACTGTCCCATTTTAATCATTAGATTTTTTTAATGTGTGTCCTTAAAGGCTGGTGATGTTTTATATTTTTGGCATTGTCAAACAACAGATCCTATGAAAAGACCAAAACCTACAATGTGTCTCTCTGACGTACTTACTGTCAGTGACTCTAAACTCCATTACATTCACTGCACACACATTACTCAAACAGGAGTAAATAGTTCATTTATTGGCAGGACGACGTCATTTGTCTGTGTCTTCCAAAACCCTTTTAAAATCAATGTTTTATTTTCTTTATTAATCTGTTTTATGATGTGATGAATGCTCTGGTTTAGGGAAAGATGAGAGGTTTGGGTTGAAATAAACACTTACATTTCGGGAAACATTGTGTTTTGGGTAAAATGACATGACGTCGTGGTGACAACAATGACCTTGTGGCTAAGGTTAGGGGATGGTCGGGGTCTCCCGAATCAAGGCCAGACATTTTTTGATCCCTCTGACCACCACGATCATCTTCCTCTAAGGACTTTGTCGCTCACCAACTACATCACCAGACAAGTTTTGTCACTTGAGCGTAAACATTAGGGGTGTGACGACATCTCGTGCCATGAGATCTTGCGATATTAAAACGTTACAATATTTCTTGTCGAGGTGAAAATCTGTCTGTGAAATTAGCATAGAAGATGAAGATAGAAGATGGGCCCAGTATTTTGTTTGTGTGGCAGCATTTTGGGTACCCGGTGGAAACAACAAATGGTGACAGAGTGACAGACAAGACACAAACTATATGTAAGCAACATTTTGCATTTTGTGACTTTCAGTCGAATAAAAGATAATGTATTTCCAGTCATATATTTTGTGAGTGAGGATTTCTTAAAAACAATGTTAAAATATCGCCTCATTCTCGTCAACCCAATGTTGTGTCTTGTATCATCACAACCCTTGTAAACATATGTCTTTATGGGCCACTTGCTGAAACAACTGGTGCTGTTGTTTTTCTTCAGGAGGACAGTCCTGTGTGACAGTGCACATGTTCACTGTAATGAAGGAACATGTCAGCCAGTGCGACAGTGTAGCTTGACAACAATGGAGCTCTATGACACAGAGAAATAATATATATGAGGTTTGGCTACACAGACTCGTAGGACTAGGATCGTTGTTGGTTTTGGTATTTTTTCACACGATTTGTTGACAGTAGGGAAAACAGAATATCACCAGACTTATGCTTACAAATGTATGGTTCTGAAATGACATTAATATGCACAGTACTGTGCATATTAATGTCATAACAACACCATAAATTTTGACTGATGACTCTAACACGATGGCTTTAAAAACGCTTTGGGAACTTGTGTTTACAGTCTTGAACAGCACCTGTCTAATCTGAGACTCGACATTACGAGCTGGTAAATACGGCTGAATTCATTAACAAACACTAACTACATTCATGCGAGATATACATTTTCCATTGCTGCACTCGGTGTGACTTAATTTACATGTTTTGGCCTGAGCTCTTAGTGAAAATGAAATGACGTTACTGACGTGGCTCAAGTGTGACTAATGACTAATTTTTGGTGTGTGATGTTGATTTAATTTTATTAATCTGTTCAACTCTCCGCAGTAATATATTTACAAGCCGGCAGTGGATTAGGTCATTTTAATGCACTAATTAACTTTGAAGCCCTGTGTCCAAATTTCTGAATAAATTATTAATCGGAGTCCCAGGTTGATGACAGCGACCGAGTCTCTGTGGAATTAAGGAGAGAGTTACTCACTCTCAGGGATGGGGATCTGGCACCAACCTGAAGGACATCATGGGACAGACGTGTTCAAGCAGCAATAGTTGTGTTTTAGCAAATCACTCATGACAGAAGTGAAGCAGGGTGACGCTGGACTAGGGCGCAAAGGCCACTGTTGTGATGGTTAATGCAGGATCCTCACAGTCTCTCACTTCTCAGACCTAACATGGTCTGTTTTTTCTGGACCCTGGAAGCTTTTCAGTCTTCTGTTGTATTCTGTCATTTTAAGGATTATAGACCATCATACTTAAACAGCCCAAAAGCGTTTCAAAAGACAAGTTGCTCAGACACATGAGGTAGGAAGAGTTTCTGGGAACACAGCAGGAGTTCTACCATAGTGAATGGTTTATCTGCTTATTACATCACAAAATACTATATCCTATGCTACTTGAAGTTATAATTTCCATGAAATCAAATCTCATTTGTGATACCATTTATGGTCTGTATTTTATTCTGCACTAGCCATTCAATTTAGTACAAATTATAAATTCTCTAACATGTACATATCAACGGTCTATAAATCCTGCATGCTGTATATACTGTTTATTGACATGTATAGATGCATCTACTTCATGTATATAAAGTAATATAGTACTTTACCCATTTAATATGTATCCTTCTGCAGTATTTGTATTTTTTTATTTTACAGTTTACAGACTTGACTTGTGAATAGACACTTTTTTGTTGGTCATTGTTGCTTTTTTAAAAACATAATTATACGTATGTACACAGCAATTTCTCAACAACTTGTTTATAATGTACATATTAGTTATACGTTTAGTTTTACCTGCCTTTTTTCAGGTTTGTTGTCCTTGTTTTTATCTGTATGTCTTTTTCTGTCTTCCTGTAGATTGCTCTGTATGTAGGCACATTGAGAGCAACTTAAAAACAGGAGACCAAATTCTTGTGTGTGTACTTGGCTGATAAAGCTGATTCTGATTCTAATATATTTATATCCAGTAATTACCTCTCTATTAATAGTGGCAACTTTATTAGGTATACAGTGCAGGGGTTTTCAAAGTCTGAGACTGCGGGCCTCCCCACAGACACTCAACAATTGAGACAAGATACCTAATGTTGCTGTTTGACACAACTTCAGACTACACCAAACATATAATCTTTACTAAGGCATTTATTAGTTCTGACTCGGGGAAAATTCCTCCCAACTGCTGCGTCTCTGAACTCTTCTTAACCAAATTTAACACATTTACCCACAATGACTTACAATTGCTAAACACGTCAGAGGTCGCACATCTCTAGAGCAACAATGGGTTAAGTGTCTTGCTCAGGGACACAATGGAGGATGGGTCACAGTGGGAATTGAACACAGATTACTCACACCAAAGACATGTGTGTTATCCACTGCCCCATTGCCACCCAGCTGTTAGGCTATGTGATCTATGTGTTGTACTGGACTACACCATCAAAATAATGCAGTCCAATTTTAACATTGAACTCTAAAATACATTTAAAAAGAAGAATTAACTATTTTCTCCCTAGCAATAATTTTGATCCAAAAATGTATAAATAATCACTGTTGTCCGTCAGCATCTAGTGAACGTTTTTGGTACACAAACAGTTAACAGCTCTTGTTCTCTACTACAAGTCCAATGCATCTTTAAGTTTTGAAAGATTATGTCCCCCCGCCCTCATATGCCTCACAGTAGCTTGGTCTGCTGCCTACCTTTTTCAGATCCTCAGCGACTTTATTTCTAAAAAGCAACTAGGGTCAGATCTGGTGAGTTATTCAGACCATCAGTGGTCTGACAATAAATTTCCACCCTTGCACAAGAGGCACTCATAGCAACAAGTCATGACATTTTATCTAATTTATATCAGCCTCTCTGTTTAATGTGCATTCTCTTTACACCACATCAGAGCTGTGTCAAGTTACTCAGAATACAAACTGAACATCTCCACATTGAAAGCATTCAGTTGGCTAAACGCGAGGTGGCTTTAATTGTAAAGCAGTCACAGGAAAAGAAAATGAAAGAAAACAACTTAGGGTGTTTTGTTTGGCCACTTTTAAATATTGTAGAAAGTACTGAAACAAGAAGCAGAAGGCACAGTGATCTGTTACCTCCTAAGCCAGGTAACCAACGTTACGTGCTGTTGAGTGGAAAAAAACTATTTGCGCAGTATGCGGCATAAAATCAGGTCTACAACAGCTCTGACAATTACAGACTGACTTCTTTATAAAGACACTGTTTGTTTTGTTACACTGTAGACCGAAACACCTGTTGCTCTTTATATATTTCTGACAAAGGAGCGGCTTCCGAGAATTCTGGGACTTGCAGTATTAAACCACACTTGGTGTTACCATAGTAAAACTTATTTAAGTTCAATAAAACTTTACAGACAGTCTGTGGAAACATAGTTTCTACAGGAATGAATGATTTATCAGTTTATTGCATCACCAAGTGTAAAAACTTAATAACTTTGAATGAATTGCCTTTGTCAGAATAACTACAGGGTGATCAGCAGGGTTTTGAATGCTCAGTGCTACAGACACATCCTCCATTCATTCAACACTGCCATGTTTCTCCCTCTGGCATGCATGAGTAAGGGAAACCTGTCGCAAGGAAAGGAAACCATTTGATCATCTCTCTGTCTAACAGACTCTTGATCATCGGCTGCTCAGACTGAAAGAAGTCGAGACGCACTGTAAGCACGTTAATGCCTTTCAAACCCAGTTAAACCTCTAAATGGCCCATTTGAAAGCAACATAAATTTGGAAAGAATGAGATATGTTTTAACTGACTGAAAATCATTGCAGCAGTGCTGGTGGATCTGCAGTACTGCAGCTCTCTCTTCATTACTGATTAATTAAAAATAAAATCTTACTTTATATAGGTGAGATCCCCACTCATGACAACTTACCCGTTTAAATTATATTAAGGTTTAAAGTTATGCATAAGTAAGGGCATGGCCATTTCGGTGGGTTCCGTCAAAGGTGGTTAGCCGCAGCAAACAGGCTTCATTTGGCCTGCCTCAGCTCCACCGGATGTGAGTCAGAGTCTGATTAAAGGTACCCTGCAGAGTTTTCATTCTATGTAAAGACATTGAACTAATGTTAACAAAATGTGTAAGTGCGTCCTTAAGGGTACACCAGGTTGGGTACATTTCACACCTCTTAAAGGGGTCATATCATGCTTTTTCCCTCTCCTTTATTGAGTAATATATCTTTTTTATGAATGTAATATTTTTGCAAAGTGAAAAGGCCCAAGCTTGGACGATCTTCTCTAATTTCATATCATCTAATCATGATAATTTGAGATCAACGATTGGTGATCTGATCGCCGGGGGGCGGTTACATTGTAGCATGCCAGTGAAATGCCAGCATGGAAGAAATGGGCTTATTAGCTTTAAGAGAAAACTCCAGAAACATCTGTAAATGTGCAGTACAGTGTTTTCCACAGAATGAATTACTAGGTGCTTAAATCGCTGTGTTAAGAAAATAATAGATAACTTCTCAGAGTTAACCTGAATGCAGTAGTTTTTCTATATACAGACGGCTCCGTTTCAATGTGTTTGTGAGAGACTGAGAGAGGGAGAGCAAGCCAAGGTGCTGAGTGGATCTATGTGCTGTGTGCAGCTCCACAATGAATTATGATTTTACTCATTTTAAATAGTATATAATATGTGGCGTTGATATTGTGGCGTGTCATGTTGCCACAAATAAATCAATAAATGGGGAACACTGCAGTGTGGTGCAGATTGTAGAGACAGTTTTTATGTCATCTTAGCTCTGATAGTGAGTTAGTTAACAACCAATGGCTGATTATCCCTTCAATCGCCAATAGCCGATCCAATCGCCAATCAGAACAAGCCTTCAGTCCACCCCAAATGGAGTTCCCATCTCCCACAGAAAATACTGCTCCTGAACAGCCTGAAAACAGCTCGACTGTAGTCCAGCCTATACTTCCGTGAACAAGTTGTGTCACTTCGTAAGACACGTCATAATGCTCGCCTAGCAGCTAGTCAGTCACGCCCTCAAAAACACTGGTGGAGAAACACACTGAGCTGCAGCACACACAGTGACAACGTCAGTCAATGGACATAAAGTTGACTAGTAGACCTTCACTAGGTACTGCGCAACAAAGATCATATAGCCTACATGTGAGATGCTTCACTCCATAGCTAAAACGGACTGGTCAAAACACAGGGGTGTTGCAGCAATGTACAGTATGACAAAAATCGGGTGTTATAATCCATCTAAACCTGTTACCTGGTACAACCTCTGAAGAAAAGTATGAACCTGAAATTAGCATAATATGACTACTTTAAAACATGTGCAAAGACTTTATTTTTAATGCTCTGAAATCTGCATTTATTACATCAGTCTTTTTCCTGTCCTGTTTTCTTTGTATACTGCAACCTTACACAGCTTTAATCCAGTCCATTTCAGAAATGTGTATCATGCCACTCCCATGTTTGCAATTTGCACACGTGTTGTTCCGTTTATGCTTGCGGAACATCTCATACTATAAAAACATTGCTCTACAGCACCTCCAGTGGTCAGGTATACTCACCAAGGTGGCTTTGAGTAAATAAAATTGTTGGAAACTGTTATTTTCATGTGTACAGCTAAAACCAAGATCAAGAGAGTTAGAGAGTCTGCTATGGAGATATTGGTATCTGACTTTTGAACATCATCATAAATGTTTAATATTTTTAATTTCTAACTACAAGTATCTAGCACGGACCAACCGCACATACATTTATTGCCTAAGCTAGACTGCAATTCCCATCCCTCAATGGGCGTCTATACAAATACACAAAAATCAATAAATGCCAGTGGTCAGCAGTAAAAATATTTCCTAGTACCAAGCAACCCCCAAGTGTGACTTGTTATATGTTCAAAGTGCTGAATGGCTGTGCATGTTTTGTTTGTTCTCCACTGGTTCTGTAATAGTCCGTCAAATCTGATTATTGTTATCATCCAGACAAAAGCAAACTGACTCACCATGCATTTATTGGGTTTTTCTCCAGAGTGGACCCTCATGTGAATGAGCAGCTTATAGCGAGCGTTGAAGGGTTTGTGGCGTCGCACACAGCCGGCCCAGAAACAGGAAAACTCTTCCCCTTTGCGCTGGTCAATGTGCACCTTCTCAATGTGCCTCACCAGCTCCTCCTGACTGCTGTAAGTGGCACTGCAGTCAATCCAATGACACGGCTGGTCCTGTTGGTCCACTGTGAGGTCCTGTCCTGAAGGTCCATTGTGTCTCAGGAAATGAAGTGGGGTGTTTTCCTGGGCATCGTGGCCTTGGAGGGCCTGTCCCACATGGAATAGCTCCCCTTGCTGGTTGTTCATTTGAAATGGTTCCTGCTTACATGGTGAGAAATCATCTGCAGGCTCTTGCTTGATTGAGTGATACTCTTCCTGTATCTTTTGTTGTTGATGAGAGGACTTGTTGTCCCCAGGTGCATCAGAAAGAATCAGGGAAGAGGCAAAAAATAAAGATGAGGAGGAGGAGGAAGAGGAAAGAGAGGATGGTGGAGAGCCAAAAGGAGGCGATGTGGCACAGCCAGTGAGCATATAGGACAAAGGGAGGGAGGGCTGGGGGTAACAACTGAACCTCTGGTTGTTGTTTTTAGGATCTGTGTGTGCTGTGGTGGCAAAGTCCTCCATCGTCTTTTCTATGTGGGATCCAGCTGTCTTACAGCTGAGCAGGGAGGTGAGGTCACGGCCCAGCGAGGAAAGGGACAGGGAAGTCCTCGGAAGACAGCACACGCCCAGACCACCTGAGTGTATCGATGACTGACAGAAGCCACCAGAAGACAGCGGCGCCTGAAGGTCCTCGGCATCCTCAAACACACTTCCAAAACCCGGAAGAGTCAGCTGGACGTCTGGAGGCCCGAGGTCAGGGGGCCACATCCTGGCCCCCGTGCACTGACTTACACCAATAGATCCCGTCAGTAAAAACTTTGATGGTGATTCTCTTGGAGCAGCGTTAGGAATGCTTTGGAGGTAAAACCATCTACACCATCTTTCAGTTCTCACATGTAATCAAATTAGGTTGATTTTCAACTACTGGCATCTTCTTTTTCTCTACCCAAGCATGTGTAAAGATGAGTAGTCATTTGTTCCAAACTGCTGCTCAGTCACTCATCTCTCATGCACTGTGGGAGACAGAAACCAAACCCAAATGAGTCATCTTAAAAGACAAGAAAAAATACAAATATAAATCACTTTCTGAAACATATCACATAACAGCTTTGTGAAGCAGTGGTGGAACATTCTTTAATTTAGTACCAATGTACCAACTTATATACCAATACAAAAATGAAAAAGTACCCTATTACAACTTTTTAAAAATCCTCCTTACATACAGAAAAGTATCATTAGCAAAACTAGTGACTGATCATATGACTGAGCATTTTACCATTGTAGCTGTAGCTTATCTTATTTATATACAGTTAAGTAGCTAGTTTAGGATCAGAAGATAAATCTGAGGGCTTATGAGATGATTAATGGGAGAGCAAACAAGAAAAAGCAATGTTCTGCAGCACAAATCTGTAGGAATTAGAAATATTTGAGAGCCTAAACACTTATTTATTATCTGATAAGTTTAAAGGGGAAATGTCTCTTTTGTGAAACTGGCTACAACTCAAAGACATCTGATACGTGACAAGGGGTCCCAACTACACACCGCTTTTATGCTAGAGATTGCAAGAGACAAAAAGGTCAGAAACCACTGGTTAAATCTTCAACAATGTTTTGTATTTTATCAGATTACCTTTTAATGTAAAATCAGATTAGAATCAGATTAATGCTTTGAAGTAAAAAGTACAATGTTTTTGCTTTAAGTGTAATAGAGCTGAAGTATAAAATAGCATAAAATGGAAATACTGAAGTAAGAGTACCTCAAAATTGTGCTTTAGTACTTAAACAATTTAGCATTGCACTCCTAAAACATTGTAGGACTCACAATGGACAGCTCAGTTGGAGATTCTCGTGTTATGCAAGTAGCTGCTAATGTAGCCTCGGGCCGATAGCCTCCACACCTCCAGATGTTTTTCATTTTCAAAGTTGTAGTCTTCAACCCCAACTAACGCTGACTCAACTGCAGCTCCCTCTGGAGCCACAAAATGTTTCATACAACTTTGTTCATCTATTCCGTAGTACTCCCTGAAAACACACATAAATGTGTGTAATATGTGGAGTTCCCCTTTAAGACCAGTATTTGAGTAAATGCACTTAGTACATCCCGCCACTAATTTGCGCTAAACTCATGCAGGATTTATTTACTGCAATGTTGCAGAGCTGTGACTCAGCTGGTGTGACAACTTGCCATGCCATTTGAAGGGTTGAAACATAAAACCCAAAATGTGTCACACTGAATGTTATTCCGTTATTTCCAGCCATCGGCAACTCTGCATTCAATCATTAACAACAAATGGACCAAGGTGACCAGCAGAGAAGGTCCCAGATGAAGTAAAACCAAAACAAACAGAGTGTCCGACCCCCTTGTCAGCAGGCTTCAATCAAACAGTTCTGAGTGCGACTTTGCAGCGAGTGTATATTTGGTTTCCTTTGAGCCGCTGTAACAGTCAGGGCTGATTCATTACTGCAGGCATTAAGGCCACCCTTGCAGCAAACAGCCAGGCGTTGTGTGGCAGCCGATTGGCTGGAATCTGTTCCAGAAGCTTGTTAACAGAAGAAGAGTAATGGACCACATCTCTCTGCTAGTTAGTGATGCAGGACAGGGAGGCTGGAAAATGGTGGGCCAAACAGAAGTTCCCCCACCCCTGTCACAGACAGTAGCTCTACTGTGCAATAGTCCCTGAGTGTTTATTGGAGTACACTTGATTTCCACTCTTCCCTGCCATCTGCCAGATATTGATGATCTAATTTACAACAGGATCTCCGCCACGTGTAACTAGTCATCGGAAAGATTCAATGGGATTTCATATGGATGGTTATTTTACGAGCCAGAAACCCACACAGCTAAGATTATGAGTAAGTTCACTTCTGTAGTTATATTAGCTGACAAAGGAGTCACTAAGTGTAGGTTCATGCCCATAGTTTCCTGGTATAGTCTGGTTTACAGTTTTATGATTCTTCCCGTAAATCGCTGGAGTTCCCCATACCAGAGTCATGTAGCAGACCAATCATGGGAACTGTGGTTGAATCTTAATTAGAGAGGTTGTGATGTGTCTGTGTGTCAACAAGTTGAACTGGATTAATGATACTTGTGCAGCAGAAGTGGTTTGCGCTGTCTGAAAATATGATAATTGCAACCTAGTACCTGTTGGCTTTGAGAACTAAAACCAATATTAGACTTTTGAGGGCAGACTGTGGGATTTCAGATGCAATCAAAACATTAGATTCAAAACTATCAAAGAATATATCTGATAAATAATATTTTATATCTCTTTTTAGCATCAAACCAGGACTCATGTAAACACCAACTCTGCCATAGATCCAACAGAGTGAAATCCAGCAGCAAATATAGCAAAAAAGGTTGTTTTTTTTATAGCAGTGTCTGTTCACAAACCACTTTGGTCCTAATCCAGAAAGAAGACTCAGACAGTAAAACTAAGAAAAGTCTCCCACAAAGCCTCAACTGAGCATGCAAATTTTGTAAAATAGCAGGCACATCTCATGTGGTGTCTTTTAAAGACTCACTTGCTGAGGTTAGCTAAACACAGCTGTGGCATTTCAGGACAAGCAAATGTGTACTTGTCTCAACAATAAGCACTTTGGTTCTTGAATTGCAAACCTTTTTACGCTTTTTGGTTCAACTGAAACATGGGAAAACATCCTTATTGAAATGGGAGATGTGAATACACAAACAAAATTCAGTTTCCTAATCCTATCCTTCCTAAATAGTCCTCAAGGGTGTTGCAGAGGCGTCTGAGTGAACTCCAGCATTACCACTGAATCCTTTATCTGAACTTGCATCGATACAGGCAGGTATTGCATTCTGACTAATGTCTAGTACATAAACTTTCTTTATTCAGAGGAATCTGTTTATGGATACAAGACTGGGAAAGTATTGTCAGTCTGACCACAGAGCAGCTGGTCACCCTATTTACCCCTGCTTTTAAAGCTGCACTAATCAATATTTTTATAATAGCAATGGTGTTTGTAGTTACAAATAATAAAACGCATCATTTGTCAGTGTTGTGTTTGCAGCTTGTTCTGGTGGCCAAAAACAACTGCAACAACAACAACAAACAACAAAAAAGCTTTAATGCTAGGTCCCTTTGGATTTGGCACCTAAAGTAACTGTGTCATTCACTGAGAGAGAAATTACTTTTATCCAGTGCAAATAAAAGCCAGCAACAGTGTTGAATTTAGCTTATATTGTATTTTAAATCTGGGGATGGGTATTGCAAATTAGTTTGGGCCATAAATGCTATGGTTTGTAGCACTGATCCAAGCAATATGCTTGTTTCTATACAGATAAAAGTAAACATTGGGTAGATGGTCTCGCTTTTCTGTATACAGTGTGTACATATGTCTCTGCAGGCCATGTTTTCATGTACAGTTTGTAGGGAGTTAATATCACATCACTACCAATAATAGGATCACTCACCCATATGGAATTAACATTATGTGTTTCCAGGTACGTCTGAGAACTGATTTGCAATCCTGACATTGCTTTTTATGACATTTTAATATAACTCATATGAGATTTTATGAGTTTGAGAGAGAAGTGTTCTAAATCTTAGTTCCTGGATTTAAAAAAACACACAGGGACAATTTTTGTGGGTAGAAATACCCACAGGAGAAGTATATTTCAGGTTAGGACAATATGTTTGCGAGAAAACAAAATCTCATAAATGTGGCCGGCTGACCATTAAAGAAAACATGTGAATAACGTAACTAGTTTCACAACTGTCACTTGTGTTTTTAGAAAAGACATGAGGGACTGGTGTCCCAGTAACAGAGAAAGTTGGCTGGAGGGGGAGAGTTTACACTTCCAAAGAATTTGTGCCTCAAGGCCTCCATTTTCAAAATAGGTTAATCCTGTGAAACCACTTCTGTGGGCTATGAGTGTGCCAATAAATCATAATTTACTCTACGTTCTTGTCATTAACCTTTATTTATCCAGGGGAAATTGAATGAACACACTTACTTTTTTTCTACAGCTGCCTGCTTTACATTCTTACAGTCACATACATTCTCACCTGGAAATTTCCAGAAAGACCTCTGTGCAGGTGGGGAATAAAAGCAAGACTAGTTTTTTGAGAGACACAGTGTTACTTACTTTCCCCCTCAGCCACATTTCAGGAAAACAAACAAGTAGTCTTACACATACAATGTCACTTTTTGAAGCTTTAGGCAACTTTTGCTTCCCCTGTTACCTCCAAACTCTACAAAAGCTCTCAATATGGGAGGTGATGGTGCAATGGATAAGATGCATGCCTTTGGTGTGAGAGACCCCACTGTGACCCATCCACCAGTGTGTCCCTGAGCAAGACACTTAACCCCTAGTTGCGCCAGAGACGTGTGACTTCTGACATATACAGCAATTGTAAGTCACTTTGGATAAAAGCGTCAGCTAAATGCAATATCCAAATTCCCTGACAATATTTTCTCAATACCCAACTCTCTCTCAGCATTTGAAAAACAGCCATCAAGTAAAATAAAAATAAACTGTCAGTCTGACTTAAGCCCAACTGATACATCGCATGGCAAGTGTAATCTGCCAGTTTTAGCTTATTACAGACACATGAAAAATGGCCTTGGCTTATTATAGTTTGTACACCTAGGAGCACTGACAAGTTTATTTTCATTTTTTATTGTTAAATGTCCCCTTGTTACAAATCTTGGTCACCATCATCTACACACATCAGCCAGAGCAACAGTGGCCATACTGTACCGGTAGGTGTGTCAAAGACAGTATTCATTACCTAATTCATTTACACAGACAGTGTGAAACCACACAAGCCTTCAGGCCCTCTTGAACCTCCATAACAGCGATGCTTTTCTCTGCTGATGTTTTCACTCAACCACTGCTACAGGAACAGCTGAGGCTTTTCACCCAGACAACATTTTCTGTAGCAACCAGTAGGAAGTCAGTGCACATTTTGATCACCAGTCAGTTTAGTTCACCTCATCTCTAATTTCTTCAGCGAGGCTGACTGTTTAGAAAACACATCGGGCAAATACATACTGTGCATCTTACTTATAAAGGAAAGTTGCTTCACAGTCAAGGAAGTAATAAATGTAAAAAAGATGATGAATATCTCCACAGATCAAACACATTGCTAAGAGCACAATCCAGCCCGCTGTGGGATGACCAGATTTTCTGTTCCAACTAGGAAGGTCAATCTGGGCCTGACTATTATAGGACATGCGGAAGAGTTTGTCCCTCCAAAAGCATGCTGTATTTTGTGCGTAATGACTAATATGCGTAACAGCTGAGCAAAATGTTCTGTTCTGTCTTTTGACCGCCATAAAAATTTCACTGCAATACGAGCTGTCAAACAACTTCGGCTGAGAGACTTAGACAAGAGGGTCATGAGGTGGAGCCTCCTGAAACATTTATTTATACTGAGGGAAGAGGCCCATCCTGAAGCTGCTGACCAGACACTGAAAGCTGCAGAGCTGCACAAAGATGCAGACTGTTGATTAGAGGTGAACGATACCTTTTTCTCCCACAACTGAACTGAGTACAAAGTAATTCATGTGAATGATGTTGAGTACTGACTCAAGAATTTCACCCTTCAAGCTGTTGCCAGTAGTATACCAAGAAATTCCACATTAAAATGATGTGTGCATCAATTATGAGTCATTATAAAGCAAGCATACTACTAATAATACTTTAAAATAAAACACTGTGTATAAGGTATATGTCACAAATGACATTTTACATTTTTGACATATTTTTCAGTGATCGACATGTGTCCACTCACTGGAAGATTAAAATGCCTCCAAGCATGTCATTAAAAGAACAATCGTGTATCTAAAACAAAAAGATTAATTTGCAGATGACGTTGCTAATGCAGTTACAGTTGCAATGTGATATTAATGCTACAGATAGCATCAGCGCACCTCCACTGTTCACTGTGCAGGATATTATCTATGTCTATGTATGAAAGCTATTATACCACCATTTGACATTGACAAAGATGTCCTCAACTCTTACAACTGACTATTGTTTTCTGTGCAGCACAAATTTAAGCTATAATCCCAGAATGAGAATAACAAAAACATTGAAAAACAGTAAAACTGTTTCATGGTTCTAGTTCCTCTTTATTCAGCGTATTTTGGACAAAGCTAAGTTTATAAGAGACTGTCGTCTCGAGAAAAATGACAGCATCATTTGTTTCAGCAAATGACCAAAAATCAATGACAACATTTGTGTACATTCAAGCAACTAAGCGCCAGAACAACTAGCCAGCATAGATTTTTAGCGTGAAGACTGAATGACCTGTGAGGCTGACATTCACTATAAAGGTCTACTCTGAACAAGAAGGCTTCAAAGACCATTTACTGCATGTTGACCCTCGAGTGCAAACAGGAAGTGAAAGCTAAACGAGAGGATGGTGAAGTTGCCGAAACACCTGTGGACAGTAAGGTCATATCAATGTCCCGGTTTACCAAGACACACATGGCTGAAAGTTGAGGGTGAGCATAAAAAAGGTGCTAATTCCAAGACGTACCAAGTAGAAATCCCTGCACCAGCTCAATGAAAAGGGCCGTTGAAGCTGCGGCAATATTCAAGGAAGATGCCAGCGTGCTTAAGTCATGTCTAAATTTTTAAGCTTTGCACAAAGAAGAGGCCTGCCCAGGTGACAAAACCACAGATGACTGTGGAAACGCAGCTTAAAAATGAAGTAAGGAATGCAAAACCACCACAGGATCCCAAAGGAGGTGTTACTCTTCCATGCCTGGTTATACTGATACTCAAGCTGGAAGAGCTTGAAAGTCAAAGTCAACTCTTTGCACATTTACCCCTTAATGCCGATTTTCGTGAATTCACATCACACCTCTTCCTTTCAGACTGCAGCCAAGAAGCGCATGTATTCCCCCAATGCCTGTTTGTGTATATTCGATATGTACCTAGGAACCTTTTGCAAGCACTGGTTTCTCATTAATGCCTGTTATTTGCACCATACCTACATCATACCTGAATTTATATCTTTTCTATGTTCTATAGACAAATTAACAATCTTCACTTAATATAACATCAGCTTGAAAGCAAATGAAAACACAAATTATAAAAAAAATTTTTATTGTAAATAAATTCAGGCGTCAAGGGGTTAAAGCAGGTAAATGACCTGTGGTCCATGATCTGTGCTGGTGACTAAAACTATTGTTCACTGAATCTACTTTACTCTATAATACCGTCTCCCAACAAGTCGTCCAAAGTGATAATGCATTAAAGGGTGTGCGAATTGATTCCTAAAGTATCGATACTGCTGATCCCAAGTCTGGGGAAAAAATGGAAAAATTGACTTTTTAGATCAAGTTCCGGGCATATAAACAGTCTTCTTAGTGCTGCACTCTGTTCTGCTAATTCACACAATAATAATCCGACATTTGTTATTTACCATTATTAATAATACATTATAATGCTGTCACAAACACAGAAAATAGCCATAAGTAATACCCAGTGTTTCAGCAAATCACTCACTGGAAATGAAAATGTATTAAGAAGTAGCCTGTTAGTGATAATTGTGCTCAAGTTACATTTCTCTAACCTACATTATTGTACATTAGCTGCCTTTAAAAATAAAAAGTATTGGAATCGATTTTGTTTTAACTCAGTGTGCTGCAACCCTCTTTGACCTCAAGTTATGTGTCAAAGGCTTTGTAAAGCTCTCACAGTTGTTTTGACAAATGCGATCATGTGTATCAATAATGTGCAACACTCCCAATTCCATAACACTGCAGGCTACTTTGTTGTGCGAATGTAGCCAGATAAAAATTCTTTGGCGCTTTCCTGATATAGAGAGGCAGTTTGGGTCAAAGTGAACTCAGTGGGAGCAGGTGAATAACACAGTTTCATGTTGCACAAAACAAGAATGTGTTGGATCAGAATGGATGCATGTCATCTTAACAAGAGGCTTGATTTGCTGTTAACTTTAGCCACAGTGACCCTCCCAGGGATCTTCCTCCATGGTGAGACAGTTAATACTCCAAATAGCACTTAGAAATGTGCAATGTACTGTATCTCCAAGCTTATTATTATTTTTTCTTACTGTTTATTTTGACTGGGTGGAATGGATGGACTTAAACTAGTCAACTAAATTAGTTCAATAAACTAGTTATGATCTCACATCAGGTACATTTTGTTGGTTTATAGAGAGGAAGTACTTAATACAGCAATGGTAGAAAGTACAGTAAAAGTGCATTTATTCAGGATGTATTTCCATTTTATGCTAGTTTGTACTTCTACCACTATTTCAGAGAGAAATGTTAAATTTTCTACCCCACCACATTTATTTGACTGCTATACTAGATATGTTGCTAATTAACATTTGAAAACATGCATGATACATGATGCCTTGTTACTCAAACAACTCAAAAGTAATGGTGAATGGTAAAATACTGTATACACATAATAATATTTTCATAAGTGGTACTTTCCAACACAAGTTCTACAGAGCCCCTGAAGGGCCGTGGTGTAAATTTATTTTCTACTACTATTTTTGCATTCCCTCTGATCTATAGGAACAGTCAGTGCGTTGGTCCAGTCCAGTTATAATACACTGCCAGTTTAAGGAAACACCTTACATAATGCATATATTGCTCATTACTTATTTCAAAAGGCAGAGTTTATTGCCACTCCTGCACAGCTGCAGATGCTCTGCCTGGCATGCTCAGGCTACGGCTGCACCTGAAGTTGTATCTATGATGCCATGGATGTGGCTACAGCAAAGACAGTAGCTGTACTGTGACTACTCAGCCAAGAAAGCATAGCTAAGCTGGATTTGAACCTGTGGTACTTTTATCAGGTATGACAGATGTGTTAAAACACCACAGGAGTTCAGGAGTACAGTGGCTTCAATGCAAAGCTCAGCCAGCACAACCATGTCAATTCACTGCACACACACAACCTCTGCATGTAGTTCCACCCTTTATAAACTAATTTGCCACAGCCACCACCATAACAACCAATGGATGTATTGCTACTTTTAATCATGCAAAGGATCTAAAACCTTCCTCCACCACTTGAATGTAGTAAACATGACCATGAGAGTAAGTGCAGGAAATAACTTGTGAAATATGAATATGTTTCATTTATTTGCTTAGGTTGGTGTTAAGCTAAGCTATCTCATCTATCTATCTTCTATTTCAAAATCAGCAAAAGTGTTGTCTTCAACCAAAATCACATTTCCTTAACAAACAATTATGTTTTTGTTTCCTTATTTCTAAACTCGAGCCAAAAGGTGTGGATCTCTCCCTTTTCCCCATCAGTGCACACCTATCCGTCCGACCTCTCCTGCTGGCAGACCTTAACATTTACAAGCAGGTGTGGATCTGTGAGAAACTTTGACTGAGTGCAGATGGCAGGAAATTCCAGTGAAATGACAGTGGCTCGGTCCAAACCACAAGACAGTGTGAGCAGAGCCCCTGAATCAGATACAGCAGGGCCGGCAGCGGCAGCAGAAGCAGCATCTATGGACTCGACTTGGACTTACCGGCCTGCCAGCGTCTTGAAATAGGAGCAGCTTCACAAGACGTCTGTTAAAACGCTTCTGAGATGAACTGAGTCTGGTGTGGTGGGTACTGACTGACTCCAGTGTGTCTTTCCAAATAAATGTTGGGTGGTATTCGGTCTGAGAAACCTGTGAAAATAGATTATGTCTTGCATCTGTGTGTTTTTTGTTTTTTTTTAAAGCCTACGTTTGTTGAAACATCAGTATTTCTGCCAATAGATCAGGCAGGACTATATCAAGCAGCACTTTCCAGCTCTTCGTGCAGCACTCCTCCACAAGATGTCATGGGAAAATTTATTTTACACAACATGAAGACAGGAGTGTGGTAGTGAGGAGAATAGTGGGACAACATCTGGGTACATTTTGAGTCAAAAAGCCTGGAATTAAAAGTTTGTTTTTATCCGCGATTTTGAAATTGCAGAGCACGTGGTTTAGTCCACTAGTTTCGTGTTGCTGGGGGCCAAGCAATTGTGTCTTTTAAACAAAAGTAAAGGACAAAGGACCAAACAAATATGAAAGCAAGGAGTGAGACAGAAAACTATCCGAGGAAAAGCAGCTGTTGACAACAGTGTTTCAGAATTATCAGGATCTAACATGGCTAGCTAGCTAATATTGTCATAGCTAGCTTGCTGATAAGTGAAGCAGCGTTGCGTTCAAATTGAAAAACAACAATAGAGAGTAAATCAGCTGCAGGTCCATTATTACTATCTGCTCATGTTACTTAGGATGTCAGAAAAGCTGAGCTCATAAAGTGGCAATTGAAAGTTTACAGCACTTTACACTAAAAGGAGATTTGCAACACAAATATAACGTCGGCTATCATGCTGTTATGCTGGCTCTATGTTGCAAGAGGTGGGCTAGCACAGTAATTAAGTATTCCTTGCTCAGGGTTGGGTTATGCTACATCAGATCTAGTTTGTAATGGTGCTTTCAGACCAAAAGTGAAGCAAGCGTTTACATACAAAGTCAATACAAAGATGCGTAGAGTTGCGATTTCCTGTCGGGCAGCGTGAAGCAACGCGAAGGGAGCGGTGCCGGCGACGCGAATGCAAGTGCTTTTATTAAATTAGCTTTTTACTTTAGTTTTTGGGATTACAATGTTGATTTATCTTCACTCGAGCTTCTCAGCAGCTAGCTTCCATGCACATCACATCACAGTGTTGTTGTTAGCGTTGCTAGCTCTGTTGGACTACTACTTCATATATAAAAAACGGACAAAACTGGACAAAGCGAGGAGGTTGAACTACCTGGTGAGTTCAGAAAACATGTGTCTGTAACTTTATTCCAGCTATCATTGTACTTTACTGTGACCAAGTTAGCATTGCATAGCCCTGATCACTCCAAACATTTCAGAAGTTGTCCAGCGATAAAACCCCGGTGAGGAAAGCATTGCGTGGATTAAATTCGCGTTTGATCTGAATGCCTCATAAGGTGTGTTGTCCAAACTCATCTGAAATCAAAAGTGTTCATAGTTGGGGACAATGGCCTAAATATTTAGACAGAGAGTTCCTTTCTGACATCAACACAGCGTGAAGTGGGTGTGAACAAAAGTTACAGAAAGTTCTTGAGAAGCATACCGACAGCTTTGACATAGGGGTCAGAGTTAGATGGCTTTCCACCTTTGTCTCAAGCTCAGGGTAAAACGAAGCCCTAAACTGTGGCTGAAATAATGCTCTAAAACATAATTACAATGTGTTAGAAGAAAACGTTCTTCATCTCTGCTGGTTAACCTAATAATCACTACAGATGTATGTATGTTTCCTTGTTGATGCAGTTATTTGTACAGTTACACAATGAACATATAAAAAGGGGAAGGGGCCCCACTGAGGCTGCATATACGAGGTTCAGATTGTTGTGCCAGACAGCTTTCTCCAAAGGACAAGTACATTTGGGACTGTAGTGGAGGTGAAACAGCCGAGAAAGTATGGTAAGTACAAAAAAACAAAAAAGAATAATAAATTGCTAAAAAATGAATTAATACTATAAACATACATTTGTTCTTTGTTAGAATCGTAACTTTACAACATGTATTCCTGCCAAAACAACACTTTTCTTTCAGAGCATCACAGAAAGCTCACATTTTAGTACATATTAAAAGATTCTCCCTGTGTTTCCAGCAGCAATCCTTTGAAACACTTCTCTTTTAGTTTTTTTTAAAAACTTTGAAATGTAAATTCGTTTTCCTCTAGGAGCAGATGAAACGAGAAAAGTTGTGTGTATGTCTGCTCCACCGATTCTGTGGTTCATCATTAATCTTGACAGATCTCTTTAATTTAACTGCTATATTTGCTATGCTTGTATGTTATGTTTAGGTGGATCCCAGTAATAATATTTTAACTTTATTGCAACAACTCCCTCTACACGAGTATGGTCCTCTTAAGTGTATGCGTCCCAACACTAACTCATGTAAAAACAGTACATTATGTTGCTACTGGCTGTAAGACATACTTTTAATTAGACATAATAACATTCTCATTTTGTAGGACTAATCCTCTTTGTTGCTGAGTTTATTTACCAATAATGTATGGTAAAATAGTGTTCATTGCTGCTGTATTTAATCAAACTCTCTTCTCTCTTGCTGCTGCTGCAACTCCAACCTCCCACATGGGAACTTAACTAATTAACTTTATTTTGTTATCCTTTATAAAAGCCTTGAGTCTTCATCTTCAAAATGTAAATTTTTCAAGAACAACAGAGCTTCATAAGATCAAGAGGTTGTCAAACTGTCTTTCTTAAAGCTGTGCTAATTTGTTTTGTATATCAAAATTGAATGAAATGACAATGTGTCAAATCCAACAGGAAGCTCCGCTCAGCTGTACGAAGTGTTTTAGTCTATTTCAAATCACTGTTTTGTTTGTGCGTCCCACAACTTTACTATTTTGATTCAATCTCACCGCTCCCATAAACCCAACTTCCAACCAACTGTAGGCTACCTGCTCAGCACCGGAAAAAAGAGAGACATAGTAAGTAACTAGCTGCTGAACATAGTGGAGAATTTAGCAGCTTAAAACCCAGATATTTCTCTTAGAAGTAAAACTAAAAGGAGAGTGATTATTGGATTAATCTGGTGGCCAGAAACACGACTCTAAATTAATGTGTTAATCTGTTAATAACTTAGCTCCATATCTGCTGGATGTGCAACTTTATAAGGTGATACTATGTCAGATATTGTGTTTTCAGCTTGTTCCACTGTCCCCAAGTGGCCAGAAAAACTGCTTTAAATCTCCAGTGCAACTTTGTGCTTCTACTCTACTACATTTTAATATTTTCTAAACTACATTTACATTCACTCTAACATTTTGCTGCTAATACTTTTACCAACAATTAATACTTCTTTTAAACGCAGGACTGGGCCCGCAACTAAATATGGAAACATATTTAAATCAGAGAGGATGGATACACACACAGACACACAAACCCACACACACGTATTTGTTTTCTATTCAAGTATTGTGAGAATAACCCCAAGCAAGAATCTGGAGTTCATAATCATCATGTAGAGATAAACTGCCCTCTGTGTATTAACTGGAGCTTTTATATTGTCCCTAATTCACTGGACTGTACTAAGAAGAAGTTCTGGGAGTTGAAATAATTTCCCAAGTAAACATGATTTTAAAACACATTGGCCTGCAGTTAATACACACCAGGAACAATGTTGAAACATTTACCTCTGATACTCGCAGCGGGTCGTATTACCCAGCTGTGTCACCCTTGGGTGTTGCAAAAGAGCACGCACCTCTAGCCAGGAATAATATTTCTGGACCAAACCAAAATGAGCTCTGCTTGTAGGGCAATCACTGTTAATGTCCGTGAAAGGTATGTAGAGACCGGGCAGTGGAGAGGAAAAACAAGTGACGAACCATTTCATCAGCATGCTATGAACACAGGCACCGCTGTCATAAAACAGCAGATCAAACTGGCAAGAGATCGGATGTGACAAAGTCAGACTGCAGGCTGTTTTTTCAAAGACATGGTAACAAATATTTATGTAAGAGAAAGCAAATTTGTTTCTTGCCTAACACTAATACGTCCCATATGATCTGAGTTTCTCAGTGGCTTTGAACCCTTAATTAAAACATTAGGTCATCTTGTTCTATGTAATGCAAACATGAGTATTAAAGTATTAGTAAGCTATGACTTTAAATTACCTCTAACGGCCACTAGAGGGAATGACAGTAATAGGCTGTGTCATATCTGTGCAAGTGTTGAGCTAGAGCCAGGAGATGATTAGCTTAGCTTGGTTTTGCATAAAGACTGGAAACATGTAAACTGTTAGCTAGTCTGGCTCTGTCCATAGTTCAAAAATATGCCTAGCGACAAATTAAAGCTCATTTATAAGTAGCTTTATGTTTACTGGACTGATAGTATAGAGAGGTAATATGCCTATTTCCCAAAATGTCAAACTCTTCCTTTAAATGGAGCCATGTTATGCTGACATAAATAAACACACACTACAAATGGTCATTTTTACATTTCTGTGTGTGCACAGATTAAACAATGTGTCTGTAGTGGTAAAAAGCGTAGCACTTTTATAAGTATAAATTACCAAACAACTAGAAAGTGATTAGCTTAGCTTAGATTTGCATAAAGATCGGAATCTGTTAGCTAGTCTGGCTCCATAAGTAAAATATGCCTGGCAACACATTAAAGATAATTTATTATCACATTTGTAGGCAGGCAGATGTTTTTACTTTAGACTGAGCCAGGCTAGTTGTTCCCCAATTTCCAGTCTAAATGCTAAGCTAGTAGTCTACTGAGTGTGTAGCTTTATATTTAGTAGACAGATATGAGAGTGGTATACAGCTTTCTCTAAGCAAGAAGTCAAATAAGCCTATTTCCCAAAAGGTCAAATTGTTCCTTTAAAGGTACCATATGTAAGAATGTTTAGCAATTTACGTTTTTTAATTGTTTTTTATTCCCAACATGTGAATAGATTGTTATATGTAACAGTTGCCTACAAAAGCCTGTGGGCGGGCTGATTTCTTTGTAATAGACGTTTTTTTTGAGGAAAGGATGATGTTTATGTGCGATCCCAAGTGTCTTGTCTTCCCCTACAGAAAACCCCTACAGAAACAGGTGATGGGCAGTTAATGATTCAATTACATGTCCAACACAGATACTCAATCGTGATCATTTGACAAAATAATCTTAACAGCCTTTTCTGGAGTTGTCACAACTGAGCAGTTTCCATTCACTGGTGAAGATTGTGGGGTTAAACGCTCCAGAAAAAGGTTGTAAGTGGACCTTGAGGTAAGATTATTTTTTCCAAGGTCAGGAACTTTCAACATAAAATGTCATCCAACTGTTTTAACTCATTGGCAGCGGATTCAAGAGTCGACCGTCAAGCTGGACAAACGTGTTACATCAATATTTAAAATTTAATTCACTGAGGCATTAAACAAGATGACAAGTAGGTCTATATCATCTGTTTTGGGCTTCATACTTTCACCGAAATATTTTGAAACTGTAGATTTTGAAAAGACAGCATAGGAAAACAATCCACTAAAATTGAAATGCTTTTGTTATTTTCTTCCCCTGGTGTGAAATTGAGGTGAACATACACTGCCAGGGAAAACAAATATTTTTGGGCAGAAACAAATCTTGGCTCCGCTGCTGTCCCTCTCTCGCTTAAAGCATCATGCTCCATCAGAGCACTTGCACAAACAATGTGTGCATCTGGTGAAATTATTGCTGAGTCATCGGTATTGATCAACAACCTGATCAACCTCCCAAATGCATATTAAGGTAAGTCTGTGTTTTAAGAAAAGAGTACAACTATTGTTTATTACCCATTTAATAGCCACATATATAAGATTAAATGAGGTAAATTATAAAATGAACTGTGATTCAGCACTCCCTGCACACACCTCCACCAAGGACCCTGGCTAAGGCCTAGGAGTAGAAACTCTGATTCCCCAGCACAAGCTTCATGCCAGTGATACCATGAGACTAATGATTAAAACAAGCCTCCTCATCTGTTTGACTTTCAGAAAGCCAGATTTCCACCCCCTGCGCAGCACATTTCATTCCAGCTCCGTTACATAAATCAGTGGACTGCAGAGGAGTGGAAAGGAAGAGTCCCATAAGTAATATGAGGGGGGAAAATATCACAGGGAACTATTTGGGTAAGGGTTTACTACAGTATAGAGCAGCATATCTATTAATTGCCTTCCTCAAATCGGTGTTGCACAATCAAAACAAGTTCTTGTGTAAGCCATGATAGAGAGGTAAAATTAGACCCGACCATGGGAGACTTCTCCTCATTTATCATAAACTCATGACAAGCTAGTGTTTTACTGCACATCCTGCATCTACCAAACAATGGTTCATGTCTCAGCTGGAGTCACTTTGAACACTAACAGACAGCTGTTAACATTTATGATGATGTATACATCTTAATACTTGTTCATTTCTTCCATCATGCTCATTGTCAAAAGAAAAAAAAGAAATGATCCAACTTAACACTAAAAACACTTAAAGCGCATTAAAACTTTTTCTACAATCTTACACATCTAAAACACAACATAAATCACGTGGTACCGTCTTTACTTTTACAATACGTCTCCATGACAACACTGTTACTACAAGTTTAGACAATTAAAACGCGTTAAAAGGAAAGTAATGGGACATTAGGAGCGTCGCTCTTACCGCTTTGTGTCCAGTTCACAGCGTGTTGGTAGGTCTTTGCCTCGCGCTGCCTGCAAGCGGGTTGTGCTTCCCCACTGTCACTGCAGCGCTTTCTGCACCGCCTGTCTGCATCTGCTGTGCTGCGCGCGCACATGCACGCACATGCACTTTTCTTTTTTTGTCTTAATCAAGATGCGATGCAGATAATTAGAGTGACTTAATGAAAGTGTGTGTTGTACCTAACGAATTACATATGACGTATTTAATCTGTTGTTCCTACAGGGACTCTTTTATGATGACCTCATCCCTACTTACTGGGATCACCTGTGGCCACTGTGATATTTTCTATTAATATACCAATAATACTTTTCCAATAAGTCAATTTTAATAAATGATTTATAGGTTGTAAGCACTTTCCTAAAGGTTAGTAAATAATTTATAATAATTATAATTTTAAGAAAAACTTATGTGTTGCCAGGTTTTGGCCAGTGTTTGTTCTCCTCCCATGTCACACTTATTTTGTCATTTAAGCGCTTTAGTTTCGCCTGTAAACTACAGTTTGACATCTGACTGTCTGGAAAGCAGCTGCAGGGCATCAACATCTGTTCATTGTACTCACACAACTATTAACATTCAGGACCACAAATTAGGATAATTAAACCTTCTATTGCTAACATTTGCTGTTGACTTGTTTGCCCTTTCCACCTTTGACCAATAATAAAATGTATAACCATAAATCCTGCAACCCTGCATAAGTGGGATAAGCGTAGATGATGGATGGATGCATGGCTTAGTAATGTACAAATGTAATGGTTTATTACCTTTAATTAATAATGTACTAACTGCAATTTAGTGGAAAAGTGTAAAAAGTTTTTTTTTTAACTCTTGAGTTTTATCACAACCTGGCAACCCAAATGTTTTTTTTATTATTGCATATAACTTCTCAATAAAGCATCAATAATTGATTTATTAAGATCCCCATCAGACACATATAGTCAGACATATAGACATACTGTTCTGCAATAATTGTGGGTCTGATATGTCTGTTTCCAGAACAAAAGTTAAATTAGGCCTACTTCATGGCATGCATATGAATATGTACTTTAACAGCTGGACACAAGATGTCTTCTACTTTGCTGAAAAGTCCATTTAGTTTCAAGTTTCCATATCACACTGTCAGTTGCATATTGGTCTACAACAACCTCTAAGTTGTGATGTTTTAAATTCATGCTCGTACGCACATGTTAAACTCAGATTTAAGGTGAGCGCAGAAAAACTTGACAGCCTTCTGGTGTCAGACTCGGCAATTGCATCATTCTGCACAGTGAGGCTCAAATATCCAAGAAACAATGAGCAAAACACATTATTGGGTGGAGGGGGACTTCAACCATTAATAAATCCATTAGTTACAGATTAATGGTGACTTTTTAGAGACAGATTTTAAATGCTTGTGACACTCAGTGATTAGTGACCTTTTTGATGTGTTTTAATCTTCATCATTGCTCTAATAGAGACTCATGCTCAATAATTAGTTAAGTGTAACTTTTATAAAGTTATTTACAATACTATGAAGGACCCCGCTGAACATTGTCCCAAATGCTATAGAAGGATAATGCAATACTAATTCCACACCGACATCACTGTGTGTCCAGGCAGCTCAAAACTCTCACTTTGACCTTCTATTATCATTATAATCTTCTTATAAAAACCCATTATGGGTATTCTATCTACAGTGATCTACATGATACTTGATACCTTTTTAACAGCGTCACAGTAACTTTTAGGTTGTCCTTGATTAAAAATATAAAAAAGGTTATATTGCAGCATGTGTGTAAGTCAGATGGAAGAGTAAGTCGGTCATCAATCAAAGGTTTGTGGTTGAAGTGCCCATGCTAAAAATGTATACAAAAACACTACAGGCATCAAATCAACATAATAAAATAAAGGTATGGTTCACTAATAGTCATATATAATAACTGACAGTGTCTTTTGTACTGATAGTGAGTTCACATAGGTCTTTTTGTACCTAATATTCTTTTATCCTTGTATCCCTGTAATTTTGTGTGTCTGTGGTGTTCAGTATTGACCTCATACTGACCATATTCTGGTTGTGGCTTACAGAATTTCCTATGAAGTCTTTGTAATCTCTCTGTTTAACATACACTGGGGTAAAAAGGACTACTAAATATTACCCTCATCACATTCAGAAAGTGCTCCCTCCCACATTTGTACCAATCACATCAAAACTTAGACACATTGTGCGACAGCCTGTCAAACATCTGGGCCTTCCCCGCACTGTTAAGATTGACGTAAATACACAAAGGAGGTAAACAAGCAGAGAACCCTTTTTATCTGTATATCTGATTACACAGAGAAACTGTAAGCCGGAGTTGTATTTCTGATTCCCGAGATGATGCACAGAGCTGTAAACAAGTCCTCTGGGACGGTGCTGAAAACAAAACCAGATGGGTGAAAACAATTCACAAAAGAACATATTCTCCATGAAAAATTGGGAGATTGTCGGGGTTTAATCTGCTAACTAGATACAGAAAACAGCTGTTATTGGTCTCTTTTGCTGGCCATCCTTTCTCTTTGTGTCTCTCTTCCTCCTCAGGTGCAATAAAATTATTCAGATTTTTTTTCACAGCAAACATTTTGACTTGTCATTTCAGGAAAAGCACATATTACTAATGACGATGTCTCTGTTCCTTTCTCATGTCCCAATAAGTCATCACAGTGAGCCAGCATAATTTGAATTCAGGCATCATTAATTTTGTTATTTACACCTGTGCTTTTCCTTCTGTGACCTGCAAAACTGTCTTCCATGAAAAAAAGGCTTTTGGTACAGTGAGAAGCATAGCAGTGCTTTAAGGTTTTGTAGCCCATCTCATTTAATCAAATAAACTCCAAACATGTCACTGGAAATGACATGTTGATGATGCAAATGAGACCAATTCAAAGACTAAAATGATTCCCACGTTTTGCATGGGCTCCATCCCAAAAATAATAACAATAAACGTTTTATCGACTTTTTGTCTAATATTTCCAAACATTTTGACTTTATTATAAGACTGTGGTTCCCATCCTGAATCAGAGGGGTCACAATATTATCAACAATCGAAGAAATAAGAAAGAAAACACGTGTTTCTGATAGACAAATTATTTTTCAAATCTTGGCAATTTTATTGTGAAATACTAAATTTATGATTCTTTCTACTTCTACTCCACTATAATTCAGAGGAATATATTGTACTTTTCTGTATGAGTACTTTTTTTAGTACTTTAAGGGTATTTTAAGGAAAGGTAGCAATATCACCATGTAGAAATACTCTGTTACAAGTAAAAGTCATCTATTAGTAAAAGTACAAAACTATTAAAATTAATTAAAACATCTGAGTATTCCTTCTAAGTCAAACAGGTTGGAACAGGAAGAACACAGATGTAATTTATAACATAAACTAATGACATGCATTACAATGAGGTGTTAAAAGGTAACAATTTGTATTATTAGTTACACCTGTGCTTTCCTAAAAATAAAAAAATAAAAGGTCTGTACATTCGATGAGCTTTCATGCCTCTGTGGATCACCCGACTTTCTCATTAGCCACCTGCCCTTCACAGCTGTTGCCTCTTTGCTCATTATTTCCTGTGTGTGCACACAGAAGGTAGTTTTACTGCTACATTTACCAGATTTGTTGCAGAAGTTCTCAAATGTGTTACTTGCTGTGTTTTAAGATTGGTTTATTTAAAAGTCAAGTTAATCAGCTTGTGTGACAAAAGTGACAACTCATTGGCATTAGGTCCCGCACACCCACACAGGTGTTATTCTGTCTCATTAGACCGACCTGTCCAGGGTGTACCCCGCCTTTCGCCCAATGTCAGCTGGGATTGGCTCCACATGAGATTTTGTGTAGGGTAATTAAATAGTCCTATTACAAGTTTTTATCCTCAGTCAAAATGACTTGTCCAATGTCATCATTCATTTATTTATATAACAGCAGTGCCACCTCCTGGCTGGCTGTGTTAATACACTAATACTCTGCTGTGTTCTTGCTTTCCAGAAGTAGTATTTAAAGTGTAACTACACCCCCAAATTCTGCTCGCTCCCTCCCACATGGTGTCTACATGTTTCAACAAGTTAAATTTAATACCTTTATAAATGCAATTTATGGACTATGTCATGTCCATACTGGCAAAAAATAAAGAACAATGGATGTGAAGGAAGATAGGATTAAACTCTGATGTGGTCATATAGTAACAGATTTCTTACAGTTTTTAACTGTTTATTATTCATAACATGGTAACAAGAACATGCACTTTCATTCATGCATTGCCTTTCATTGTTCTAGTATGACTTTACTGGTAATAAATAACTTGTAATGATTATTCAGGTATAAAAACTGTTGCAGATTTATTTTCTGTTGATTGATTAAATCTTTTTTATTTTTATTTACAGCTTCTAAAATGTGAATATTTGCTGTTTCTTGTGTTCTTTGATTAATGGAACATCTTTTGTTGAGCTGTTGTACAGTGAAAACAAAATATTTCAATATCTCTACTTGAGATCTTGAAAGTTGTGATGGGCAATCATTGTCATTTCTGACATTTCATAGGCCAAACAACAACTGCCAGATTTATTGATAAAGAAAATAATCATAACTTGTAGCCCTGTAGCATTTTTGAAACAAACATGTTCCTTGGAGATGAATAAAGCATAATAGTGTTTTACAAAACAAACACCTCATTATCTGGAGTTTTTTTTTAATCAACAAATTTGGAGCTCAGTAGTTGCTTAAACTGTCAGACAAATTAAGTGGAGTAAAAAGTGCAATATTTGTCTCTGAGGCTAGTGAAATAGTAAGTTTAATGTTGCATACAATGGCAATATAAAAATGAGGTACCTCAAATATGTCCATAAGTACAGTATTTAGTTACATGCCATTGGTCTCTGGTGTGCCTGTTTGTTTCCTTTAAAATTCACACAGCCTCTATGTTTATAAAGATAGTTTATTCTCTCCATATAACTCAAGTTAAAATAAAGACTTCCAGAAAAGATACATGTATTTTATATGGTGCGGAAAAAAGGGTCCTAATTAACCACAGCTGAAAATGTGACTCCCATCATTTGATTGATAATTAGTTACAGACAGGTGTTTTTTTAAAGGTCTGATCACTTTGATGTGTTAATTTTCACAACAAAAGGACACATGCATCAATCACAAAACCGCAAACAAAATGTGTTTTGGCATCAATCTCACTTAAGTAGTTCCTTCGTGATAATAACCTTCATTTCGCGAAGCACGAGGTATTTAAAGGGCCGATGTGTAAAGACAAATACAGGTTCCATACAGAATAACAGTAGGAATGAGTCACTTTCTTTCCTGCCAGAAGAACCATGAAATAAAACGTGTTTGTGACCTAAGATTGACATTATTTACTATTGTCACTCATATAGTCGTTGGTTTGTTTACCAGTGTTTGTTTGTTTAAAGGCAAACAAAGCAAAGAGATTTAAAGGCTTTAGATGGGAGGCAGGACGCACCGATTTTAAAGAGACTGCAGGTGAGTACGTTTTAGGCAGCAGGTCACACCGGGGTTTAGTGTTCCTTTTTTGTTAGCGCAGTTACTCACCCCGCTCCTTCAGGCTGCGCTGTGACACAAACCCAGCACCTCTGTCCACGACTGCGCCATCTCGTTACGTTAGCTCGCTGCTCGGGGGGCTAATCGCTTGTGCTCAAAAGGGACGACCCAAGTAGCAATTTGACAGATTTTACCGAAAGCAAGACATTTTACTGGTAAAGGTCGTGGTGAGTATTTTGTTCCAGACATTTTTCATTTTTCCTTCCTTTTTCTTTTGTTTTTGGATTTTTTTCAACGATGCTTTTTCTATTTTGCGAGTGGACAGAACGTAATGTGCCGGCTAGCGAGGTAGCTAGCTTAGCTAACTTGAAGACGCTCATCCCCCTCACAGAAACGCGAACGCTTGTTGTGGTTTTTAGAAACAGGACGCACTGGAGGCACCTTAGCTACAGTTTCATCCCTTTTTTGCAAGTTTGTGTAGTTTTTGTAGCGTTTATTGTGAAGACTTTTCCTTGACGGGACTGATTTGTTTTTGGCACGCACCTCACCCAGCCCACCAGCTAAGCTAGCGCTAGCTAACAGCGTCAGAGGCTACTCTGGTTTTATAGTCGCAGCTTCGTTCTCATCCATGATTGATTACAGATTGTCGACTACAGATTTATCAGAATTTTGCAGGTTTTGGTTTTTGCAAGCAGAGGAACTGGTCTGATGTCTGTGTATTTTTTGTGCTTTTCAATTGATGGTAGGCTAACGTTAGCCATGCTAGCCGACTTTCAGCCACCGAGGCTGACGCTGGGCCTGCTGTGTTTCACACTAAAGCCTGGTGGTGGTGCTGTCAGTGTTCCAGTCAGTGTGTTGTGGATGGTTTAGGAAATTTTTGATAATCCCTTGTCTTTGGTTTTCTGGCTACATACTGCACAGTTCGCTTTTTTTTTTTTTTTTTTTTTTGTGGAGTAGCTTTTTCCAGTGTTTTTCCTCCCGTGATGAAGAGGGATTTTTCAGATTTTGGATGCTTTGGACTGTCAATGGCCTCAGTTTTGTTACATAACGTTACAAATACACGTTGATTAAAAACATCTATCAATCTAAGAGTATTATGGCTGTTTATGTGTATCATAATGAACTCTCGCATTCACGTTCACTCCTAGGGCGCAGGTACACCCATAAGCCCCACTTAGTAATTTAATTAGACTGAAGCCAACGTTAACATTCAGTGGAAATGACTAAAATTCAAAACGCATCACTGGAGTATTGCACTTACAGGACATTAAAGAGTAGTTCTATAAGATCCTGTATAAAGTAATTTTAAGATGGGGTAATTGACCTCTAGCATTTTTATGGGGTTAATATTATTGAAAATCATATTTGCCTAATTGTCATATACTATATCTAGATATTAGAAGTCAGTAGTTCCTAACCTGCATGTTCAAGGAGTCTGAAATAGATGGGAATTCCCACATTTACACTAAATTATAGCTTGGCTAAAAAATAAAAACCCACACAGTTGATAGATTTTTCAACTTTTACTTGCAATTTGATCTCAAAATGAAAATGCCTTTTTATAGGTTCACACTGTTTGTGTTTTTTGTGTAGCTTTAGCAATATAAAATGAGAGGGTTTTATACAGTTTGTTTATGCACTTAACCTTGTGAGAAGGCTTGTGGTTCAAGTTGACCCTCTGCTGACATTCCTCTCCAAAAGGGCTTCACCTACACTGCTTATATAGAACCATGTTTGGTGTGTTTCATAAGGGCTACACAAACATAAGCACATGTGGACCAACTGGGTGCCTACCCAACTCACTTTCCTGTCCAGTTAGTGATAAGAACATAATGGTTGTCACTTTTGTGTCGGGTCCCAGGGTTAGATTTGCTTCTCTAAACTTGTGTACAATGTTGTGGGGGTTTTTTTCCCCCCCACAACATATGTTTGATAACATTAGATGTTGCACTTTAACATGCATTAGAGTCAGGTTGTAGTTCCAAAGTGGCTAGTTATAAGGAGATTTTCTTGGAGGCACACTTTTTTTTAAATTTATTTATATATTTAATAGCCATGTTACTGTGTTTTGCCTCGTCACTGACACTTGAACACACACTCCAATCAGGTAAGACTTGGTACAAGATAACCCTGCTCAGCTTGACTGAGGTGTGTTTTCTGTCACCTCAGTATAAATCGCGAGGGGCGAAGGTGAAGGTCAAGACACCAGCCCAAACTGATCCCAGCCCACAGTGTCAAACATCAGACGACAGCCCTGCACACAGACGCTATGGAGTGAGTGATGAATGTTCGACGACCCCCTGTCAGCTGGGGGTGGGGTGGGGGTGACTGATGTCACTACTGTTTTGATGTTTGCTGTATGAGGCCTTGCTTCCCATCTCCAACTTCATACAGGGCTCTCGGCTTCACTCAGTCCTCACACCTTATCTTGTGTCTATTAGAATAATTGTAATATACTGCGTTTATTGGATTTTGGGAGTAGGACTGGTCAGCTTCACGGCACCAGAGGGGGGAGAGGCAACCAATTCAAAACAAATTGGTGGCTTTGAAAGGGTATGACTTTTTGTCAGTTAAAATTTAACATCCTGTGGTGCTTATTAGCTTTGACAAAGTTTTTACTCTATCTATCTATCTATCCATCTATCTATCTATCTATCTATCTATTTTTTTTTTTTTTTTTTTTTTTTTCCCCCCCCAAACAGATTTGCAACAAGGGATTTCTTATCAAGTCCCAAAATTTTGTTGGGTTTAATACAGTGACACTTCTGGTGTCTTGTTCTAACAAGATTTGTGTGTTGTATAGTCCATTTCAAAGTCTGAATATAATGTTCAGTAGCATCCTGGAATCCAGTTATTCAGATGTTTTTAAATTAAGCTGTTTAACATAGTGATACTATATTTCACATTTTGCAGTATATGAAACAAATAGTTTAGGTTTATAGAAGTTTTCAAAGTGGGAGGCGGGCCTCACAGGGGGGGAGGCTCAGTGAATGGAAGGGGAGGAAAGCCCCTGCTCTGTAGTGTTCCTTTGATAACAGCAGCGCCACACTTTAGATACTGGTCTATAAATCAAATACACTAATAACCTTTTGACTTTAGGTTTGTATGACACTAATACCTATCTCAGCTCTAGTAAATGCAGCATCTCAAATTCATAATTCGGTGTGCAAGGGTCATTTTAGTCCCCACATACTTCCTAGTCAGTATGTGTTTGTTACAACTAAATGTGGCAGCGCAGTCTGTAATCTAATTGGAATTTTGCTTGGATTTGTGCAAGCATGTGGTGCCAAATGAGAAATGAATGTTAACATGATTATTTTTAGACTGTGAGGGAGTTGGTGGCCATTGAATAAGAAGGGAATAGTATTATGCAGGTCACCTTGCAGCTTGTAAACTATGTGGAGAGGCTGATGACAATTCCTCAGTAATTTCAAAGCCTCAAATTTAGGACTGGTTTGGGCGTGTCTCCTGTTGATACAAATGGCATAAATTGCCTCACTTCAACCCATAACTCGTCATATGTCTATTTATTTTAAATTTAAACCTTTTTTTAAAAAATTTCCCAGGGAAGCCCTGTTGATTGGGTACTCTGGTGTCCTGATTTGCAGTCACCACAGCTGGGGACTCGCCAGTATTTGACCCAACGACAGCGGGAGTAGCTCAGAGGGGTGGGTGACTAACTCATTCTGCTACTAAATCTGGGACTTGTCTGTGTGTGTCTTCCTGCTAGTCGTTCACCCACCACCTCCAGCCTGATGGCCGCCAGCAACGTCACCAACAAGACCGACCCACGCTCCCTCAACTCTCGGGTCTTCATCGGCAACCTCAACACCCTGCTGGTCACCAAGGGAGACGTCGAGGCCATCTTCTCCAAATATGGCAAGATCGTAGGCTGCTCTGTCCACAAGGGCTACGCCTTTGTTCAGTTCGCCAACGAGAGGAACGCCCGAGCTGCTGTCAACGGGGAGGATGGGAGGATGATTGTCGGACAAGTACTCGGTAACGATTCAGTTTTTTTTACTTTCTGGAATAAGGAAGGGTCACTTAAAGATGATTTTTACATCAAAGTCTGTTTTGATTACAGTTGTCCTCTCTGTCAGTTACCCTCAGGACTGTACTTTTAATATTAGACACAACCTTGGTAAAACTCACCTATTCAGCAGGTTCCTGTAGGAGAGCGATTCCTGACCTTGTGACAACTTTTAAGAGGCATTTGTCCGTCTTAGTCTGAAGAGGAAAAAGAGAACATACTTGCAGAAATGGGTTTAATATAATGTTTAGCTTTCCTTTTCTCAATCAAGATTGACCTTGTGACCCCTTGGCGGGTTTCTGACCTCAAGGTACCACTGCAGTAGGAGAAAATGATGCAGAGTCTATAGACAAAATTAGCACTTTGAGATTTCCCTGAAATGTAAAGTGCATTATAAATAAAATTTATTATTACAAAATAAAAACACAATTAAGCGCTTCAATTGCTTTGAAGGCAGCAGCTCTGAAATATTAAGTTCTGGTGCACCATTTTAATTAAACAATCTTTGCTTTTTGTTGTGAACTCCTGCCAGGTTAAAGATCCAGACATGTCCTTAAGAAAGACAAATTATCTGCTTTGACTGTGTCATGATTTTCCCACAAAAGTTTGCTTTATACTTTAAGTGGTCAAATATTTTAAGCAAGTTTGTGTTGTGCAAACCTCCCCGCCATAAGTAAAATGAGATGTTGAGTCAAAGATGGGTTTGTGTTTTTGTTTTTTTTAAAAGATCGGCTGAGAACAAACAATTTTTAAAGGTAAATAATTGCCAAACTGTTTGCAAAATCTGTTCATTAAAGGGACTGGATCTGAAGTCCCTGGCATCTCACTCTGATCTTTTTCTCAGACATCAACCTGGCTGGAGAACCCAAACCCCACCGGTCAAAAACCACCAAACGCTCAGCTGGAGACATGTACAGGTCAGTCACAATGAAATGTAAACTAACTGTTAAACAGCAGTCGAACCTGTAAAATACCACAAGTGAGCGTGGTGTGAGGAAAATCTAGCCAGGAAGGAAACCACAAAAGTATCTCCATATTTCCTTAAACAGATTCTTCTCATTCTTTTCCTGAACAGCAGTTCCTCGTTTGACCTTGACTATGACTTTCAGAGAGATTATTACGACAGGTGGGTAAAATGTTTCCTTTTGTCTTTCATTTTGGTAGAAACAGAGTGACAATCACCTTGTCTGACACTCATCACTATTTCCTGTGTCTGCACCTTGCAACAATGCTGTAAATTGAGCATGCAAATGGTGTTTTGTTAACAATTAAAGTCACTCATGTTCTTTACTTCCAGTGTGTGAGTAAGTCGCACCTTGTTCCAAGAAAGGTTTTAGCTCAACTAATAAAACTGTTCATATTCACAGCTGAAAATTCCCCCCCACAGTCTGTCAACAATTTGTATTCTGTATTTGACACCAGAATGTACTCGTACCCGTCCCGTGTTCCCGCCCCACCTCCCCCCTTGTCGCGGGCAGTGATACCGTCCAAGCGCCCGCGGGTCAGCCTGAGCGGAGGAAGCAGCCGGCGAACCAAGAGCAGCTTCTCCTCTTCCTCCAAGAGCAGTCAGAGGACTTCCTCGTCCAGAACAAGTAACTGTCCCGGCTGCATACAAGATTATCAGTCCCTTTTGGGAAATTGGGGAGAGTAGCAGCAAGAACTGGGTACTAGAAAAATGTATACCAACACCATCGAAGCTATATAATATTTAATTTTTCTTTTTTAAGTAATAAGTGGTGCAACAGTTAAATAAGTTTAATCCTTGTTTAGATAATTGTCATTTATCAAACAAAACTTTTAGTTTTTAAAATGTAAGAATTTCCTGCTTACCTGTTTTTCATTAAAAATGTTTGGCTCTCTGTAATTAGACAAAATAAACAAAATAAGTTACAGTTGATTTAGAGTGGGAACGAATTGCCGATCGAAATTAACAAACTATTTTGACTGTCGAATAAGTGATAAGTAAATAATTAAGCAAAATGGCAAACATTTGTTACTGGTCTTTGTCATCTCTGTATATGAAATCTTTGGACTGTTAGGAAAAGACGCAATTTGAAAAACGTTGTCTTGGGTTCGAGGAAATTGTTCAGATTTTTCACTATTTTGACACTTCAAACATGATGAATTCCATATATCACTTGATAATGAAAATGTTCGTTACAGTCCTGGTTTGATTTATTGGTAATGGTCACGACCCAGAGCACAATCTATATTAGCCAATCCCAGTTAAGAGCTTTGTGTGTTTGGATGTGGAGGATTAATTTAGAACAACATACTGTATTGTCACATGCATGTAGCAAAATTCATCCTCAGCCACTGTACAGCGCCCGGGGACCAACCCCAGATTGAAATGCCATGCCAGGTCAAACAGCACTGACTGGAGAACCTACCTAACATGTTTTTGATGGTGGGGGAAACCAGAGCACCTGGAGAAAACCCACGCAGACATGGGGAGAACATGCAAACTCTGCACAGAAAACTGGGGTTTGAACCCGCGATCTTCTTGCTGTGAGGCAACAGCGCTAACCACTGAAACACTGTGCCGTGTCTTTTTTTTTTTTTTTAAGAATTTTCAATATTTACAGCTCTTTGTCTCCTCTTAACTCAAGTTGCTCATGCAGAGGTCTTTCTAACACTTGTCGCTCCATTACCTCTGCAGTGAAAGTGGACGAGCTGCAGACCATCAAGCGCGAGTTGACCCAAATAAAAAGCAAAGTGGATGACCTGCTGGACAGCCTGGAGCGCATGGAGAAGGACCACAGCAAGAAGTCAGGTAGGTGGGGACACACTTTTAATGGGGGAAAGGACAGTAATTTATCTGTAAGTGAAAATGTGGCTAGATGGGTTGTAAATTAAAACCTACACCACAGGAAGAGCTCTGTCACATCATCATGTTTCACAAATGTATAATCCAGTCAGATGGTCCGAAACATGCACAATTTCTTTAAGTGCTTCTTCTAAGCCCATTTAATAAAATGAATGATTTCTAAATGTGCCTTCGTGTCCGGCAGAAGCTAAGAGTATAAAAACGGAGCCAGGAGAGGTGACTTCACCTCCGCACCAAAGCAACAAGAAGGATGATGTGATGAAGAGGGACCGGGAGAGCCAGGAAATCAACGACTCTGACGAGGATGACGACGAGGAAGAGGAGGGAGACCTGCTGGAGGAGGAAGAGGTGAGACTGAAGAAAAGGTTTACACTGACCAGGGATCCACAGACTTGTTTTTACAGTTACGATAAAACAATGCAGGATATCTGCCGAGTCTTAATCCACTATCAGTTCTGTCTTCAAACAAAATCTGTACACCACGATACATTCAGCTCATTGGGATTATTTGTGTGTAAAAAGACACTGTGTCGCTATGACTGAATGTAACTGAGAACGGGAACACATTTTATGATGCTGACAACAACTGTATTTAATATGGATTGATTGTCCTGGCCAATATACTGTTTGCTTTAAAAGGTTACACATTGGTGTTTGTCACGTGATACGGATATGCGGTGTCATATGTATATGTCAGGGGCGGCTGTGGCTCATGATGTCAGTGCCTGACAGTTGCGTATTTAAAGTGTTTAACATAACATTTTGACCCACTAGCCGTTAGCAGTCTTTAGTGATGAAATGGGATAAACTACAACAGTCTGTCGCTTACAAACTGGCTTTTTCCAACTGCAGGTGAAGAGTCAAGAGAGGGAGGATGAAGAGGAGGAGGAAGAGGAAGGAGAGCACGTGGAAGGCGATGACGATGGTGACAGTGTCAATGGTGAAGATGACTCGTAGGCACGGGCGACCCGTGACTCATGCAGCGTACACATTATCCAGTAGGAACTTGGACTCCTGTTTTAACACTCATATTGTAGATACATAAAGCGACCGCGTGCGCACACTCGAGCATGGTGCACACACTGTTGTCCATTGTCTTTAACGCCGTTTTTTTTTGTTGTTGTTTTTGTTTTTTTGGCCAGTTGTCCAGTATCACAGTAACAGGAAAAACTAGCTGTAGATTTCGGTTTGTGTTTTTACTGCGTTGTTGCGTGTCTTCAGGAGAAGGCGGAAACGGGGACTGTTAATGTTGTCAGAGACGACAGCTCGACAGACATGTCTTAATGCAAGGACGAACATTCAGCTACAAAGACCGTTTTTATGCAGTGTGTTTTCCTCATCGGTGAGTTTGACCTTGTAAGTCTGTATGTTAATGTCAGTTTTTTATACTATTCAGTTAACTGTAAAGGAATAAATTGCAATAAAATATTAAAATTTGAAAGTGCCCTTATGTTTTTCTGCCCCCCCCCACAAACATTAGTGATTTGTGTTTTTTTTATTTTTTTTTAGATGAAGGGAAAAACTGCTATTCACTTCTCTTCCAGATAAAAAACAGTTCAGCTTTTAATACTAAAAAGAACACTTCCTTCTGCTCGAGAGCTGAAAGGAAAACCCCTGTTTATTTTAACAATTTGGCATTAGATTTAGAAGATCTGCCCAACAGTTCACTGTAATCTCGTTTTGCACACGTCACTAAAAAGCTCCAAAGCAACAAGCTCGAGCTGTCAACAACCATACAGGTTGTAACGAGGTTCCCAGGCAGGTCAAGTCTATGTGGCACCGAAACAAAGAGCCAACGGTAACCAAGCTGTCTGTAAACATTATCATAGTTAACAGACACTCCTCCTGGTTAAACATTGACGATTTATTACTATTAGTTCAGGTGCTCCAGATAAATTGTTAGATCTTTGCTTGTTTACAAGCAAAGTTGTTGTCTGCAATAATTTTGAGTACAGTGTCATAACTGTTGGTACAAAATTATAAATCTTGAGTTAAAGTCAACTTATGTAAATAAAGCTCCTATACTATGATATTACGGTGATTTTGTAGATTTATTGCATGTGTTTTTTTGTCTTTTTTTTTACTGTAGATGGTCTTTTAAGTACTTGCACGGATGTGATATTGACAGGTGTTGTCATGTAGAGCTGAAACAATGCATCAGCTGGTCTATAAAACGAGCTGTTAATGACATGGCACAAATGAGTTAATCATAGTTTTGGCTTTATTAATAACTGATTAGATTAATCTTTTTAGCTGTGCCTTCAACAAATATATACAGTCACAGTACACTCACATCCTTGATTGGGTTGGGTTTCCCTTAAAGGATTGTTCTCTTCTGGTAAGTACATCAAACTCGTTAAACCCAAGTGTGTAAATTTGCATTTGCAAACACTGCTTGTGGCGCCAGATGGGTGGCTTTGTGTCAATGTTGCACAAGACAATAAAAATAAACACGTGTCTGCGAATGCCTCATGAATATGATTAGTTTTTAGCCGAAAGATCATCTCAAAGTACAATCATAGTGCAAAACGTACACGTCTAAAGAAGTTCAGCAAAAATGATTTTTACATAGTCTGTTACTCAGGTAATACTCTTTTTCTCTGTGCTTAAATCCTGTGCATCAGCTGTCTTCATTGTATCCAACAGGCCACAACTTCCGCCTGGACACTTCAGGCTCCCAGCATGGACAGCGTGACGACGCTCAGCAGGAGCAGCACATCTGTCGGGAAAGAGACAAAAGGTGTTTTATCAGAAAATGCGTGTCCATTAAGCTCTTCCTCTTCTGTTAGGTCTTTAATGACATGGTAACTCAGTGGGCAGTGATGGCTTTGTAACAGATCTCCCCAATTTCAAAGTTGTTGTATTTTTCTCAGTGGAATCCAGATACAGTATTTGCTCACATTTTTGTAAATATTTGATTATCTTTTCATGTGACAACACTGAAGAAATGACACTTTGACTGTACAGCTTGTATAACAGTGTAAATTTGCTGTCTTTGTGCGACGACCAGTTTGATGCAGTGTGCGGTGTATGGTCTGAGCACTGACAGGCTGAACCCCACCCCTTCGACCTCTGCAGCAGTGCTGGCAGTACTCATACTTCGATTTCCCAAAGACAACCTCTGGATTTGACGCTGAGCACGTGCACTCAACTTCTTTGGTCGACCATGGTGAGGCCTGTACTGAGTGGAACCGGTCTTGTTGAACCGCTGCATGGTCTTGGCCACCGTGCTGCAGCTCAGTTTCAGGGTCTTGGCAATCTTCTTATAGCCTAGGCCATCTTTATATAGAGCAGCCGTTCTTTTTTTCAGATCCTCTGAGTTCTTTGCCGTGAGGTGCCATGTTGAACTTCCACTGACCAGTATGAAGGAGTGTGAGAGCGATGACACCAAATTTAACACACCTGACACCAGGGAGGGAAAATGGCTAATTGGGCCCAATATAGACATTTTCACTTAGGGGTGTACTCACTTTTGTGAGGCAGAATTTGACAGATATTTTAATACCTAAAGAAATACAACCAGAACAGTCTGCATGACTGCCACTAGAGGTAAGAGTTTTTGTAATTTGGGTGAACCGACCCTTTAAGAGATTCATTTTAATCCCCCTACAGTGTAACATGTTGCAGATAACAAAGAAAACGAAGTGATCTGACACAGTTTAGTCATGAATATTTTGTAACATTTACGTGTTTGTCCAAGTGGTCATAGAATAAACCAGCATTCAAAGTAGTTTTTTGAAAAATGTGCTTTATTTTCCATCTCTGTATCTGTATTTTGTCATTCTTAAAATATCGTCTGTCCATTTCCTGGTAAAAAAAAGCCATTTAATTTGGCAGTAACTACAGGGAATACCAAGTTAAATTGAGTTAAGAAACATAATTTCCAAAGGGATCTTGTGAAAGAACTGCTCCATTTTCTAAATATTCATTAATTGCTCATGTATCCTTGGAAACTTTATTCTTTCTATGTTGAATTTTTTTTGTTTGCCAGTAGAGAAAGTTCAGTCTTGACCGTGGCAACAGCAGTTGATATCCATTTAGCAGCTGCTCCGGAGCTTTAGATCACATTGATTTCCTTGACAATTGGACAAATTTCATCTGCTGATGATTATCTCATGTGATCGAAAGCTCCAGAACATTTAATCAGTGTACCCTGAGGTGAGATTGATCTGCCAATTTTCAGCTGACTTTTTTTTTTTTTACCCAGGAACTGAATTTACAATTGCATATCAATAAAATACTGTTTCCTCCTTAACTCTTTATGGCGCTAAGAATTTTTCTTGCAGGCTTCCACACATCTTTCTCAGCATGAACTTATCTATCAAACAACTCATGGAAACGCAGGCGGTTAGGTTAATTCATCTACCTGATTTTATCAACTAGTGAAATTGCTGGTGTGCGTATCTGCATACTAAATGTATTGTTATACTGCAGTTCTTTACATACAGATTGCCTTCAAAGGTGTTAAGTCAGGACATCAAATCCCTCTGGACTTAGAGCATCTGAAGACCTAAAATTAAAGTGCAAAAATATAACACTAGTGTGTCGCTTACCAAGAGCGTGGACAGCGCCACTGGCGCCTGCGTGGGTGGTTGCATTGGAGTGGGGGTTGGTGGTTATAGTGGAGCCTGCGTGGGTGGTTGCATTGGAGTGGGGGTTGGTGGTTGCATTGGAGTGGGGGTTGGTGGTTGCAGTGGAGTGGGGGTCAGCGGTTGCAGTGGAGCCTGAGTGGGTGGTTGCAGTGGAGCCTGAGTGGGTGGTTGCAGTGGAGTGGGGGTCGGTGGTTATAGTGGAGCCTGGGTTAGCGGTTGCAGTGGAGTGGGGGTCAGCAGTGTTTCTGACCGGGTTGGTGAGGTTCAGAGCACCACTGTCCAGGGAGATGTTGAAGTGCCCAAAAGTTTCTGAACAATTGCATGAGGGGACAGAGCAGTGGGAGGTTAGACATGTCCTCGTTGACAGCTTTGTGGATGAGCTTAAAATCACATAAATTCAAAATACAAAGCAGTAAATTTCCATATCTCTAGGGGAGAAAGGTTTGCAAAGCTTGAAATCAGATCCAGGTTTCTTAAGTCATCTAGAGTTTGTTAGTTTTAATCTATACAGACCATCCCTGAAAACGGGGTGGGTTTTAAGTGTTAAACTAAGTTTTTGAATTTTTACTTGCGTGTATATGGTCTCAAACACATTTCACGTTAATTCAAATTCATTTAGCATCTGAGGGTAGTTGCTATATCTTGCTAGCCTCCATCCCAATACATTTGGAGGTCATTTTAAAGAACCTAAGTGCAATTTTAAATGTGCGAACTTATCTAATAGGTGAACTTTTTCTTGAAAACCTGTGACGATATTATTGGTTGATTTTTATTTTCCTTTATTTGTCCATTAAATTTAAACCTTATGTAATAACATGGAGTTGTTCAATAACATGTTCAGTAACAACAAATACTGTGTAACTTCAAAAAAAAATTTCTACAGGGAAATCATGTTGTGAACAAAAGCAAAATTATGTACAGTGTTGATGTTCGTCCACTTACTTCCATCTAAATGTCCTGTCCCGAGGAGGATGGAGTAGGTGGTAGCATTCATATTAGGGACAGTGAACTTGCACTGGATCACATTGCCAATCACTGTGCCTCGAATGTTTGTCACATTCTAAAAAGGTAATGTGACAAAGAAAGATATGGATACTGTGAAATAAAAAGAAAATACAGCAACATTTTGCTAAAAGATTCAACATACATTTACACACAAGAAACAATTTTAAATCGTACACAAAACAAAACATTTTGCCTCAAATGAATTAGAGAAATTTGTGATGTGGGTCAGTTATGGTCCAATACTGTGACTGCTGTCTTTGAGGACATTAAGAACCATTTGTAGTGTTTGTTTTCTTCAGTTTTGTATGTTTAACCTATTACCTACAAACTGTGTATACTTTACATTACAACCAGTTTTACACAAAGGACACTAGCACACATTCTGAGCATGCCCCGGGCAGCCTTAGTTACTACTCATTTCAGTAAGTAGAGAAAAACAACATAGGTACCTGAAACTTACCTGATAAAGATCTGAAGTGTTTTTGTTCACTCAAAGCATCATTATTGTTGCTTGATATTGCAGTTGAAAATGTAAACTTATATGTATGGCATATGACAAAAACATGAACACAAAAGGACAAAGTGACTTTGACTGACTTTTTTTCCCTTGTTTTTGAAAATTACTGTATTAATGTCTTTTAAGACCATGTTGTGTGTTAATTCTGTTTTCAATGTCTGTTCTTATCTTTTGTTGTTTTTACGGCTGTGTGCTGTAGCCAAATACATTGTTTCCACATTGTGGACAACAAAGCTTCTAACTGAGCAACTAAAAGGTTTCCGTTAAATATTTATTGAATGGCATTCTTTTTGTCTTGCATGTAAATTACTTGCTAGTAAAGCACTTTGAGTTGCATTTTGTGTATGAAAGGTGCTATTCAAATAAAATGTATACCATAAGCAATATCTTTTGGAAGAATTGTGCTCATCAATCCAAAAAACCTTATTAAGATATTTTATGTTGCTTTTGCTTTGTCATCATCTGTGTCTTAAATTAAGTCTTTGCAGGTTTAATTAGAATGAATTGATTGAAACAATAGAAAATAATCACAATTAACATAAATCATGCCTTAATCATCTTTAAGTACTCTTAACTGCATGTATTATATGTTTACATGCTTTCTTTCATATACCATAAACATTTCCTTACAGTTTTATTCCTCTATAGTGATAGAGGAATATATAAGTGAATACGAGGCCTCACCATCTCTGTTGGAGTGAGCGAATCGTCGGCGTTGTTTCTCTTCATTGTCTGGAACATGAACGTCCTGTTTTGTCCATCTGGAGCACAGATAAAAAGCATGGTGGTAGCCTGAGGAAAGAAATAGTGGTGAATAGATCAGATGGTTTCCTTAAAGTGAAGACAATGACGACACTGGTGCATCTCAAAAACTTTTAATGTTGTTGAAAAGTAAATTTTTTCACATTATTTAATTCAAAAAGTGAAACTTTCATATATTCTAGATTCATTACACGTTAAGGATTATCATGATTATGGCTAGCAGCTCATGGAACTCAAAATTTTTATTTTTAGTGTATATTGTCTGAAACAATATACTTTTCGATTCAGCTAGTCCATCCAACTAATATGCTAGCTGCTAGCATGATAATTAGCAGTGTCTATACACAATCACTTGAAGGTCATTAAAGTATTTAGCCTTAGTGTAATTTTAAATGCACAAACCTTTAATTTTATTCAGAAAGTCAGCTATCCAGCTCCATTTCGGATTAATTCTAGCTTGTTAGCCTTGTTGGATATTCGGACAGTTACAGAAACACTGTTAAATGTTGTTGTTTTTTTAAACTTCAGTATAGTTTGGTTGAAGAATCTGCTTCATAAGCTACATTTTAGGTTACATTCATCTATCCAAAAACAATACTAGTTAGCTGTTAGCATGATAAGTTAGTTAACAGTGTGTCATTGATATACAAGCGGTTGGAGGTCATTTTTTAATGTGCAAACTTCTATCTATGTTAATCGGTTAACTTTATCAGAAAAAGTGATCTATGCCGCACCAGTGTTCTGCCTGATTGTGATGTGAATAATGTTAGCTTGTTAGCTTTCCTAACTAGTTTGACAGTTAATGATGACAATTGGAAGTTTGTAAGATAGTTTTGTTTTAGTTTTAATGTACAAAATGTTAGATTTGGTATCTTAGTAATGTTGAGTAAACATTAAGTGTGTGTTACAGCAGGTGAAAGATCGATGCATGATAACTATTTCATTGTAATATGCAGAAACAAGATATCGGTTTATAACTTTTCTGTGCAAACATCACATAGCACCTGTTGTCCTCTTCAAACATGGATGAAAATGGTATTTCGTGTCCCTTCCCCATGTAAAAGTAGCTAAATTAAGCCTTCTTTTGCCCAAGGCCACAATTGTGTTCTTTACAGCCTTCAGTATTTTATAGAAGAAATACAGGTCAGTTGCTTAATTGACTATTTAACTAGTCCTTATCAACTCAGTAAATAAGGTATTCATGTGGTCCTGAGTCACTAGATCAATCAAAGTGTAAATAAAAAAGCAGGTCAGTTTGCTTTTGCTGGGAGCTTGGACATGTTCTTAACAACTGGGCATTACATAAAAATGTATTCTGTATGGATATACTGATCATTCACCTGGTACAATATTTGTCTGTGCCTGTCATTAACCTGTGTAAACTCAGGTATTACTAAACTTGTCTCAGTTTCCTGGTGGAAATTTTTGCCCTAACACAGCAACACTGTCTTGTTTGGGGAAGAGGAGGATGTTCGGCCTGGCTTAAGGTCCACTGGATGGCCAAATCTTTGTTGGCTAAGTCCTTTGGAGAACCCAGCCCTTGATGTGGGACAATCGACTGTACATTTGGGCAGGTATGTGACCTTCCTGCTAAAAGAAAAGTGCTAGAATAGTGTGTCCAATTTAATAAAAATATGCTTTTACATAACTGAGTTTTTCCACTAGTAATTGTGTGTGTGTGTGTGTGTGTGTTTTACCTCAGAAGGTTTCGCAGTGAGTCCCACTGCAATGTATCCCATGGAGTCTCCTCTAAGTTCGAACGACAGGTCAGTGGGAGCCACTGATTTGCTGGCGACCACAGACACAAACAGACAGCTGTTTTTTCCAGTAGGATCACAGTTCAATGGTGTCTCCACACACAATTTAGTGACGCCACAACCAGCCATGGTAATGTTCACCTGTTAGACACACATATACACGCTGATGTGTAAAAATGCTGACATTGTGTTATATCGACTTTATCAGGCAGTGGCAGCTCCAAGAAGCAGGTTGAATGAGTTATCTGGAGAACTTCACTGAGTTAAAGGGGCCACCAATTTTACACAAGAACTTCAGTAAAGCCCACAAATGACTTAGACTACTACTCACCCTGTATAAGCTTTGGAGAAGCTTTTTAAAATCTGAAATGTCAACTATAGATACAATTGAGTTGCATTATGGGAAGTGTAGGATCCAGACAATAGACTGTATAAAACATGAACGTAGTGTCTGTGACATCACCCATACGTATATGAAGAGCCGAAAATATGATGTTAATTTTGTAAAGTATGGTCCCATTTAGAGGAAAATAGACAATAAAGCAGGGTATGCTTTAGGGCGTGGCAATCTTGTGAGTGCTACCGTGGCGACCTTTTAGTCAGGATAATTGTGGCAAGTATCTACTGCACAACATGAATTTGGATGCACTTTGCAAACCAAGCAAACTAGCTCCACCTTCTTGCCCAAATATGCTCACGTCCGGTCCCAAAATAACAAGATGGCCAAAAAGCTGACCTTGAGGCTTCAAAACAGTAATCCAAACCAATGGGTGACATCACGGTGGCTATAGGTCCACTTCTGTCATACAGTCTATCATCTTGATCCATACTATGGCCTGAAAGTCAGAAAATCTTGGCCTCTGCTGCTCTGTGAATACACTAAACACTGTACTGCACTAAACAGATGGGACATAGTTAACAAAAAATTATATCAGCGATAACAGCTTTGAAGAATTTTCAATTCTGAAACTAAAAATTTGAAAGTGAGCGTTAGACTTAAATGTTTTAGTTAAGTATGAAGGTCAAGCAGGTATTTAGACTGAGAGGTGAAAAAGTAAAATAAATCCAACCTCTGTGTTATTGGCAAAAGAGAAAGTTCCTTGGACACCCGGTGCAACATAAACCATCAATGCAGCAACCAACAGGATCAATCCTCGCTCCATTCCTAACAGGACAACACAGTAAATGACCAGAAATATAGTTAATATTAAAATGATCTAACAAATAAGGTCTGATTTGACAGCCCTTTGATCACTAGTAGACCTAGATATTAAAACAGTTTTTGGTATATATGTGTGATAACAGAAACAACACATCTGAAGTTACTAGTTATATTCATACAAATTTCAAACTCCATGAATCATTCATTTAAGCCCAATAATAATGTGTGTATGATTGTGACATTTGGTTTAGTGAAAAGATGTTGTGAAAGTGAACAGATAGTATTCATAGACTAGAATTTACATTAAATGAATGAAGTTGTTATTATTGTCATGCATACAGCTATGTCCACCATATTCCTATAAGCTGTATATCAGAGTGTTGCGTTTAGTTTTACAACTTGAAATCACTGGCACAAAATATTATTCTATATTTACTATAATATGTAGTTCTCCAAGATACTATAATAGGAGAAATCAGAATAAACACTAATTAAATAGTCTATATTGTGTTATTTTCCAGGCTTTAGAGACAAAGATAGCAAACTTAAACACTTTTTAACATCTTCATTTTTTGAACATCTCTATACCGGAATATTTCAGTTTTGTCAAGCTATTTCATGGAAAATGAATTCTCTTAAATCATCATATTTTGTATAGTACAAAAAACTTTCCACTTCTCCCAAAACAGCAAAGAGATTGAATTAGTCTTTCAAAGCATAAAATTTCTTGCAATTAACCTTATTAAACTTAAAATAATGTAAATAAATTATTAAAAGTAATCCAATGTGATTTGATCAGGTTTTCTTACCTGAGCTGTAAAAGTAAAATGTTGAGCTGCAGGAAAGTTACGTTGACCTGTTTCTGTTCCTCTGTGTGCAATTGATCCCTGCAGGATGGATTTAAGTCAGTAAACGTCTGCGCTGGTGCTCGATGGTGGTGATGAAGGGGGGCTTTTTCTAGCATCCTGAAGAGGAGGCGTGGCCTGGGAAGATTTTCACATGACTACCTGTTTGGAAGGTGTGTACTTCAGGAAGCTCTTTCACTGAAACGAGCCTCGTCATTGTTGAGTTTCTGGTTTAATGAACAGGATTTGTTGTCCCCACAAAGCACCACCATTTTGTATTTATCCAAGAGCTTACTGTAGTTCAAAGTTTATATTATATTATTATAACAGATAGCCCTATCAACCTAAAATATAATCTGTGATAAAGACTTTGTAGACTTTATTATGAAATCAGTTTGAAATAAAAAAGATTTCACTATTGGTTATAACTGAGGTTACTAGGTGTTTTAAATGTTTTCTTTTATAGAATTCACTCAATTATCTGCACGTTAAACATGAAGTCAGCAATTTCAGGGGATTTTGCTTTTCTTTCATAAATATACAAGGTAATTGAGCGTGAAATGGGAATGAAATTAATGGAGTAAATGAGCTGTCTACATTTTGTGATGTTACTTTATGTCAAGCCAGAAAGTTGGATAAGGTTAATTTTGAAGTACACTGACTGTGCCATCGTGCAATATTACTAGATTTAACACACCAAAACAGATTAGGTTTTCCTGTTCGTCCCTGTTATATGCTATTATACTCCTGTCAAAAGTGAGAGGACTCTTAACTCTCTCCTGATATTCAGACTGATCAAATTTCTTTTGTTGTTAGTTTTGTTTGTTTTTTTAAAAGCAGGGTGCACCCTTGCTGAAGGGAGAATATTCTGGAAAATTAAGATTATTCCCTAAAGGACTTTCTTTTACAAACAAAGACTCTGTTTTGTGACATCAGGGAGAAACCTTTGTTATCTTATTACTGTGATAAATGTCAAGACATCTGTAATACCCTGCTTAGCCTGTTGCCACCAGGACCCGACCCGGGCACACGGAAGATAATGGATGGATTGATGGAAAAGGTCAAGATCTGATCACTCAATTGGTCTACCGACACGCACCCTTGACATTTACTCCAAATGTAATATGGAGAGAAAGAACCTGTTTTTATTTCTTCTTTATTGTCCATTTTCTAGGTTTTACCAGTCACTGAAGAAGACCATGAAATGCGTTTCAAAGCTCTGAAAGCTAGGCTAGGCTAGTACAGTACATTTAGTACAGTACTTTATCAAAGTAGAAATGGAAAAGCTGTTAATGGGAGTGCCTTGGTAGCTGACTGGTTACAGTGCATGCCACAGAACTGCAAAGTAGCTGGTTTGATTCCAGCTGCATCAGCATGCAACAACACAATCCACCCGGTTCCTGTCTGTCTCCTCTCTATAAATAGGCCGAAAAATATAATAACGTCAAAAAATTAAAAGAAAGCTGTTGGTCCATGGTGTGAAGAATGCATTGATTTGAACCCCTCTAGATGTATTTTTTAGAAAAGTGTTATGTGCTGCTGTGGCTACTACTAAATGTAGTTTAAAATGTATGCTGCCTATAGGGCTACTATATGCTTATTGTGTGTTGTCCTATAAATAAGATGCAATCAAATGAGTTTCTTATATTGTGGAAATGTGGTAATTATATTTTCTGTAAATTTTATTTTACTGCAAGGTTTAAATTCTGTTTCTCCACACTGAGTACATGCTCACTAGTATCCCAGGATTGAGTTTTATCCTAGTTCTGATCATTTGATCAGCAGTGTGTGCCTGTTTATAGTAAAGAAAGCCAGAACAAATACCAAGAAAGGGATGGTGAGGTGACAATAATGCAATTAGAGACACATTTCATGAAGAAAGTGCGTGTGAGTGCTGTTTGCAGACTGGCATGATTTAATTTTATGAAACCTTGAGTTAAAGATGAAATGGAGTCATCATAAAGAGCTCATTCACAGTTGTGAAGTAAGTGTCTAACACATAATATATACTTAATTTAATGAACCATAAAACATATCATGTCATCATAATGGCCTTATGTATAGTCGATCTATGTATGAAATGTCAGTGGCGTTTGTATGTTTGTATATTTTGTATACAAATATTCTGGTATTTGGCTGGACGATAAATTAGCTTTTAATATACACATTTTTTTTTTTTTAAAGGCCCAAACTTGGCTTTTATTTTCTAAACAAGTGTGGTTTCCCCTATGAAGCGAGGAAGAAACTTGTCCAGTCTACCTTTTATCAGTACTTGATTACGGGAACCTGCTGTATTCACATGTGGTCTCATCATTGTTAAAGAAACTTGATTCTGCATACCGTGCATTGTTGTGTTTTATTACACTTGCTAAATCACACATCACTGCAGAATATATGACATGGTAGGATGGCCATCATTAGCTATGCAGAGACAGCTCCATTTATGTATTTTATTTGTAAGCCACTCATTTGCAAATTACAAAATTACATTGATAGCCTCCTCAGCTTTGAGGTCAGTAGTCATCATACCCGGTCTAGCAGGCTTCTGCTTTTAAAAGTTCCCACAGTGACTTCATTGCTGGGAAAAACTACCATGTCATGCTGTGCACCATCAGCTTGGAACTCCTCCAAAGTAGTAAGAACAAGCAGGCATTACATTGATATATTCTACTGATTGAAGTGTTAATGTACTGGTTTGATAGTGGGTTGCGTCTTGTTGCTTTTGTAGCTAAAAGGGTTTTGTACTGTTGTTTCATGTTTGTACTGTTAGACTTGAGGTCCTGCTCCCTTTCTTGGCCAGGGCGCCCTTAAAAATCTCAGTGGGTCTGTTTCCCCCCCCCTGCTTAAATATAAAGGTTAAACGAATAACAATACAACAATCCTGGTTTCTATCAGAGTAGCCTACTGCAGGTAGCATATCCAGTTTCTCAAAAAAACAAACAAATAAACAATCCAGGCTTCTGAAACCAGGATCTTCTTTTCATAATCAGGATACAAGTTTGCATGTAAACACACTCAATGGTAGGAATGACATTTTGGTGGGGAAATACAAAATAATTTATTTCATTTGTTGTTGTTTCTAAAAATACTGGAATCAGCCTCCAAAAGTCCCCAAATCTCTAAATAAAATACAAAAGACTTGACCTCTAAAGCTGATGATACACAAAGCAATTGTTTGAGCAATGTTGCTGGTGGCAAGTCCGACTATGTTTTGAATGGATAGCGGCTTTAGTACCTCTAATAGCGCCATGAAAACTAGCATTGAAGTGAACTTTTTCTTCTAATGGTGAAAAAATATTCCAGTTTAAAAATAGATTTGTCAGTCAGAAGCATGATAGACAATGACTCTGACTGGACTACACCCTCTGCCCCTACTCAGCCCATATTTGGATTTCCTCGCTCCAATGAGCAGACCTGTGAGGAATGTCACTGCCGCCATACTTTTGTTTTTTCCTTTGCAGTTTGAAATCTATTATAGGTATGAAAAAGAGAATTTCCAAACATTACTCTGAATTCCTATAAAATTTACTTGAATAATTATGATCAGTTGTTTATATTAATAATGTGACCCCCCCATCTTAGCCTCTACTTCAGGTGTAGCATAAATCCCTGTCGACACACTAATTTTTATCTTAATGATGAAAATGTGAAAAGCACCTAATGACATTTAGTTTAAAACAGGTCCAAGTAACAGCAACAGAGATCCCTCAAACATGTTTGATGTCACCATATTGACGTCTCTCTGGTAATTCTATTTGTTCTCTAGATTTATTTAATCGAAATACACACCCCAAATAAGCTATGCCCAGTGCAGTGTGCGTCTGTTTATAGTAAAGAAAGACAGAACAAATACCAAGAAAGACAGGGTGAGGTGACAATAATGTAACTAAAGAAGTATTTGCTGAAGAACATGCGTGTGAGCGCTGTACAGAGCGATGATGACTGTATCCTTTTATGAAACAATGAACTGGCTTACAGTTGATCAGTGTGTAATAGTGTGTGTGTGTGTGTGTGTGTGTGTGTGTGTGTGTGTGTGTCTTTGTCATATATACAGTATATACACTGCTCAAAAAAATAAAGGGAACACTTAAACAACACAATGTAACTCCAAGTCAATCACACTCCTGTGAAATCAAACTGTCCACTTAGGAAGCAACACTGATTGACAATCAATTTCATATGCTGTTGTGCAAATGGAATAGACAACAGGTGGAAATTATAGGCAATTAGCAAGACACCCCCAATAAAGGAGTGGTTCTGCAGGTGGTGACCACAGACCACTTCTCAGTTCCTGTGCTTCCTGGCTGATGTTTTGGTCACTTTTGAATGCTGGCGGTGCTTTCACTCTAGTGTGTAGTAATGGTGTGGGGTGGCATTTCTTTGGGGGGCCGCACAGCCCTCCATGTGCTCGCCAGAGGTAGCCTGACTGCCATTAGGTACCGAGATGAGATCCTCAGACCCCTTGTGAGACCATATGCTGGTGCGGTTGGCCCTGGGTTCCTCCTAATGCAAGACAATGCTAGACTTCATGTGGCTAGAGTGTGTCAGCAGTTCCTGCAAGAGGAAGGCATTGATGCTATGGACCGGCCCGCCCGTTCCCCAGACCTGAATCCAACTGAGCACATCTGGGACATCATGTCTCGCTCCATCCACCAACGCCACGTTGCACCACAGACTGTCCAGCAGTTGGCGGATGCTTTAGTCCAGGTCTGGGAGGAGATCCCTCAGGGGACCATCCGCCACCTCATCAGGATCATGCCCAGGCGTTGTAGGGAGGTCATACAGGCACGTGGAGGCCACACACACTACTGAGCCTCATTTTGACTTGTTTTAAGGACATTACATCAAAGTTGGGTCGGCCTGTAGTGTGGTTTTCCACTTTGATTTTGAGTGTGACTCCAAATCCAGACCTCCATGGGTTAATAAATTTGATTTCTATTGATAGTTTTTGTGTGATTTTTGTTGTCAGCACATTCAACTATGTAAAGAAAGGAGTATTTAATGAGATTATTTCATTCATTCAGAGCTAGGATGTGTTATTTTACTGTTCCCTTTATTTTTTTGAGCAGTATATATACTTATATATTTTGTACGGTGCTATAAAACTAAGTAAGTGAAGTTTATTTAGCACATTTCACAGCTCAAGGTCATCAAGTGCTTTACAAGAGTAAAATATTAGAAATAAGCCCATCAAAAAGTTAAAAACATTATACATTATAACATATGCAATAACGTGAGAACAGTAAATCAATTAGTCAATAAAACTTACAAGCAATAACGGACCTCAAAATAGACACACGACGAGACAAAGGCCAGTTTAAATAACAGAATAAAATGGGACTCAACTCGACTTTAATGAACCATAAAACTTATATAATAACTCATAATTATGTACATTTGATCTATGTGCAATACTGATCACTTTGAAATGTCAGTGGGGTTTATACTTACAGATACAGATATAAATATAATGGACATCTGTGGGATTGTTTTTAGCCATGCTCAAGTCCACTGGTATGGGACTCTCAGGCCACCAATCGCCAGACTAAAATATTTCAGCAGCTATTGGATGGATTGCCATAAAATGTTATACAAACATTCATGGTACCCAGAGGATAAATCTTACTTTGATGATCTCTTAACTTTTCTTGGAACCATGAGTTTGACATTTGTATCCAAATATCTCAATAACTATATGAATTGCGGTCATATTTGTTACAGACATTCATGTCCTGCTCAGGATGAGTTGCAATAACTCTAGTGATCCTGACCTTTCATCTTGCACCACCATAAGGTCAAGTTCTTTTTTGACCAATACTTTGGATTATGACCAAGCTGTACGTTCTGTTTAGTGCTAATTAGCAAATGTTAGCACACTAATGTAAGACAGACAAAAACATGGCACTTGCTTAGCATTGTCATTGTGAGCATGTTAGCATGCAGAGCACTGAGCCCTAAGTTCTAATGTACCCAAGTAAACCCTAACAGACCCGTTAGCATGACTTAGTCTTGCTTTTAGCTATGCTAGGGATGTTAGTTTCAGTCAGTTGGTCGGTCCAGACTGAAATCTCTCAGAAACCTTTGTTTGAAGTTGACTTTATTTGTGTTTGTAATTCAATATTAATTTGTTGACCAAAACTGACTTTAATCATTTGTGTGAGATAGCGAAGGTGAGACCTCTGCTGAGCAAGCAAGACGCTGAAAAGCTGGTTGATGCTTGTTGCCTGTGAAGGTTCTCAGTCACCCAGGTCATAGTTAGTCATTTCTGCTGTAACAATCTACATACTGGCCTACCAAAAACAGCTATTGCAAAACTACAGACTGTGCTGCTGCCAGGGTTTTAATTTAAACTAAAAAGAGATATCATCTAGCTCCTGTTTCACACAACCTACCCTGGCTCCCTGTTTATTTTAGAACAGATTAAAATCTTTCTCTTAGTTTTTAAGGCACAAATTGGCCTTACCCTCTTTTATATCACAGACTCCTCATCGCTTTATAAACCCTAATATCCTCCACAGCTGCGCTTTTAACTATTCCCAAGGTCACCACAAAAACCTTTGGGAGGCTTTTAGCCGCCACAGCCCCAAAATATGGAAGACTCTGCCTTTAGGTATTAAGACTTGCTGAGTCAGTGGAATGCAAAGAAGGTAAGAACAGATTAAAATAAGATTATATCAGCATTACCTTTGTTGGAAATGTTGGTTTGTTCCTTTTGTATTCTTCTGTTCAACAACTTCACTTCCCTGTCCTCTGCGACTATTGAGTTCTAATTAAAAAAAGAATAATTAATTGCAATAAAGCTCATACACTACTATAGTAAACGCTTGGCAGTGTTCACAATTTTTCAGTAAGACCTCACCACAGGCCTGTAAGGGTGTGTAATGCTTAAGCAGCCCTACTTCAGACCGACAAGAGGTCTAATCAAAAAGAACAAGTGAAAACGCCAGAGTGGGCAATTAAGTAAAGAGAAGTTCTATTGGGTTATTGGTTTAACTTTCATTTTTTATTCTTCTATTTATTACCTCATCCTGTGTGTACATATTTTAAAAGTAGTCTAATCTTTATTTTTTAAAGGTCTTTTCAAAATATTTGCAAATTACCAGTGGTTGAAGAAGTATCAAGATCAGCAGTACCTAGTAAAAGCCCTGTATTCAGAGGTTTTATCAGCAACATGTTAAAGTATCAAAATTTAAAGCACTCATCATGCAGAAAAATGTCCCCTGTTGAGTGTTTATTTTATTTTTTTATTATTATGCTGGATTATTGTTACTTGCCCCCGTGACCCTGTACACAGGAAAAGCGGTAACGATGGATGGATGGATATTATTACTAGCATTTTACTATTGTAGCTGACTAACTACTTTACTGTTTGGTAGTTCTATGTAGAAGTTGATGTCAAGTCGATTTTGTTGGTAAAATATAAACATACAAAGTAACAAAAGGTATAAAACAATGTAGTACAGTGTGAAGTATGGTACTACTCAAGTAAAGCACCTAAACAATTGACCTAAGTACAGTACTTCAGTAAGTAACTTAAAGATGTCAAAGCACAGGGCATAAAATTAATCATAGTAAACTTTAAAGCTACTATAAGTTGTGTTCCAAAAACAATTTACTAGACAATTCCCAAACATTGTCTAATGTTTCCCCACAGCCCTGTCAGATGAAATTAAATTTTATTTCATAGTCCCTAGACCTTTCAAATTCCTAGTAAATACTGTTAATTATAGTATTGCTCAAGTTTGCATTCGTATTGTTACGAGTTGTTAGGGTTTCAGAAGCTGTATGTTTCAACCACTCAACCATTTAAACGTCTGTGCTCACTTGCCAACTTGTTTTCATGTACTGTTCAGGTGTTACAACTTTTCCTGTAATTTCTATTGTGTGAAATTAGCTGAGCTACTCAATATGTTTTACATGTAGCCTGGCAACTGCAGTGGTGCCAAGTACCCTTAGTTTGGAACCGCTGCACTAGATGATACTGCAGTAGTGTAGACCTTTAATCAACTCTGGGTTCTGCTCTCTGTCGCACACCAGTGGTGACCACCCGTTACAGCAATGTTTTTGTTTGTCAGTGTTTTGAAAGTCCGTAAACCAGCCCGTTCTTTAGTCTTTTCTAACTGCATATATTAGTTAAAGAGTTGGTATCAGGTTCAAAATCTTATTTAGTGGTTGTACCAGAACAGGTTTACATGGTTTAATTTTCAAAAAACACCATATTTTTGTCATACTGCACATTGCTGCAGCTCCTCTTTTCACCTTATGCGTTTCGTTTTAGCTATGGAGTGATAAATCTTGCCTCTACATGATCTTTGTTGAGAGTTGCACATAAGCAGTTCCTAGTTAAGGACTGCTAGCCAAAGTCAGTAAACACGGCTTCGGTTCAGCTGTATGTGTTCCCCTTACCAGCTTGGCAACATGAACTGGAGCAAGAGTTTCAGAGTGGTGAGTTATTAACCTGTAACAAAAGTATCTTTCATCCATAAAGTTTTAACTGAGCGCTGTCTCTACATCACAGTAACAACTTTATGTCTGGAGGATAGCTAGTGTTCGGAAGGGAGAGGAGAGGTGTGTGCTGCGACTCAGTGTTTTTCCAATGCTATTTTTGAGGGCGTGTCGGACTAGCTGCTTGGCGAACGTTATATGACGCGGATTTTGCTTTCATCCCCATGTCGTCACATGGATGAAAGGGAATCGGCTGGACTACAAATGAGCTGTTCATAATATGTATAATATTATTTACTTCTTTGTGGACTGGAAATTTTGTGCTGGAGTTTATTTGCAGCTTGTGATCCGCTCGCCCTTCTCCTTCGCACCTGTCTCTTAAATTCCAGTTGGACTTTAAGACAGACTTCAAATAATCCAAACCTAACCTTGAATTAATAATGGCGTGTTAATGTTTGAAATGAAATGCCAAAGATAATATCTTAACAACTAAATATTCAGTCCGTCTTCCAGCAGCGCGTTGGATCGTGCTCGGTATCCTCGGTGGCTCTGGTGTCCATGCTCTCTGTCACTTCCTCTTCTTTCTCTGTCCCTCCTCTGAATCTGTCCATCCTCGTTCCTCTTCCTCCTTTCCTCCTCACCCCCTGCTTGCTCATACAGCCTCCTTGCGTTCTTAGTCCTGCTCCCTTGTTTCTCATCTCCTCTCTCCCTCCGGTCATCATGCGGGGCTGTCCCTCTCCTGTGGTGACTCCTCTTTGAGTCAAATTCCTCTCTGCTGCTCCAACACTCTCTTTCCGAAAGCTCTCTCTGCGTCGCCATGTCGTGACTTCGATGTGAGATCTTCGTCCCGGCGCTTTTTCCGCGAGCTTCGCTTTCCATCCCTCTCTCTTTCTTAGATTCTCTTCCTTCCTGGTTTTCTCTCTTCCCATCTCTACTTTTTGCCGTCTCCGCTCCCTGGTCACTAACTCCTCTGTCCTCCCCTGTCTTCCTCCACCTCTCTGTCCTGTTGCCTCTTTCCTCATTGGTTTCTTTATTTCCATGTTTGCTTCCTCTTTCACTCCTGTGGGGTCTGTCTTTGTCGCTCCTGCTGCTGTGTCTCCTTGCACTCTCAGTGTCTGTCTCTTTCTCTTCATTCATTACGCTTTCATCCTCTCTGCTGCTCTTACTTTTGTCCCTCTCTGTCTTGACCCTCTCAGAATATATGTTTGCACTCCGGTCCTCTCGTTTTGAATCGCCTGTTCGGCTCTTAATTTCCTTGTGTTCTTTTCCAGTCATAATTTCTTTTTCCTTCTCGTCCGTCTTTTTATTTGTACCGTTGTCTTCTTTCACCTTGTCTGGCTTGCTCTCATAAATTACTTTTCCAGCTGTAATTCGATTCACAGTTTCTTGGTCCTTCATCCTGCCTTTCTGAGATTGTTCTTTTAAAACTTCATCTTCGGCTGCTTTGACAGTCTCCTTTTTCTGCTCTTTTTCCTCATCAGACATCTTGTCTAATTTTGACTCAACCTTGATTCCTCCCTCACCTTTTCCCTTCTTACTTTCCTTCTTTCCCTCTTTCTTAGCATACTTTCTTCCCGTTTCCTTCTCCTTTTTCTCTGGCTTGTCTTTTTCCTTCATGCTCTTCTCCTCTTTTTTCTCCTTCTTACTTTTGAACTTTTCCTTCTTCACCTTCTTCTGCTCCTCCACGACTTTCTTGTCCAGTTTCTCCTCCAGGAGGTCCAGCTCCTGCTCCAGCTCAGCCAGCTTCTTTGGATCAGATTCCAAATTGTCGTCAACCTCCACCTCCACATCCTCAATGTCCTCGTACTCCTCCACTTCGATGCCGTCCATGGTTTTCTGCAGCTGCGTCTTCACCTTGTTCAGCTCCAGGAGGCCGTCTTGCAGTTCTTTACATACGTCCCTGATCTTGGAGGCAAATTTAGTTTTGGCGCCCTTGCGGAGCTCGTGGGAGTCTTTGGCAAGGAAGAAAACATCCAGAGCAAGGAAGAGGGCCGACATAACTCCTGTGGTGACACTGATGGCCTTGGCAGCTCTGGCGGCGCCGCCTGCAGTGCCTAAAATCTTCACAGTGCTGATGAGCTTATTGGTGTTGATCATCAGGGCTTTTCCGGCTCGGCCGCCCTCCTTCATCACATGCTTGAGGCTGCGGTTCAGAGCCTTTTTGCCAGCGCTCTTTGAGTATTCCTCAAAGTTCCACTGCTGCAGGGCATCCATACTGTCCTACAAGTGGCACAAAGACAAAGAAGGAGGGTAAGAATAAATCCATTTGCAGGGACATTTACATTTATTCATTTAGCTGACACTTTTATCTAAAGCAACTTACAATTGCTGTACATGTCAGAGGTCACACACCTCTGGAGCAACTAGGGGTTATATGTCTTGCTTAGGGACACAGTTGGGGGTTGAACCCGGGTCTCTCACACCAAAAGCATGTGTCTTATCCATTGCTTAAAACTGAGGATAAAGTCATTTTCTAATAGTCTGATGTTCATATATTTTGTTGTTCCAATGTTCTAATATTTGTTAGATTAGGTTGTAATATTTTTATTAGAACAATTCATCATCTCAAATGTAGACCATCTTTGAGGTGGAAAGAAACAATGGCAACCATACAGAATCATTTTAGCATCTCTATGCAGTTCCATTACTACTGTGATGCCCATGTCTATGAACTATTTTCTATCTTCTTCGTGTCTAGTTAGCTTGCTAACAATGCAAAAATACACCTGCCGGTTTAACGATTAAGCTAATTGAGCAATTCTCATGCTAAACTTATAAGTAGTTACCTTCTGATAAATAGTAACTAAGTACATAAATAAACATAAAAGTTTTAAGGAAGATATAAAATGTTACTTAGGAGTTACAAATATTGTCCAATATTACCTTTTTTTAGCACAAACATTTTAGGGATATAAGATATGGATCACTTAAATCTGTTTTTATGAAGAATTATGACAAAAATACCTACTGGGTGGGACAACGAAAAAACAACAGTGCAACACAGTCTCTACATCATCTTAAACATTTCTTGTTATTACATTGGTCGACTTATTCGTTAATACAATATATAAGCAATTAGCTGGCTCATATATTGGTCCAGCCAATTTATGGGTCTAACTCTAGTTATCACAAATTCAGGAACTAAATTTAGATACAAATTGACCTTTTTTACTAAAAACATTCAAATGAAAATACATTTTATAAGAAATTAATCATTTCCCATATTTCATCATCATATTGCATCTCAAAGGTGATGATTTGCTGCTTTTTCTGTTTTACATTGTTTGTGTTATTATCTTTCGGTTTTGGACTGTTGGATGGACAAAACAAACAATTTGAAGATGACAGATTGTGTTCTGTGAACATGTGATCGGCATTTATTAACCCTGTCTGAACTTCTCTCACTAAATCAAATAAAGTTAGTGGTTACATTATTTTCTCCACTGGACCTCTATAATGTCACCAGCAGCAGTAAGTCTGTAGATACATCTGCATAGCCTGCGTGAGATTCACCTGTACGAACTCCAAACATTCTCTGATGTCTTTGATCTCTTCTTGGTAGCTCTGAATCATCTTCTCCAACTTCTTGCGGTCCATGCTGGAGTGAACTGTATCTGTGATATTGGCTGTCGCTGACGTGATGCTCCCCGCTGTCGCCACACTGATCCCCACCGCTGTGACAATAACAGAGGCACCAAAAGTGAAAGGGGCCAGAATGAGCCCTGTGATTGTTGCCACGCTGCCTGCGACACTGGCCACCCCTCCACCCACAGCAGCTGTCACCGTTCTTTTGTGGAATTGATCTGCAGAGTCGGCCAGAGCCAAAAGCTCCAGGATTCGATGCTGTAAGGACGCCCCCCGCTGGTTGAAAAGATGCACAAACAGACGGGCTGCCATGTAGACACGATCAGCTACTTGCTCCATCACCCTGGAGAGACACATGAGACAAGTAAAGGCTTACAACTCATGAGATTGGGTATTTATTACAGTTAAAGTTAGATGCTTGTATGTCTAGGAAACAGCTCTTTCCCACATGCATGAGTCCCAAATGATGCAGCAAAACTTGGCTTCATTTGAACCCTAATTCTGACAAATGCTGGACAACAGGGTTTCTGCAGCCTTAAGTTAAGTTAAATTAAGGTTGTTTTAAGACCTTATTAAAACCACATAAAATGTTATTTAATACCTGTTTTAAATATATATTGATTAGTATGATGGCCCAAAATGACTTCCCAGCAGTATATAACAATAATTCCTAATGATATAATTAATGACATTAACATAACCTGGAGCTGGCTTATCAACAGAAAATGGATGGATGGATTAACCAATTAAAAATTCATTCATTCATTCATTCAAGTTAAATAAGTATTTTTTATTTTTGCTAAAATTAACATTTGCCCATTATGAGTCGATGAGCTTCCTAGCTTCTGTAGCTACACGTCTGATGGTGCTGACTGAAACTCCACATTAAGGAATAAACAGTCTCCACAATAATTGCACTTCTAATTTATACGTGTATTACGCATCTCAACAGCCTGCATTCAATTACAAACCATCTTACGACATTCATGCCTATGAGAGGCAAATTTCTTCTTAGGTCTTTTTTGGAGGAAACTAAATTCAATGCTTTTAAAGACGTTCAAGACCTGCAGATACCCTGGACAAGGAAATATAAATCCAACAATAATTCTGCTCTAAAAAATGTTCTCAGAATGCCAAAATAATATGGGTAATCTGAATAAAAAGTTATTAAAGAAAAGAAACTATACTCACATTTCCTCATTGCCTTCCTGGAAATTGGAGGACTCGTTCCAGTCTGTCCAACCTGGAAAATGGCAGTAGAAATATTGTAAAAATATGATTTCTAGTATTTAGAGCAAATACTTAGAACAGTGTTTTGTTTCTAGTTTTTAGTGCTGATTTCTTTTATATTTTAAATGACTTTTAAAGTAAAAGTAAAAATGCTGGTGTGTGTGTGTGTGGTAAGGTGTGCTGTGATTTCCACACTTTCTCTGGCTTCAGTGGTAATTCTCCTGGTGGAGCAGAACAACAAACAGATTAAATGTAAACACGGGCATCCTAACCTTTGACGGTGTTCCACCACTCCATCAACTCATCAATTTCCTGAAAACAGAGACCTTCGTCAATGAAAAGACAACCTCCAGTATCGGTTGCTTATAAGCTAAAACACACAAACACTGAAGTGTCCTAACAGTATCACACCTATCCTGTTTGTTTAAACTGCCATGAGAGTTGTCGGTCAAACTCTTGTGCGGACCAAGACCATCCTTTTCAAGCTGGCTCGGTCCGGTTGTTGTCCCTCCAAGCGGACTCTTACGCGGTTCATTTGTGGTGTGAAAGCAAACGGGTCCACCACAGGACTTTTTCAAAGTAGAGATGTGATTTCAGCATGATTTCAAAAGCTGCATTACTAATGAATCCATTTGCTAGTCCTGAACTGTTTTGGAAGCAATCTTATAATTGATCTGTATAAGGTATATACTGTATATTACATGTTATATATACCTGTATATTTATACAAATGTATATATTCTATAACAAAGAAATACCCCATGCACAGTAACAACAGTCAGATGCCGGTAGATCGCAGGATTTAGCAATGAAAAATTAAAAACAAGCCACTGCACACTGAAATGACTTTACTATAAATTATTGTGAACAACATGTTTCCCCTATGGCTTTTTCAGAAGTACCTTAAGAAGCCATATGCAAAATGCACCAATTTTGTGCCTACTAGTCCTTTCGGCTCCAAAATGTGTGAAAATAGGCACCAGGTTTAAAATTATTATCATGTTGTAAAACAGAACAAGGAATCCCCTCCTACTGTTACTTTGTGGTACACAGAGATCTTTAATGTATTACCACATCAGAGAATCAGTTCTGTGCTTAAAGGTAAAGATCAATCAGTTCTGAACATTTAGAGTGCACTCGTGGACTATCTCCTTGTAGAAAATTACTTAATATCTTGGCCTGGTTATTTCTTGGCCTTATTTTCACCCACACTTGGACTAAGGCTAGGTCAAAGTTGACACGGACAACGGTGGATGAACCTGGACTATGGGATCTAAAAAGGGAAAGAAACAATCTGTTTTTGATTTGGAATGGACGGCTTTTATGTTGCTTTTTTGTTATTGTTGTTCTACATTGCTTCCTTCCTGTGTATGTACCATAGACTGTAGTCACTGGTCCAGATGACATTTGATGTGTGTATGTATTTGTACGATAATATCACCCAAACTGTCCAATCAGAGAGTTACCTGTCAGTCTGTTTAACTTCATGCTTACTCCTTTTTGTTTTTTTGTGAAAAGTCAGTGTGAACACAAACTGGACCAGAAGTAAAATGCAACAACTAACATTGTCTCTTGGTCTGGATCAAATGAACTGAACTACAGGAGTGAAAGCACATTAAAACACACCTGCTCAGATTCAAGAGGGGTGTCTTCAGTAGGGTAAGCTGCCATCTCCATAGGCTGGACCTCTACTGTGCTCTCCTGGAAAACAAACACCACAACAAAAATGGCACCACATGGAAAAGAAATGTCAGAAGATCTGAGAAAGAAAATCATTTCTTTGCACAAAAAAGGTCAAGGCTCTAAGTATATTAGCAATGAAAAATGCTGTATAGCATGGTGGTGGCAGTGTTCTTGTGTGGAGTTACATGTGTGCTGCAGGTGTCGGGGAGTTGCATGTCATAGATGGAATCGTGAATTCACACATCCACTGCAAAATACTCAAATGGAAGATGCAACCATCACTCTGTGCTCTAGGCCGCTGCGCTATCTTTCAACACAATAATGACCTAAAACATAGGGTCTTAATTTTCAATGTGGTGTACTCATTTATGCTGTGTACTGTATGCGTGAGTGTAAATATTTATATACACACATACATATATAAAAAAATCTAATATATATATACACTGCATAAAATGTTCATAAATAACAATATTAATATTAAATAGATATAGTTATGATTAAGGCTTGGTTAGAGTCTTGATTGGACGTGTGAATCTTCAGAATTTCTGTTTGATAATACCATTATGCTAACCAGTGCTGGGTTCAGCTCTTGCAGCTCAAAGGTCTCCTCAAAAAAAGGCATCTTGTCTGAACCCTATAGAGGAAAAGATTTACAATGTCATTAACTCCATAATTACAAAACCAGTAAACAAGTAAAGGAAATACAAACTACAAAGAGGAAAAAGCATTTTTGTAGAGACAGAACAATCAATGGCCCTGGACAACTTCTAATAACCTCTTGGACTGATCCTGTCCCACTAAGGTACTTGTAAGTAAACTTTATTTTACAAGACTTTCACTAAATTAAAAAAGAAAAACATTTTGAAAATGGTCAGCATGTTGATCCATATCTGTATGAAGTTTCAGACCTGTCTCTGGTAATGTAACTAAGATCAGTACAGACCTGTGAAGTGAGACTAAGCTTGGGTATTTTGGGAAGTGTTTTCTTGATTCGGAACGACACAACCTGAGAACATTTAAACAAAACAAGAGGAAAGGAGGGTTTTTTTAATGAGGAAAGGACTTTAACATCAAACTGAAGAAGCAAGAGGAAAAAATAAAATATCCTGTGTGGATACAGTACACAGTAACCTAAAACACCTAGTGGTCTAGCTGTTGAACTACATTTTGGTTCTTGCTCATGCTACTTTCTGTCCGGTCTCTGGTTGTTTCTTTAAAATTAACAACTCACTCGTCTTTTTTTCTTAATGGTTCTCCTGCCTCTCAGCCCGCCTCCTTCTGGTGCCTCCATGTCCTCACTTTCCTGCGAATGAAGATAGAGGTAACCAGCAGTGGTGTAACTACATTTACTCAAGTACTGTACATAAGTGCAAATTTGAGGTACTTGTACTTTACTTGAGTACTTCCATTTTATGTAATGTTATACTTCTACTACACTACATCTCAGAAGCAAGTATTTTATTTTTTTCTCCACTACACCAGATTACAATTTTCCACACCCTTCCTGTCCAGTGAAAACTATGCATCTCCAAATCTGGATATTCTGAATTTGAATTTTTCTGATGAACTGAAGGATTAACCTTACGGTGAGAAAATTTTCCTACTTCTTAAACTAAATAAACGATTTAACCCCTTTTCGGATCAGTTGGAAACCAAACTAAAAACAGGGCTGACTTTTAAGACATATAGTACATGGTTTTCAAAGGATTTATGATGATCATATATAATATGCCAAAAATTTCAAACAGCATATAAAGTAGTTAAAATTAACAAAACCTTAAACATCTACAGCAGTAAAATGGAGCATTCACATTAATTGAGCAGTAATTAATCCAGAAACATTAGTTATAAAAGTAAAACACTGTCAGGGACCAATTTACTGCAAAATGAATACTTTAACTTTTGAAACTATACGTACAGTTTTGCTGATAATACTCCCAAACTTTTACTTAAATGCCAAGTGTATAATTTCTGCCACTAAGGGTCTCTCACATCAAAACATTAACAACGTAGTTGGTGAAAATGTAATGATGTGGAGGTCCTGGGCTGGTGTGGGTACATGTGGTTTGCGGTTGTGTTGGATGTACTGCCAAAGTCTCTGAAACGCCTTTGGAGATGGCTTATGAACATTCAACTGGCTGGTGGACATTCCTCCTGTCAGCATGCCAATTTGCACGTTCCCTCAAAAACTGCAACATCTGTGGCATTGTGCTGTGTGATGGAACTGCACATTTTGAAGAGGCCTTTTATTGTGGCCAGCTGACCTGTGCAATACCAATGCAGAACAGTTAAATATTATATCTTTAAGTAAGTTTCGGATGCAGGACTTTTACCTGTAGTGGAGTCTTTTTACAGCGTGGTAGTTGTATTTATAATGAAGTTAAGGATCTGGATACTTCTTTCAACAGTGAAGATAGCAGAGATAATTGCTTAAAACCTGTACAAACACTTGATCCAGTTTAGAGGGACGATCTAACTCACTCGCAATGCCAACTCTTCTCATGTAACCTATCATTAGTGTTATAATGTTTTTTATTAATTCATTCTAGTCTGTTTTTTCAATTTTCATTTGTTTTGTGACTCAAATTGATGCTTCATGTTTTATTTTTTAACAGGATGAAAAAGGAGTATTCGCTGGGATTTTTAGGAGGACACCCAAACAGTTGAACATCATGTACAATATTATCAGTACTGAGAGACATGAAATGTATTTATATTGTATATGTACAAGTTGTGCAATCAGTAGTAGTTGGAACAATAGCTCTAATAGGAGTAACAGAAGTCATATAGGAGTAGATTTGTAGCTATTTAATCATTTCCAATCTGTATATTTGAGATTGTCAAAGAAGCAACTAAAGATGCTCTGAATATATATAAAAACATATTTACTGATTTGATTTGCATGTTATGATATTCGACAGTTTTTAGTTTTATATGTTTTGCTGTCTTTGTCGTCAGTACACTCAACAAGACTCACCTTTGTGGTGCTTGTGGCTTCAGAAAGTGTATTATTAATGGTCGACAATTCACCAAGATCATCCTTTCAAATAAAAACAAAAAACAAAACAGGAATTCACTTACTTTAAAATTTCAGTGTTAGAATAAGTTATAAATCCCTGAAACTCTCAGGTGAGGTTGTTGGGGAACCCTTTCAAAAGCAGGTAACAAAGTTCAACACGGGGTCAAAAACCTACTCAGATGTTTAAATGTAAAAATAAGTCCATGTAAATAGCATTAAAAAAATCTATTTTTACCTGTGCAGTTTCTGTGAGGCTGTCGCAGCTGGTAGACAGTTTCCTTGTGTCACTGAGAGGATCCTGGAAAATAAAAAGGAACTTTAACATTTTGTTGGGAATTTGTTTAAACTTTTTTAAGGTTATTTTTGATGAATTTACCACAATATGATTAGCTTAAAAAAGTAAATGACACCTTTTGTAGACAACCAGCAACCATACAGAAGTTAATTTGGTCACCTTAGTAACGATTGAGCGCAGAGCTGGTTTGGGAGACTTTTTGAAGATCCCTGCTAGTCCTCCGGTCTTCTCCTGCAACATATGAAACATCCAGACTATAACAGTCAATAATCAATGGTGTAACAGAGATAAACAGGCTGAGACTGTGATCGTCGGACAACAGTTGTACCTTTGATGTGGTTGCGTCTAAAAGATTTTCCCAACTGGCAGATAACTTGTCCTCGTCTGTGTTTAATTCCTGAAGAAGAAAAAATATATATAAAAAAGACTAGCACAAAAATACAATGTGTTGTAATTTAATGTATAGGACAATGTAAACCTTATATGAAAGGGTCATTACTGGACCTCATCTATTGTACTCCCCTCTGCTGTTTTATGAGTCTTTTTAAACATGCAACTAAAAATACTTTTCTCCTGAAAACAAACATAGTGACTGTAAAAATTAGGAGTATTTGTAATGGTTCATAGTTAAAAGAAAAATTCAAAAAACTAGCATATTGAAATGTAACTACATTAACTAGAGGCCGAAAATACCAAAATAAACAAGCTTAAACTATTCTAGTGTGTTTTTACATGTGTATTAAAATAAACATTTTTTTAAATTTTATAGTGCTTACATCCAAAAACAAACATCTTCTCAAGACAGTACCTTGGTGTTGCTGTTTTCAAACAGACTGTTGTTACTTGCTGACAGTTTGTCGTCCTTGTCCTGAAAAAAAAGACGCACAGTATATTAATGTGCACAAACACTGTCACCACAGACACTTATGCCAGCGGTGCAACCGGTCACACATGCTCACCTCTGCAGCTGCCTCATCTCCAAATGCTTTGGGTGTCCTCTTGAGAAGTCCACTGAACAGCCCACCTTTCTCCTGACCAGTGAAAATGCAAATGAGAGAAGAGAGAACACAGCATTTTGTTATTTATTTTTTCCCGATTGGAGTGCAAAAGAAAGAAAGACAGAACAGTTGGGTTTGTGGTTTAGCCAGCTACCTCAAATTGCTCTTTACATGATGACCATATTTCAAAGCATGCAGACTATTTATTTTCTACCATTCAGACAGGAGCTGGGTTCACTTCAGCACACCATACAAAAAGGTGTAGATTCTCTAGGTAACCCAGTGACTCTGCAACCTCATTTTTGTCAAAGTTATTGTCATGTGTAACAATGTGAGGATGCTGCTGTGAGTGTACGCTGGGCGGACACTGACCTCGTCAAACAGGTTGTCAGTGCTGACTGATCTTTTGAAGATGCCAGCCAGGCCTCCTTTTTTCTCCTAAAAATACAGATTTTTGGTGAATACATTCAGAAAAATTATTCTAACCAGAGAATCAGATCACACCGTTACTAGGTTTTTAAATTTCTCTGGACCAAATTCATCCAGAGTATTTATGACATGTAAACTGTAGTGATAGATAATGCAAACACTTGCACAAAAGTGATGGCAGAGGATTGGCATATTTTAATTTTAGTCTGGTCTAGTTTAATGTATTTTATTTATTGCTTTTAATTATTTTTGTTTTTTATTTAATTTTCTAGCTAAATACAATGCACAACAGGACAAACACAAAGATATCATCAACTCATACAATCTGACCTCTGTGATCAGGTTTCACTTCATGTTGACATGACAACAGCAGCCATGGTGAGACAGAAAAATTGAGCACTAGAGTTTGTTTTTTTTAAAGAATTTAGTACCTTCAAGACGGTGGTGTGAAACAGATTCTCACAGCTGCCAGATAACTGATTTTCACTTTTCATGTCCAGCTCCTAAATTCAAACCAGAACACACTAAATATCAATTGTCCATAACAGGACATTTAACAACTGATGTCATCAATTTCATCAAATCACAGTACCCTATCTGCTGCAGCTCCCTCTAGTGGTTTCTGGGGCTTACTAAATATGTTGCTAAAAATATTTTTCTCATGGAAAATAATTTGGTGTCAGTGAACGCTCTTTTAAAAGACATTTTATCTGCACGTTTTACTGCTCACCTTGGTGGTATTATTCTCAGACGGGTCTTTCTGAGGCTCTCTGCTCTGAAACAGAGAGATTAATGTTACATTAAACTGGTGAAACTGTGTTCAAGCTTAAAAACTCATGACACCATCCAGGAAATTCACCGGTGACTCTGTTTTTTCTTCAGACGCTTTGGGAGTCTTTCTCAGGAGTCTGCTGAACAACCCTCCACCTTTCTCCTGATGAAATAGACAAGACAAAGGCTTTGGGATGATCTGGGTTATTTACAAATCCAGCTGAGGTTTTGTTAAAAAGCCACAAATCATCTTGGATTTTAACACAATAACCTATTTGTTCTTAGATACATTTTTCATTAAGAAAATGATTAGCAGTTTTAAAAGTTGTTACCTCGGAATACTAAATACTTATGAAAAGGTTGCCTGTAAGCCTGGAGTGACACCTGACCATTTTACAAAATATTTCTAAAAAGTTATTTTATTAATAGAAATGAAATGTAGTAGAAAATATTTAATGAACATCTTTGTTTTTGCATTAGTATACATGTTAATGGTAATAGACAATCAAGCACACAATACATGTGTCAGATTTTCAGTGCATGAACAGTACAGTGGTCCATGTGAAAGGAAATCTGGAGACAAGCTTCAGACATCTTGCTAGGTAATTATTTACAATTGAAACATTATCATAATACTTCCAAGCATCCCTCAAATGTTGATAATATAAATATGAAGGTTGATATTGCAGTAAATGACACTTTTACCTCTTCAGGATGAGCAGCTTCCACAGGTTTGGGAGTTTTCTTGAATATTCCATTAAATATTCCTTTTTTTTCCTAAAACACACATATTCAGACAATGAGTGCTCTCTCTGAAAGTAAAGTTTCTAAATGAGGGTTACAACAGGGTTACTTGTTTTCTACTTTATATTTACATTGCCTCTTTCAGACAAGGACCATATGGATCAATTAGAAAAATACATGAAAATACATCGCATGCAACTATCAGAGAGACTGGTAACTTCTTAGAAAAAAGGAAAGAAAAATAAAGAATGTACACAATACAAATATAAATACATTGGTATTTATTATGTATATAGTACATATCTGCCTACATAACCTAGATACAATGTATGTATCTGTAAATAAAAAAAAGAACAGGCCGAAATAAATAAATATTTGTATAATTAAAATTCACTTTGTTTAGTTGTTGTGTAGTAATGCTTTGAAGTTAACAAAAAGTTAATAAATATATTTCCTGCCTTTCCTACTGCACTGTTCCTGCACTGAAATAAAAGACCAGAAATACAATGTAGTGTAGTTACCGTAATAACATGTACTCTTGGTCAATGTATTTGCTTCTGAAACTCATAACTGTAAATTAATTTTACCTATAGTCTTTTGTAGCATGTGACAGTTGTTTAACGTGTTTTGGTTGTTTGTATTTATTGTTATGGTAATAATGTTTTTAATGCTACCCTCACCCCCAGATAGCTCTTGAAATGACTTTTACCTGGTTAAATGAAGAAAAAATGAAGGGTGCATTAGCAGATTTCATTACCACATTATATTTCAACCATGAGTAGGGCTGCAGCTAAAGACTACTTTCCTTACCTATTATCTAACTACCAGTTGAATCTTTTCGCAATTCATCGAATAATCATTTCGTTTATAATGTCAGAAAATGGTCTATCGTCTGTCACGATTTTACTGGAGCCCACAGTGATGTCCTCAAATCACTTGTTTTGTTTCAGTAACAGTCAAAAACACCAAGATACTCATTTTATTGTCACATAAGCCAAAGAAAATCAGCAAATCCTCACAGTGTTGAAGCCTGAACCTGAGAATGTTGCTCTAATCACCTCTCTCACTCTGTGTGTTATAATATTTTATAATATTTTACTTTACAATTTTATAATACGTTGATATTTAAAACATCACCTTTGCAACTGACCTTCGTGTTGGCAGCCCCAGACAGACTGTCATCGCAGGGAGAATCTTTCTGTGCAGATGGATTCTCCTGATACCAGAATTAAAACTGTCATAAGCAGAGAGCAGCTCCACAGGAGGTAAATTAGTCATATAGAAACTTCTGCTCCTCTTGGATTACAGAATCTGAGCACATTGGCGGACTTACAAGGAACATGCATCATACTAGCTGTGCTCCATTTGGTCATGTGAACCCGGTTAAATGGAGTGCAGGCAGGAAATGAGGCAGAAGCAATGATCTTGAGTTTCTATCAGCTGATAATCGAGCAGCAGCAGGTGGTTGAGATGCTGCAATACATTTTAATTTCATATTTGTACTGCGTGTAAGTGTTGGCAAAGACACCACAGAACTATGCCTAACCCTCAGAATAACCCTAGCTACAATCATACAAACACTGAAGCCTGCTGGGTCTCATGGCATGTGCTATACCTCTCTAGCTGTTTTGGGAGTCTTTCTGAGGAGTCCACTGAAAAAAATGCCTTTCTCCTGCAGAGAGCAGAAAACCTGTCAAAGCTAAACAACAACTTATTTTCTTTAATTTCAGAATTAAAGAACCATATCTATCACTTGCAGAGCTGCAGATATTTTGTCTCACAGGTGTTTTAATGATAGTTAGGGTGACTCGTAGTTTCAGCGGGTGTAGGGAGAGGATCTGTCTGCCAGTTCTATTATGAAGACTCACCTTGTTCTCCGACAAGCTTTCAGTGCTGGCAGAGAGCTCACTGTGTAAAGACTCTGCGCCCTAAACATTTAAAAAGAATTACTCAACATGTGCCAACATGAACACTGATAATGGACTCTGAGATTGAAAACAGTTAGTGAAACAAAAAAGGTTAAAGCAGGGAATCAGAGAAACAGCTTACATGTGTTGCAGTAATCTTATTACTCTAAAACCTGCGTCTACAAGCAGCTGGTCAGTGATTCAGATTGCAGATGTGAGAGCATTTTGAGAAATGTAGGTACATGTTAAGAGTACCAGCAAAACGTAAGAACAAAGGTCATTCCTTTTATCCTGCAGCTGTCTAAATAGAAATTTTCCACACAAAGGTAGTTAGGTCTCAGTGACCATCAACTGTACTTTCTACAACTAATTATGGCACAATTTGAGACCACTACATAGGGTATACTGTAATAATAGTTTTCACTTCAAGTAAACAACTTAATCGATTAGCAATATGTAATGAAATATTGTGTAACACTTTACTGTAAGTCCCCCTATTTAGTATTTATAAGCAATATATAAACTTTTAATAGGTTTATAACACACTGTAATGTAGCAACTGTATAAACTGATATATAGTGTATTTTTGGGCTGTACAATATGGTGAAAAGAAATTACATTAAGATTATTTTGACAAATATAACGAGTTGCGATGTGATTCATGATTAGTGGGAATGATTACTTTTGCATTGTCATCACTGAAAAAAACGATTAAAATCAATGAATTGGATATTGCGCTTGGCCATGATGCGATTTTAATGATATCTGGATTACTTGTGCAACCCTTTTGTATTTGTCAACAGTTATAACTCTAAGTGGTTGTCTGTCTGTCATTCATTGCATGTTCATTGTTTTACCAGCGTGTCTACTCGTGTAGATGACTGTTCATATCTGTGTTTTGTGTTCATGCCTTTTGTTTCCGCATTATTCCTTGTGTGTTCCTCTGGATATTTTGGATAACTACTGTCAGTTTTGGACTTATGGACTTCTCACCCATTTCATTGTGTTTTACTTTGTGTCACTAATTTACCTGCTCCACTCCTATGTCTGCATTTGGACCCAAAACCCCTGTTTCCCTTGTCAGCACCACGGTACACTGTAACATTTATAGAGATTAAAGTTATGATTGTGAAGGAATTTTAATGGTTATATTACGGAGGCTTTCCCCAGGACACACATGTAGAGATTGGTGAAGAATAAGCCTACTTGGAAACCTACTTGGTTAATCTCTGTAGGTGTAATAAGGATAAATATTCCCTGTAAGGAAGAATCCTTCAGATTTGTGTCCTCACTCTGCACTGCTGTTGCCATTCTCCTTGGCCAAGCTTCAATAAAGCTTCTGCTTAAGACACCCAGAGTTTCCTGAAACGTTCCTCATCACTAGAGCTGACCAGCTCACAAGAGTTTTCATCACAGTGATGGCTTACAAATACTGTATATTAACAAACACTTAAAAAAATCTTTGTATCTGCTTATAGCTACATTCTAGTGGTATAAACTAGTATATAGGAAAATGAAGCTTCCAGCCTCTTGGATATAATATCATCTCATATACCATCTCATCTTTTAAAAGCTTTGCTAGTTATTGGCCCAGCTGTTTTAGCTATTGTTAACTGTTCTTTGTCCCACAGTAAAGAAAACCAAACTAGATCCGACTTTGTGCATGAGGGCTTATCTAAACTAGCCCTAAAAATAAATTTCAGGCAGGCAAACAGAAACTTCTGAAAGTGCTCTTCTGAGGGTCTCCAATGACATTTAAATGTCCTCTGATACTGGTGAGTGCTCTGTGTTAGTTCTCCTTGACCTCAGCTCTGTGTTTGACACAACAGACCATCATTTTAACAATGATTAGGAGGCTACATGATTGGGTGGGCATATCAATCTTTGGTTTTCATTCTATCTCACTCACAAAAGTTTTACCGTCTCTATTGGAAACTTTGTGTGCGATTCCTCTCCACTGTCTTGTGGTGTCCCTCAGGGCTTGGTTCTGGGACCCCTGTTATTCTCTCTATATCATAAACAGATTCAATATTACACATCATTTATTTGTGGATGATATCCAACTCCACATCTCATTCAAACCCAGTGAAGCCTTTAGATTATCTAGGCTCCTTGAGTGTTCATACCAGGGACTGGACAGCAGAACATTTTTTTTTAAAACTCAATGTTGATAAGACAGAGGTTCCGGTAGTTACTCAAGAAAAAGTTGCCCCCGTGATTATGTAAAGTATTGGGCTTCTTTCCCCTGCTGCACAATTCAACCTGCATAATTTGGGGGTAAATATTTGATCAATCCTTATTGTTCTACACACATGTTAAGCAACTGGCCAGATCATATATGTTCTCGCATCGACTACGCACTATTCTCCCTGCCCTTGATCGTCTGCAAGGCAGTCAAGAATGCTGCCACAAGAGTACTCAATATGTCAAATAGACTGTCTTATATGAACCCCATTTTTATTACGTACAATGTATGTATTGTGTATGTTTACTATATACGGGGTATTTGTTATGTATTTGTACTGGTTTTTAGTTCGCATTTTTCTTCATGTCGCTCAGGCGGTCACTTCATCTTGTGTGGCTTCTTTCTTGTATGTGTTTGGGTAGCACTTTACAGGTATGGGTAATGGGTATATCTGGGTAATACTAGGCTGAAATGTATCTAACAGGGTAATAAGCAGCCAAAAACAAAGGCGAATAATGGGAATATTTAGGGAACAATAAGGTATCCTTCTTTAACTTTCTACAAAAAAATCATTATATCTGTGCAATATTTCGATTGAAATGGTGACATTAAAGGGGTAATAAACTGATGATAATGATGAGATAATATAGGTTGATGTTTTCACAGTATTATGCTACTATCAGCATAATACCTTCAAAATCACATTAACATTCTTGGAAGTGAAAATTGGTAATTACCATATTATATTGCTGAAATTCATCCTCGCCTATATTTCAAATATTCCCTTATGTTCCAAAGTATTATTGTATAAATGATATAGTTAATGCTGTAACTTGTTACCTGGAAACATCTATGGTAGTTTCTGTGTAGTAACCTGAATCAGGGCTGCAAAATGCTAAACTACCTAAAGGTCTTTGTTACATATCACACCCTCCCACACACATTTCTCTCTCTCTCTGTCTGGTAAAACAAAAATTTAAATTCAAATTAAAGACAGCATATACAGTTTACCTCATTGTTTGTTGTTTTCATCCAGTATTGTGTCTGAGTGAGCTCCTGCAGAGAAAACACAAATCTGTTTTAAAAGGTTTGGTCTGAAATCTTCAATCTTTTTTTACAGCTTTTGTCAGTTCTGAAATTGTAGTGCTGAAGCTGCCATTGACTAACAACAAAAGTGAGCTTGTGTCAATATTTAATTATTTAAAAGTGATATGGATCTGATGGGGCGGCATTGTGGTGCAGTGGTTAGCACTGTCGCCTCACAGAAAGAAGGTTCAAACCCCGGTTGCCCCGGCCTTTCTGTGTGGAGTTTGCATGTTCTCCCCGTGTCTGCGTGGGTTCTCTCCGGGTGCTCCGGCTTCTTCCCACTGTCCAAAGATATGCGGACTAGGTCAATTGGTGACCCTAAATTGTCCTCAGGTGTGAGTGTGAGCGGTTGAGTGGCTGTTCGTCTATGTGTGGCCCTGTGATGTACCCCGCCTTTCGCCCCTGTACGCAGGATAAGCGGTTGACGATGGATGGATCTGATGGATTTCCTTCTTAGGTTTGCTCTTCACAGAGTGGAAATATCCTCTCTACTAGAAACCAGCCTAATTCAATTACTTACTTACTTACTTACTTATACATACTTTAAGAACTGTTGGCCCACCACACCAGCTCAGTAGAAGGTAAATAATTAGCCTACACCACATCAGTGATGTCTCAACCACCTTCATGGTATAGATTGTGTACACATAAACCAAAGAAGAGATTGTTAAAACTCGACTTACCGCATCTGAAGGCCGTTGAGGCACCAGAGGAGTTGATTTCTCCAACCTCTCTGTGTCATTTCCATTTATCTGTAAAGATAGTTTACTCTGGTGAGTAGCCTTGCTGTAACATCTTGAAGTCTTACATATTTACTTCAGCAAACAAGCAAACACCTGATTAACTTTGTCACATAGCTAATCAACAGTTCATTCCAGTACCTCAGCAGCCTTTGGGGGAGGTTTTGGCTGTGAAAAGAGAATATAAGACATTATAAGACATATGTGTGTGTATTGTATACAATAACAGGGTTTATCTTCCTCTGTCTACTGTTTGGGATGTTTTTATATGCTGTACAGAGTCAGTGTTGGAGAGAATTCAGACTGTGCTGTGCTTTAGTTAACTGTTTGTGTGTTAGATCTAAATGTTCTCACCAGCTTTGGTTTCCTTTTGGCTTCTGGCTTCATCATACACGCCTCCATCCTGCCTGCTAGAGTGATACAGAGAGATAAAGAGTAAACAGGAGCAACCACACATTTGTGCTAGTTTGTTATCGGAGCATTTCCACTTTGAATGCCTCTTTCAAAGCCAACTGGACCACATGGAAGTAAGAGCTCACCAACGTCCTCTATTCTTCACAGCATACCTTTTGACATGCCATAACAGGAAAAGCACAGGTGTAATTAAGAATATTTATAATACCTCTATTCCACTCAAACCAGCTACTGTGTATCAATTACATACTACATACTTTAGCATATGTACTAGTCATTGTCAGAGTATACCGTTTCTTCAGTATATATACAAGAAATCAATGTGATTTACAGTTTTGTGAGAAGCTTCTAATTTTAAATATGTAGAATTGTAGGTGATTTGCTAGCATTATTTTAGATTTAATTTCATCAAACAAAATGCCCAAATAAGCTAAACTAATAAGTATTGTCTCACAAAACTCTATAATCATTGAACACACATTTAATTTAATAAACACTTAAAAGTGCCATACTGTTGCACTGGGGGATATGTTCCTTCTGTACAACAAAGACAAACAGTGTAGTTATTCCATTATTTCACCGCCATGTAAGGCACTTAAAGCTGCATTTGTATCCAACTCTTCTCGAGAAACAAAACTTAACTTAACCTTGAAATTCCAGGACTGCGTCTGTTACCTCACAGTAGATCTGTGTTAGTCAGACGAAACAAGCAAAATGAAGACATTACCATGCCCTCTGAGAAATTAGGAACGCAATTCTTCTTACTATTTTTCATCTAGAATATAAATGGCAGATTAATCAATGATGGAAGTAATTGTTAGTTGCACTCCTAGATCACTGTGATAAGGGTCTGCCAATTATTATTACTTTAAAGAATGGATGCCATGTAGAGGCATGTCTAGTCTAAATGCAGGTTAACCATGTACTCCATTCTTGCCATTTTGCTTATACAGTCTATACATTTACAGGTGGAGAGAACCAGTTTACTGTTATGTTTTATTAGTTTAATTTACCTCAATCGCTTGTGGACAGTTTGTGACTCTATTAACCTTTTTATTGACTTGTTCAAGGACTCACTTACTTTGATTTTCTCTCTACCCTGACTTGAGTGAGCAAAGTATTGCATGCATTACTTTTTTTTAAACAAATGAAAAAACATTTAATCTATAAAATAATTGTTAGTTGTGGCCTTAAATACCACAAACCCAAAAAGTAAAAAAAAATGCATTCAAAAGTACTTAAAGGTAATCCAGTATTAGCAGCATAATGTACTTAATAGCAATTTATCATTTATAAGTCATGTTTTTTCTGCAGAATCTTCACCTGTAAAGTAACCATTACCAACAAGTAAGTTAATGGAGTATAATGAAGCTCAAGTACAAGTGCCCTTAAAAATGTGGTAAAATACTTCCACCTCTGCTGTTAACAGCAAACATATCAACATACAACTGGTCAGAAAGTCACTAGACTAGAAAAAGTATATTATATTGACACAAGATAAGAAGAAACACATTACACTTACAGTGGTCACTTACCTCATGAACCGTTTGGAGAAGTACCACAGTAAACATTTCCTAAAACTGTAACGTTAGTCTGGCTTTGCTAAACTCTGTTTCTGAAAATTAGCTTTACTTAATTAACGATACATGGTGAAAACCTTTAGCTAACGCCAGCTAACAGTTAAAAGCTAAACAAAATGCACTTGACACTTTAACGGAGGGTCTAAGTATAAATTACAAACGTCTGAAACTATAAAACCAAATCTCGCTGATGTCAAACCGAGCGTTTCAACCTTTTTATATATAGTCTATGGTTTCAACATACCGAAGACTAAAAGACATCTCAGCACGAAATCAGATCAAAGCAGCGAGCAGTGACGGCTCCTTCACTGTCAACAAGTTCCCAGGAGTTTTTAAAACTCTGCCACACCCGCACAACAGCTGCACACACGAGGCGTTCAAGAGCTCCTCCACAGCTCCAAAATCCCACGCTTTGGTTTGTTTTTGTTATATACAGTTAAAGTAGTGCTTGATTTATTAACATCACAGGTTTATAATTATAAATTGCCTTCACCCGCATGTTCCACATTGATAATAATTTTTAAATCTATATTCGATTTATTTTATGTGCTACATGTTTGTTTATTTATTTTACTATGTACACTGAGCATCTTGGTGTATAATTTCTTATTAAATGATCTAGGCAACATTTAGAAAGTAATTCAGTTGTTTAAAAGACAACATAAAGATGATTTCCAGTTTTATTAAAAATGTGATATATTTGAGAAGTTAGGCCTATTTCTTTTACGAAATACAAAAAGGTATCAGAATAGTTTCATTACCAAAACACAGGTATATTTGGTAACAGGTAACCAGCCACAGTGTCATCATCCTGTTTCATCTAGGAATATGTCAAACTACACAACTAATGATTCAGAAAAAAAACCCATTTCCAATGTAACTTCATAGAAAAAGTGTGCAAACCAAGAATAAAATTCAAACAAAAAATGAAGCATTCAATATTATTTATTTAGCATAAATAAAATGCTAAACAATAATATGCATGCCACTTTCAGCATCAGTTGTTGATGCAGTGTTCTCTGCACCTTTACCACTCACCAACACTGCCTGTCCATCTCATGTTCCCATGTTTGTTAAGTGTATTTACCACATCGTGTCCAAATATTTCCAACATCACCCAAAGGCAACATTACTTATAGGTCAACCAAATCATCTTAAACAAACCAAAACAAGCCCTGAGATCTTATAAGCAACAAAAATAAAAATCACAGGTATTATTTTTCAATATATCAATAAGACTCCTTTGTTGTGCACTAATTGGTAACTTAAAACAGTTTAATTTAAAGAGCAACTTAAAGGTGCAGTGTGTGTGGACTGGGGACTACAATCCACTTGTCGAATTTATACCCTATTCAAAAATAGGGGCCAGCACATATCTGGTCAAGTGCAGATCAGTTAGCTGTGCTAACTATTAGCTGACAGAGTCTGGAATATAGACAGTATATTTCTGGACGAAGCCACCCCGCCGATTTGAATGTAGAGCGGTGAAGCCAGTTTTGGACCAATAAAATACTACTACAGGGCCACTTCCTGTTGGCACCAGTGTCTACTGCGCATTATTACGCAGCAAAACCGTGGTTTAATGACGTAGAGCAATGGCAGAAACACTGTAATTCTGGTAGCTGCATAGCTGCACAAACAAAAGTCTTCTGGCTCAGTGTGTTATTCTATATATATATATATCTGACTCGGATCGTCACTGTTTAATCAGCCCACCTACAGCGCTCACCTGCCAAACACCAAAGCAGCGTCACTGAATAGTTTTTTTAGATTCACAGAGTGTTTATAATCTAATCATTACTTTTACATCTCAAATGTGCGACGGGATGTTCTAGGGTTTTGATGTCATTTTTGGGCCTACATGGAGCCCTCCATGTAGGCCATGCAGGCTTTGGTCGGCTTCACTATGTACACCCTACATCTGTGAGTTAATATCCATATTTTATCTGTCTCTGCAGAGTTTTTGTCTTGTTGCATAAATGCAGTTTTCCATATGGAAATCCACAACTCTGATTTATGGTAAATGGTAAAACGTTGAATATTGTCACAAAAAAATTGACTCTGATCTCAATATAAATTTAACTCTAGTCTCATACCTGTGTTTATATAAGATCAAACTAGTATAGGAATTCTTTCTGGGATGACAGAAATGCTGAGACATTTGTAGCTGGCAGATTTCCATCTACGTTCGCCATGGAAATTTCTGAAAGACACTTTCACAAACATATTTATCTTGGTTAACTGAGCAAATACAAACTCTGTAAGGTCCCAGTATCGGTAGAAGGAAATAAACTGTTTGCTCACCTGAAGACTCTGCAACACGCACAGACAGAAAATATTTCTGACCTTTTATTAACAATTTTACATTTACATTCATCACACATGGGGTTCTACAATATATTGCACGTAAAAAGGTATCAGCGAATGAACAGAAGGCTGACATAATCTACAGTACAGACTACATATCATACACTGACTTTGAAATAACAGTCTTCAATATATTAATGTCTTATTAAAAGGGAATCACAAATGGCTGGCTGGTTTTTACAGTCGTTTGTTATTTAACCCGTCTAATAAGAGAATATTTTACACCATGTAAGCCATTACAACATCTAATCTGAAGACACGATTCAAATAAAAGTTTTTTTATTTAAATGTTTGTGTCTTCCCCCTGCTGTATTCGCATGGAGCCGGTTGCACCAGCTTTTCGTAAGTTTAAACTTTAAAAAAGATTTACCCATCAACAAATTAAAACAGGCCGCTCCACAAAAACAATTTCTCATGTAGTCCTTACTTGCTAGTAAATATTTACACCTAGTAACTGCCAGGTGTAATCTTACCTAGCGAAGGAAATCAGCTGACAAAGTTAATGCTAGCTTGCTAGCACATGTCCAGTTTAGAGTGAGAAGATTTAGAGATAATATGAAATATGGTTGACAAATCTCACACTGACACTGGTTAGGTCAGCATAATCACATTTCTCATCCTAAACTGCATAAATACTACTAACTCTGAATCCCATGTATTTCTTCAAGTTCAAATTCATAAATAAAACAAACTAATGCCTGTAATTACAAAGGACAGGAAGTTAAATATATCACTTGCCGCCATAAAACTGTTACTTTCGGGAAGTTACGTTACAGCTTTTGACTTCCAGTTTACACCGTAGACTGGCTTTGACACTACAGATTTTCCCAAACTACAGATTTTCCCAAACAACTGATTTACACATTACTAAAATCTTTACTAGCTTCGTAGTTTGAAACTAGGTATTACAAACTTTACACACAAACTTAGTAATGGATTTACAAACAGCTAGTGTAACCCCATCCTGGTTCTCTCTTACCGTCATTTTGCCATTTTATTGGCTCTTTTTAAAAACAATCAAAAAGCTTATTACTGCGATTCTGCTAAATTGGACCGATATCAAGTCAAACAAGACTTGCAGCCCTGACACCCAAATAAAGAAAACAGACTAATGCTACACTGCAATTATTTCTAAGGCATTATAATAATAAAGGCACTCGTAGCTAAGAGTACAATCTCTACACATGGTCAGTAAAAGCCATCATGTTTCAATATGAACAAACACACTTTGGTGAAACTCTGAGCAGCACTTTAAAATTTAACTTATAAAGTCTTTGCACCAATTTCTTTCATTTATCTAAGACTGTACTATCCAACTACATGACTTAGTTAAATCTTTAAATCCCATTTGGGGAACATGGCAGTTTCACATATAATCAGAAAAGCAGTTATGATACTTTATCTACCACAAAACCTCAGTTCCTCCCAGTAGAGTAAAACTTGTTTGAATTAAAAAGGTCCTAAAAGAAAAGTCCAGCTTTGGAAATCTCTGTATTTCATCACAAGGAAAGTCTCCCCTTTGGACATTCAAAATAGGCCTGATTGTTGTTTTCCATTACAAGAAATTGGCACAAACCACCCCATAGATGCTAACAATGCAGCAGTACGCTGCGGTTTCGAGACAGCACTTTCAAAAACACTGGAAAACTGACTATGCTTGAATCTTCTCCTTGGGACTTTAACAGTTTACATCCTTCTCCAGTTTTGAAGTTTCTGTCAAACATATTCTCGGTTCTCAATGTCCTTTTTAACGAAGTCTAGTTCAACTTCATCTGAACTGTCATAATTTCTCATCTTTCTCTTTCTTGTTACTGTCCAAAGCAGCAGTATGATTGCCTGTGTTGTTTTCTGGCGTGGTGGACTGCAGCTCCCCTCGTATCCCGTTGAGCTCCACCAGACCCTCGTGCAGCTGCATAGTCACCTCTCTGATTTTGGCAGCGAACTCTGACTTGGCCCCTTTCTTGAGTTCTTTGGAGTCTTTGGCCACAAAGTATATATCCATACCTACAAAGAGTCCGGTAAGTACACCAGTGGCCATGCTGGCGATCTGGACAGCTCTGGCTGCTGTGCTGCCCGCCACGTTGGCGATCTGCACCACGCGCATGATCTCAAAAGCATTGATGACGATCGCCTTTCCTGCCATGGCACCATCCTCGTAGACACTACTGGTGAGTGCAGGGAAGTCGCGGTTGAATGCGTTTTTTTTCATCTTCATCAGGTTGAACTTCTTCAGGTTCTCGATACCCTGCTTGATGAATGTCAGGCATTTGTTAAGGTCGACCATCTTCTCCTGATAATCTTGCACAATCTTCTCCACCTTCTTGCGGTCCATCGAGTTGTTGACCTGGCTGGAGATGCCGGCACCAGCTGATGTCAGACCGCCTGCCGTGGTGACGCCCAATCCCACCGCCGTCACAATCAAAGAAGCTCCCATGGTGAACGGGGCCAGAGCGAGGCCTGTGATGGTGGCTACGCCCCCGATGGCGCTGGTGGAGCCGCCTGTGATTTGAGCGATCTTTGTGTTCTTGCTGAATTTGTCCAGGCCGTCGGCGATGCTGTTGAGGTCAATGACGTGCTGCCAGAGGCTCTCGGCGCGCTCAGAGAACAGTTTGTTGAAGACCCGGATGCCCTTCTGCACCTTATCTGCCGTCACAGCAAACGCCCTGAGAGGAGCAAGTTGAGCATAGTTACATAGAGCTAGGTCAGTGTATCTTAAAATGCATTTTTGGGATTGTTTGTGGTATTGTTTCTCATGTTTTAGTGTTGTGAGCAGAACATAGCAAATTCTATTCTCCTCCATTATGTTGGGATCATGGAAGACATTGTAGATCTAGTTTAGGATATATCCATAATGACACAGATAAACATATGGCGAACAGACCATTTAACAGACGTGCTCAAATTTGTTGGTACCCTTACAGCTCATTGAAATAATGCTTCATTCCTCCTGAGAAGTGATGAAATTAAAAGCTATTTTATCATGTATACTTGCCTTGGTATGTCATAGAATAAAGCAAAGAAGCTGTGAAAAGAAATGAATTATTGCTTATTCTACAAAGATATTCTAAAATGGCCTGGACACATTTGTTGGTACCCCTTAGAAAAGATAATAAATAATTGGATTATAGTGATATTTCAAACTAATTAGTTTCTTTAATTAGTATCACACATGTCTCCAATCTTGTAATCAGTCATTCAGCCTATTTAAATGGAGAAAAGTAGTCACTGTGCTGTTTGGTATCATTGTGTGCACCACACTGAACATGGACCAGAGAAAGCAAAGGAGAGAGTTGTCTGAGGAGATCAGAAAGAAAATAATAGACAAGCATGGTAAAGGTAAAGGCTACAAGACCATCTCCAAGCAGCTTGATGTTCCTGTGACAACAGTTGCAAATATTATTAAGAAGTTTAAGGTCCATGGAACTGTAGCCAACCTCCCTGGGCGTGCCCGCAAGAGGAAAATCGACCCCAGATTGAACAGAAGGATAGTGCGAATGGTAGAAAAAGAACCAAGGATAACTGCCAAAGAGATACAAGCTGAACTCCAAGGTGAAGGTACGTCAGTTTCTGATCGCACCATCCGTCGCTTTTTGAGCGAAAGTGGGCTCCATGGAAGAAGACCCAGGAGGACTCCACTTCTGAAAGAAAAACATAAAAAAGCCAGACTGGAATTTGCTAAAATGCATATTGGCAAGCCACAATCCTTCTGGGAGAATGTCCTTTGGACAGATGAGTCAAAACTGGAGCTTTTTGGCAAGTCACATCAGCTCTATGTTCACAGACGAAAAAATGAAGCTTTCAAAGAAAAGAACACCATACCTACAGTGAAACATGGAGGAGGCTCGGTTATGTTTTTGGGCTGCTTTGCTGCGCCTGGCACAGGGTGCCTTGAATCTGTGCAGGGCACAATGAAATCTCAAGACTATCAAGACATTCTGGAGCGAAACGTACTGCCCAGTGTCAGAAAGCTCTGTCTCAGTCGCAGGTCATGGGTCCTCCAACAGGATAATGACCCAAAACACACAGCTAAAAGCACCCAAGAATTGATAAGAACAAAACGTTAGACTATTCTGAAGTGGCCTTCTATGAGTCCTGATCTGAATCCTATCGAACATCTATGGAAAGAGCTGAAACTTGCAGTCTGGAGAAGGCACCCATCAAACCTGAGACAGCTGGAGCAGTTTGCTCAGGAAGAGTGGGCCAAACTACCTGTTAACAGGTGCAGAGGTGTCATTGAGAGCTACAGAAAACGTTTGATTGCAGTGATTGCCTCTAAAGGTTGTGCAACAAAATATTAGGTTAGCGGTCCCATCATTTTTGTCCATGCCATTTTCATTTGTTTTATTATTTACAATATTATGTTGAATAAACAATCAAAAGAAAAGTCTGATTTCTATTAAATGTGGAATAAACAATGGTGGATGCCAATTACTTTTGTCAGTTTCAAGTTATTTCAGAGAAAATTGTGCATTCTTCGTTTTTTGTGGAGGGGTACCAACAAATTTGAGCACGTCTGTAACAGACAAGACACAAGGCAGTGAAATATTATATTAACAAGCCTTCACTGACTTGGCCTCTTCTTTTTCTGTCATGTCATCATCTTGAGGCGCTTCTTCCCAAGCTGAGGAAATAAAAGTAAGAAACAATGATATTCAGCTTTCTCATAATGTTAAATACATTACATGGCCAAAAGTATGCAGACCACAAAACATCTTATTCCAAAAGCATGGGTTTTAATCTGCGGCTTTAACAGCCTCCTCTCAACTTGGCTGCAGGGATTTGCTCCCATTCAGCCACAAGAGCATTTCAGAGGTCCAGCAGTGATGTTGAGATGATGAGGGCTGGCACGCAAGTGGGAGTTCCAGTTCATCCCAAAGGTGTTGGATGGGTTTGGGGTTAAGGTCAGGGCTCTGTGCTGGTCAGTCATGTTGTTCCACACTAAAACCTGAAAAACTCTTTAAAGGACCTGACCTTGTGCACGGGGGAACTGCCGTGTTGAAACAGAAAAGAGTCCCCAAACCTCTGCCACAAAGTTGAAAGAACACTACTGTCTAAAATATAATTGTATGCTGCAGCATTACAGACTGCATACATACATTACATACTTTTGGTCATATAGTGTAAGTGGTTCAAGGAGAAATTTTAATTTTGTCGCTCAACTCTCAGAATAAAACACATATAAAGTCAAACTAAGAGAATTTTTTATTTTATTTGTAACTTACACTCCACTGAGTTCCACCACTCCATAAGATTGTCTACATCCTGAAAGACACAGATTCGCATGGGACTGTTTATGGTTCCAATCCAAATGGTTTATAATGAGGCATCAGATTATATTGAAATGTTACTGTGGTGACATATTTTGCTTCAGAAACCAACCTGTCCGCCTTCAGGCTGTGCTGGGTCAATACGGAAGTCCTCCAGCCTGTCAAACAGGGACCTGTTTCCACCTTCATTCTGAAACAACAGAAATAATACTGCTTAAAAATCATATATCAATAACAAGATTTCCAGGTCTGCAGTGTAGCTGAAGGGCATGTTAGTGAGACCAAGGCTGCAGATTTGTTTCTCATCATTTAAGATACACAAGTGATCAGATCGGATTTGTGTGTCCATACATCCCCAACCTACAGTATCTGCATGAGTCGCTGTGGGGACGACGTAGGCGTCAGTGACTACGTACGCCGGTGAGGTGGCTTTCCAACTCGGAAGCATGAGAAACGGAGATTCATCATCTCGACCCCCGACCAATCACGCTGTCAAGTCACGGCAGAGAACTGCTATGTCGCACAAAACACACTCCACGATGGAGTTCTGCACCGCGACTTGACATCACGCAGCATGGATCCTGCTCAACTGCTCTGATGCACTTCCGTCATTGTGAGAGACGCAAAAGACACAGAACGGCCAGAGAGTCTGGACTAAGACGTATCTGTAGAAATCCGATTGGAATCGCATTCAAACGTCTCCAAATGTGACTTGGATCTGATTTGCATTTCATGTGTTTTTTTTGCTGTAGAGGTCGGCAGTCTGAACAATGCTTAAAAAGACTGAGAAACATACACAAAGAGCAAGAATTCAAGCGACATCACATATCCTCAGTTTCACTTTTGATACTTTATATTCTCAGATCAAAAGAGGAAGTGATGGTAAAAAGAGATTCTGAATGTGCTGACTTATTTCTGATCTTTTTGCAGAAGTAAAAAAGGGCCAAAAGGAAGCAGAGAAACAGGTCTGGGAATACTAATCTCGTTTCGTCTTCCATGCTAAGGGCTTGCACCAACACCTTGTGGTGGTGTGCAGGCGTGAGGGTGGGTTTCATGTCGAAAGTGAAGGGGGAAAAAACTACAAATAACACATGTTGACCATAAGCGTATCTGTTGGGAGCTGAGTGGACACCCTGGAGACAAACAAAAGAAACAGGCTGTTTTCAGGGATTCGTTAGGTGACTGAAACAGACCTTTTGTAATTCTGAACCACAATGTGTAATACTGCAACACGTCAGTCTGGTGGATAAATACACTGACACAGACTGGGTGGGAAAAGTTGCTTTAAATGTAATGCGAGGCAACAGAAGCAGAGATGGAAAAAGAAGCAACTTAAAATACAATTTTCTGTCTCATTTAGAGAAACAAAGACTGACGAGCGTTTTTATTTTCTCTACCTCCTCTGTGTTGCCTGCAGCTCCGTCCTGTGCTTGCCTCTGTATGACTCTGCCCTGAAACCAACAAACACACAGTAAAAGAATTTGTACTATCAATATAAAATGTTGCTTGTGGGCTGATATTGGTTACCATACAGTCAAAAAGCAAAGCAAAAAAAGGAAATTTTCAATAGCACAATATATTTTTTCTTCCATGGTGAAATCATCAGCTAGGTAACTCAGTGTTTCCTTCATAAAAGGAACCATGTGCTTGGAATTACAGCTATGTTAAATAACTTTGCCAAAACTACATCGCAAGAATTCATCTTAGATCTATCTGTTAAAATGATCTTGTGTCATTCGGACATTGGTGACTTTTAAATTAATGTTCCTTAGAGCTTCATTCAGTCATGACAGGGAATTTAATGAATGAGAAATGTGATCATGCAACAGAGTAAAAAATGTTATGATAGGGAGGAAGAAACTTCTTTTGTGTTCAGGCTGAATCCCTGATAGATTTTAAAACTTATTTTGCCATTGAAGCCTTAACTTAAGACCTTTGACCCTTCTTCTCACAGTGAACCACTGCTACATTTCATCATTTCATGTGATTAGAGAGCGAATTCTTCTGCCTGTTTTATAATATCTGACAGGACTATTACAGGACATTAAGTTGGAACATGCACTTAATTCCTATTAGCTCACATGTTGTATGTAAAGCGTTTTGCAAGGGAATCCATTTATTCATCAACACAGATGGCATAAATAAAACCTGAAAATATACTGAGTGCTGATCTGATTATTACTGTGGTTGTACGAAGAATTTTAACCTCTTTTTGACCAAAACAGAACTCAAGGGAAAAATTGTTTTTATACAGATTAGATCTGAGAAGAATCAGCAACATAAAACTGGCTCTTTCACAGTGTTCCCTAGTTAATTAAAGTGATTTTGTACATAAGAGACGACTGAGATAATAAATTAATAACAGTGATCTTAGAAAGTGGAACATGGTGCATATTTCTCGCTTACTGACTGGATGACATAGGCCTGGATCAGTCTACTCAAATTCTAGTTTCTCAATTTCAGTGACATGTAGAAACACATACTGCTGCTGTAATTAGTTGGTGTGCTGAAAGACATTTTGGCAGTGGTGTTTAAACAAACGTGTATTGTCCACACAGGAAGAAACAAGTTTGCACAGGTCACATGTTTGAATGTTACCTTGACACGAGGCATGAAGGGATTGTGTCTCTTGGGTTTCTTGACATTGGTCTAAAAATAAAGTGGATTAAAGTGTTACTCTGAGTAAGATATAGGTTATGTTCCTTAAGCAGTAATTGCAGTACAAGTGACTTGTAAAAATCAGACCAAGAATCAATCGACAAGAATTTGGGAAATGAGATTGAAGACCTCCTCTGTTTTGTCCTTGTCCTCCTCCTCTTTCTTTTCCTCTTTAGATGAAGAATCATCTTCTTTCAACCCTTCATTATCAGACGGAGCCTGAAGTAAACAACAAGTGTAAACATAACATTAAATAAATGAGGTGAGCACAGAGAAACTTTCCCCCTTCAGCAGATCAATGTGAAAAAGTATTGTAGTGTCAAACTCGGCACATATTTTGTGCTTTCACTACACGTTGAAGGTCAAACATCCAAGTGAAGTAACAACAAACAAAACACATTTTTGAAAGAGTAGGACTTTAAGTTTAAAGTTTTATCTTTGTTAGTAGATGCAGTCAGGTTGAAACCTCCATTAAAACCAACCTGTTGAGAACAAGTAGCCAATACTGTCTCAAAATATCAGCACACCACTACATCGGACTAATCATTGGACTGTGTGGTTAGCTACCTGGTTGCTCTTTTGCTTTTGAAGACCAGGTCTCGCTGCTCTATTCAGCTCCTGAAATTAAACCAGAGCAGTTTGCTTAACCACAGGGCTGATAAATGAGTGTCGATACACACCGACACTCATCAGCTCCAAACTGACACAAACAGCCAAACACTGAAGGTTTAAACTACCTCCTCTGAAGGTCTGGCAGGAACGACAGGAGTGTCTGCAGGTCTTGCTTGTTTCTCTCTGGAAATCATGTCCTTGAAATCCTGCAGAGGACAAAATACTATTTCTTTTTCAAAACTGATACCCAACATCTGGGAGTGTAACCCTAGTGCTACTTTTCAATGCATAGTATGTAGCTTTTATGTTTGTTGCTTGTTATACTGGAATCGCATATGTATTAGAAAAATGAAATAATAAAGTAGTTAACTGATTTGACTTGTGTCCTAACACATTTTTTCAAATACGTTGAAACTCTGTGAAAGCAGAAATATACAAAGAATCTACACATCAGTAAGTGTAAAGTAGTACGAACTTTACCTGATTATCCTCAGTTCCTCTTGGTTTTACTTTGTCGTATGTGGATGCCCGCTTCATCTCCTGTGGAGAGATCACAGCCTTAACAACACAATATAACAGAAAGAGCAGAAGTCAGAACAGACTCACTTGAACCACATATCACTGAGCGGCACTGCTTGCAAACCTCTTCTGTTGGTCTGCGTGGGACTGGTGGCGTTGCACTCCTTTCCTTCCTCTCTTGCTGGATCATGTTGCTTTTGACCTGACAAGGACACACACACAGAGTCGCACAGTGTTGTAAAGCAGGAGGGCAGGGCGGTTCGACAGCGAGCAGGAAGGATTTAAAAGGAGGTCCAGGGTTGAGAAGGATGTGGTGGAGGCACGGAGATTGGAGGAGCGTGAGGGGGGATACTTATGACAGAAGTTGATCAGGTGTGTATGTGTGTGTGTGTGTGTGGTTACTGATGAGTCATGAGTGATGCAAAAAATAGACTGACTGCTTTTGGCTTCTCTTCCACGTGTTTCTCGTTCTCCTTGAGTGCCTCTTCAGTCTCTCTCTGAACAAAGGACATTAAATATTACCTATTTAACTGTATTAACTTAAATCAGATTACATATGCAGCGATTAAAGGGACCACAGTATATTTTGATAGTTGAACTCTTTAACTACTAATAGTGTGTGGTATACTTTACATTTTTGCTGACCATTTTCAAATGCATGATGTACACTTTTAGATTTTGAGATGTATTTTTCCTACTATTCCAGGCAGCGATTGGTTTCCCTTCATTTCTGTATGTCATGAAAATCAACTGGCTGATGGCTCCTAAGTTGTATTATTCCTTACAGTGGACATCAAACCTGCAATCATTTTTTTTGCTGAAATTACAAAAAGTTATAAAATGTTATATTTTAGAAATATAAATGGAAAACAATGGTTGCCAAGAGTAGTAGGGAAACATTGTTTGTAAAAACAGATTGATCTGTGATAAAGACGGTATAACATGCAAAATCACTTACATGGTCCTATAAGAGTGCAGCACATCATTATTTCTAGCTAAAACGAACCAAAACACCCTAAAAACATCACCACCATCACCATTATCACAGTCCCATCACCACTATAGTGACTTCCAGTCACCTAAAATATTATGATCATGCCTTTCACGCTAACACCTCCACCATGAACAAACACAATCAAAAGCATAGTTACTTTATTTGCAGAGCGGAATAGATTCAGTTTGGACATGGCATCCGTGGCGCTCTGACAGGGAGAGATTTAGATTTTAGATTTGTGTCTGCTTTGTCAGCCACTAGCCACATTAAACAACAACTCAAGTTAGAACAATAAAAAAAATCAGGAGGGACTATATATTGGTCAATATTAGCTCACAGTTTTGCAGATGTATCATTATAGGTGTATATGTCGGCTGATATTTACAAACAAGAATCTGCGCAACAGAAATGCGGAACTAGTTTTGACGTGATGTCACTGATAAGTTAAATGTCCCCCTCAGTATGTGTGTGTCTTGGTTACCAAAAAAACACAACAAAATCTAAGGGATTTGTATCATGATCATTTGTATTTACAAATAAATCAGTGAATTCTGAAGCTTTAGTTCAGAGTGGTAATGTCATTAGTTAGAATAAAGTGTGAGTGTTAGCATTTTTGGCCTTTTAAACAAAGGGGCACAGAGAAATGAGCAGAGAGGCTAACAGCTAACTGAGCCCCTTGTTTTCAATCAGCAATGCTGTGAATACAGAGAAGCTATTTTAATGATTGCAACCAGCCAAAGAAACCAGCCAGACCTCCATGTTTTCTTGCTTTGCCAACAATTTCATTTTAGTTTTATGAGAAACAGTTGGTTTGGGTCTGGGCTTTGAACTTTGTGGCACAGAAATTTTATACAAACTTTTTTGACTGGTCTGGGCAAAGCAAGTCTGCCAGACAGGCACCAGAAAAGACAAGTTAAGATGGACTGTAGACAGACAGGCTGAGAGTAATAATGCTTCTCAAAAACATCAACCTTTGACTCACAACTTTCTTCTTTACTACCTGAGCAGAACAAAGCTCTTCGCAAGGCGTCTCATTCACTCATTCACACACACAAATTGAAAAACAATATTGGTGGTAGAGCAAGAAGCTTCCCCTTGATTGATAACAACCACACAAAACGTATATTCTCTTCTACCTCACAATGAGACAAGGGTCTGCTGAACAAAAATAACCAGTTAAATGCCAAAAGCGTGACATCCAACAAAAAGAAGTAACACAGTGAAACAGGAACAAGTGAATATCGAAGCACCTGTTTGTCCCCTGATGACATCTCGCTGCTCGCAGGTGGATCCTCGTCATCTGAGCTTGTCTGCGTCTTGTACTGCAGAGAGAAGACAGTAATCATTGTTTTATGAAAAAGCACATGCATGGAGCTCTACATTTCCCTTTAAATAGATTTATCAAAAGAAACTTCTAAACCTTCCATACTTTGTTTGCAGATCGAAACGGATTCAGCTTCACCTCGGCAAGTTCATTCTCAATATGAAACAAACAAACAAACAAACAAAAAAAACACAAAATAAGAAAAAGAAGTTGAATTGCCGATTGAAATCAAAGAGACAAAAGCTTAAAAAAGGAACATTTTAAAACCTTACAAACCATGTCAGAAAGATTGTCGTTGCTGCCTGAGAGCTCGCTAGGTGCAGACAAATCACCCTGAAGGTGAGAAACAAATGTCAACCAATGATTATTAATCCCATCTGAATAAATTAAAGTAACATGGTTTAACTGTGAACTGAATAACCTGCAGCAAGACTCCATAATGCTCACCTGAGATTGTGGCTTCGCTCTGAAAGGCTTTGGGGATTTTTTAAACATCCCACTGAACATCCCTCCTGCCTCCTGGGAAAAAGAATTACATAAAAATCTTTATGAAATTTGGCCCATGATGGAGGAATTTAGTAAAATATTCATGTGGCCTTAGGCACGGACTTCACAAAGCAGCCTGTACTCTCTTCCAAATGCTGATGCATGCAGGTTTACCTTGGCCTTCCCAACACACACAAAAACAAACTCTCCATCCAATGAGCTGAGTTCTACACAAACAGCATAGTCACATTATCCTTCAGTTCAATGAAACCACCTCGTACTCAGCTCCACAAAAAAGCATGATATCACATTTCTGATTTGGTAATAAATAAATATTATAAAACTTTTTCTATTTGAAAGCACAGTGCAGTGTTGGTTTGTAGTTATTTGACTAAAAACTATGTATTTTCACATTATACAGAAAAAAAGTGAAACAGATATGCTCACTGATGAAGTACTCCATCCAGCTCAGTTCTTTATCAATATCTTAACCATTTCATTACGAAAGAATTGGCTTTCTTTCAATTCATTTAAAGAATGAACACATTCAGACATTATGATTTAAATATAACTAAATATTGTTTCTAGAGCTGCAACAGTGAATTCACTATATAAACTCAATATCTTACTGGAAACAAATCTGTGAGTAAAATAAATCATCACATCAAAATTACTGTCTGAAGTTTAGAAAGACTGAAAAGCTCAGACATTAGCCTGTATCAGTCCTTCCTCCTGTCCTCTGTCCTCCTCCCTCTGCTGCTGATATGATTCACTGCCTGCAACTTAGCTTCCAATTCGGCAGAGGAAGGTTAAGGGAAACTTAACTAACATTGCTGAGCGACCGATCTTCCGTTTTTTGCACCTTTTACTGTTCTGAAAGCGTGTTAGACATTTTAGGCAAAGCCTTAACACTGTGTGAAACTCACTTTCAAATATGTAAAACCTTTATTGCATTTGTTAAAATACAAAAAATGGAGTTTTCACATCTAGGCCACATTAGACCAGGTCCAGATCAAAAACCGCTGTACCTGGACCTTTCAAATCTGGACTAGATTATCCCAGAGAAGCTAAAGGTTCTTTAAAACACAGCTGCAGATTTGTGAAACCTCTAAAAATGCTATAAAGGGCGATGTCACTGCTTTTCACACCTTGCTGTATCTCAATTTGGATACTTCCTTTAATACACTTAGAAGAACACATGCAAATAAATTGATTAAACATTTTCTACTAGAATTAGATTTCTTGTTTGTCAAAAAAAGGCAACCTGAAACACATCTGTCTTTTTTCTGTGACCTCAAGTAACTTCTGGCTGTACAGACATACGTACTTACAAAGGACACTGTTGAACAATGATTCATTTCATTATTGATTATTCTGTCTATTACTTTTTCAATTATTAAATTCATTGTTCAGTCTAAACAATGTAAGAAAATTGTGAAAAATATCCAGAGTATTCCAGAGCCCAAGGTGATTTCTTAAAATTTTTAATCCGACCAACCAAACCAAAAGCAAACATGCAAAAAAGCAAATGTCTGACATTCATGTTTGATAAATGGCATGACAAATCTTTTGTTAATCAACTAATTGATTATTCAAATTATAATTTCAGTTCTAGATAAATATCAGTAGGTTCAACACGGCCACTACAAACCTGTGGCTGGGCCTCTTTAGCAGCTTTGGTCGTCTTCCTAAATTTTCCTGGAAACAGTCCACCTTTCTCCTGAAATACAAATAAATAAATCAGTCTACATGCTAAAATTACTGCCGCTTATATATAACAAAGAATTTACACCTCCTGATCACCTTGTCAGTCAAACTATCGTTGCTCTCTGACAGTTCACCTTCGGCTGATAAACTGTCCTGTAAAATCAACACAGAGCCCAGGTGAGTGGATGCAGAAACAAACAGTGTATATTTACTGTATGTACTAATTTATTACTGTCCACGTCAGCAATACAAGTACGGGTAAACATCTTAAAAATTTGTACTGAATATTCAACATCAGTGACTGATATTTAACACTGAGCTTTTCATGAGAAGTGAGATTTTATCAGTCTATTAGTTTATTATTTAAAATTTCTGTTTAATTCTCCATTTAAATTACAGAAAGTTAATACAACATCACCTTTGCTTGGACAGATGATTCTGTAGATCTGAAGGATCTTTTGAACATCCCACTGAATAACGCTGCTTTTTCCTGAATGAAGAGAGAAAAAGAGAAAATTAAACTTGAAAAAAACCAAAAACAAACAGAAGAAGTAATATGCATGTAAAACATACTAAGGAACAAAACACGAGGCTAATCTCTACTGTGGTTTCAGTTCTGACATACCAGCCTCATTCTGTATGAATGACTAACAGAGGGTAAATATTCACTGCCATGCCCCGTGAGTCAGCAGCATAAATCTGCTCTTACTGACCAGCAGCTCTATATAGAGGTTAAACCAGAGTAGATGCTGCCAATGACAATTCAGTGAGGCCTTTATGGATTATCGGTTCACATCTCACAGTCCAGCTTCACCGTCCAGATTTCAAGTCTGGACTTGGACCCGGTTTCATGTCTGAACTTGAAACCTTGATGACAGTAAATTTAGAGCGATTGTTGTGTTTCTAGCTCTGGAATAACTGATTTCCCTGTTGTCACATAAAAAGAGACACTGGAGCATTACATTACCAGTACCTTGGAAAACAGGCAAATCGCAGTAAACGGCTCTCATGCTGGCCCAACATTTTAAAGCCCTTTATAATTATGCAGTATTAAATTCAGTCAGTGATAGTATCATCGTAAAATAAACTGTAAGGCTTTATTTTACCCTTCTCACATGTTGCTATAATATTCAAGACATTGATTAATTGATGATTAATTTTATGAAAAGCTGTTTTGATACTTTTGATCAGTGGACCCTCACACAGTAAAGGAATTTAATAATCAGGGAACAGACACATTTGGACTTAACAAGCACTTCAAAGGTAATGAAGTAGGCACTTTTTTTTTTTTATCTCTTGTACCATGCCTGTTACACTGATAAATCTAAAAGAATTAGACTTTGGGGCTTGTTGTTTCCAATAAATTAATTGAACGGTTGAATTGTGGAGAATCTCACCGATCTAACGATGTGTAGCATATGGCAAATGGTCCATACTGACATATTGATCATACGTTTACACTATGTATATATAATATTTGTATTAACGATCTAAACAGCTTAGAAGCAGCTAAAGCAGGCGACTCGGCAGGTTTGAATATATTTTATACATCCAAAAAAAACGTTTATTTGTCAAAATGTGTTCCCACACCAGGCCACTAAACAGGGCGGGTGGCTATTTGGGACTCAGCTATTAATTGAAGTTTTAGGGTAAGTCTACTTAAGAAAGTTTTATGTGAGTGCACAGCATGACTGTGCACTCACTTTACATACTTCAACATATATAAGAATTAAGTTTCCCATAATAATAATAATAATTAATTAGTGAATACTTGGGTTTAAATGGAGCAGTTCTTTCAAGGAAATTCTTCAGGAAATCAACAAAATAAAATATTATAATTAACTCAATTCAAATAACTATCTTTGCTGTTATTTACCTTTTTTATTTACTTAAATTAAAAAGCTGACTTAAACTTTAAGATCTTTGGGCGGTTAACTGTGTAGAAAATATACCGCTTTCTATACTGTATAGTGTTTCTTAATAGCACAATAGGACAATTACAGTCCTCAACACTCATATCTCATACACTGCCTGTACCAACTTAATCCGCTGCTAGAAGTACTCCCCAACAAATGCAGTATTTACTCCTGTTAAAAGGTTCCATATGCAAGATCTGTAAAGATATAGTGGAGTAATGGCTTTGTTTTGGTAGACGGTCTTGCCGCATTTGCATGTGAGTCCGACGCTGTGAAACTGTATGCTTTGAGGAGAGCCATATAATGGTAGATTCTTTTCTCATCTAGAGGTTTTTGTTTTTTTTACCAAACCAGAGTTGAAACAGTGGAAAGACTAACAATGACTGAATTGAATGACTGTGTGTTTTAAAATGATCTGCAATGTAAATTTACTATTTTTCCTCAATGTAGTCTGGTGGGCTGTAGCGCCCATTTGTTTTGGTCTGAGACGCTAGTGTTCTGGTGCGACATTTAGGGGAAGTGAATGTCACATACAGCTCCCTTAAGCCTATTAATATTTTGACTGAGCCTATTTTAAAAATTACATATTTGTAACCTCTTTAGATAGATTTTCATCTTCAGTAGAAAGCTTGGGGCTGAGCCTCAATATACAGAGACGGCCTAACATATGTTGGCATTGGTCTTTTCATGGGATTTGTTGATAGTAACACCAACTTAATTACTTAAATTTGACCTTCACTTTTCCAGTTTGTGCTGTGGTTAATTATTAACTGCTTCATAGCAAATCTGATGTGAGGGGGTTAACAGGGGCCCATTTTGCCCTGGAGGAACCTAGTATTTATCCGGCCATGTTATAGGGCTAGAGTTTCTACACTGTACACTCAAATTGCAGCTGTAAATCAGCATTTTTAACCCTCATTCTCTTTGTTTAATGTGGAGTCCATTGTGCTCTAGAAAAGAGCCACCACAACACAAAACATTACACTGTCCCTATAACGTTAGTAACTTCTGGACTGCTCTGTGTATTTGTATTTTGAGAGTTTCAGTCACACAGATGGAGGTCATGTCGGTAAAACTCAAAACCATAGACTGTAAATTAGCTAAACAACATGGTTGTTAACTGACTTTAGCAAAAGCAGCTTATATAAATCCAACTCCGCAACGTTAAAACAATGACAGTAAACAAAGTGTACGTTACTTACTGCTACACCTCCTCCATCACACTCCAAATCCAGGTCTTTGAATCGATCCTGTCAAACGTTACAATTCCAGCGTCATTAACTGTTTTCTTTCTATTTTAACGTTTACAACAACTAACGTTACATAAATGAAAGTGTCTCGCAGACAGGCTGCAAGGAGACGTTTGAATACGACCGTTAACTAACGTTAGTGTTGAAAATTTACATTAAACGTTAATGTTAACTCACCATTAGCGACTCAACGTCTGCCCTAGTTTAGTGTTGAGTGACTCTGCTGGTTGAAATATTTCAGTCCACCTCACAGTGTGTCCGTCGTTCCCCGTGTTGATACTGTGTGATAAAGTGTGAAGTTAAAGAACCTCCCTGAAGAAAAGGGGGAAACAGGCTGGAGTGACTTCCCACTGCTCCTTGAGGGTTTCCATAAAGCAAGCACTTCTACTGATCGAAAACCAGCACTTATTTTACTTTTACCCCTGTATTGTCGTCATAGATGAGCACGTTATTATTTTCAGTAATGATGTTTTTGTTTACTACCTGTTCAAACAGTAGGCTATACTATGACAATATTGAATAGGCTACAGTAATATCTATGTGGTATGGATTTGGGACACAGCTAATGTTTTGGCATGACGTAGTGGCCAAAGTCAAAACTGCAGGTCACATGACACCCAAAATTAAAAGACTTCTGTGTTTTTCTGTCTCCTTTTTTTTTTAAATATAGTCCTATGTCTTTACTTACACCCTATTGACTACTACACTACACCTATCAGTGACATAAAATGCTGATTATCCAAAATACCAATTTACTACAGTTTAGTAAAGTAGCAGGGGGTAGTGAATGAGTGAACAAGCGAGTGATTGCAGACACAGCTCATAATCACTGTTCCTTCAAATTCCTTCTTTCAAATGTGTAACTCTTGTCATCAGATTACAATGATCTTATCTGTTCTTCTTTTAAGTCCCTCTTGAAAACTCACTTTTATCATAAAGCTTTTTTAAAGTTTTATTTAAATCTGGCAAGCTTGTGCATGTGTGTGAAGTTGTGTATGTGTGTCTGAGCATTTATAGTGGTGGAAGTATTCAGATCCATTACTTAAGTAAAAGTACTAATATCACACTGTAAAAATACTAATAATAATATTACAAGCAAAATTCCTGCATATAAGTAAAAGTACGTAATGAAGAAAAATGGCCCACGCGACTCTTTTGTTATCATTTAGTCAGTATTACATTCAGCATTCAACCACGTAAAATAATGCAAAGTGCTTCAGTTTAGAAAGCAAAGCATACATTTCAACACGAATATAACAAATAAAAGTATTTTATCCTATTGCCACCATTTTTATTTATATATTTATTTATTGCACCATTAATCAAGTCGTAGGTTAAACTAGCTGATCTATGCAGTCAGTGATGTGTTGATGCTGAACATTTGTAACATTTATGGTAAAAGCTAAAATCTTATAGCAAATAAAGCAGAAAAAATTGCTAACACGGCATAAGGCAATAAACAAAATCTATGATTTGAAATATGCTGTAACATTATTGTGTGATTATTAACTCTCCCCTTAAAGCTCACATTTCTATTTACTTTATAGAGAAATCATTCAAATTCAGTGTCCAGCACTCGGTAAAGTTATATTTATTTAACATGTTTTAATGCACTAAATGTGGCTCATTGTCAACATAACAGAGGCAATTCAACTCAGATAACAGAGTTGTGAAAGCATTAGCTGATAAGCTGTGTTTACATGTCTGCTATTGATGTCTTGCAGCTAAATAGGGTCTCTCACAGAGTTCTCATAATACATGCAGCAAGTAGCAATTACAGCTATCTCTCCGCTTTTCATTTAATCTACCTTTAAATACTCACCCTTCACACACATTGTCACTAGCCCTTTTCTTGCTCCAGGAATATAACTTTTATATTCCTGGAGCAAAATGCTACTAATTAAATGCAAAACTGGTTTCAGCTGGGTAAGAAATCTATTTTATGACAAATTGGTTATGTGAGGAAAGGATTCTATACAACAGAGGTTGTAGGAGACGGGCCTACCCAGGTGACTCTAAACAGTTTCACAAGAGGCTCATTAAATGAGTGAGTGAAAAAATATTACATTACTTATTACATTATTAGTTATCACAAGTAAATCACATACAATAGCCTAAATGTGTGTGATATGGTTAAAGAGAGAGTTCACAGATGCAGTAGTTTGGGGGAAGTTTACTGTTTTTCCCACTTTATCGGTCAGAAACTAATAAATGCCTTAGAACAGACCTTTTTTATGTATGTAGTGTAGTCTGAAGTTGTGTCAAACAGCAATATTGGCCTATCTTGGCTTAATTGTTGAGTGTCTATGTGATTATATAACATTCATGATAGGCATACAGGAATTCAGCATATCAAAGCAAGCCAACGGTGGGGAGGTGAGGAGGCACCTTTTTCCAGGCTTTACCTGAGGAGAGGCCCACACCTGATATCTATATATATATATCAATATGGGTAATTCAATTTCTTATTTAGTCTTTTATAACAAAAAAACAAGAATGGCTTAAATACCATGATGGTGCCTCAGACGGCAGACATCTAGATTATGCTCCGTAGTGCTTCATTGCACTATTTGTCAATCTGTCTATATATTTGTTTATAGTGTGTATATATGTCCCTGTACGCAGGATATGCGGTTGACGATGGATGGATGGTGTATATATGTGTTCTATATGCTGTAGTCTGTGTTTGATTTTTATTATTGTATGAGTAAGCACATCGTGATACAATCCTGAGTCAAATTCCTCCATCCTACATGGCAAAGCTGATTCTGATTCTATTAAAAAAAACCTTGAACCAAACAACAAAGTGCTGTCGTGGGTCGGTCTCTCTCCCCTCTTTTCCTCTTATTCTCAGTTTCCCCCGCCCCTGTTGTTTCTGTCAGTCATGTGTGTCTTGTCCCATGTCTGTGTGTGGTTGGGCGTGTCCAAGCCTGGCCTCTCTCCACCTGCAGTACTCCGCACCTGGGACTCATCAACGCCTGCAGTCTTAAGCTCTGGTTCAGTCTCCACTCGTCGCCAGTTTGTCCGTTTACCCACAGTGGTATATCGCTCCAGCCTATTTCCTAGTTTGCTTAAATACCTTTTGTGATTTTGCCTAACCTCTTGTTTCCTGTCTGCCACAGTTTCACCCTGGTGCGGAGTCGCTGCCTGCCTGCCTGAACTCTGGATTGCCAGTCCGCCTGCCCATCTCTGTGCTCTTTAAATAAAGTCCTGCCTGTGTGCCTGCCAACTTCCGCTCACGAGTCCTTTTTGTAATCCCTAACAAGTGCTGATACAAACACAATTTCTATAAGAAGAGATCACTTATATTTATTGCACTGATTTTTCCACTTCAAGTATTTCATATCCCACATTCCTATTTCCCTTCCAATACAATTTTCTAATTAAATTAATAATTCAGTTCAAATAATTATAACGAACAGTCATTTTTTGTGACATGTTTTTTTCCCCATCTAAATTAAAAGGCACATGTAAACATGACTTTTTTTATATAGAGGTTTACCCAAAACATTTCTAGCAATCTTTGGCATGTAATATATATATATATATGTTTAGGATTATTCTTTCCAGGAGAGAAAGTAGAGTTTTCCTTGTCCGTCACCACAAACCAGCTCAGTGGGTTTTTCAGGGTTCACCTCCAGTTCAAGAATGGGACCTCCACACACAAACATACCGATCTGGAGGGAAAGGGTGAGAGAGAAGAAGGTATCATTTATTGAGAGACAGTTTAAAATAATTGAAAAATGAAAGGTGAGGGAATAATGCCACTCAAACATCTGCCCATTAAATATGAAGCTACAGCCAGCAGCTGGTTAGCTTAGCTTAGCATAAAGACTGGAAACGGGGGGGAAACAGCTTGTCTGGCTCTGTCCTAAGAGAACACAATCTGCCTGCAAGCACCTCACTAATTAAGACTGTATATCATGCCGGTTTAATCAGTACATATACTGAAGTGCAAATATGACACATTCCTATTTTACTGTGGGTTATGTGCTTTTCTTGGTAGTTGGATTTTGTTAACTTTGTACAGAGCTGCTGTTTCAGTTCAGTGTTTGTGCAAAGCTAACTGGCTGTAGCTTCTTATTTAACAGACAAACATCAGAATGGTTTTAATCTTCTTGTCTAACTATCCACCAGGGAAGCAAATAAGCATATTTCCCAAAATGTGAAAATGTTCTTTTTAAGACTCTGATGTACCTGTTTCTTGGTGTTTCTGTCCCACAGCTTCACCGTCCTATCATAGGAGGCTGATATGATGGTGTGGTCAGAGAGTCTCAACACGCTGATCCTGTCTTTGTGGGCCTGGGGATAAAAGATCAGTAGTCGATGAAGACAAGATTAATCAACGCCAGTTCCAAAAATCAATTAAAAAAGCCAAACATCTGTCGGGTTCAGCTTCTCAAATGTGAGGATTTTCTCTGTTGTCTTTCATTGCAAATTTAATATCTTAGGGTTTCGGACTGTTGGTTGCACCTCACCCTGGGCTCGAGGAAATTGTGACGGGCATTTTTTACCATTTTGTGACATTTTATTAACTAAATTAATAATAATCAATGATGAAACAATGCTGCAGCCTTTGTTGAAAGTCTGAATAACCACCTTCCGTCAGTGGTGAAAGAACTATTCGGATCTTATAATTAAGCAAAAACACAACGTTGAAGTACTGTGTTACAAGTAAAAGTCCTGCATTCAATATTTTACTTAAGTAAAAGCACAAAAGTATTAGCACCAACATAAACTTAAAGTGCTACATACTGTATAATGCTGTGTAGCTTGTGAATTTCGGCAAAGGATCAAAAAAGTATTAACTTTACCCATAATGAAAAGAATAGATGGATAAAGTAGGGAAAATGGAATTATGAGTACCTCAAAGTTGTATGTAAGTACAGTACTTGGAACACCAAGTTTCAATACCTCACCGAAACTATATGTAGAAATGTTTATCAACTGTATTGTTTCCTCATTCAAGCAAATGCTGTGTTTTTTGTTGAATGGTACAATATAAAAATATACACTAATCACTTAGTCAAGAGTCTCTCAGCTCTTACAGGTTTTCTGCTGCTCCATGAGAAATCCCCTGTAAGCTGGAGGAACCACATGTTGCCCCTCACGTCTCCAGACACAACAAAGCCTGAAGAAACATACAACACATTAGATAATTGCACAATAAACATACTAATTAAAAGCTGGTAGGTCCAGAAGTAGCTGTTGTAATTATGGTTGTGCTTGTAAGTAAGAGTAGTACTAGTAGTACAGCTGCACTGCAAACAGTATTGCTGGGAGAATTTAGTACCTTTGTCCACAGTTACAGCTGTAATCAGACTCCTCTTCTCCTCATCGTTGGTCTGTAGTTTGCTGAAAGCTGAACTGAGATCCCATTTGGGGCCCATGAAAAACTGAAGAAAAAGAGGACAGAGGCATTAACATATACTAATAGAATTGTAGGGACTGCTTAGAAAATGGATTTGTTTGTCATGTCAATCTAAACTGGAATTTTTGTTTTGATGAATGAATATTTTGCTGTAAAAATACCAGTTTTTGCCAAGTAGTATTATTTAATTCACAATAGTATGTATTTTCTGTTCATGAAAAAAAAAAAAAACAAGCTACAACAAACATTTTAATAGTATGACTATTTTAGTGTTCTTAGATTATTACTCTTATTTGACTCACAATGAAGCCAATCGCAATGCTTTCCTCTGACTCGCCCACGACCCACATGCTCTTCTTGTCGTTATGGATCATCCCCAAAACTTTCATATTGTGGCTCCAACTGCAATAAAGCCAAATATACAAGAAGCATTTGGTTTGTTTTAATTATTTGGGGCTTAAAAAAATAAAACCTCTTAGTATACAGTATAAGAAATAAAACCCAACTGCACCATATTTAGAACTGAGCTTAACTGTATGTCAATAGAAGCTGCACTCGCGAAAAGTTAAATATTACATTTAAAATCAGTGGATTTACAAGGTCCTGGAAATATCAGTTTCTGTTGTGGTGGCAGCCCGGCTGACGGTGAGTGTCCTGGTTTTTTCTCCTTTTTTTCAGTTTTTCAGTTTTTTCCCTTGGTTTTCTGTTCTCTGCCTGCCTCCCTGTGTTTTCTCCCCTGTGTGCTCTCTCTCTCCCTCTGCTCCTGAGCTCAGCCAACTACCTGCACCAGCCACCTCGTCAGCCTGCCACACCTGCCAATAATCACCTCATCCCAGCCTGTATTTCTACCCCGGTTCTCCACACCATCCTCACTTGATCGTCGTTGCTCCATACCTGGTGCCACTTCTGTGTTCAAGCGTCCATGTTTCTTGTTTTTTCACACTTACCCTGTGCCTTGTCGCTGTCTTCCCTAACCTTGTCTCTCTGTCTGTCTCCCTCCCAGGTACACTCACCCTCGTCCTCCGTTCGGCTGGGCTCATCCACTGGCCCACTCCTCTTCGGACTTCCCTCACGGCGTCCTCCCTGTTTCCCCGCCTCTCCTCGCTTCCTCGGCCCCTGTGTTCCCCGGCTCCCTGGTCCCCTGACTCCTTGGTTCCCTGTGCCTGTACTTCCCCAACGTCCTCCTCTCCCTCTCCTCCAGTCCCGTTAACGTTAAATATTGTCCCAGCGTTTGATACACCGAGAAGAACTGAGCAGTAGTAGAGGCGGACCACTGGCTCCTCCACCATGTACGTGGCTACTTTCACCAGGCTGGGAGAAACAGAAACACATGACAGAGCAGCACTGGTTAGTCTGTAAAATCTAACTCCAAGTCGCTCACAAATTGACCTCCATTTTATCGCACATGCTCTGAAACCCAACACAACTTACAGAGGTGTTTCAAAACATCAACAACTCCCCTTACAATATCAGGGAGTGTACCTGAGAGTTTGCATGACTATCAGACTACTGTGGTGTAAAATAATGTAATACATTTACTCAAGTACTGTACTTATACAAATACCTTAGAATTGTACTTAAGTGTTTTAATTTTATGCTACTATATGCCCCTATATTTCAGAGGTAAATATTGTACATTTTCAAATAAGCCACATGACCATATAACAAAAATAACAAAACAAAAAATTGTAACCTTGACAGAGCCCATTTTTTGTGTAATGAATACTTTTATTTTTATAATTTAGCTTCATTTTGCTGATAATACATACTTTTACTTAAGCAAGGTTTGGAATACAGGACATTTACTTGTACTAGAGTATTTCAAAATGTTGGTATGGCTACTTTTAAGATCTGAACAATTGTCTAACTGAAATGTCCTGTTTCCTATTTGCAGTAATAAGAATAGTAGATTAGATTAAAAGGCCTTGTGTGACTTTCAGCTCTTTGCCCTTTAGTTCTTCTATATAAACTTATTTATAACTCTCATTACTTAAAGTCTCCTTCTTCCCAAAAATGTGTTTAGCTTATTGTTTGTCACTTGGCTGTTTGAGCTTTTACTGTGCAGTATTATGTTTGTGCAGAATTTAACAAGGGAAGTCCATTTTCAAATTCATCTGCTGAGCTGACCTGAAATCGATGTTTAACAAGTGTGATGTGGAAACCTGAAAGCCCCAGCACACACTGACAATGGACTTTTCACATTGCACATTTATAAATTCTGGATTTTTCAATGAGGATGCAAATGTTTAATCAGTCAATCTAGTTAATTGTATTATTATTCTAAGCAGTGTTTTGTCTGGAGGGGATCGTCAAAACTATGAAGTTTAACCAAGAATTAGCAGATTTCATATTGTCTTGATAAAACCCCCACTGCAAATCAGGTTTATTGTCAAAATGTACAGACTTTCAGCTGTTTGCAAGGGACAGATCAAACAAGATCAATGAAATAGCTCAACACAACTAATGCACAACAAAAGTTTTTCCCCCAAATTTAACTTAAAATGCAGCTTATAATGATGTCTCAAAATTATTCAACGCTCTGAATAGAATCCCTCACAAGAGCACAAATATGCAAAACAGGTGTTTGCTCAAGCACACCTGATTAGCTGCACCAGGCGAGCTTGAGCTGGAACACATGAAATACCTGAACTGACTAGGGGTTTGTTGAGTGTCACGTTTGACTGCATGTTAGAAATATGGCCACGTCAAAAGAATGGTCCAAAAAGTTAAGAGAAGAGATCATCGTCCTTCATAAACAAGAAACAGGATACAAAAATATAGTGAAGGCCCTCAATGTTCCTAGAGACATTTGTATAGTTTGCAAGTTTAAAGTTAAAGGAACTGATTTGCAGTGGGGGTTGAACTGTATATAGGCATGACAAGTAGCAGGGAACTGGTACAACGTCAAAAAAAAGGAAGTTACAGTGTGCCTTGCAATATTATCCTTCAATTTTATCGCTTTTCTGATTTTATACCACTATTCAAAGCGGCAAAGCTGCTATAGGATTATAAGAAATGTTTAGAAGCTGCTTCAGAAGCCAGTTCGTATTTCCCAGAAAGCCGAAAGGTTCAAATATGTGACTGCTCCAAGTGAGTCTTTTGGTGGCTGCAGTAGAGTCGTGTCTGACGGCATCCTGCTAATGTGGCTTTCAATCCAAATCAGTACTAATCTCTATCAAGACGGATTAAAATGTAAATGTAGGTAATGGGATGCTTTGATTTTGCACATTAATCAGATGTGTAGTTCTCACAGCTTTCAAATAACTGCAAATTTAAGGTATTATCAATTCAATAAAAGTGTATTTATTGTTTTATTCTGTTGCTTTCATTCCCTTCTTTATTGTAAATGGGAAGGGAATGAAGGTTTCAAAAAACAAGATATCAAAATGGAGGATAGTCCTCTATGGTAGCTTAGTTGCTGTTGTTTACCTTGCAGTGCTATGTTGTTGATTCCACACCGGCTTCCACACATCAACGTTATGTTTCATGTAGCTGACAGCAAACTGGCTGTCAGGCATGGAACAGGCCGCTGTGATGATGCTGTCTGAAACCTGACACACACAGACACATCATGTGATTACACAAAACATTACATATGTCCAGTTTATATCCTTTTTTGGTGTATGTCTTCACCTGCTTGTGGCCAACCACAGTGTTGTGCTGCCATAATTCCAGAAAACCAGATTCATAACCAGCCAGAACCAAATCATCCGTCTGGGAGTAGCACAGAGCTGTGACTTGGCCTCTGAGGCAGGAAGGATCCTCTGGAAAGACAGAGCACAGAGGTAAAATGGAACAATTTTCAAAAGATAGATCACATATCATGTATCAACCCAGTACCGTCTCCTTCACTGAGCAGCATCAGGTGACTACTGTGACTAGCAATATATAGAGAAGAGAGTAGTTTAACTCTTGATGTGATTGACCTGGGACATTGTGACTATTAGTGGATGAGTGTGCGTTTTGAAGACATAATTAAACTTTCACAGGTTGCTTTGAATGTAAAAAAGGCAATTGCCACACGGTGCACAGTGAAGGTGAAGGCAGGTTTCTCTCGGTTAGTGTGATACAACTATTTTTTACCTGAAATTAATCTTTACACAATGCGAAGGCAGAATATTTGCAATGAGTGCATGAACTCAATCTACTGTATACAGTAAATAACATTTTTAGTTTAACCAAGGTTTGATTTACTGAGCTGAGTTGATAAAAGTGCTGATTCACTCAACTGACTCACTGTGCGCCGAAACAATGAGCATGAGCAGCAGCAAGAGATTTACATACTTTGTTTCAGTGTAGTCCAGCCTTATTAGTGAAGACTGTTGGAGCTGAGTGCAGCCTGTAAGAATACCTGAAGACACTACTCGGGGCTTAAACAAATAAAAATGCTACCACTATCCTTATTAGGGTTATTAAATTTTATCTTTAATTTCATTTACAGTAAAATTCTCCTACAATACTACAAAAAATGCCATTAAACATCATTCAAAGACAAAACGGTAAAGCACAGAGGAAAGATGCATATACAACACAATCAGCTGTCAGAATGTATAAAAAGGTATCTACTAATACTACATTGTACTAACTACAAAATCTTTAAGTGGTTTTTAAATGGTATTACTGTATATAAAAGGCAGTATTATATAACATATTACCTGTTGTCCATGTCCAGCATCGCAGTGAGCAGTCTTCAGAAACAGAGAGGAATTCTGGGAGTCCTTCTTTGCGACTCCCAGAATTCCACATATCGCACCGTTGTGACCGTGTAAGGTGCTGAAGTGCTCCACCTGTGCGTAAATATACGCAATGTGAGAGGGGAGGCAAAAGCAGAAAAATAAGTGACAATGTCCACGCTTATTTCTGTCAAGAACCTTACGGAAGTAATTTAGCTCTGTCTCAAAATAGAACTAAAGATGAGACTAAATCAAAGAAAATGTGTGAATAAAATTAATTGATTTATTTTTAACCTCGTAAAACCCAATTTTGTCCACTTGTAGTTTCTTCAAAGTAAGTAAGTACAATTTCTTTTAATACGACAGAAATATTAAAGTATATTGGAGACAACTCTTTATTTCGACCGACAGACCTGTAGCGGTTTCCACAGCTGCACTGTGCCATCATCAGACGCAGTGAAAACAGTCATGTCTTCGGCGTTGACTTCTTTGTTCTCATCTTAAATACAAAAACACAAAAGACTATGAATATTAAAAAAGGACTCATTATACTGTTTAATATGAAATAAAGAGGGAGAGATAAATACAGAGAGTGAATGTGTGTGTGCACTTGTTTACTTGTATTTGGTAGGAGAGAGCAGTGGTGTATACGCTGCTTGTGTGCAGCAATGTGGCAGATTTCTGTGCTTGCTTCCCAGGTCCAAACGTGTAGCGCTCCCTCTGCACAGCCAGCCACCACATACTGCCCCTGCACACAGAAACACAGAGTCAACAACACAGAAATCCCCTAATAAACGTTGAGGGTTTACTATATGTCTCAGGAGAGAAAACAAAGACAGCTCTGACCTGCAGTTAAATCTCTACGCTACACACAATCTGCGAAGCTCTTTAAATCCATCAGTACAACAAGGAAATGAAGCTTTTTCAGGCCAGAATGTAACAATACAAATTGTATTTTCTCTGACAGATAAATTTACTCACCACACAGCAAACAGATGTAAGAGGACTCCTCCAGGAGATTTCTCTGAGACGTTGGCCCGCCTGCAGATCCCATAAACAAAGCCTCCCGTCGTTTGAAGAGCTAATCTGGAACAAATTACGGAAACACAATAGTGATGTATATAACAGTATAGTAATAGGACTTTCTCAGGTAAGAGCTGTTGTTCAGTTCAGTTACATTTCTTTACGACACCCGTGAAAATTATGTTATGAAGATTTACCACACAGTCTGGAGTCCAAACACAGCTGGTGATCCAGTCTCTGTGAGAGTGAGGGAGAGACTTGGAGAGAACAGCAGGAGACACACTCACATCCCACACCATCAGGGCCTGAAACAAAGACACCAGTCAGTACTGCGCTACACTGACCAATCCTACACTATTTATATCACCGAGGGTAGGCTAAATAACAGAAACACCTTTCTGTGTAACACCCTAGATGAAGGGAGGATTAATTACAGGACTGTTATTTTAGACTGCATTAGCTTCAGCTAGGGGTACTTAATAAATCATGATTATATAGATTTGAGGGAAAATGAACACAGTCCAACCCTACAACCAAAAAACAACCAAACACCTGCACAAAGGTCAATGTGCAGCAAAAGTCAGTGTTTCTATCAAAAACAAAATTCTGATACTGCCACAACACTAGAGTACAAACACATGTACCTGATCTTTTCCACCGGACAACAGCTGTTCACCATCAGGACTGAAAGCCAGACAGGTGGCTCCTCCACTGTGGCCCCTCAGATATGCATGAGGCTTAATGTGGGGGTCGAGGGCCAGTTCGCTCAGCAACCACAGAACAATGGTGAAGTCATCTAATTTATAGAAGGGAAAATAATAAAAATAGTTATTAGCAGAAAGTTATTAGGAGACCGGCTGTGAAATGTTGCCTGGGAAAACAACATCTATTTCTCTGGAGTGTAAGTGCATTTCTGTAATTTCAGGTCTTGTTTTTACTTTACCATCAGCAACACATACCTGATGCTGTAGCCAGGTATGTGGAGTTTTGTGCCAATGCCAGGATGGCGCCTGTTTGCACACCAAACGTTCCCAACATTTTCAGGCCTCCCAGCATTCCCTCCTCTCCTCCTTCCCTCTTCCAGACCCTCAGACGTTTGTCACTTCCTCCAGACACCAGCAGCTCAGGTTCGCTCTGCTCTGCATTCAGGACGACCCACAGCAGGCACAGTATGGACACATCAAGGTTCTGGGAGGCCCAGATCTTATTACCTACGATTAAAATAAAAACTGTTATGGTCATATTCATTTTGTGCCATATTTATACAGTATGTTTTATGTGTTTGTTTTTCATTATTATATCCATCAATGTTTTATGGCTTTCTAACTCCTGTATCAGATTTATATCCTTGACATATTGCCTGCTAACTAGTTTTGTTTTTAGGTCCGTTACTCGGTTGGCTTTTTATTCATTAATTAATGTTTTTGTGGGGTTTTTTATTGTAAAAACCAAACAGCCTATAATTTCCTAAGTAAAGTTTCTTCATAACACACAGAGCAGAGCAAATGTCTTGAAATGTCTTGACTTCATGATAAAAGACCCAAGCCAGACAGAAAATACAGACACAATAAAAAGAAGTGTAAGAAATATATGTTATAAAATTAGAAAAAAAGGAAGAAACCCAACTCAAAGTTGTCCAATCAAATACTGGTCCTAGTGAAATGTTTAAGAATTTTGTAAAGATGATTTTTATTTTACATTCCTGGCACATAAACAAACCTGAGTCAATAGTGAAGAGTTTGACGCCATCACCATGGTATCCCACAGCAGTATAGTCTCCATTAACAGCCACACACAGAGCAGCAGGTCCAGAGGTTGGAGACCTCCGTTTCTTCTGAGGAGGCTCCAGTTCGCACTAAAAGACCAAATAACAGGATCCATTTAGAAAGAAGATTTCTTTTAAAAAACATACAACTTATACTTACTTATCTCCCACATTGGATGTTAGGAAGAGATAACTTAATACCCAGTATGAACAGTAGGGTGATTATAGCAAGCAAAAACGGTTTCAACGAACATACGGACACCTGAAACAGTGGACATTATTCTTTCACCAAATGCCAGATGTCGTTAATCAATCCTGCCTCAACACTTCATTTACACGCAGACTATGGCAACTGCAAGCAACATGAAGTTAACACTTACACACAAGATAAATAAGGAGCTTACTCTGTCACTTACTTCTTCACGTTTAAAAGTAGTGACTGAACGTCCAAGTCCTCCTGACCAGAGGCGGAGCTGTTTGACAGAAGGACAGGACACAGAGAAAAAGGAGGCTATTCATTTAAAAGAATTTACAGTGTGCTCACAAACAGATGCTGAAACAGATGCTGATGGTCTGCATTGAATTTCAGGTGGGTGCTGTGCATCGAATAAGCACTCTGATGCAATGTGTTCTTTTAAAAAGCACTTGAGTGTTAAAGCAAATTAATCTCCTAATGTCTCATACATTTATGTGAATTTTATTTACAACTAATGAACTGACAAAACAGTATTTTATGACAAAACAACAAATCATAATTTATTTGTAGTTTTTGGTTAAATAGTAATTAAGCCGGTAAATAGTGTAATAATTATATTATTATAATCCAGCTACTCTGGTTAAATTCAAGAGAGTTAAGTTTAATTTATCTGATCCAGGTTCACTATGTACTGGCAGCGATGGCTCACCATGTGATCTGAGCCAGCGCTCAGCAGCATGCGTCCTTCATCCAGGAAGGTGAGAGACTCCGTGGCTCCGAAGTGAGCCTGGAAACATCCCACACAGGTGGAGGTGGAAACTGACCACACCCTCACCTCTCCAGACAAAGAGCCAGAGCAAAGCATGGGGGAGGAGGGAGAGAAGCAGAGACTGCGCACTGAGTGCTGGTGACCGGACAGGGACTGAGATCAGCCTCCTAAGAGCTAAAAGCTGCTCTCTGAATGATCTTTATTTTAAACTACTGGACTACTGGACAACACGTGCTCAAAATATCCACAGTGTATCTATGAATAATGTACATTTCTTTGTTTTTCTTGGATTTGAGGTGGGTCAGATGGGGGTTCTGACTGTTTAAAAGAAACTGAAATGTTTGTGATCTTTAATTGTGCATTTTCTGTGTCTTCAAATGAAAGTGACCCCATGCTGGCTGTTCAACCTGTTGATCTTTATATCATCAACAGCCTATGTAGTGATGTCTCATTTAGAGAAATGGAAATTCAGATTTGGTAATCCTGAAAAGTTTGTATCTGGATCAGGGTGATCCGATCCAATCCAATGTTGCTTTGAAAAACCAGCACAAAAATAATACGGGTTACGTGATCTTGTATAGCAAAACATAGGATTTCCAAATCCGGATCATTCTGATCCAGATTAAACTTTTTGAACAACTGGGCCCTGAAGACAGATGTAATGACGAGGTGGGTGGGGGGGGTTGTTCACACCTGTCCGGTCTGTGTGTTGATAAAATGCAGCATTCCCTGTCCAGTGCCAACCACCATCAGCTCTCCGTCCAAGCTCACAACCAAACAGGTGGGTTCAGAGGAGAAGGCTGACACCTGCTTGCTGCAATGAAACACGCAAGACCATCAACACATACCTATATATCTATATTAAATGAAACAACTTAAAACAACCTCCTTACCTAGTCTCCCGAAGAAAGCGATGGTCATTGTTTAGCCACTCAACTACCTGGACCCCTCCTTTCCCCCCCAGGCTTTGTGCCCAGGTGTGAGCAGAGGTCTCAGGAGGTTCGTTGAGGGCCTGCTGAATGAAAAAGAGCAGGCACTTCTTAGCTGCATCTTTAAATGCAGAGAAAACTACTAAAATTCAAAGGATATTCTCATACTTCGCCTTCAGGAGCTGGTCCTTCTTCATTCGGTATTGTCGGTAGAAAAACGGCACTCAAGTGTCACCCTCATCCTGCTCCTTCAATACGTCCCCCAGTCCAGACAATTGAAGCGCTTGCTCTTGGGAACCTTCTTCAGGATCTCTATTTTATTTTGCACTCTTTTTTTTTTTTTTACCGTAATACCACATATATGCACTGCCACCATCATATGATCGAATATGAAAGCTGGATCAGGCAATTTATTTCACAAGCATTTGTTTAAATTGGCAGCGTTTATTAAAGTCCCGCAACAGCCACAGATGGTTTTCTTTTTGTCGCAGAGATTTATTACTTGCTGTTGGCGTGTAAAGAGAATTTCAACAAATGCATGTGAAATAAATTGCCTGTTCCAGCTTTCACATTTGATCATTTGATGGTGGCAGTGCATATATGTGGTATTACGGTAAAAAAAAAAAAGAGTGCAAAATAACACTGACCAGTCAGCGCTCTCTAGCCAAGAAGCTGCTTCTCGCATGAGGAAATCAACATCTACACTGTCCCTAGGCGTCCGAAATACACACTAACACTGAACTATAGCAAACGTTAACATCAGATACACCAGAGGACACGTTTGTTCAGAGTCAGTGCTCGGCCCGTGGAGGGTAAACTCTGGTGTTTGTGGTGAGTTTTTAGCTTCTGATCTGGGTGTTTATAGCTAACCACCACACCTACACAAACGCATTAGTCATTGCGAGAAAGTAACAAGGCTACTAGTAAATATATTGCCTGGTGTTGGATGTTGAAGTCTTCGTTTGTGGTAATTAAATCCACTGGCTGTGGATGTTAAACATTTGTTTGAATACATGTAAGATAACGCTGCTAATTTGAAGACATGGCTTGTAGTACATAACGTTAGGCTCTTAAAACTTGAAACTCCTTTGTATTTATTAAAACATTTTCTGTCTGTGTTTCTGGTGAGCAGCAAGCTATGTGGAGGGATTCATTCATTGTATTTTACTAATGTTTTGCATGTTATCTATGCTTCTGGTTTATATGAAACTGTGAAAAGTCAGTTGGGGCTGTATGCTGACTGTTTCTAGACTTTGTTCTCCTTTTATGAAGGCTTTCAATAAACACACCCTTAAAGATCATAGTACAACGCTTGTTCAAACAGTTGAAGAATGCTGCTGAATTACTATGTAGTTTGTGAGAGCAGGAACTCAACGTTTTGACAGCCTTTGACCCTCTGATTGATGTGTTTCTTTACAGAGATGAGGGCACTGACTTTGCATCAGGCAAATGTGGCCCAAGGAGAGCCGCACCATGCTAGATGTGGAAGGAGTTTGTCTTCCAACTATGCTCCTCTGGAGAATAAGCTCTTAGCTCAGACCTCCACACTGATGCCCCAGCCTTGCCCTCCAATCTTAAACTCTGCAGCTTGCCCCTCTCTCCAGCCCTCCAGCCTGTCTTCCACCTCCTCGTCCTTTCTCTCTACCTCTTCCTTCTCACCTGCCCTCACCTCTCCTCTCCTCAGCACCGAGAACAAGCTCCTAAATGGCCATTCACCTCATCTCTCTTTTTCCCTGACTTCCTCTACATCTGTACCCAACGACTCTCTGCTTTGCACATCCCTGGCCAGCAGTGCTCTGCTCAGTCATTTTGCTCATCCCCCTTCAGTCCTCCAACATGCTCTGGGTGGTGAACAGAAGAGGGATGTTGGAGGAGACGAAGGCAGAGGGGAAACAATTGAAGTGATGCAGTCCTCTTTTGAAGAAACAAGTGTGGTAAATGAAATTTGTTTTACTTTTTTGACCAAATAAAATTACCTTTGTTGCTAAAACACTGTTGTTGATGCGTCCCTTTTGGGCAGTATTACTGTTTTAATGCTACTTCTCCTGCATCAGACACATTCTGAGGAAGATGACGTTTTGCCCGAAGAGGAGATGGAGGTGGAGGATGATGACGCTGGGACAGCCATGATATTACCTGTCCTGGAAACAGAATTGGGCAGCGAGGATTTCGAACAAGCTCTGGTCAACAGGCAGGAGGAATTTGCTGAGTTTGATAGAGGAAATGAAATTGTTGAAGAGGAGCTGAATGATAAAAAGGTAGGAGAAAATATGTATGTAGAAAAAATCTTTTCTGCGCCAGTGCTACCAAATAATTTTCCTGTGCACTTAATTTTATGTGTTGATTATAGTGATTCATCTGAGTTGTGAACACATACTTAATTATCTTTCTGTGTTTTCCTTAGTATCTCCTGCTGAACGAGGTGTGTTGCTCCCTGGTCAAGAAGTGCAAAGCACCAGGCCAGAAAGACTGGGACTCAGAGGACAGTGTTTGGACCAGGATCACAAATCTGGCGAAGGACATCTCTGTCTGTGACCCACAGTTTCTTCTCAAGGTGCGTATGCATGGTGGCTGTCTGTAGGGCTATGTATCTGAAGGCATTTTTATTTGTAAACTGGATTGTAGCTCTACAACTGCTATTTTAACTAAAGTGATGATGTTTCAACTCTACTGGGACTTCATTAGGTTGTTATGATCAAGCAAAACAACCCAGAAAAAAATGTATTGTATCAGTTCACATTTAGTCATTTAGCTGACGCTTTTATTCAAAGCGACTTACAATTGCAATATATGTCAGAGGTCGCACGCCTCTGGAGCAACGAGGGGTTAAGTGTCTTGCTCAGGGACAAATTGGTGGGTGTGTCACAGTGGGGAATTGAACCTGAGTCTCTTACACCAAAGGCATGTGTCTTATCCACTGCACCACCACCAGTTATGATGGAAATCTCTAGAATCAGTAGAAAATAGAAATATTTTAATCCGTTTTATTAAAATATTTCTTGAACATAGCTTGTGCTGCATTAGCTTCTTTTTTGCCAAACAAACAGGACAGTGGAATTTATTTTCAGATCAGTTACTGAAACATGACTGTCTTTGTTGCACAGTGAAAACAATCAAAGAGGACTGTACACATTATGACAGTAAAGGCTTCTAATCGTTTTCATCAGTCATGTGTGGTGTACTTGTTCTTTCTTTTGACACTCAGGTGGCAGTTTACACTCGCCAGGAGTTGAACATCCGCATCACAGCAAACTTCTTATTGGCTCTGGCTGCCAGTCAGCCCTCCACCAAGCCACATGTCCGCAGATACTTCTGTGCTGCTGTACAGCTGCCCTCAGACTGGCTGGAAGTAGTCCGAATCTATAGTACAGTAAGTCATAGCGAGCGCCCGCTGTGTGGTTGACTCTGGATGAATCCGTGCTGTTAGTTCTGACCAGCCTAAACAATGTTTGTCTGTTTCCAGTGTTTCAGCCACTCCCTGCCAATGTGCCTGAAGAAGGCAATGGCTGACAAGTTCAAGCAGTTCAGCGAGTATCAGCTGGCCAAATACAACACACGCAAACAGCGCTGCAAACACAACCGCAACAGGCGCAATGCCAAGGTAGTGAAGAATTTAGTTTAACGTTTTTCATGGAGTTCAATGTTAAAACTAAGGTTAAACCAAACAATATCAATATTACATCCCTGTTATTAATAGTTAACAGTGTCAGTATCAGTGTCTCTTTCGTTTATTGTTTTCACTGTAGTTTTACATGTAAAGTTTGACACCCACACTGTTTAACACCTCCACTAAAAATATATCAAAGTTTGTGCGGTTTCTATTTTGTACAATTGAGTCATCGCTCTAAATTAACATTCTGTGCATAAGTGGCTCAGATATCCTCTCTTGATCACCATGGTTTGTTCTATGTACGCTGTCATTGATTTCCAGAAACCAACTGATCAGCAGCTGACCCTGTGGGCGAACTTTCTCAGAACAGATGCATCTATTCTGAAGAAGTTTGTAAGTCCATATACAGTACCTATTTTTGTTGTGGTGTCACTAAATAGTTTTTTTTAATAAATGTTTTTACATTTTGAGTTATTTGTAAGTGTTTTCTCAAGTAATTTAGCTAGGCTTAGGTACTTAAGTCACTGCAGATTGTTACATGAAAAAGGTTTTGGCAACATTTATTCTGAACATCAAGACCCACCTTCTTGGAGTTTTAGAAGAAACCTCTTCACATGGGTAACACTGGTTTATGTGTGCACAGTTGCAGGTAGAGGGCAGGGAAGTGGTGGATAAAAAGCAGAGTGAGTTCAGTATAAAGAAGATGATCAAGAGGCTTCACATTAAAGAACCTGCTGAACATGTTATGGCCATTCTGGGAAAAAAGTAAGCCACACATACACACACAGACATTCACACACTGCATACTACAAGCAAAGTAAAAGGTAGATTTTACAACACAGAGGTGAAGGTGTAGTTCCCTTTATGCTACTCACAAAAAGCTAACGCTATAAACAAATGTGATATACACACGGTTTTACTATCACTGAATCAGCTGGTTGAATTTAGTTGGTGTTAAGTATTTATCACACAGAGCAAGCCATACACATAACATTGAACCGCTATCTGTCTCTCTACTTCAGTTTACTCAAGAACTTCACATATTCCTCCAGTGGTGGACATTCTGTAACAGTTTACTTTAACCCCCACCTCCTCATGAAAATGTGCAGAATGGTCCAGTTAACCTGTACAAGAACTATGGACTCTTTATTACAGGCCCTTTTTTCACACACTTAAAGCTCCTTATTTAGAAGAAACTGAGCATTTACTATCCTTCAGCACTTGAATAATTTACTGTTTAGACAATATGAACACAGCAGAGTGGTCAGAGGAGGGGAGAATAAGGAGAAAGGGGTCTGTTTAGTTTCAGTCTCAGGCCTGGTGTGTTTTCTCTGTTGTCCCAGTGGCTAGTCACTGGGCTTGTCCTGCTTCCATTTAAAGTTGTGGTTGTGTTGGTCCCAGGTATCCTGCTGACCTGAAGGCGTTTACCCGCAGTGGAATAAAGGGCGTGTGGGACAGGGAGAGAGCCGGGCAGCGAATGACGCTCAAAGAGCCAGAGACCTGGGAACGGCTGCTCAGCCGGGAGGGCAACAAAGCCGCCACCTGGGAGAAGCTCATTGGTCTGCTGAGCACATACATTATTCCAAAATACCCAAAGTGTTCAACTGTTTCTTTTAATTCATCCAAGGAAATTTGAACACTTTTTTTTCCTTTCCCTCATAAGTTTCGAGAAGTTGTCTGTGTCATTTGTTTGAAAGAATGAAAGCCCCACCTTGTTAGGGAGATTTACAACATGCACAGGCTTGCTGGCCAGAACACTGTAATTTCTGTATCATCAGTTCCAAGTACATGACGGTGGGAAAATGACTGTCCGTCTTTACTGTCGACAATCAACAAAGCAATGAATACAACATATTTTCCAGTGCATACACTGGTTGGGCAAATCCACAACACTCTTTACACAAGACACGAGTCCAAAGATGCATTTATACATTTGAAATTACACATGCTGTCACAATCTATTAACACATAAACACAAACATGCCTGTGATCATGCATGTTGATGAATAACCTCTCTCCTGTGCAGACAATAAGTCTCTTCCATTCATGGCCATGCTGAGGAACCTGAGGAACATGATTGTTAAGGGCATCAGTGAGGCTCATCACAAGAAGATCCTCAGCAGACTGACCAATAAGGTGAGCTCCAACAGAGTGAAACATGTACTTAAAATAAAAATTGGAAGCCTTTTAAAAAAAAAATGTAAATACATTTAGTAAAGGTAAAGGAGAGAGTTTCGTGACATGTTGTATTTTGAGACTTTTTTTTTTATAGAGGAGTCAGATTTGTGGTGGTAATGTTTCGTTTGTATGGCACAGTTTATGAAGTTCTTTCTGTAACCACGTGTTGGTGATGTGTTTACAGAAAGCAGTCATTCAGAGCCGACAGTTTCCCTTCAGATTCCTCGTGGCCTACAAAGTCATCATGGACCTTTACAGTCTGGGTGAGAAACGTCAAACTCTTGTCTGAAACTCTGATTAAAGAAACTCCCTTTCAGGTAGCTCAGTTTATCACATTCCACTTATTCTGCGTTTGGAAAAAGGCTGAAAGTCCAATCATGACATTTAAAAAAAAAAAAGAACAACAAATCTTGTGTGAAAATTAGGCCTGCAGCTAATGTTGATTGTCATTATTGGTCATTATCGGTTTTGGTCCTTTCATGAGAATTATTAACAATATGAAAAATGTAGAATAACGCCAGACTCATACTTTAAAATCAGCAATGTTTCATATATTTTTTTGCATCTCTGTCCTCTAGCCTCAGCCTCAGCGTCAGAGCAAGCACTCCCCCCTGTTAAAGAGATCCTGAAGGGAATCCTGAAGAAGGTTCCCAAGAGCAAGCGCTTCAATCGTCTGGACTGGGGGACGTATTCAAGGAGCAGGATGAGGGTGACACTTGGAGTGCCGTTTATCTACCGACAATACAGAATGAAGAAGGACCAGCTCCTGAAGGCCAAGTATGAGAATGTCCTTTGAATTTTAGTAGTTTTCTCTGCATTCAAAGATGCAGATAAGAAGTGCTTTTGACCGCCTGTTGCGGTTGTGTTATTTTAAAACGTGCATGGATGTACTCAGTTATATAATGCAACGATTTCTGTGTCTGTCCATCCAGTAAGATCCTGTACTCTGTTGCTCTGTTGGACCGTTACCGCAAAGCTCTGGAGACGGCGGTTCAGATCTCCTGTCGTTACAATGTGCCCCCGCTCCCCGGACGAACCCTTATCGTGCTGTCTGCTAACTTGAGGCGTTATCGGTCCTGGAATGAGAATACGGACTTCTGCCTCCCGCCAGATCTCAAGGAACAAAACAAGGAGGAGGAAGAGGAAGAAGAAGTGTGCACAAGGACAGGGGTGAAGAAGAAGAATGAGGAGGAGAATAAGCTCACTGCATCTGTAAGGGCCTGTTGTGTTCTGATTAGCAATAACAAAAAGGAAGAATGACATCTGAGCAATTTGACTTGAAAAGAAATCAGAAAACTCTATACCAATTAGTGTTATTTGAACTGTATTCTTTTTTTTCTCACTAATCTCTCCTCATTCTTACGTTCTCTCAGATTTGGAGGTGGCAGTTCTTCTCTCTCTGATGATTGGCAGCAGTGCCGAGGACAGTCAGCTCTGCTTAGCTGATTGGAGTCACTGCGAAGAAGTCAAGCTGAAGTCTGATGTTCTCTTGGATAATGTCAGGAGTGTGATGGAGCAAGTAGAGGTCTGGACTTTTTTCTGTGGCATCCTACTGTGTGTCATGTCATGAAAATGTTTTTTCATCCTCTTTTAACGTCTCATACCAGCATTAATTTTATGTAGAATGATTAAACATCTAATTTACTTCAAAAATAAGTTAAATATGGATGGACACTACTGAATTATATTTCTGCATTAGTAGACTAACATTTGAGCTGTGTTCAGAAGGATGTTACTATTCAGTCAATTTTGGCTTTATTAATAAATACTTTTCTTTTGCAGGCATGTATAAATAAGTCAGATGATGCTAAGGACTGCAATTACTTGTCCACATTGCTCACCAAGAAAAACAAGGTTAGTATATTTGTACATACATGGTTTATTTTGATATGTTTGACAGATTTTTCTCACATTTATGATTAAAACAGAGATCAGTGATCTTTAAGGGAAATTTATTAAGGGAAGAAATTTTAAATAAATAACTGATTATAAAGTCTTTACTTTTGTGTGATAAATGCTTAAAAGCACCTAATGGAACTGGCTTGCAGCTCAGTCATGCACATTTATCAGACAATCAATTTTACAAAAGAGACAGCTGAAGTTTCGAGGTTTACATTTGACAAGGCAGAAAGATGTTCCACCTGCATGCAAGTCTTTTATTTTTAGCTGTGGCCTTTCTGTCTTTGAGGTTTTACATTTTAACACTTGCATCTGCGATTTAATGATATTTGCTGAGCCAATACTGGAATTTAAGGTACAGGTTACTTCTGTTTTGATTAAGGATCAGAAAAGGGTGACAGCCGTTGCTTTAGATAACAGTACAAGATGCTTCCTTGTAATCCTTGACCTTGTTGCTCAGGTGGACAACATCATCACGGTAACTGACTCCTGGAACTATTATGATGTCGAGTACACCATCAACAACTACAAGAAGGAAATAAACCACAAAACCCTCTTTGTGAGAATCCTCTTGTCAGAGAGGTAATGTTCCAATGTGCTGCTGTAGCTGCTATTACTCCTATATCTCACAGACATTGGGAAGCTAAAGTTGCACTCACATCTATCACAGTGACTGATGGACTTTACACTTTTCTTTTCAGCACAGGCAGGTACTTTTTATGTTGTTTTTGTGAACTTGCCAAATGGACTGAGATTTAGCTTCCAGCTTGTTTTTGTTTCAAACTTTTCCTGAATGCATTTAATGTTTTACTGCTTGCAGAAACTCAGAGTACATCGCTGACAGGAACTGTGTGGAGCTGGCAGGCTTCAGTGAACAAATACTGAGGTAAAATGTCTGGTTATTCATTTTAATCCAAAAACAGATGATTTATATAGATGTAATAATTTTAAGCCCATTGGCACTTTAAAGCAAACTCTTGGGTTTCTGGTTATGATATATCGATAAAGGTGGGAATGTATTTATTAATTTATTTATTATTTTTCATGGTAAGCTAAGCTAACCTGCCGCTAGCTGTAGCTTCATATTTATCCTAGAGACATGAGAGTGGGAACAACACTGAACAAAATTATAAACGCTTATCAAACACTTATCAAGATGCTGATCAGAAAACATGGGTTTTGCACAGGGGTGCCTTAGGCTGGCCACAACAAAAGGCCACTTGAAAATGATGAATGGGGGCAAAAACAAAAGTGTTACGTAATAATTTTGTTCAGTATATCTTTAACTCTTTTCATTGAACTCTTGCCAAGAATAAATAAATTTAAGAATAAATGTATTTCCCACACCTTTGAACTATTTCTTTAACTATGTGACCAGGTTTGTGGCAGAAAGAGGATCATCCAGGCTGCTGGACCATGTGGAGCATTTAGACAGACTGCACAACATCCCACCACCAGAGGGAGCTAAAGGCACTCAGACAACAAACAGAGTTGTCCCAATACCAGCCAGCCCCAAGTTGAGGTCATTTTATTTTCATGGGGATAAAAGCAATTCTGAGCAGTTTTCTGACTTGATGCTTAACATTAAAGGCCCGCTTTCCAAGACATTTTTCGCCCTGCCTTTGAGTCACTAGTTTAACACCATCTCCTTCCTCTGTCCTCAGGTGGCGAGGTGTACGTGTGTTTATCTCCTCCACCTTCAGAGACATGCACGCTGAGCGCGATATCTTGGTGCGGAATGTGTTTCCTGAGCTCCGGCGTCGTGCTGCGTCACACTGCCTCTACCTGCAGGAGGTGGAGCTGCGTTGGGGAGTGACGGAGGAGGAGTCGGGGCGAGCCACCGAGCTGTGCCTGTCAGAGGTCTGCCGCAGCCAGATGATGGTGGGAATCCTGGGGGAGAGGTACGGCCTGGTGCCTCCCAAACCTGTCCTCCCTGACCTGCCACAGTACAGCTGGGTAAGATTTCATGAAAAAGAATTAAAGAATTAGTAAGTAGATCTGTGTACACAAGGTGTTAATTGCTCTTTGATTATATAAAGAACTGATTCTTTATTCTGTGCAAGAACCTGCTTTATTTTTAGCAACTGGAAAGGTTTAAAATATATTAAAAGGGAGAAATGTCAGCAACAGTAACTATTACGTTATTGTTACAGATCAGACCTCTGTAGAAATATTTAGATTTTGTGATATAATGCACAGAAAAATCTAACTACATGTAAAAGTGAATGTGTCTATTTTTAAATGTGAATTTGAATTTTAAATGTTCTTTGTGTGCAGCTGGCGTCGGCCCCTGCAGGCCTGTCCATCACAGAGATGGAGATCCGTCAGTTTCAGGCTCTTTTCCCCGACACAGCACACCAGCGAATGTTCTGCTACTTCAGAGATCCAAACATCACCAAGTATGCAATCCATGCTCACATTCACACATGACAATTTGTCTAAACATTTCTCTTTTATGCTCTTTAAGTTTGAATGAACAAATCAATTAAATGGATTACTAACTCTTTCTGATCATTCTGACAAAATGGGCATAGGATGTAGATGGTATTTGTGGTTCCCTGAAGTTGGTTTCGATGCTGTAGTACTACTTTGCTGGTAAACCATTTTCTGTTTTAATTTAACTGCCCTCTGTTTCTCAGATCAGTTCCGGTGGCTTGGAGAGCTGACTTTGTTCCTGAATCAAAGGAGGCAGAGTCTAAAATGGCCTCTCTGAAGAGCAGGATCCGGGAAAGTGAAGTCAAGGTCACTGAAAAGTGAGTCATCTCGGTCATTTCTTTATACTGCTGCTGTGGCAATAAAACAATAATTCACTATAATTTTATAATACTTTAATTTGAAAAGTAGTTTTTTGGTAGACCTACTGGTTTTTCGGTATCAACTGATGAAGTATTCTTAAAAAAATAGCATATAGTTTTACCACTAAAATATAATTTTTAGTGTGTTAGTTGAGCCTACTGTGTTTTTCTGACATAGTTACCCATGTGAGTGGGGAGGCGTTGTGGAGGGGAGACCATATCTGAAAAACCTGGACCACTTTGGCAAGGCCGTGCTGGAAGACCTCTGGATGGCCGTAGTAAAGCAATTTGTTGAAGTTAGTTATTTTGATAATTTAGTCAATTTAATTTACAAACTGCTCATTAACTAAACATGGATATGGGAAACCAAGTGGTGGACGAAGTATTGAGAAAGTGACATCAAAAGCTGCTTTCAAAATGTCAAAAATTAAATACAGTACATTAGCATCAAAATCAATCAAAAGTAAAAGTACTTCCCGGTCAGTGTTGTATATTATAATTGGATCATTATTAAAGATGTAGAAATATGTAAACATATTTAAATTATCTAGTTAGTGGTGGTGGAGTTATTTTAACGTGTTCATATACTGTTGGGTTTAATGTATATTAATGCATCATTATTAACTACTCCAACAAGTCCATATGTTTTTTGTTTTTTTTAATGTAAAATCTTAATCTGAGTGGAGTAAAAAGTGCAATATTTTCCTCTAAAATGTTGTGAAGTATAAGTATAAAAGACCCTAATAGAATAGAAATACTTAAGTGCCTCAAAATTATAATTTACTTCTATACTTTACTTTCCACCATTGTGTAAAACCACTAAAATTACCCTAATTTACCGTGCAGTCTCTTTTTTTATTTTTTTCGTCAGCAATTGGCTAATATAGCCATAACATAAAATATATTGCAAACAACACCTCATTATTCCCCATGTGCAGGAGGACGACGAGGCGGAGGCTGTGTCCGAAGTGACTGAGCAGGAGGTGCACCAGGGGGCGTTGCAGAGGCAGTTCTTCGGCAGGGCAAAGCTGATGTCCGGGGCTGTCGAGATAGTGGAGCAGGTCCAGGCCAAAGGAGGATGATGGTGGTAGAGGGAGGACCTGGAGAGGGCAAAACTGTATTCATGGTAAATTTCTTAAAGGAATTTAGTTTTATTCTATTCTTCCACCTGGAATTGATTACAAGTTTGGACAAAATAAAAGAAACACCAGATGAAGGCTTGCTTTTCTTCAAAAGCTGCAAACATTGGAGAAACACTAACATGCTCGTATTATTAGTACGATTACGCCCAGGTTTTGTGTTTTTTATTCAACTCTCATTATCAGCTGTTAAATGTGATGATGTCTTT